>NC_069380.1:96240192-96875576 GCF_027475565.1 Acinonyx jubatus | reverse complement strand
CAGCCCCCAGACACAGGGCACATACCTCTTGTCCAATTTACTGCCACAGCCACCTCATTTGAATCAGACATCTGAGTCTTAATTGCTTCAATTGCTTTTTCTTGTTCGGTGATACAAAACGTAGTAACGCTAAGCAATGAAAGCCTTGCTGCTGCCAGCAGGGAATGACTTTGCTTAAGGCCATCGCTTTTGGTTTTTTTTATGACAAAACTCACCGTTATGGACACGCTGACACCTGCCTTCCTCGCCTCACCTCCCCAAGTGAGACAAGCCTACAGGGAACCTGCCAGCTGTAAAGCCGCTCTTACCATCTGACCCAGTAAGTGCACTCCTGAAAGTTCTGGTCTAAGGAAACAACTCCGAGGAAGGGCAATGTTTACAACAGCACTGTGTAAACAGGGCGGAGGCTCATGAATGTTGACGGGGATGAAAAGCGAAGATCGAGGTGATACCCGAGTTGCTGGTTTGGAAAACTTGAGTAGGTGCCGGTGCTCTCACTGATACAGGGAATGTGCAGCTCAGGCTGGTACGAGCTGGTAACTGTGTGTGCCCGGCAGTTTTAACTGCCCGGGTGTGTGAGTGGGAGAGGGTCTTGCGTACTTCCATAATTGTTTACAGCAAGAAAGAATGACAGTCTTAAATACTGTTTTCTTTTTTGTTATTATTCATTTATTTTGAGAGAGAGGAGAGGGAGAATCCCAGCGAGGAGCCCCATGCGGGGCTCAAACCCACAAACCACGAGATCGTGACCTGAGCGGAAACCAAGAGTGGGAGGCTTAACCGACTGAGCCACCCAGGTGCCCCTTAAGTACTGTTTTCTTAACTGGCACTCAATATCTACCCCAGGCCCCATCCGATAGGCCAAATCCCACCCCCCCACCTGTTTTTGTACAAGTTTGTACCTTTTTTACAAAGGTGTTTAAAAAAAAAAAAAAGTTGTAACATCAAAAGACATTATGGAATACAAAGCTGAGCTGTTCAATATCCCTTCAAAGGACTCTCCCTCGATGTGATACTTTTTAGTCTGTTTTTCTGGTTCAATTTTACATCTTCTTCCATTATACCTCCAGAAACTTCCCCCAGTCAATGCTGCCCCAAGCAACACACAGCTCTTTCTGCTTGTGTATTTTGTTATTCTCGTCAGCTGTGGACAATTTATGTAGCCAAGCCTCTTAAAACAGAGGTTCAGGGGGTGCTTCGGTAGCTCATTTGGTTGAGTGTCTGACTTCGGCTCAGCGCATGATCTCTTGGTTGGTGGATTTGAGCCCCGTGTCACGCTCTGTGCTGACAGCTCAGAGCCTGGAGCCTGATTCGGATTCTGTGTCTCTCTCCCTCTCTGCCCCTCCCCCACTTGTGCTCTCTCTCAAAACCAAACATTTAAAAAATTTTTAAAAGTTGGGTTCAGGACAAGACTACAAATAACTCACACTTAAATGGGTACATTTGGAACTTTAGTGCTTCAGCCTTTTATCCCTTCAGGTATCTTTTTCCATTTTTCGAGCAACGCTAACACTGATGTCTAGAGGTCACTTTGAGCCAATATACTGCATATTCATGTAAAATATATCTACATTCATTTTTACCAAGGCTTGCAGGGGTTTTTTTGCCTATTTATGGGTTTTTAAACAGTTGTGTGTTTTTTTTTTCTTTCCTCTCTTAAATACCTTAGTCCACACTGACTTAAAATGCTCTGCTCTTCAGAAAATCACTCTCTGTAACTTTCAAGTTTTAAGGTTTCGCACTTTCAGGATTTCTCAGTGGAATTAGGTTATCATTTAATTTGGCTGCTCTATTTGTTGACTTAATAAAGGGTAAAGTTTGTGTTAGAGTACTATCATTAAATAGATTATTATTCAAATCTATTTCCCTTCACTATAAAAATCCACTTGCTTAGATTGTTTCCTTTAAAACAGATATATCCGTGGCACCTGGGTGGCTCAGTTGGTTGAGGGTCCGACTTCAGCTTCATGATCTCATGGTTTGTGGGTTTGAACCCCGCATCAGGCTCTGTGCTGACAGCTCAGAGCCTGGAGCCTGCTTCAGATTCTGTGTCTCTCTCTGCTCCTCCCCTGCTTGTGCTCTCTCTCTCACAAAAATAAACATTTTAAAAAATTAAAAAATAAAACAGATACACCGACTTCTGTGAGAAGTCAACAGTATTACTAAGAACAGTTTCACACAGGTGCACACTTGAAAAGTTTAAGGCTATAGAGGAGTTTACCAGGTGATGAAGTTAAAAAAAAAAAAAAAAGAGCTAAGGAGTCTTTGCAGAGGGACCATTGTGATTTGGTTTCCCAGTATTCTCGATTTCCTCAGACATCACACCTGATGAGCTCTTGGGCCATGAGGTTTGGGGGAATGATCCCATGGATGCAGAAGAGTTAACAGGGCAGCTCTGAGACAGCTATCCTTAGAAAGGTTTGCCTGCAAGGTTGGCCCTCGGCTGGCATGTGGGAACTTAGATTTCAGGAGGGCTCCCCCATTCCCTGAGAAAGCGGCTCCCTGTTCCCAAACTGTACCAGGGGGTTTATGCTAAATATACCTGCTTTCCTTCTATGAATCTGGAATTCTGCTACGGGGTCTGGCAAGACGAGCCTGTGTGACAAGCCTCCCAGTGAAAACCCTGGACACTGAGTCTTGATAGACATTTTACACGTGTTGTCACGATTTGATGCTGGGGGGATTAAGCGTGTCTTGTGTGACTCCATAGGAAAAAAAAAGTCTTGAAAGCTTGTACCTGATTTCCTCTGGACTTCACTCGATGCAGCCTCTTCCTTTTTCTGTTTTTGTTTTGTATCTTTTTGATATAATAAATTGTAGTCTTGAGTGTGGCTGTATGCTGAGTCCCACGAGTCCTCCCAGCAAATCATCAATACCAGGGGAGTCTTGGGGACCTGTCAACACACTACCCTCAGCCATAAGTTTGGGTCCTGATAGATGCAGGCATAGCCAACATCTCTATAGAGGTGATCCGAGGATTGGCTTCTGACTCCAGCATGGCTAGAGAGACCAGATGAGGCCTTCCCTGGGCTTCTGAGAGAACCCAGCATTCTTTATTCTGCTGGTTGATGTGGGATGGGACTGTGAGGCTGCACCTGGTGGTTGCCTTCTTATGACCAAACAAGAACAACCTGGAGTTACCAGGGAGGCTACCACATGGAGCCTGCGGATAAGGCAGGCACAGAAGGCAAGGAATTGGGCCAGGATCACAATCGCTTGATCAAGCCCCTTCAAAGACAGTCCTACCCTTCTAGATGTTTCCTCTGTTACGCAGGCAAGTTGTGTTACCAGTGTGAACTAGTTTTATTATTGGCCACCGCAAGGATCCCAACTGATGCGACACTGAACCATGCCAGAGTCTGACGGAGAGAAGACTAAGTGAGAACCCTGTCAGGTTTCTGAGTTGGGAAGTCACATATTTATTCAGGTGTGTGTCCTAGTAAGGCCCCTCTGGTGGGCAGGAGGTGCGTGGTGAAAAACTGGAGACCAGTGGGAACACCACTAAATGAGCTATCCACTAAGAGGGTATACATGGTAGCAGCAACTGGAAAACCCTGGAAGATTCAGTAAATGGAAGTGAAGGATTGGATGTGGGGGGTGAGCACTAGAAAAGTCAAAGATGACTGGTTTCTTAGTTTGCCTCAGCAAAAGGTGGTGTTCTTTTGTTTATTTGAGAGCGAGAGAGAGAGAGGGAGAGAGAGAGAGAGAGAATCCCAAGCAGGATCCCCACTCAGTGCAGAGCCCCATGCGGGGCTCAAACTCATGAACCACAAAATCCCGACCTGAGCCGAGATCAAGAGTCTGACACTTACCCGACTGGGCCACCTAGGTGTCCCTAAGAGGTGATGTTCTTAACTAAGGCAACAAGAATACATGCGCATTTACGGGTGGAGGGGAAGACGACGTGTTGACCTGCACAGTAACCAGAGGACAACAGCCTCGTAATGACTTGTAACTGTGGGTGGGACTGTGGGATTATGGAAGGAGCATAACTAAAATACAGGTTCAGGGGCACCAGCACTCAGGCGATGGGTGAAGATAGGAGAGGAGATGAAACCATCCAGGAAGAAAATGTCTTCCAAAGGGTGGTCAGGCCTGAAACCTCAATCCTGATCCTACAGAGATGGGTAGATAGGATAAATTATAGAAGAGAAAAAGAGAAAACAGGGAGACTAACCCATGGGTTCATTAATAAGTTAATATATTTCTTAATGAAGGATAAAAGGGAAATGATGAATTAAGGAGGACAGTGTATTCAACAGTATGAAGATTACAGAAAAAGTTAAGGAGCACAAAGACGAAGAAGAAGCCGCTCAATCTGGATAACAGCCTCTCCCTGACCTTTGAGACTGACAGAGAAAGGTTAGGAAGATAATTAAAACATCTCTTTCTTAACATGCTTTAAAGATGTAGGGTCTACATTCAACACTCTCATCAGTGTGTGGCATTTGATTCATTTTAACATACTGTTTCTATTTGGAAGGACACTAAGCTCTTCCAAGCTCAAGAGCAACAACGGCTATGACAAAAGACCAACGTTAAAAGGCTGCCCCTTTAAAAAACAAATTCTACTGGTGTAACAAAAAATCACTCTGAATTATAGTTTTAGGATACCATACAGAGATTGTGAGGCTGAGGCATAACTTCTAGGTCTTCTCCACATCCTGCTCACTCATTAAGCCAACAATCCTGAGGCGTGCCTTTGTGTTCCCCCACTGTGCTAAATGTTCCAATTCCATGTTTCTGAGACCGTTTCCCTTGATCCCTGAGCCTCCTGAAGCGAAGTGCCAGGCCACACTCCCCGAAGCCCTATTTGGGACTGAAGATGGTCCCCCAGCTCCTGAGCAAGTCAACAGCGGTCTCTGAGCACACTCGTCGGCCCCAGGTCACAGTCTGTCAGTAGGGCGGGCCGTGATCAGTGACTGGTTAGCGCAGGGCAATGCTGACGGGCACCAGAGCCTCCTCTGTTCTCTCTGCCTCCTCTGCTTACCACTCTCCACCCAGGCGTTGATCCCCACATCTCCAAATACATTCCTGCCCGGAGATCTCCACGTCAAAGCCCGGTGGCCAGGGAACGCAGCCCGTAACAGCCCTCTCCGCACACATGTTCTCGGCCGCACTCCACAACTGGGATTCACTCCATCTCCGACCTCGGCATCCCACTTGCTGGTCGCCTCTGCGGCCGACCCATCAAAAGGGCATCTCCTGGGCACACATCATCCGAGTTAAAATGGTGGGGAAAACACCAGTGTGACAGCACTTGCCTGTGACCTATTTCTGATTTGAGAGTACTGATTAAACAAGAAAATTCTTATGTTTGGTAGATTTACAGGCATTCTATGAAAATAAAAAAAATTTCAACAAAACCAAGGTGAGAAGAAGGAAAACTATTTGGGAACATAAAGACCTTTTTCCTGCTTTAAAGCAGAACACTGTCATAGCAAAGTATGGAAAAATAAGTGAATACATGTGACAATTCATGTTAAAACTGGGGTATCAATACATTAGAGAACAGAAATTAGCAAAACAAAGTGCAAAACACATCAATGTGGCTTTCCTCATTTAATGTTCCTTTCCACTTATAAATGCTATCACAGTTCTAAAGAATTGGGAGAAAATTTTTTATTATGAAGATATAGCTCTAAGAACAGAAAGATAATTACATGCTAGCTTATAGTTCATTGTAAAAAATAATTATAACGTGAAAAGTTAGTAAAAAATTAAAATCTGAAAAGTTATCTAAAGTCTGAAAATGTTAAGCAGAGTCCTCTGTATCTTGGCTGTGATCACTTTTGCATATCTGGGAGACAAGAGTATTTAATTTCTCTATTCTTATTAATAAGGTGGTGTGTCCTTCACAGCTTGGCATAGTCTTTAAGAATCATCTGAAGCTTCTGGCTCAGCAAGATGTTCCCTCTGGCCTTCAGTCTGCCACTGAAGAATGCCTGGAAAGGAAAGCGGGACAAAAGAGCGCCAGACTTTATCATGTTGCATTTCATTTCTTTTTTGAAAAGATCACTGTTCAGACTGAATACAATTGAGATAATACCTCTGGATGACAAAGGCAACTTTTATCTAGCAATAAAACTTTAATGATTATAGATAGTACCCAAATTCCTAGATACCTAAGGAAACAAACAAACAAAAAGACTCCTTGTGTATTTTGGAAAACCACAGAATAATTTATCTGAACTGACAGATCTGGGAGTTCTGTGTCTCAACCCACACTTGGATGTCGGTCTATGTTCTTAAATGTGAATTTAAGACCCTATGAATATAGGGCTTTGCTGTAGTCCTGACAATAAAAGTATTTCTTACTCCTTGAAAGAGAAAGCCATGTAATGACAAAACAACACCGTGTAACTAAGTAGCAAATCGGCCCTGTGCTGTAGCATCAGAAGGGCTGGGTTAAAATCGAGGCTCTGCCACTTCCAAGCAAGGTGAGCCTGGGCAAATTACTTAACCTCTCTGACCTCCAGCCTCCTCATCTACGGGGGCATGACAACAGTACCTAAATAACGCAGCTGTGTCGCTGAGCTGAACGAAATAGTGTGTCAAGCGCTTAGCTTAGCGTGTGATGTGCGGTAAGGGCCTACCAAACGTGTCATTATTACCAAGTGAAGGCTGGAGAGTTCGAACACTACAGAATCCCCTGTGGGCCTGTCCTGACACAGAGACTTGTCCACGTTCCTTAAGTTCACCCTTGCTGTCAACTTCCCTCGCAGTAAGAAAACACATACGTCAAAGTTCATACAGCTAATGGGGAAATAGTATATGGACTATGAAGTGAAAAAGAAATCCCTAAGTTTTTAGATAGATGGAAAAAATGTAATATCCATGTATTCTTACCATTACAAAGCAGCCTAGGAATACAGTCTCACCTGAGAAGCCAAGCCATCAGCTTGCAGTGAGCCTGTTTCCTGCCAGTCGACAGCTGAGAAAACTTGAGAGCTGTAATAACCGGCTCAAGGCCACAGCGCCAGCGAGAAGCGGGGCTAGGCCTTGAACTCACACGTGTTCTTCCTCAACACAGCCTCCGGCTTATCAACATACAGCAACTTGATCTTAGAAGCAAACCCTCATCAACTGGAGGGAAAGCCAAAACTACGCCAACTTCTTATCCCAGAAAAAAATAAAGGGGAACTCATTCACAATCAGGATCAACTGCGAGGGGTCGGTCCAAACAGGAGCCTGGGATTTCAAAGCTAAGACTGCTTTCGTGGGGCAGTGACAGGCGCTACGCTCCGCGAGCCTGGCAGAGGGGTCAGTACCGAGACCTGCCTGCTGGGGTCCAGCTCTGAGACGGACATGCCACCGAGGATCAGAACACCTAATTCCTTGAAGTAGATACACCAAAGCCAACGAGGACGGGTGTCATAGAGTAGAAGAATTCTGTACAGAGATCTCTGTCCCTATCTATTTCCTTAGGATAGATTCCTAGAAGAAGAAATACTGAATCATGACACAACCACGCTTGCCCATCACCAGCGTGCAAACTGTGCGGCACAGTATGGAACAATATGGAACATTTAACATTTTCGAGGGAAATACAGGGACATCAATGAAACACAACTCTTGCTTGGACCTAATCACTTAATAAAGGGCTGTTAGGTATTTCTCTGAGCCTAGGGGTGCGAGGCAAAAAGTACTGAGACCACAGGTTGCCACGAAGGAACAAAGTCTGAAGCCCTCCCACAGTGCTTTCCAGAAAGACTATACCCAGTTTATACTCACTCCAGCTACCTGTGAGTTCTCTTATCCCAACTGTAACAATACTGTTCATTTTAACCTTTGAAAATTTGAGGCAAAATGACATCCACTAATTTGCATTTTGTGGCTACTGGGAAAAATTAATAGTTCTTATGTATCTAAGTCATTTCTATTTATTGATTACTGGACAACTTTTGCTTTTTTCTATGTGGTGTTTTCCAGAGCGTTGCAGAGGTTACTGACACCACTCTACCGTGTATCGTCGTTGTCTGTGTTATTTCCCCCAGGTTTATGGGACCACCTCGAGGAGTCCGACAAGTTGGCGTTTTCAGTTTCCCCATGGCCTCAACTGCTATTGGTGAGCTCCTGTTCCTGATTTTTATCCTTGCTTTCATCTGCTCAAGTATCAGTGAGGGCCCACAGTATGCTAGGCAATAATCTAGGCAGGAAATAGGTTATCTTCCTCTGTTCCCATGGAGCTAACATTATGGTAGGGGAGTCAAAAAATAAAATGTAAGTAATTAAAACCTGTTATAAACACTAGGAAGGAGAGAGCAGGATGCTATCTCACATCCTCCCTAACAGAAAGGAACTACTCTGGATGAACTGAAGCCAGCTCTGCCAAAAGCTCAGGGGACAAGATCCAGAAAAGGCAACGGCACAGACACCAAAGCAGTAAAAGGTGATGGGAAGAAATGGAGAGAATGAACAATGTGAATGACTCAGCATTCTAAGTGGGAGACAAATGGTGTGGGCTGAAGCGAGAAAAGACGAGCAAGAAAATCGCCACGCAGGACATGGGAGATTGGTAGTCTGGATGTCATCCAAGGGCAAACAGAAATCTTAGGGAGGTTTTCAGGTAGGGCGACCAATAATCTAATTTACATTTTTAAACGGTTCCCCTGGACCCTGTGTGGAGAACAGACTGGTGGAGAGACAAGTTTGGAAGTAGTAAGACCAGCCAAGAAGCCATAGGAGTAAGCCAGCAGAGATGCTGGAGGCTTGGATCGTGGTGGTATCTCTAGCGGGGAAGGTGGAGGATGAATGTTAAGATATATTATGGAGAAAGATCAGGCAGAATTAAGGACAAACAGAATATAGAGGTAAGACAATATAGAGCCAAGACAATCCTTACATTACCAAGCATATTAACTTGTATAGATAGATGGTAGTGCCATTTACGGAGACAGAAAAGACTGGGGGAGAAAATGAACTCATGAGTTCTATCTTAGATGACGTCAGTGAGAGATGCCAGTAAGACCTCCCATCAGAGGGTCAGGTGGAGAGATGCCGACAACACTGTGGAACTCAGAGAAGACAAGTCGGACATTTAGATCTGTGAGTTGTCAGCACATCCAAGGCTTTAAATACCATAGGATGGAGGAACGCATTTGGGGGAAGACGTTACTTAGAGAAGAGCCCTGAAATGAGCCCTGAGAAGCACCAAATTTAATGGGTGGGGTGGAAGAAGAAGACAGTAAAGGAGATTAGGAAAAGCCAAAGGTACAGAAAGCAAAACAGGAGAATATGGTGTCAAGAAAGCCAAGGGATGACATCATTTCAAGAAGTTGGTGGTTAACTCAGTTGAATGCTAAGAAGGGCTAAAGCAGACTTGGAATGCAGTAAAAGATAATCAGAAGAGAGATGAATGAACAAAGGGTCACTTGTTGGAGAAGCCATTTTTATGAATCATGAGGGAAGGTACCAAGGTCAACAAGAGTCGGTGGCAGAGAGAGAAAGACTGTATATACGAGGAGATGCGGTCTCTGATGACTGAAGACTAATGACCTTAGCACTGAGGTTGGGGAGAAGGTAACAAAGCCAAAAGGCTTCAGAAAAACTCTGATATTAATTAGAATTTCTCAAAGGATTATCATGAAGAATAATAAGTAGCTAGGTTTCTGTTAAGTTTTCGCTTCTGCTTTTATTTTTTAACATTTAATCCCATTCCGTCTGGTGGTAACTTAGGTACATGGAGTGATGAAAGCACTACCATTTCCTATGCCACTGCCCAGTGCCATCCACTAAATGATCCATTCACCCCCAAGGGTCTCGTATTCCTGGCAATTGCAAAAATGTTTCCCTGATCCTACATTAAATCTTTATATAAGGGCACCTCAAATGTAACACGTCTAAAAAAGAACTCCTAACGACCCACTCTCTGCCCTGGAGTCAATTTTCCACTCAGCGGCCAGAATGACCTTTCAAACTCATGCCACAATGGCTTCCTATCACACACGAGATCTAGACTCCTTGCCAAGACTGCGAAGGTCCTGTGCAAACCAGCCCTTGCCCACTCCCCCCCTCCCCCCCTCCCAGTGCTCTTCACCTGTCTCCTCACAGTTAAAGTGCTTCAGTAAAGTCCGGCTACTCCTGCATCAACACTTCGTGTCCTTGGCCTCATGGTTCATCCATGAGCACTCACTTTGGCCAGTGCTCTGTCAGGCCTTTTTGGACAACCCCATCTCAAACAGTTCCCCTAGTCTATCACCATCTAATCCAGGGGCCAGCAAACTACAGCCTGCAGGCCAAACTCTGAGGCCAGTTTCTGGAAATACAGTTTTACAGTTGGAACACAGCCCCATTCATTTATTTCCATATTTCTGTGGCTACTCTGACTCTACAGGGGCAGAAGTGAGGGGATGCAGCAAAAACCATCGGGCCCACAAAGCCTAGAATGTTCACTAGGTGACCCTTTACCGACAAAGTTTGCCAACCAGTGCTCTGACCCATTACTGTGCCTTATTTTTCTCAATACCTGAAATTAGATTTTTTTTCCCTTCCACTCCAGAACTAAGCTCAAACGGTAGGGGGCACGGTCATGTTGAGCCACACCTAACGCCGGAATCAGAGTTAAGTGCTAAGTAAATTTCTGGGAAGGAATCAACTGAGGTCAGCTGGTGCGAAGCACCAGACTGAGCTCTTCGTATACGTTATCAGGTTTAGTTATGACTACTGTTTGGGATTATCACAATTATTGTATTAACTTTATCGTTGAGAACACTAGAATTTAGAGAGTAAGTGACAGCGTGGATTCAAACTCAGACCTATCTCATGTCAAAGATCGCATTTTTAACACTACACTAATTACTGTACAGTTCTTTTTAAATTAGTCTTTCTATCCAGGAAAAGTGCACTTTCTCAGATATCCAAATTGCTCTGCTCCTTGTAAACTTGCACAACTGTTCTCACATAGGCTTTCCTTGTTCGGCAAGTCACTGGCATTTTACAGTTTGCGTTGTGATTATAAACAACTTTAATTTTCAGTGACATCCTCTACTTGGGTTCACTGCTGTGTGAAAGCTATTTTTTAATAATAATTGAATATCCAACTGCTTGCTTGAAGCCCTTCATTCTAATAAATAGTAGTTGATTCTCTTGGGATTTCTAGCTACATGATCATGGTTTGAAAGTAACAAGTTTTTCTTCTCCATTCTAATTGTTACATCAGTTTCTTTAATTTTGCGTCTGTGGTTTGGCCAAAAGTCTCAGAACAATATTAACTAATAGTGATCTGAGAGGGCAGCCTTGTCATAAGCATTATTTTCCAGGGAAAGGCCTCTAAATGTTTCATCTTATTAAGTAAGACACCAGCTGTTACATTCTATCCTTCTATTTCCAGTTTTCAATGATGATTAAGACAACTTATTAATCTTCTACATCAGGAATGAATTTCTAATTTCATAAAGTATCTAGTAATGCATGGTTTTTCACCTCTGAATTAATGACAGAATATATTTAAAGGTCTAGATGTGGGTTTTATATTGTTCTAGTCTATGCTGAAGAAGAACGTCACCCCCAAATTCAGTTTTAAAAGGTGTTATTTGGAACTCCTTTAAAAATATATATGATCTGTCAACCCAGATATTGATATCAACTGTGTCTTCTTCAAAGTTGTAAGGAACCTGTCTTATAAATCAGCATTTGGGAGTCAGCTGAAAACTGCAATTGTCAAATAGGAAGCAATGATGATGAATGGACTTGTTAGGAACATTACCTTCTGAGGGTCAAGCTTGCCCAGGACTACCTCCATGAAATCTTCATCTGAAAGTGTGAAGGTCGTATCTGCAGAGCCTACTGCAGGGCCTTGATAGACTTTTCCAGAACCATTTTTTAGGTCAATAGCTGTCAAAGATAGGAAGAGAGCAACGTGTGTTATTTTTTTTTTCTTCACAACAGGAGAGTAAAATAAAGCAAACAAAATGCAAACATATTTATAGTTTCCAAGTTAGTGTGGCGCTTTCTACATTACACGTTCTCTGTCATTTAGAAAAATTAGAAAATCCTTTATTTTTCAAGATGTCTTTTTTATAAAGAAGTTCTTCACAAGAGTAAAAATCAATAATAGTTTCACTTCACTGAAGAAGTATATACAACAGAGACATTTTAAATGTGAATTAATGTAGAGTAAGATAGAAGGAAGCTAAATTGTTGGTGGTTATATGGTTAAGGCCTTTAGGTTCAAATACAAACTCTATAGTCAACAAAGGAAGAAAGACGAATTTTAAAACAGGTGCATGCTGGATACACCTGGGTGTCTCAGTTGGTTAAGCATCTGACTTTGCCTCAGGTCATAATCTTGCTGTTTGTGGGTTCAAGCCCCGCATCAGCTGTGCTGACAGCTCAGAGCCTGGAGCCTGCTTTGGATTCTGTGGCTCCTGTTGTCTCTGCCCCTCTCCTGCTCATTCTCTCTCTCTCTCTTTCTCAAAAATAAATAAACATTAAAAAAAAATTTAAACAGGTGAATGTTAGTTCGGTTGGAAGAAGGAAATACACAATCTAGTCACCTTTTAAATACCTATGTTCATCAAAGGTTCTGTCATAGCAAGATAGTCAAAACAGATGCGTAAAAATGCTCTAATTTGTTGCGTGTACTTAGTATTTATTTACAAAATATTTCTTGCCCTAATTGTTGCAAATAAACATTAAAATTAACTTATTTTCCAGGGCACCTGGCTGGCTCAGTCGGTTAAGCGGCCGACTTCAGCTCAGGTCATGATCTCATAGTTCACGGGTTCGAGCCCCGCACTGGACTCTGTGCTGACAGCTCAGAGACGAGCCTGCTCCAGATTCTGTGTCTCCCTCTCTCTCTGCCCCTCCCCTGCTCTCTCTCTTTCTCAAAAATAAACATTAAAAAAATTTTTTTTTCAATTTAACTTCTTTTCCCTTAACTGTTTTTGACAGAAGTATTTAAGTATCCCAGAAAAAGGCGGGTAACTGGGAAAACTATGAGAAATTACCGTCATTGCTCTCTATAACATTTATAGAGTTGAATACCAAAGCCACAATTTACGAGGTTTTAAGTGCCTCCCATGTGACTGAGACCACCATCCCCTCCTCCAGTGCCAGCCTCCGGAAGGCGCTTTCTCTTGCTACAGCAAAGGAGCTACAATCGCATCACAGTCCCTAAGAGTGCGCAGAGAGCTCCCAGCTTAGGGCCAAGCTACACGTGCATGAGGAAAACCCAGAGTGCTTAACTACCTCCTGCTTAGCCCAAGACCTGCTCCAGAGGGAAAATGATATCACTCCAACTCTTCAGAGTACAGAAGTTGGCCAACGAAGGTAAAACAAGAACTCAACGGAAAGTCACCTTGGGGAAGAAGAAGGGCAAGGAGAAGGGGAAGTTTTTGCTTTGTACACTTCGTTCACTCACTCCACTGCTGAGTTTCTACTACAGGTGTCAGACAAATGCAAGGTACTAGAAGTCACGTGTGAAGAGCAAAGGCTCCGTTCTTACTGGCACTTACCCTTGACATGTGTGTTCTCATGTACTGCTTGTAGAGTTAAACAGAAAGAGAGAAAAAGGGAGGGAGTCAGGAAGGGTGGGGAAGGAAAGGGCGAGAGAAAGACTCTAAACTCTAAAAGGCAAACCTCTGGCGTTCAACAAACAACCTTCATGATGTTAATTCGTCACAAGTGAGTCTAAAAGCCCACACCAGTCCTGCTCAGGAACATTAGTGGGCCGCACACATCTTAATGCTCAGGTGAGGGAGGAAGGCTCTGAGCTAACGAAGGTTCTTATCTGTCCGCCTGCCCTCTCACTCCCCCTGGTTCTACGTGCGGCTTCACAGCCATGACTCTTGGAAAGCAATACGACTCTCTTCCGTGGAAAGCTAGAAACTAGGACTGATGAAAGAGAAGAGGGCTCAGAAAGGGAAGGTTCTGAGCAAGAACACAGGGAGTATGGGGAAAGGATTGGCATGTCCAATTCCAAGGTGACTCAGGTCATGGTCTACAATATGGCTCGTTCAGGAGACTCATCATCCACCACCATTACCTTGAGTTTACA
Organism: Acinonyx jubatus; assembly: GCF_027475565.1. Classification (NCBI taxonomy): domain Eukaryota; kingdom Metazoa; phylum Chordata; class Mammalia; order Carnivora; family Felidae; genus Acinonyx; species Acinonyx jubatus. The sequence goes on along the minus strand of NC_069380.1, from coordinate 96,861,577 downwards.
TTCACCCACTGGTAAGGTCATGGTTATTCTTACTGAAATGAAGAAACATACTATACGTATTTTCTTTTACTGGTAGCAACTATTTTAAAAGCTTTGTGCATGACTTTAGCTCTGTAAATACATGATCATTAAGGCTCCGAAAGAGTCTATGAAAATTTCAGTTGTACTTTACAACATTTAATGGGGGTGAGAGACCATGCCATTTGGAAAACTGGGGATCTCTAAAGGTCTTGGGATATATGTACCTTACAAATCACAAAGGAGAAGGCAGCTGTTTATATTGATGCCTCCTTCCCTGAAGATTATAAATGCTCTGCTGGAACAAGAATGTCTTGTCTGTATCCCCTACACTTCCTCGAATAGAAAGTACTTAGAAACTATTTATTAACGGATGATTAAAAAGGCACATCGATGAAGCATCTCTATTAAAAAAAAAATAGTAACAACAACAAAATGAAAACTTAAGTTAAAAATAAAGATTTTTGGGGGGCGCCTGGGTGGCTCAGTCAGTTAAGCATCCGACTGAGGCTCAGGTCATGATCTCACGGTTTGTGAGTTGGAGCCCCACGTCGTGCTCTGTGTTGACAGCTGAGAGCCTGGAGCCTGCTTCGGATTCTGTGTCTCCTTTTCTCTGTGCCCCTCCCCCACTTGTGCTCTCTGTCTCTCAAAAATAAATAAATGTAAAAAAAAAATTTTTTTTTAATAAAGATTTGTTTTAAATCACACCATGAAGGACACAATACTTTTGTGCTGTTCCTGCCAAAAACTCAAACTCAAACTAATAATCATGGGAAACATCAAATAAACGTAAACTGAGGAACATTCTACAGAATATCTGGGCTCTATTCTTCAAATATGTCAAGGTCACAAAAAACAAGAACAGACTGAGGAACTCATCCAGATTAACAGACTCAAGAGACCTAATAATGAAATGTAGTATCTGATCCCAATTGGACCCTGGACAGCTCTTTTTCTTTCTTCATTTCTATTATTGTTGTTATTATTCTTTCTATTGTTACTCTTTTGCTATAGAAAACATTAGTGGGACGACTGATGAAATAATAAAGTCTGTAGATTAATTAATACTGTATCAATGTTAACTTCTTGATATTGAGAGTGGTTCTATGAATAGATAAGAGACAGTCTTTGTTTTTAGGAGACGCTACTGGACTATCCAGGGAATAAAGGACACTGTATCTGTAAGTTTCAAATGCTCTCAAATGCTTTAGCAAAATGACCATAATATGTACGATGAAAAAAAATAGTAAAGGATATGGAATAAAATCATAATTTGGAGAAACTGAGTGAAAGACACAGACAAGTTCTCTGTACTATTCCTGCAACTTTTCTGTAAGTCTGAAATCATTTCAAAAGAAAAAAGTACAAAAAGATGTTATTAAGATGAATAGCACCCACAGCAAGATGGAAGGCCATTAACGATTTAAGTGATTTTGTGAGTGAGTGAGTGCAGGCAAGCAGTCAGGGGCTGTGCTGCATGAGGGGATGTGGTCACAGGTGCTAAGGGAATCGAGAGTAACCTGAGGGAGACGCCCCTCCGACACACAGGTCCCCACCCCTGACTGGATGCCATGGTGCTTTCCAAAGGTCATCTCTCCAAGTCTTTCCTGTAAACCCATGAGACGCTTTCGGATCCCAGTCCACAATGTGGAACAAGCATCCTCAAGCCTGAGTTTACAGCCCAGCTGAGAAACCCTCAAAGGTGAACTGGTTGTTCTGCTAGAAGATGAACACCGACTGTGAAGCTATTAGGTCCTAATGATGAAACAGTGCCACTGAGGATGAGTGTATTCTGATCTTAACAGAACGCCAGTTGCCAAATCCGTATATATCCTTCCACATTCTGGCAAATTTCTAAGGTCCAAAACAAATGACCTCTAATATTTAAAGAACATCTTTGTCCAGACATTGTTACATGGTGCATAATGGAGGCCTGGATCTAGTCCAATTACGCAGACTTAGCTCTATACGATTAATTTCAGTATATATATTTTTTAAACCCAAATAATTTCATTACATAACCAGCAGTATGCAAACAATAATGCATAGTATTTCTACAATCTTGCTATATCAATGCCAATTCCAATCATGTTCCTATAATGGCAAAGAATACAAATATGTGAAAAGAAACTAAATTTCCTTTAGGGGAAAAACAACCAAATCGTTCAACGCCAACCAGCTTAAACCTACCATCAGAACATATTTGTTACTCAGCAACACTGTATCATCACTACACGAAAAGAAGTGGGTCTTTATCAAAAGTTTCAGTAGCGTGGCTATTCTACATCTACTAGATACAATCAAACCACAGATAGATTCTTATTTGGAAACAGAGGGTAATATTCATGTCTAGACTTACAACAAGTTGCATCTTTAAGATTCCTGGGCCACAGAGTAAGATGCTCACTTTATTTAGACACAAATGGAGACGCTGGGGCCATTAGCTACACAGCGGACAGTCTTGTCGGAACAAGGATCTCCCTCCATTTTCTTCCTGCGTGCCATGAAGCACAGCAGCAAAGCTACTGCCCGGAGTCCCACCCACCATTTCCCTGAGCGTAGTTTCCAAGGCCCTGTCTCAGCTGTGACTTTATTTATCCCATGTTCCCGGCCCACGGTTCCTACCTACCAGCCCAGATCTCAGTCTGCTACAGGTAAGCACCATGGCTTATCCTCTTCTCCCAAACCCCTCCCCTGGCCCACGTTTCACACATCTGGCAACACAGTCAACAACCCCAGCCACACAGGCTCCAAACTCTGGCATCCGTTTGGACTCCTTCTCTTTCCTCTTGTTTTTCAGACATTATCAGTAGCCAAGCCAGTCAATTCTTCTTAGCAATAATCCACATATGCCCTCCTCCCTCCATTCCTTCCATGACCTTCAATTAGGTCTTCCTTCCCTTTCATCTGCAATGCAACAATCCTTGTCTCTCCAATCTCTGTATTCAAATTTTCCTGTGTCCCGCCTCTAAGAATGAACAGCCAGTCTTCTCAAATTTGTGATCTGCAACCTAGCAGGGCACCTGGCACATTGTGAACACTCAATTATTACTTGAACGAGCCAATCCCCCTGTTCTGTGAGAGTTGATGACACCTTCTCCATGTCTCTTATCAATTCTGTTCAGAATTATTGATGGATATGAATAGGCCCCGATTCCTTATTTGTACTCCTCCAAGCAAAACGTGTTTCAGAATTCAGAATCTTCCAGATTTCAGGAAGGAAATACAGTGCATAAAACATGTATCATCTATTATGGAAAAGCTGCAACACTGTAACACTCTATACACAGATACACGATTTCTGTACTCAACTCATTCACACCGGGTGAGATGCGGACAATTATTTGCATCATATGAGTTCCAGTCAGGTTCTGGCATCAGTGAGTTGGAAGGAAAAAGACCTTTCCAGTTTTAGACTTTGTGGTCTCTGGAATGACGGACAGAAGAAGCTGTGTTTTAATTTTCAGGTAAAGCCTCTGATTCTTTATCATCCTCTATGCCTTCCTGTCATCTTTCATTTCCTCTGAATTTTTCCTGTTGCTTAGAACAACAGAATGGGATCCAAAGGGTTTAGCAGAACAACTTTTGGCTGGCTTTAGAAATTAACAGCCATGGGGGCGCCTGGGTGGCTCAGTCGGTTGAGCTTCCAACTACAGCTCAGGTCATGATCTCACATAGTCCATGAGTTCGAGCCCGCTGGGCCTGAGCTGATAGCTCAGAGCCTGGAGCCTACTTCAGATTCTATGTCTGTCTGTCTGTCTGTCTGTCTGTCTGTCTCTCTCTCTCTCTCTGCCCCTCCCCCCCACTCACACTCTCTCTCTCAAAATAAATAAAGATATAAAAAAAAAGATTTTTTTAAAAAGAAATTAACAGTCATAGATGTTATAAGCTATATTGCTTACTTATAAAAGGTTTCAGTGGGATCACCCTGTTCCTGATTATTTCACTCATACTAACTAGAAAATATCCACACAACATGTTATCATTTTAAAAGACAGAAGGTACCAATTTCAGAACTTTAAAAAAAAAAAAAAAGCAGGTGTGATTCATCTAAGACTATATACTCTACATGGCTTTTAGCACTTAGTCAACATACATGGAAAGAGGCTACTGTGTTACAGGTTGTACCAGAAGCAAGAAATCAAAAATTAATCTGTAGCCCTTTCTCAGGCTTACCCCCAAGGTCAGATGGGAGGAGACACCTAATTATGAACGATCATAACCCAGTAAGATAACTGTGACAAATAAAAGACTGTTCAAAGGAAATTTAGAGATTTCTTTCTCCCGCTAATGTCCATCTACACCCCTGCAACAGAATCCAAGAATCCCTATAAAAGTAAAAAGCCAAAGGAGAACCTTTATTCAAAAGGGTAAAATACCCGAAGGAACAGAACATGAGAACATGGCAAGGCTTTCAACTACATTTTAGAGCCACAAAAAGACACAAATAACAAGATCATTATGTCCTTGATATCATTATATGGTTACATGTTATAAATACTATTTTATACACTATTATATGGTAATGATATGATATATAACATTATTCATTATTAACAGTGAAATAAGAAAAACAGGCTTCTCAATTTCTATCTACATAAAGCACTATGTACGGATTGTAACATTTTTAGTAATATAAAACAATGCTCTGTAATCAAACCATTGTCTCCAGAAGCAGAAATAAGAAGGTCCTAGTGAGCCTCCTCCCCAAAGTTCCTCATCAAGGCCCTGCTTCCGGCTCTTTATGCAGATCCGGCGTCCTCATCCCACATCTCTCTGTTCCGTGCTCTCGGCCCACAAGAAAGGAACGGACGAGCTCTCCAGCCTCTCTGAGGCCATCTCTGCCCAGCGAGGCAGAGGCCACACCGGCCCTCCTGCTCCTGGGTGAAGACGCACAACAGGCTTCACGGGGCCTCACCTCAAAGACGCAGATATGGCTCCTCTGCAGCCGAAACCAACCCTGACCCAAGGGCCAACATGAGAACGCAGCTAATTCTCCCGAGATTCAGACAAATTTGGTTTTAAAAGACTCTTACTCTCCCCACCTCCAATGACACATGACTGGGTGATGTCGGGAGTGGCATCGGGATAGCAGGAATGGGGGGTGGGGGGTGGGGAGAAGACGGGCACAGTCCAAGATCTGCAGTTGGAATGCACCTTCTGGGCCAATAAGCCCAAACCCCCGGGTTCTGAGACTCGCACAAGGTCAGTCACTTGTGACGGTCACTCCGGTGACACCCGTGCTCAGCCAAAGTGCAGTGAGGAGCTGCGGTCTTCTCTCCTGTCCACCAAGACGTGAACGAGGCTGGGACAGCTAAGAGCAATTTAAAATACTAAGATGTTTAAGAAAAAATCTTTAAAATCGCTTGTGCAAAAAAAAAAAAATAAGGACTCCCTAAATCAAGGCATTCAACCATCCATTTCGTGGCATTAAGCGCCAAGATGAAGACGACAGATGCCAACACGGAATCATTTTCTAAGATACCATAAGCCCAGAGGCCTAGACAGCTTCTACTGCCGCCAGCCACGGTGACAAAGTCAGTGACACAGAGACTGGGAAAGCAACAACCAGAAGTGGAAACAGTTACAACACAGCTGAGAATCAGGTCCAATAATAGGTGGCCGACCAAAGGGAACAGTGAACCCTTTCAGGGAAAGCTTTACTAAGGACTGCTCAAGATGAGAAAGCAAGCAAAAAGCTACCAGGCATCAATAGTAAGTAGTTATTAACAGGATTCCAATATTCCCATTTTTCCAGTGGGACTGTCAGGAAAAACCCTTCTCCTGAGTTAATTAAAGGTCATTTGTAAAGGGAAGCACATTTGCTAACACTGTCTACGAGGAAAGTACCAACAAGACGAGGGGCAAATCTGAGTTACTAACACTAGTTTGCCAAGAGTGAAGCTCTTGTCTACATTACACATCCCTGCAGGGTTCGAGGGTGCCAACTTTGGGACCCATGGTTCCAGCACCTTCTCTCACTATTTACAGATCTCATTTCTCTCCTCTACCAGTATTTTCAAAGATCCTGTGCTGTAATTCAACTTCTAACAGACGTTCCTCCCTAGGGAAAAAGCTGAATTCCATCATGGAAAGATAGACAACGGGAAGGGTGTGATAACACCTGCACACACAGTGTTGATCTACGAAGTTATTTAGACAAAAATTAGACACTTTGAAATTTGGGGGACTAAATACCTATCACATGTTTGCCTTCCTTTATCCCCCAGTGCCCTTCTGAATTAACTTCCTAGAAGCCCAGTGAGTCCCAGAAGAACAAACATCAAAATGTTAACTGAGGGTGGTGGCACTATATACATCCTTATATTCTTCTTTATGCCTTTATAGATCAAACTATATGTCATAAGCATACACTGCTTAAAAGGAACAACAGTTGCTACATTACAAAGAAGGTTGTTAATATTGATCCAAAATCAGTTTAACAAAACTTCTAAATGTTCTTCTAGGAATACATAACAGGAGACTATTTCAAAAAGTTTCAGTTGCTTTAGAGATATATTTTAATTTTCTGCTCTAAGTGAGCATATATAGCGATGTTTAGTTGTAGGGAAGAATAAAACAAACTGATTTTCAAGGCACTCACAAAGTCAGTCTTAAACAGCAATCTGAGAATTAAGGTGAAATCCAAATTAGTAATGTTTTGGGATGAGGAAAACAGTTTTAAACGTGTCAAAATATAAAGACTTAAAAATATTTCATTTGACCTATAAATTTGCTTTCTGTTGAAGGGGAATTTAAAGACAAAAGAAGCACATAGCTAACAAGACTGTTTAAAAGTACTAACTTCAGTTATATACAATGAAATCTTTAAAAACAGATATTTTCATTTTCACGGATTCTTTACACCTCTGAAAAACACACATGGGTTCAGCGCCCTAAAACGTGTTATGTCCCATGAAAAGGTAGGGTTCACCTACCTTCAAAGACACAGGCTCTAATTATAACAAGGACACTTTACCTCTATGTACTAAGAGTTACCTTAGAACAGGATAAGGTCAGGGATAGGACTTACTCCACTTGGCTGCAGTGTTTCCATCTTTAGTGATGTGCCACTCAAATACAGCATCCACTTTCTTCACCACCTCACGCCCGACATCCCCAAGGCGGCGACCTATTTCCTCAAACACCAGGGTACTCTGCAGCTCCTCACGCTGGCAAAAGGAGAAAATTTAATTTTAAAAGTTTGTAAAATGACACAAGGGGAGAAATGATTACAAAACGTATGTGCAATAAAGTGATTTTTTTTAATCTGCATGAAAATAAGGCAAATTAGTTTTTTGCACACCAGCCTTCTTTTACTCTTTCCTTACATTCATTCATGTCACCCAGGACCTCAGTCCTCTTAATGAGGATTTTACTTTTATCAGAATTCAGAAGTAATATTTGAAAAGCACACTCAACAACCTACGTCCTAACTAACTTCAGTAGGAAGACACTGGACAAATCAGTCTAACCTCTGCAGTCTCATCCCTTGCTTTGTAAAATGAGATTAAGTTATATGAAGCCTGATTTTCCTTGGAGCTTTAACACTTGTAAAGTTTTTGATCTTAGATTCTTCTTAAGGGATTTTAATCTTCAGTCATTTATGGGATGACACAGCTCATAAGAGACAATTAAAGATCCTGTGTCTGAGAACCTCGGATTACAAAGTTAATACTTTGAAGACCAAGAATAGAAACATTTGCATTAAAAGCCTCAGCACGTTAATTGAGTAACACAAATATTTTAATAAATAATACATGCTATTGTTTTCATACTTGCATACAAAGCTTTACACAGATCTTTAAATCAAGAAAAGGTACAGGATATTTAACTTTTTCATGTGCTTTTCCCCAAAATATTGTTAGCTTAAAATTTCCAACGAAAAAAGTGATTCAGGGGCGCCTGGGTGGCTCAGTCGGTTAAGCGGCCGACTTCGGCTCAGGTCATGATCTCGCGGTCCGTGAGTTCGAGCCCCGTGTCGGGCTCTGAGCTGATGGCTCAGAGCCTGGAGCCTGCTTCCGATTCCGTGTCTCCCTCTCTCTCTGCCCCTCCCCCATTCATGCTCTGTCTCTCTGTCTCAAAAATAAATAAACATAAAAAAAAAAGTTTTTTTAAAAAAGAAACAACTGATTCAGTTACTCTAAAACTAAAATATTAAGTATTTTCTCTTGAAAGCCACCCCAGCGTCTCCCTTTAAAAAGTTTCAAAAATTTCAAAGTTGTCAAAGTATTCCTTTTACTTTCACAGTTTTGAATTATTATCCTTCAAGAATAAGAATCTTTCAGAGCTCTTAATTTTCTAAAGCAGCCTGAACACTAGAAGTAATGTTAACTGAAATGCATAACTCAGGAAATGACTGGGATACCAGTTTCTACCACCTACCGCAGAGGATGTCTTAGCTGAAATACCAGATGCTGGCACAAGATCCACATACGCATTTGAAATGACGATGTCTCCGGTTTCATGAATCTTAACAAAGAGAAGAGGGAAGAACACCAGTTCACTCTGATGATTCCAATGAAAACACAGTATTGCCATAAAACAGTATAAAGTCATTCAAAATTACAGTTTTTCCTCATAAGAAGAAGAAAATAATAATCCAAATTAAATAAAGTTTATAAATTAAATATCAAGATGAATAAACATGAAGTCTTACTGTTTTACTACAACTTGTTATTAACCCTAACTGGAGTCAACTGATGCCCTTTTAAAAAATACCTATGACCAAGGTCCCATCTCCAAACTTCTAATTTAAATAGTCTGGGGTGGACCCTTGGCATTCGTATTTGAAGATTAAAAAAAAAAAAAATTTATGTTTATTTTTGAGAGAGAGACAGAGCATGAACGGGGGAGGGGCAGAGAGTGAGGGAGACACAGAATCTGAAGCAGGCTCCAGGCTCAGAGCTGTCAGCACAGAGACTGGGGTGGGGGTGGGGGGGGGGGGGCTCAAACTCACAAACCATGAGATTGTGACCTGAGCCTAAGTCAGACACTCCGCCTACTGAACCAACCAGGCGCCCCGACTGCATTGGTCTTTTTAAAGTAATAATCCAAATTCTTTCAAATACGAAGTACACATAGCATAAACAAAATGCTTAAATATATTTTCATCAAAATATTCATTTGAGGAATTCAAATTCTAATTCCTAATACTTCATCTAAAATTATTCCAATAGCTACTCTTTCATAAAATTGTGATATTGCTACAAATATACAGGATAATGTCTAAAAATTAAGGTGGCATTAATGTTGACTTTTAACACTTTAAGAAGATCATTCTTGGGGCACCTGGGTGGCTTAGTCGACTCAGGTCATGATCTCACGGTTTGTGAGTTTGAGCCCCCTGCTTGTGCACTGTCTCTCTCCCAAAATAATTAATTAATTAATTAATTAATAAAACATTAAAAAAAGAAAAGAGCACACTCCTTTGACTACTTGCCATCGTACTTGAGAAAAAAAGATTTTCAAACAATTTGTTCATTTTGTTCTAATTATATACAGTGCAAAACATGAAAGAGACAATTTACGAACAAAATATACTTTAGTAAATTACTTTCTTGTGACCAAGCCAAGCATGTCATTTTGGAATATTAGTTTAAAATGTTTTTTAAAATACAACATGAAGGAAGGAAGAAAGGAAGGGAGGGAGGGAGGGAGGGGAGGAGGGGAGGTGGGAAGGAAGGGAGGAGGGAAGTAGGAAGTAAGGGGGGAGGGAGAGGATGGAAGGGAAGGAAGGAAGGAAGGGAAGGATGGAGGGAGGGGAGGAGGAAGGAAGGAAGGGAGGGAGGGAGAAAGGATCCTATATATAACTAATAGGAAAGAGTATCTCTAATCACTGGGGGGAAAGAGCAAATATAGTGAAAAGATAAGAAGATATGCTTAGGTTTTATCAAAATGGCAAGAAGGTATTATATTCAGACATTAAATTATTTCTCAGCCCTTTCAGTTGTATCCATGGAAATTATTTCTGTGCTGTTCATTACTAGAACTGGAGAAAACAGAAACCTGTAATATAGTCATGGACCTTAACACTTTCAGATTTCATCATCTTACTCAAAAAATAAAACTTAATCAAAATAATGAGAAAACAGGAAGGCTCCAGAATATGTGGCACAAACATTAACCACAGGAGGACTTGAGAGAAAGGCAATATGTGAGTTTGTGTGGGCAGAAAAAGAGGAGTGAGCAGTAAGGAGCTGCTGCCTCCAAGGGCAAGGTAAGAGCTTGAAAGGAAACTGAAAAGACAAAAGGCCACAGGAAATGAAGCATGTACACAAATAAAGGAGGCAAGTGATAGTGCAAGCTACAGGAATTAATGAGGAGTAGGGCAACCACATAAAGAAGAGTTCCACAAAGTTATTCATTTATGAAAGAAATTGTGATATAGTAAGAAGAGCGAGGGCCCTGGGATGTAGGCTTTGAGCCACAAGACCTGGGTTTGTACCCTGGCTCCACCACCTTCCGTGGGACCAGGAGCTGGTATTTAAGAGACCCAAACCCAGGGCGCCTGGGTGGCTCAGTCAGGTGAGTGTCCAACTTCAGCTCAGGTCATGATCTCATGGTTCATTGGTTCGAGCCCCACGTCACGCTCTGTGCTAACAGCATGGAGCCTGCTTCGGATCCTCTGTCTCCCTCTCTCTCTGCCCCTCTCCTGCTCGTGCTCTGTCTCTCAAAACTGAATAAATGTTAAAAAAATAATAATAATAAAAAAAAGAGAGACCTGAACCCAGATTTTCTTTCATCAAATACAGAGTTCTTAGGTATATTAGAGATAATGGTACAGCCTGCTCAGAGATGTTTAATAGCTACTATTATTATTCATGATGGTGCCTACACTGCCCAACACAAACCATCTGTGTGGTACAAAATGATCAGGCCAAAAAGTACCAGCTTGGTCAACCATATTAACAAAAATTAGCTTTTAAAAATCTCACATATAAAGGAATGATCGCATGTCCTTTTAGTATTTTATCGGAACACTGCTAACAGCCTCACCCAAACATTACTTAACTCTTTAGGGATACATACTTATTTTGTGACTTGTTTACTATTCATTAGGCTCAAATTCTGTGACATAAGGTGTTAATTTGTGGATTTTTAAAATTTAAATCCAAGTTAGTTAACATATAGTGTAATAATGCTTTCAGGAGTAGAACTTAGTGATTCCTTTCTTACATAGAACACCCAGTGCTCATCACAAGTGTCTGCCTTAATGCCCAGCACTCATTTGGCCCATCCCCCCACCCCTCCCCACCTCAGTTTGTTCTCTGTATTTAAGAGTCTCTTATGGTTTGTCTCCCTCTCTGTTTTTATCTTATTTTTCCTTCCCTTCCCCTTTGTTCATCTGTTGTGTTTTTTAAATTTTACATATGAGTGAAATCATATGGTATTTGTCTTTCTCTGACTGGCTTATTTCGCTTAGCATAATACCCTCTAGTTCCATCCACAATTTGTGGATTTCTGTATGATTGAGATATCCAGTAGAAAACATACCCATAAGGGTATGGTTTTACTGTCCTGTACAACATTAACTAGTTTTGTCTCTGATTCAGCAAAATTATTTAGAGTGGGTCCTGTTGGGCCATATATTGTTACTCCAATTCTCTTTTGGACCACTTTTATCATCTTGCCGGCTCCCTCATTAAGCAATTAGATTTGTCATATTTTCATTTAAAAAAAGAATCTTTTTTAATGTTTATTTTTGCAAGAGAAACAGAACATGAGTGGAAGAGGGGCAGAGAGAGAGGGAAACACAGAATCCACAACAGGCTCCAAGCTCCAAGCTATCAGCACAGAACTTGACACAGGGCTTAAACTCATAAAGCGTGAAATCATGACCTGAGCCAAAGTTGGATGCTTAACCAACTGAGCCACCCAGGTGGCCCTCATTGATGCAATTTAAAAAAAAAAAAACTTTTTTATTATGTTTATTTATTTTGAGAGAGAGAGAGAGAGACAGAGTGCGAGCAGGGAAGGGGCAGAGAGAGAGAGAGGGAGACACAGAATCCAAAGCAGGCTCCAGGCTTCAAGTTGTCAGCACAGAGTCCAACGCGGGGCTCAAACCCACAAACCGTGAGATCATGACCTGAGCTGAAGTCGGACACTTAACAGACTGAGCCACCCAGGCACCCATCATATTTTCATTTTATATCTGCAGAAGAGTGATGCCTTTAATATTCTGAAGATTACATTCTGACAAGTTGACTGGCTGAGTCAAAAAGGCTGGGTTTTCAGAACAGCTGTGCCTCTTGTACAAAGGCAGGCACCAATTCAGTAAAAAATTAAAAAAACAAGGGACATAGACACCTTTTCAATTAAAAGTTACCACTGATTAGGGACACCTGGGTGACTAAGTTGGTTAAGCATCCAACTCTTGATTTCAGCTCGGGTCATGATCTCACAGTCACCACATCAAGCCCTATGTCAGGCTCCATACTGAGCGTGGAACCTGCTTGGGATTCTCTCTCTCCACCCCAACCCCCCTTTCTGCCCCTCTCCTGCTAACATGCACGCACAGGGGACCATTCTCTCTCTCTCTCTCAAAATAAATTTTTTTTTGAAGTTACCATTAATTAAAAAGAAACTCTAGATTTTCTATCATACCCATAGCACTAACCAAAATAACACTGTAAGACAGAATACAATTACAGGGTGTGGTGAACCAGATAACAAAGCCCCTCTGACTACATTACTCATACCTTGGTTTGGAAATGGATTCTATTTCCTTCTTTCCACATCTCCGTTTTTATAGTCTGTCCTGGATATACTGGTTTTGAAAAACGAACCTTTAAAAGAAAGGAGTTTGGGGGTTAACAATGTTTTAAAATGAAACCTTTCTACTCGAGGGGAAAGAAATTCCAAGGAAGGTGGGAGAACAAAAAAGGAAGAAAACAGGTTTAAATATATTTAAATTCTTAAAAGGACAAAAACAATAGTAAGAAAAAATTACAGCAATGATATAGTTCTTATAAGCTCATTCTTTATCTTTCAAAGCACAGAATCCATGAATAGTGTTTAATCTTGAGAAACAGAGACATCATTGTGTTAAGGACAGTTATACAGGTAGTCCCAGAACAACTTCATCAATGCAGGTGAAAGTAGTACTAAGTATATCCAGGGACTAAGATTTGGGGTGGCATCTAGAACAAGATAATCCCACTTCTGATTTCATAATTTTCTATGCCATGTTATTTGCTCTGTGTATGTTTAGCTAATAAGAGTAGCTACAGTAATATGAAAAGCATGAAAATAATCTGTGTTATTAAAGGCAACACATCAGAAAATGCAATTTCACTGCTGCACAGAACACAACTGATAAAAGCTTTTGGAGCCATTTGACACTGTCAAACCATTTGTTGGTGTCTGTCTTTAGACTTAACTTCTGCAAAGATGCTGTGTAGAGACAGGGTTTTTTTGTAATTTATAACAGATGAAAACATGAAACCAACTTAAAAGTACAAAAACTAAAATCAATATGCAGCCGTCATGTTGACATAGGTATACGCTAATGAGTTCAAATGCAGCCACTTAACATTTTTTAATTAAATTAAGACAAATTACAAAATAGTCAAGAAAAAAAATGTTTAAGGTAAACCTCAAGTTTTTATTAATGCGTATATACTGACATATGCATGTATGCTCCTAATTAATGAAACAATCAAATTAATCTGTGGAAACTATAATTGTATATGATATCTTTCATGGTTCATGCGTAAGAGGTATTTATAGCTACAATAAGAACACGGGCTGATTGCCAAGTCAATGAAATAATAAAAATGTGTATTGCTTCAGTACAGTACCTATTTCAAATGAAGTCACTAAAACTCCTTTTCTAAAAATAAAAAAGGGAACTAACGTTCAAATTATGCAATAATACACGTATACCTTCATTGCCTTGAATCTTGACGCATCATTATCTGCAAATTTCTGTAATACATGCCTGGCAGAAAATCCAAATGTACATAATCCATGTAATATGGGCTTGTCAAAACCTAAAAAAAAAAAAAAAAAAAAGAGAGAAGAGAGAGAGACTTTAGTTAGTTAGATATAGGTATATTTCCTACTTAAAAGCCAAGGGCCCCTGAGTGGTTCAGTGAGTTAAGCAACCGACTCTTTGTTTTAGCTCACATGATCTCACAATTTCATGGGTTCAAGCCCCACATCAGACACTGCACTAGCAGCTGGCTTGGGATTCTCTCTCTCCCTCTCTCTCTGCTCCTTCCCCACTCACACTGTCTCTCTCTCTCAAAATAATAAAAACTTTAAAAAAAATTTATTCATACATATTCATATCATTCATACATACATATATGTATATATATGTATATATATGTGCACCAAGGATAATTAATTCAGGATTTCAAAAACACATCTTCAAATGGCACTATGATGGGGCATCTGCATGGCTCAGTTGGTAAAGCCTCCGACTTGAGCTCAGGTCATGATCTGATGGTTCCTGAGTTCCAGCCCTGCGGCAGGCTCTGTGTTGACAGACTGGAGCCTGGAGCCTGCTTCAGGTTCTGTGTGTCCCTCTCTCTCTGTCCCTCCCCTGCTTGTGCTCTGTCTCTTTCTCTCTCAAAAATAAATAAATATTAAAACTTCAAAAAACAAAAAAAAAAAAAAAAAAACAGCACTAGGATGAATTAATACCATCTATTTTAAGAAACATGGAAAATATTTTATAAATAATACTTCCAGGGAGAAAACTATGAAACAAACAGAGAAGAATCAAGAAAGGAATGTGAGAGATGTGGGAACACAAAGAATTGTTTTGTTTGGCTGTGGTCCTGACGATGAAATCACCCCTGCTGATTTCAATATCCAGGTATGCAGATGATCCTTTCCTAGCCTTTCAGTTCTTCCTCTCTCCTCCAATGTCCTTTGCCCAGCAGGATAACTCCGACACCCACCTACATAAGATCCTAACCCTGCACTAGGAGCTGCCTTCCTCCACAATCTGAATTATGAATTCCAAGCACACCACCTCCTGAACACTACTTCCTACTTTCTCTACCCTTAACATAAATGTATTAGGAGAAGGCTATTTTTTAAATACAACTGGGATGTCTGGGTGGCTCAGTTGGTTAAGGGTCCAACTTCGGCTCAGGTCACGATGGCGTGGTTCGTGAGTTCGAGCTCTGCGTCAGGCTCTGTGCTAACAGACTGATCGGAGTCTTGAGCCTGCTTCAGATTCTGTGTCTCCCTCTCTCTTTGCCCCACCCCCACCTCCCTAAAAAATAAACATTAAAAAAAATTTTTTTAAATACTACTCAAACTACCTGTCTTAAGTAGCAATGTCCCTAAGTGTTATTTAGATAACGGAACTACTAGTTTTCATTGGTACACATTATGAGCAACTCACCAGCGAAACTAGAGAAGTTAGGATCAATGTGTAAGGGATTCCAGTCGCCACTGAGGCGGTACAAAGCAGCCTGCAGAGAAAGAATTATAAAAATAACTAGCACTCAGTGCTTTCTGAAAATACATTAAAAGAAAATCAGGAAATATGTTCAATTTTTGTATAAGAAATATATAATATACCCAATTGAAGCTCTACTTAGAAAATAACCATCTCTAACACAGATGAACTGTAAATCAAGTGCTTTTTATAACACCTGCCACTGGAATCAGCTGGGGAGGAGGGGACCTGTCGGGTAATGGGAAGGGGCCAAGAACTACACCTGGGTAAAACCATGGTTAACTCTGCCTGAGGAGCAAGTCACAGAAAGGAATCCATCAATCTACTCTCATTACAACACAATGAAAGGGTGGGCGCCTGGGTGGCTCAGTCAGTTAAGTGTCCGACTTTGGCTCAGGTCATGATCTGATGGTTCACAAGTTCACACCCCGCATCAGGCTCTGTGCTGACAGCTTGGAGCCTGGAGCCCATTTCAGATTGTGTCTCCCTCTCTCTGCCTCTCCCCTGCTCGCACTCTGTCTCAAATATAAATAAACATTAAAAAAAACACACACACATACACACAGTGAAGATAAGGTAGATGTTTACAGCCTCTGCTAACCAAGCATAATTTAGGCCAGTTAATGGGGTGCTTTCAGTTGAAGCCTGTAGACTACCACAAACTTCCATCCTCCTGGTACCCTAAGTCCTGAGCACTAGCTCTCCTGCAACAAAATAGACTGACAGGTTGCCATGAAGATTAAATTTCTGCTTGGCCCAGACCTTCGTATCACTTCTTCACTTAGATGAGGCAGGATGAGCAGAAAGATACAGATAACAATAGAAAAAAAGTTACCAGAGCTCCCAGCATTTAACTTGTTTACTGTTCAAACTAGAAAGTACTTTTCAGAAGGGGAGAGATTCACAAAATAGCAGACAGTAGGCACTTAACATATCTGTATTTAATTTTGATCTTCTTGTACTGCCTCAATACTTCTCCCTGTTCTCATAGATTGCAATGTTAGACTTTCCAAGACTACCTAAATGTTGCATAAAGACTAATCATGTCAGGGGCACCTGGGTGGCTCAGTGGGTTGGGCGGCTGACTTCAGCTCAGGTCATGATATCATGGCTTGGGAGTTTGAGCCCCAAGTCAGGCTCTGTGCTGACAGCTCAGAGCCTGCAGCCCGCTTAGGATTCTGTGTCTCCCTCTCTCTCTGCCCCTCCCCTGCTCACACTCTGTATCTCTCTCTCTCAAAAATAAATAAAATTTTTTTTTAAATTAAAAAAAAAAAGACTAATCATTTCAGCATATCTGACTTTCTTAATTACTGGGTTTTTTCATTATTGATTATTCTTTTTAAATAGACTTTATTAATAGAAAACAACATTTTCCATAATGCATAGGAAAATGTCATTTCTTTTTTAATATGCTTTGTACAATTTTAATAAGCTCTTTCTCTTCTCCATCACCCCATATAATAGTTGTATCAATTATTCATTTTCTCAATTGCCGAATATTATTCCCTTTCTACTTACTACCTTCTAAGAATAACTAAATCAGATCAACAATTATCTTACAGCGGTGACTTATAAGATTCCACATAATATGTTGGAGGATTAAATGACAATATTTGAAAAGCTCTTTACAAACAATGAAAATACTAGGCAAATATACATCACTATGTTGCATACAAATGAAAACAAAGATACATTTCAGAGTCTGAAAGGCAAACTGTCCAACACATGATAGACCATGGGCTTTGATACCAGCTCTGCCTTTAATGGCTGAGTTTCCTTTATCACCCCGAGCTTCAATTTGCTCACCTGATAAACCTTTCAGAAAGCATAACCCATGATAAATATTAATACCTCAATAAATGTGAGCTATTGTTATTATTTTAAAAGGTATTAGCAACAGTATGTCAACGGAAAGAAAGCCGACCTCAAAGCAGGTAGGTAAATAAACGCTTTATTCGTTGCCTTACTGAGGATGCCGGCCTGGGAAAGTCTTTCCATTTGCCCAGAAGAACTGCTCTGCTCTGCAGCGCGTCAGCCACAGGGGAAGGGGAAGGTGTGCTTGCAACCAGTTCTCCAAATGCTTGCGCGTCCCAAGGTCTATATGTGCTATGAATGTCAAAACTAAGGTTTTCTGATTTCCACAGAGACACAAGAAAGACGCTTAGGTCATCTTAATACATTAGGTTTCAGGGCGCCTGGGTGGCTCAATCAATTAAGTGACCAACTCCTGATTTCGGCTCAGGTCATGATCTTGCAGTTTGTGAGTTCGAGCCCTGCTGGGTGTGGAGCCCGCTTTGTCTCCCTCTCTCTCTGGCCCTCCCCTGCTCGCTCTGTCCCTCTCTCAAAATAAGTAAATAAACTTAAAAAAAAATATATCAGGTTTCTATATATCTGATTGTTTAAAAATATTGCTTCCATGTCTCTGTTTAACCAGTTCTCCAGTTCTTGCTGGTTTTGATTTCTCCTTGAGGTCACTTGAGACAGTTCCAGGAGGCTAATGTCAGTCACCTACTGCAGTTGTAGTGCACAAAAGTAAGACAGTCAAGTTTTAAGATTAGTACCAGTATTCTTATCCCACAGAGATCATTCCTATAAATGGAAAAAAAACAAAAACAAAAACAAAAAAAAAACAAAAACCAATTCTCCTAAAGAAATCTTCTTAAAAGAATATGAGAATTTTCATATTCTTTCTTTTTTTCTTTAATGTTTATTTATTTTTGAGAAAGAGAAAGAGAGAGAGAGAGCGTGAGTGGGGTAGGGGCAGAGAGAGGGGAAGACACAGAATTTGAAGCAGGCTCCAGGCTCCAAGCTGTCACCACAGAGCCTGATGCGGGGCTTGAACTCATGAACCACGAGATCATGGCCTGAGTTGAAGTGAGACACTTAACCGACTGAGCCATCCAGGCGCCCTGAGAATTTTCACATTCTTTCAATGATAGCATTGCTTCCTACAGATGGCAGAGAAAGCAAAGACAAAAAAAGAGCCATCATGAGACACAACTAAAGTCAAGTAATTGGAGGTTCGACGAAATTCAATCATAAAGCAAAATAACCATTCTCCAAATAATAAGGAACACTGTGTTCAAGGCTTACTTTCTGAATATCTTGAGGGACATTCATATTTTAAGTTTCAGAAGGAGAGTTAAAAGCTTCTTTTGTTACATCTCTGCCTCGATAGAAAAGTCATTAAAGCTTGCAAACACGTATACACAGAACTTAGAAAATCAGCTATAAATTACCTTGCCCGTGTATTACATGTCAGTGGGAGTATCTTCTACGTATGAGTAAATTAGTCCTTAATTTTATTTTTAAAAGTTGTATCTTTGGGGCGCCTGGGTGGCGCATTCGGTTAAGAGTCCGACTTCAGCCAGGTCACGATCTCGCGGTCCGTGAGTTCAAGCCCCACGTCGGGCTCTGGGCTGATGGCTCAGAGCTTGGAGCCTGTTTCCAATTCTGTGTCTCCCTCTCTCTCTGCCCCTCCCCCGTTCATGCTCTGTCTCTCTCTGTCCCAAAAATAAAAATAAAAAAAAAAAAAAAGTTGTATCTTTAAGTTAAACTAAATGCTAAATAAAAGAAATCAGGAACTTGTGCTTCCCAAATCCTCACATGCTCCAAAAAAAGGTTACAATCAACAAAAGGAATAAAATGACACAGATCCCAAGCCTACAGTGTAACCAAAAGACAGAGAATACTGCCCACTTCAAATTGCCATAAACACAAAAATAAACACCGATCTCCCGCACCCTCTCCAAGCTACTGTAGAGTGGTGGGGGTAGAGAGGGGAGCGCAGAAACAGTGCCTGGAAGAGAGAGGAAGAAAAGAAAAGTCACTTCTAGAAAGACCACCTTAAGAGAAAAAAGTACTGAGAAGAATCCTCGAAGATAAGAGCACTGACTACAAAGAGAAGAATTAAGAATGTATCAGCCTGCAAGTCGCAGTCCAGACTGGCCACATTTCTAAGGGAGAAGAGGGTTAAAAAAAACAATGTCCCTTTTGAAGACTGGATAATGTAGGAAAAAAGAAGAGAGGAAATTTAAGATAAAGAGAACTAAAAAAATGTTTTGAATAAAACAGCTCCCGACAACGTCCCACTCCAAAAAAGCCATCTCTAAAAAAAAATGCACTTTGCCACACTGACAGAAGAGGGCAATCTTGAATTTCATAATGAGAGAATTGTGTAAACCATCACAAACTACCAATCTTCCTCTCAAACTGCATACATTTAAGTAATCTCCATCTATATGAAGCTACTCTAAGACTAAAAGAGGAAACAAGAACCAAAACATTACCATAAATGAAATCTCCCCAAACAACCAACTACCAAACAGAACAAAACTGTAACACAACATTCAAGCATTTGGGGATACGAAAGAAACACCACGAATTTAAAATTCAAAAACTAAGAACAACATCAACAGACAACAAACATGAAGGAATGAAGTAAGATATAATTAAACTCTAGAAAGAAAGGAAGGGGGGGAAATCCTATCAGAAATGAAGACTAAATTATAAGATGCCTAGAGGAAAACATATTCAAATAAACATTTAATAAGGGGCACAGAAGAAAGGGATGGAAAAAAAAACAAGAGAACAGAAATGAGACCAAGAGGGGCACCTGAGGGGCTCAGCTGGTTAACTGTCCAACTCTTTATCTCAGCTCAGATCATGATCTCACGGTTCACGAGATTGAGCCCCACATCAGGTTCTGCACTGACAACATGAAGCCTGCCTGGGATTTTCTCTCTTCCTCTCTCTCTGCCTCTCCCCTGCTCCTTGTGCTCTCTCTCTCTCAAAACAAATAGATAAACTTAAAAAAAAAAAAGAAAAGAAAGAGAGAAAAAAAAAAAGGAAACAAAACCAAGAAAGAAGTAAAAAAAAAAAACAAAACTACAAAGTGGCTACAATAAGACAGAAAAAAGATCCAATGCATATATAACTTAAGTATTTGAAGAAGAAAAACAGAAAAATGAATGAGAACTACTATTTAAAATTATAATCCTAGGGGCGCCTGGGTGGCTCAATCTGTTAAGCATCTGACTTCGCTCAGGTTGTGATCTCGTGATTCACGAGATTGTCAGCTGTGCTGACAACTCAGAGCCTGGAGCCTGCTTCAGATTCCGTGTCTCCCTCTTTCTCTGCCATTCCCCTGCTTGAACTCTGTCTCTGTCTCTCTCTCTCTCAAAAATAAAAAATAAAATAAAATAAAATAAACATTAAAAAAAAAATTTTTTTAATTTTAAAAAAATTTTACTATCTAAATATACCTATTAAAAAGGCCCACTAGTGACATAGGGTCAATGGCCAGGAATGGACAACACTGAGACCCAGCCTAGTAAAACTACTTGACTTTAAAGGTAAAGAAAAAAGATAAAGAACAACTCTAAGGGCCTAAAGAATAAAGACCAAGAAACCTGGAGAAAGATAAAAAGACTGTCTGTCATCAGAGTGTTCAAAAGCCACATTCAAAGCAAGGTCCATGGAGCACCATTTTTAAGAAACTCAAGATTTCATATCCAGCCAAGTTGTTCTTCAAGTATGCAGGGTATAGAAAAATAGTTTTAAATACACAGGAACCAAAGAAACACTATATACATGAGCGCTTCTTGGGGCACCTACCACAGGAGGGGCTTTATCCAACCAGGAGGTGTTGGGGGAAGGTTTGGCAAAAGGACTGATACAATCCGTCACAAATCTAACACTAAAATGAAGATGGGGAAGAGAATACACAAAGAATATACAAATGTTAAATGCTCCGAAAAAGTAAAATTAATGCATATCAAAAGATGAGAATAAAGGAGAGAGAAACAAGAAAATAAAATAGGCTCTTTAACTGTAATACAGGAAACAAGTAAAAAACAGAGACAACGATAAATACTGAAAAACCGTATGGTAACAAGTGAGAAAATGAGAAACTACTATTTTATGGTAAAAACCATAAAAGGTTTGTACCAAGGGCATAGGAAAAGGTTTATGATTTCTACTTCTGGCCATGAGAGAGTACTCTTCCACTGCCAACAACTAGCAAAAAAATTTTAAGGCAGAGAGGGAGGCACTGCTCTTAGATGTTACACAGTAAGCAGTATGGGATTAAGACTTGATAGAAGAGACACAAACAAGAGCCACAGCTCTCTGACAGCACTTTTCAGACTGTGGGGCAAGAAAGGAAATCCAAACACAGCAAAACAGTCTCAGTGAGTCAAAGAGATAGAGATCAGAGTTCCAGGAGTCTATGCAGCTAGAATCTGTACATACTGAAGAAGAAGAAGCAGCTATACAGAAAAGAGCTCCAGAAATCTAAACAGAGGTCAGTCCCCTTGAGGACCATACAGAAAGGCCCTGGAAGAGGAGACATCACATGAAGAAAGAGGCCTTGTGGAGAAGTTTAGAGGCACTCCAGCCAAAAGTCAGCAAGAAGCCCCTAAACTTAGCAAAGATGGTATCTTTGCCCTCCCAGCCCTACCTAGCCACCATCTGAGAATAGCTACACAAGCTAAGGCAGAAGGAACACCCAGTCAATCCACAGTCATTAAAAAAAAAAAAAAAGTAGTACTTATAATACACCTCGAAATGTAATAAAAAATATTTTAATGGATGATATAACTAATATGCCAAAGACTAACTTTATTTAATAATGACAGTAGTGGGGCACCTGAGTGGCTCAACTGGTTGAGCACCCAACTATCGATCTTGGCTCAGCGAATGATCTGTTTGTGAGTTCGAGCCCCACTCCAGGATTCTGTCTCTCCCTCTCGCTGCCTCTTCCCCGCTTGCTCTCTCTCAAAATAAATTAATTAATTAATTTAAAAAAATGAGAGTAGCTAAAATCCTGTTGGAATAAGTGGTATAAAATAACTATCTGGGAAACTAGAGATACTTTTTTCATTCTTCCCCCAACTGTAAAGCCTGACATCTAATATCTATTTATTCTTTGGCCTTTCTAGATTACTAAGGATGAATTTTTTATTTATTAATTGTAAAACACTCAAAGGACACTTACAACTTCATAAGTTTGAAGATGAAGAAATTCCCCTAAGGACATGATAAACAGACCACCCCAGAAGTGATCTCAGTACAACTAAAACTACGGTTGCCCGCTTCCTCAGTGATTGAAAAGTTACTGACTTAATTTAAAACCTATCATACAGTTGACACTATAACAGCGTAATTTTTTCATTTCCACTCCTTCAAGATCTGCCCATCCATGACCATCTCCCACTTCTCTGTCATGTGGCTACTCCAGTTTTTACTCTTTCTACGCCATCATGCTCTTCTCTTCTCTTACAGTCAGCTATCATGACGTCTTATCCTCTTTCCGGCCAAACTGCAAGCCCTTACGTCTCTGGTAAAGAGAGAGTATCTACACGCCATTTTGGTTCAGCTAAGTTCCATCTTTCCTACCAAAGCCTGCTGAACATCATTCCCTGTGAGTATCCCCACTGTGAATGTCCACAGCCCTTGCTCAGCAATTCAAAGCCCGTGTTTAATCACTCACAGTTTGGAAGAGGTGCCCTAGTTATTTTGACATTTACATCTTGAGTATTTGAGTGTCTTTCAGCTCCTTGATGACACATCAGTTTTTCCACTTGATCTATATGTCTCCTACATAGCTCAGATTCAGTTTAAAACAGCCCATAAAGCCCCTGAAATTTATGCAAAGTTTAATGAAAAATGGTTTTTGAACAAACGGTGGCTTTTGTGAGATTTTCTTTTTGTTTTTTTTTTTAATTTTTCTTAATGTTTTATTTATTTTTGAGACAGAGAGAGACAGAGCATGAGCAGGGGAGGGGCAGAGAGAGAGCGAGACAGAGAATCCGAAGCAGGCTCCAGGCTCCAAGCTGTCAACACAGAGCCTGATGTGGGGCTCGAACTCATGAACCATGAGATCATGACCTGAGCCAAAGTCAGACACTCAACTGACTGAGCCACCCAGGTGCCCCTCGTGAGATTTTCAAATGACCACATGAGACTAAAATGCTCTGTCAAATGACAGGTGCCCATTATTTATACAAAAAATATTTGTCAACTAGGATCGCCCGGGTGGCTCAGTCAGTTAGGAGTCCAACTTTGGCTCAGGTCATGATCTTGCAGTTCATGAGTTCTAGCCCTGCGTCGGGCTCTGCGCTAACAGCTCAGAGCCTGGAGCCTCCTTCAGATTCTGTGTCTCCTCCTCTCTCTGCTCCTCCCATGTTCATGCTCTCTCTGTGTCTCTCTATAATAAATAAATGTTAAAAAAAAATTTTTTTAATAAAAAAATTTTTTTTTAATAAAAAAAAAATTGCTAACTTAAAAACTGCCCTTTGTCACACAGCAAAAGAGAACTCTGCTGAAAATAAACGAAAAGTTCTACTCTGAAAAAGAGGAAAAGAAAAAAAAGTCTCTCTACTTACTGTGTGTAGAAATTCAAGCCTTGCAAACTATTCAGCTTTTCTTATCTACAGCAGATACCTTTCATCATTTCAGTAACTCCAGAATAATAAGGGAGCACTGTGGGGTTTTGTGAACCATGAAACCACGAAGTCCTTTTCTGTTCTTTCTAGTGCCTTAATAAAATTAATTTCACTATGAAACTTTAATTAAACACAAATATGAGTGCACGCATAAGAAACTGATAAGAAACAGGGATGGGAAAAACATTTAGAGGCAAAAACTAATCTCTGGAAAAAAGTGTTCTTCTTTCCATCACCTGGTTATACAAGCACAGGAGAAAATATAATTAAATATGTACCAATCTTAATTCTTTCTGGCTCGTGAAATTATATTTCTATTTGCCAGCAAACAGAAATCCTGCATAAGTTCTCATATCAAGCATATCAAAGTTAGTATCAAAAACCATATATACTTTATAAATAATTTGCTGTCATTACAGCAGCTCCCTCACAGTGTATCTTCAGAGCTTTATGTTTTCGTTCTGTATCTGCATGGTTACTCCTCTGGCCACTGTGGGGAAGAATCTTTGGGGACTCTCAAACACAAAGTAGCTTTTCTCATCTTTATGGTTACCTTCTGTTTCTTAAATAAATGTCTGCATGCTCAAAAAATTTGTCAACTGATAGGGCATTTTATCTCCTCCATCAGAAAACAAATTATTTATGCCCAAAAAAAGACATTAAATCACCTACCCCTCCTAAGATGCTTTATTTTGCCTATCTACTAAAGCTGGCATAAAATAATCTGTTTCTGGGGTGCCTGGGTGGCTCAGTCGATTAAGCGTCTGACTTTGACTCAGGTCACAATCCCACAGTCTGTGAGTTTGAGCCCCACATCAGGCTCTGTGCTGACAGCTCACTACCTGGAGCCTGCTTCAGATTCTCGGTCTCCCTTTCTCTGTGCCCCTCCCCTACTCATGCTTGCTCTCTCTCTCTCTCTCTCTCTCTCAAAAATAAACATTAAAAAAGAATTAAAAAAATAATAATAATAATCTGTTTCCAAGCAAAGTAGCTCAACTTTCTTTCCTGAAAGAGGAAAGGGTGACCAAAATTTGCCTTTTAATTCTTCTCCTCCTGCTCACTAGGGGTTGAATGAAATTCTTCACTACTAAGTTAGGCAGTGTCTTTAAGCACTGCCCAGCAAAGCAGGATGCTTCCTGAGGTGACATGTGAAAAGTCTTTCTATATTTTCTTTTGATTTATGGTGGAGAAAAAAATCTGATGAGCAAAAATGTAGAAAGACCAGATTACAACTATGGAAATATACCCTTAATCTTTATCATGTTCAAGGACAAAGCCCTACGTTTGGACTCACAAAACTATAGGATATCAGAGTTATATATTCAAGAGCCAGCAGTCAGGTGGCTTTATCGCTTTTCAAAAAGCACAATCTCACCTGATTAAGTGAGGTGACATCTGTAAGTACAGCATCAGGAGGTCTATTAGGCACGGCTACAGCTTCCTGAAACCAAAAAACATCACAGGTTAAATACTAACAAAGTAATTGGTACTCTCTTTACTCAGATTAGTATTTGATGAACAACCATGTTTCAGTATAACAAAATCTGCAAGTTAGATAAAATGTTTTTAAAAATAATTTCTGTTCAGGAGATAACATTTAAAATCTCATAACTGCTAGCCTCATCTATGCTGTGATTTCCCTGAAATGACCCTGTTTAACGAAAGGAATTATACAACCAGATCCATTCCCTGGGCCACCAAGGAGAAAGAGGCAAAGACCCTTTTCCCAGTGCAAAAGGTGATAATAGCTATAAGAACTAGAAAAACAATTCACACCTACATTGATTTAATCTTTAAATGTACTTTTTACTAACAGTGCGGGTCTCTTTGCATCTATATCCTATTTGGAGTTGGTTCAGATTCTTGCGTGTGTAGATTAATGTTCTTCATCAAAACCATCATTCCTTCAATTATTTTTTCTATTTCTCTCTCTCTCTCCTCTCCTTCTGGTCTTTCCATTACATGCATCTTGCTATACTTAAGGTACCCCACATTTCACTAAGACTTCTTTTTCTTTTCATCTTTTTTTGTCTCTGGAGATAGATAGATAGATAGATACATAGACAGACAGATAGACAGAGAGAAAGACAGAGAGAAAGATCTTCAGGCTTTTTGATTCTTTCTTCTGCCAGTTAAAATCTACTATTGAGTGCTCTAGAAAATTCTTCATTTCCCTTATTGTAATCTCAGCTCCAAAACTTCTATTTGGTTCTTCAACATAATTTCTATTTGTTGATTTTCTCTACTTGATGAGTCACTGTCATCGTACTTTACTTCTTTAAGTGTGCTTTCCTTTGGTTCTGTGAACACATTTAGAAGAGCTGCTTTGAAGTCTCTGTCTACAAAGTCCTGTCAAAGGCAGTTTCTATTGCCTGTTTTGTTCTGGTTTTATTTTCCTGTCTATGGGTCATGTGCTCCTGTTTCTTGCATGTCTTGTAATTTTTTGTTGATGACTAGACATTTTAGATAACCTATTACACAACTCAGGATATTGACCTCCTTTCCCTGTGACAGGCTTGTGGTTATTGTTAATTTGTTTATTTGTGTGGTGCCTTGGCTAGATTATTTCAGCTAAGTCTATTTCCCCAATAGTGAGCAACTTCTGGTGTGGCTCCTCAGAGGTATAGCCTTGGGCAAGAACACAGTCAGTTACCCAGGGATAACAGTGGGTTTACCAGGGTTCTCTGTGACTCTCTCTTCCTGACCTCTCTGCTCAAGTGTCTGCCTCATTTGGTATCATACCCAACCGTTAGGCTCCACTAATCGCCAGATGATTGCTCTATTACTTTCAATAATGCCCTGGGGCATAAATCACTCTACAGTCTGATCCAATTACAGTCAGGCCAGTTTTTGTCATGATCCCATGAGGGCTCTTCTTAGCTCTCTCTTTCCATGGTTCTCTCTAGAAAACTTCTAGCTGGGCTGGTTGTTAGCTTATTGTTCTCATGGAGCTACAAGGTTCCTCTTGGTTGTTAATCTAAAGTAACTTAATATCTGTGGGCACCCTTACCTTTGAACTTTCAACTACTCTATTCCTTGGGATGAGCTTCAGAGATCTCTATTATTACAGGCTGCCTCAGTGCCTGGGTGAAACCTCTCCTCCACTGCAGTAGAAGTAGGGGCAAGGATAGTGGCCCACTCATCTCCAAGTGACATCCTCACTCTACAAGAAGTTGTGCTGGGCAGGGGTAATAGCTTCTGGCCTCCTCAGCTTTCCTCACCCTGTGGGCAAGTGGGGGCAAGAGGGATTGGGTCCTTCAGTCTTCTCAGCCTACCATGTGTGGAGCAGAGTTTCCACTCTACATGTGGAGGCCGGGTAGAGAACGAGAATGCTATAACTCTTAGCCACTTCTACCTGGAACAGAGCTTCAACAACACAAGCTGGGGGCTGTGGGAAGCATAAGAAAATCTGGTGACCTGCTCTTGCTGGGAGGACAGCCTGCTCTGGGAGCAGGGACAAGGGATCCTGTGCTTGGGCTACACATGCCTAGAGTGGAACTGCCATTATGCTGAGCCCAGCGATGAGGGGAAAAAGGAGAAAGCCGTGGCTCAAATGCCACAGATTCTCAATGGTCTTACCAAGATAAAGACTTCCTTGAATAAATATTTCCTAATTTGCTATATGCCCTGAGGACAATCTCCAGACACTTTAAATGGTTTTCTTTTTGTTTTAACTTTCACCCATTATGATGTTATGGCTGACTCAATGGGGAGAGGGTCCAGGGGACTCCTCACACCATCATTCCAGAAGCAGTTTCTCAATACTGCTTTAAGCGTACTTCATTTATCCAGAATGTTTACGACATTATAATCTCATTACCTCAAATAAATCGGAAGTAAAGGCCAGGTTAAATGAAAAGTAATGTCCAAGTTATAAAATATTTTTAGAAAAAAAAATGTTTTTAGGTAGAATTTGAGAACTAAAGAGTAACTAGAATCGTCTTACACAAGACAAGTCCTTAAGTCATTTAATGAACAAAGATTTTATTTTATACAAGGATCACTCGCATGTGTTAGGTTTTCCTAAAGACTTCTGGGTGATGCAAAGTCTGTAGAAGAAAGTAAAAACGTTCCCATAATTATCTCAGGTACATTACACTTATGTCAGCCAGACTCCTCTACAAATACGTGTTATATATTAAAATATGCAAACATACGTAGCTCTTTCAATCAATTCAAAGATACTCTGATTCAAAGAAGTGTGAATTACTGAGGATCTACTCTGTTAAATCACACCTATGGTAATATGATAAGTTCAAAATATACATACAGATACTTACATACCCATATATTTTGCTTATAAAGCTTATAATAGCCTACCTTGACTTTGTCTGACGTCCGTTTTCCACCAATGCCTCCACAGCCAACGAGGAAGAGAGAGAACTGATTGTAACATATAAGTTCCTTCTCAAAATAAGAATAGACTGAAAAGCAAATGAAAGAAAAAATAAAGGAAGTTATTATCGAAAGACATAACCAGTTAACCAAGACATGATCAGCAATTCCTTTAAAAGTTTCAAAAACAAAAAGTAGTCACTAGAAGGTCTGATAACTTAAAGATGCCCAAGTTTGGTTTATAAAGCATCTTTCAATTTCTTCACTACTGGTCTCTAGAAGGCAGAGTGAAGAGGACCTTCACATACCCTCTCTTGACTGTGAAACAGCAGTTTCTCTCTCCTCTTCTTCAATCTCCCCAACTGCCTATCCTATCTTAACTCTCTCCATCTCAAACATTTCACAAAATCCCACTATACAGTGCAGGTATCCAACACTCTCAAACATTCCAACATTCTGCCAAAGGACTCAAAAAGAGCCTGGAGGGGTTCCTGGGTGGCTCAGACGCCCCTCCCCTGCTCGAACTCTCTGTCTCAAACAAACACACACACACACACTAACAAAAAAAAAAAAAAAGGGGCGCCTGGATGGCTCAGTTGGTTAAGCATCTGACACTTGATTTCCACTAAGAGGGGCGCCTGGGTGGCTCAGTGGTTAAGCATCCGACACTTGATTTCCACTAAGGTCATGATCTCACAGTTCCTGAGTTCAAGCCCCACAATCAGGCTCTGTGCTGACAGTGCGGAACCTGCTTGTAATTCGCCCTCTCCCTCTCTCTCTGCCCCTCCCCTGCTCTCACTTTCTTTCTCTTTCTCTATCTCTCTTTCTCTCAAAATAAATAAATAAATCTAAAATTAAAAAAAAAAATACTTGAAAAAAAAAAGAACCTGAAATACAAAAGAAGAAGTGAAGATCAAGGTATAAGCTTCAGGAGGACAGAATCATGGGTCTTGCTCACCATTATATTCCTAGCAATCAGAATGGTACCTAGGACAGAAAAAGCACCTAACCAATATTTATTAAATTAATGAGTAATGAGGGGCGCCTGGGTGGCTCAGTCGGTTGAGCAATTGACTTCGGCTCAGGTCTTGATCTCACAGTTCGTGAGTTTGGGTCCCGCGTCGGGTTCTGTGCTGATAGCTCGGAGCCTGGAGCCTGGAGCCTGCTTCGGATTCTGTTGTCTCCCTCTCTCTCTGCCCCTCCCTCACACGCACTCTGTCTCTCTCTGCCTCTCAAAAATAAAGAACACTAATAAAAAAAATTTTTTTTTTAATTAATGAGTAATGAATAAATGATACGAGTTAGCGAATGAGTAAGCAAATAATGAATGAATGTAGGACAGCTGTCCCTCTTTCTACTAACTTCCTAGTGAGGGTGTGAGAACTCTATCTCCAGCTCTAGAAAATTAGAAATATGACTTTGAACTGCACACAAAAGAAAAAAATCTAATTATAACAAAAAATAAGGAAGGTCATGGCAATTTGCATTAAAATAAGATTTTTAACTGTATTACGCAGGAAATTGGATATCTGATTTCATTTGCACTTTGCATACAAATTCTAATACATTATTACCCAATATCAAGCTGTAGTTAACTAAATGGAGTGGGTCAAGAGAAAATAGTAAAAATGAAAGTTAAGGTTACTGCAGAAACTTTGTTCTGAGGTATGTCACATGTCTGGTAGCTCAGGGAGAAGAGTAAAAGAAAACTGGGAGAGGGGTGCCTGGGTAGTTCAGTTGGTTAAGTGCCTGACTCTAAATTTTGGCTTGGGTCATGATCTCACAGTTTGTGGGATTGAGCCCCATGTCAGGCTCTGCACTGACAACGTGGATCCTGCTTGGGATTCTCTCTCTCTCTCTCTCTCTCTCTCTCTCTCTCTCTCTTGATCTCTCTGTGCCCTTCCCCCAACTCTGATACTCTCTCTCTCTCTCTCTCTCAAAATAAACTTTAAAAATAATAATAAAAAAAAGAAAAAAGAAAACTAGGATAGTTGCAGCCAAATGTTGGCCAACTTCTGGAATGACAAACAAACACAAAAATCTAAAACATGGGGCATCTGGGTGGCTCAATCAGTTGAGTGTCCAATTTCAGCTTAGGTCATGAGATCATGACCCCATGGTTCATGGGTTTGAATCCTTGGTCGGGTTCTGTGCTGACAACTCAGAGCCTGGAGCCTATTTCAGATTCTGTCTCCCTCTCTCTCTGCCCTGACCCCACTTGTGCTCTCTCTGTCTCTAAAATAAATAAACATTAAAAAAAAATTTTTTTAAATAAAAAAATAAAAATCTAAAACAGAAAGGGGAGAAGGAAGAAGAGGAAGACAAGAAAGACAGAAAGAGGAAAAAAACAGACATACTATGAAATACTATGAGCTGACAGAAATAATGTAGTAGGAGAATATTTAAGAGCATCAAAAATGTTCTCAACATATTATGTAGTAAAAACAAGGCAAGTTCCTACACAGCATATACAGTATGACCTTCTGTGTATTTAGAACAAAGATGATGAAGCCTATATTCCAACTATCAGACAATATCATATTTCCCACTCTAATTTATTTCCAAAATTTTTGACAATAAAGCTCTATTTCTTCTTTTTTTTTAAATTTTTTAAGTTTATTTATTAATTTTGAGAGAGAGAGAGAGAGAGAGTGAGTATGAGCAGGGGAGGGGCAGAGGGAGAGGCAAAGAGAGAACCAAGCAGACTCTGTTGTCAGCACAGAGCCTAATGTGGTGCTCGATCTCACAAACCATGAGATCATGACCTGAGCTGAAATCAAGAGTCAAACAGATGCTTAACCAACTGAGCACCCAGGTGCCTCAATATCTATTTCTTCTTAAAGTTCAGAATAAATAAATTTTAAGCAATGTATCTTGAGCTGATGTTTAATTTCTAGTATGTCAACCTTTACTAAACTACTATAACCTTTTTTTTCCCACTGCAAATAAAATATGGCTGTGGTGTTTAAACCACATTTGAGTTCAAGAGGCTTGAATGCACAACATTAGGAACTTAACCACCATTCATGAAAATGATTGAGAGCCAAATATGTTCCAAGTTCCAAAGAGCCAACAAAGACAAGAGTATCTACAATACTAATTATCCAGTGATGGTTGTCGATGTGTTCCTTCCTGCCAAGTCCAAACTCCAGTCCGCCACTACGTTCTCTGTACCAGCCACAGTTTGCACCTCTGTGCTCTGGTCATGTGGTCTCAAATCCCCTGAAATGCCCCACTCTTCCCACCGCTACCCTAACCTGCTCCTTTGCCTCATCTTCGCTTATTTCATGAGAGCTTATAAAATTTTTAGAACGCTGATCGTTATCTTGGTTTCTCGAAAACTAGAAGATGAATGTGAATGTACCGATCAGTTTCTATGGTGAAGCACCACATGACACACACGAGGCCTGTCAATCTAACAATATTATTGTAAGAATTAAAAGTGACTTACCATCCATAAGAATTACTAAACCAGATCCTTTATCTAGGACATCGGCAATAACAGCTTCACATTTTAAGTTTCCTGAAATGAACGGCAAAATCAATCAATCATCTGTTTTTAAAAAGACCGTAAGATCATTATATTAAGATATGAGAGAATTTAACAAAATCTCCACTGTAAGTTCAGCAAAACTAAAAGCTATGCTTTGATATAGTTTTCAAGGTACTGTTAAATCATTCAACATTAAAAGGAAAGAGAATACCTTAGTCACTACATTTGAAACATCAAGTAGAAACACAATAAAGATGTGTTTCTACCCAGATCTGTTTCTACCCAGAAAATCTGGAGACCAGCATAGCCTGAACTAGACCATGGTCTAGTTCACAATGGACACAAAGGGCTGCTGATAGATTTCTTGTCCTCCATCTAATGCTTCTTTTTTTTATCCCCAGGAGGAGTCACACGGCCTCTGACAGTACCAATGAAGCTGACAAATCCAGTGAAAGAGACAGAGACACTGACATCAGTCTCCTGATGCTTGTGGTCCTGAGTCTCATCACCTGCTGGGTTTCACAGGAAGATTATAAATAGTAGCCGTACCTTAGCTTTCTGTAGTTTAAAGAGGTTCCAAACCACAAGTATCTCGAATTTTGAATATTCATGTTAGAGAGGCATTAGAGAGGTAGCTTTAAAAGTACTTAAAGAAAATGCGCAGAAGCTACTGAAGAAAAATAATTCATGAGAAACATAACTTGACGCTAAGGAGGTACACGAAATTAAGAAAAATATTTGCCACACCTTCCTATTCATACCACTTTCCAGGTGTAATCATTTTGGAGTATATGCCTGTGTCTTTCTCTTGATATTTAAAATCCCTAAAGGCAAAAATCTACCTTACACATTCGTACTTCCAACAATGGTTCCCAAGGGAGCCCACGGTCGAGTGACTGGCACATGCCAGACAGAGGGAGCCTCCTGGCCTCTGCCCTGGCCACCAGTGCCACCGCCACATGCCCGCACACGATGCACGCGTGCACACAAAACCTCCACGGTGGGGATCCAGACACCGTATTTCATTTAAAATAACAGGTAACTTAACGTAGTAACAGGTTGTTTCAGTAGGTAGCCAGGTTAGAAAATGTATCTAAAACTGAAAACTCTGCCTTGTCCATGGCAGGTAAGCAGCGGATGTTTGATGAAGGCAGTCACCACAGATCACCTCAGATAAAAACGGTTGTGTGAAAACTTCTGCTATAACACTGAAATAAGGCTATTCAAATTGAAACAGTGAGAATCTCATACACTTTTTTGGTAAAATAAAAAGCTTTGGAAAAACATGAAAGGAGGATTCTAGCTTCTTGCTGACCTGCATGTTACATAAGGCGAAATGATAAATAAGCCCTTTTTTTGGTATTTTACCACCTTATATGGTCAGTATTTAATTAGACAATATGCTGACATTAGAGCACTGAAACAAATCTATCAAACTATAGTCGAAGAATAAGAAAAGCAGCTTTACTGAACAAGTAAGATACTCCTGAGAAGAAGAAAATTCATTATTAAGGCAGACCTGATTTTACTTACTCTAAAAGAAAACAGGAATAGTTAATTACAACAAATCCTCTATCTTTTAATGCACTTGCCTTTATGAAAATTGCTACCAACATAAATACCTGAGAAAAGAATCAAAAACCATTATTCACAGGAATCATAGCTGCCTATATACAATTACTAAGTTTAGAACACATGTATACAACAGAGATGCTTTTTCAGTTGCTAATGACACCTGTATCATTAGAAATACACTGTTAGTATTTCGAGATAATCTAATAAACAAGACTATTCAAGGACAAAGCTTAAGGTCACCAAAATAGGTCCTGCTTCACATCAATCTATTCTAATGCATATCCACGCCTTGCGATATGACTTATTTAAAGTCACTCTAGGGGCACCTGGGTGGCTCAGTCGGTTAAGCGTCCGACTTCGGCTCAGGTCACGATCTCGCAGTCTGTGAGTTCAAGCCCCGCGTCGGGCTCTGGGCTGACTGCTCAGAGCCTGGAGCCTGTTTCAGATTCAGTGTCTCCCTCTCTCTCTGCCCCTCCCCTGTTCATGCTCTGTCTCTCTCTGTCTCAAAAATAAATAAACATTAAAAAAAAATAAAAAATAAAAAAAAAATAAAGTCACTCTGTGCCAGTTTAACACAATGACACAGTTTGGAAGGTTAGTCAGGAAATAAAATCAGGGTACAATTAAGAAATCCATGTATCAGGAACTCACCTGATCTGGGAAGTGGTTTATACAACTCCAAGTACTGCTCCCCATGGAGAACCTATGTTAGGGTAAACAAAATTTTATTGGCCGACTTTCCTGTTCCGCAAGCTCTGCTATGAATATGGCTAATCACAAGTGATATTTCACTGGCCGCTTGCTCACATCAGTACTCCCCCCAAATTATCTGTCTCAGTTTGGCTTCTACTTCTTAATCATAATCATAATCAATCATATTCAGAAATAATCAGCCTCCCAATCTAAAGACTGTTAGATCTTTTGGAGCAGAAAAGGTATCTGTGTGTTCTTTCTTGACATTCATAAATCCTTACTGACTGGTAATTATGGATTACTTACTGATGCAAACACTAAACTAGGCTATATTTCCAGGGCTTATCACTGCGCCTGGAACATAAAGGGTAATTAATATATATCTGTTGAATAAAAATGGATAAATTGGAGGTGCCTAGGTGGCTCAGTCAGTTGAGCATCCCAACTCTTGATTTTGGCTCAGATCATGATCCCAGGGTAATAGGATGGAGCCCTGCATTGGGCTCTGTCCTGAGCATGGAACCTTCTTAAGATTTAAGATTCTCTCTCTCTCTCTCCACCCCTCTCCCTCACTCACACACGTTCTCTCTCTAAAATTAAAAAAAAAAAGTTGGGGTTCCTGGATGACTCAGTTGGTTAAGCCTCCGACTTCAGCTCAGGTCATGATCTCACGATTTGTGGGTTCAGGCCCCGTGTTGGGCTCTGTGCCGACAGCTCGGAGCCTGGAGTCTGGTTCGGATTCTGTGTCTTCCTCTCTCTCTGCCCCTCCTCCCCTGCTCTTGCTATGTCTCTCTCTCTCTCAAAAATAAATAAAATATTTAAAAATAAAATAAAATAAAATAAAATAAAATAAAATAAAATAAAATAAAAGTTTTAAATGAATTTCAAATCACATGAACCAAATACAAACAACTCAACTAAAACACAAGAGAGTATTACAACCATGTTCAAAGTAATTACAACCATGTTCAAAGCACTAACATTGTCCGTATTTCCTTAGTGTGATATCTTACAAATTATCTATAGATACAAAAATTGACACAGATGCATCTTATAAATTAACTATCAGTAGATACTAAGGACATTGTGTAACTCGAGAGACACTTAACCTCAATGTATGGAAGCAAGAATACACCAATATATGTAGGAAAATAATAGGACAGAAAAAACAAAATCTGACCCATATACTCAAATGACCACACCCCACTGCCATGGGACACCTTTAATTCTGTCTTCCTCCGAACCCAGAAGGAGAACAAATGAGACAAATGGAGGATGGCCCACCATATCAAATGGCCTGGACACTCAAGGTGGGAAGACAGGGATTTCAATTCAAGAGGGCTATTATTTCTGGCCACAGATTCTGAACACCATTCATGATTTTTCCAACTCCTCCTGACTCTGAAGGAGTACAGTGCAGAATTCTGAAACA
The DNA here is from genome assembly GCF_027475565.1 of Acinonyx jubatus. Taxonomy (NCBI): domain Eukaryota; kingdom Metazoa; phylum Chordata; class Mammalia; order Carnivora; family Felidae; genus Acinonyx; species Acinonyx jubatus. Next base: position 96,826,163 of record NC_069380.1, on the reverse strand, counting down.
TTTGCTTTAACTGTTTGCATTTCAATTATTCAAACAGAACTGTACGCAGCAAATACCATGGGGCAGTGACTAAAACAACAAACTGCCTGGTCCATATCTCTTGCCTCCCTCCCAACTCATCAGATACTCAAACAAAATACTCACAGATTCAGAGCAGCAATGGGCGAATCGCTCCTCCAGTAAATGGGTCCTCCAATCACCAAAGCCAGAGAAATTGGCTCACAGCTCTAGGATTCAACAGCTATCCCTGGACGCATGACCTGAACCTTGACTCCAAGAAATGAAACATGCCCCACCTCAAAAGCTTTCTCACAGTTGTTCACACCTTCCTTCTTGAAATGACTTGTCCATTTTGCTTCTCAGATACCACATTCTCCCGCTATTCCTCAGAGCTCATATTTTGCCAGCCATTCCTTCTCGGTCTCCCTTGCTGATTCTTCCTCATGTCTTCAACCTTTCAACACTTGTAGGGTCCGGTCCCTGAGCTCAGGCTCTTCTCTACCTACGCTCACACGTTACGCTACGTGATTTCATCTAGTTTTGGGTCTTCAAATATCACTTCAAGTCTAAGAACCCCAGCGAGACCGCTACCCCCCAAACTCACGACTCACATATTCAACTGCCCGTTTTACATCTCTACTGGATTGTATAAGAGAATCTCAGATTTTTCCAAAACCAACCCCTGACCATCCCCACCTTAAGGTAACTGTATACATCTATCTTGTTATATATATGTTCTATATAACTACTATACATACTAAATATATTGTATATAGTTAATTATAAATCATGGATAGAGACATACATGCATATATTTCATCCCAGTTACAAAAAACTTCATCTTTGACTCCTCTTTCCTTCGACTCACATCCAGCCTTTTGTTTAAATTACTATAAGAGACTCTTAACTGTTTGCCTGCTTCGGCTTGGCCCCCATATAATCTATTCTCCACACAGTAGCAAAAATGAGCCTGTGAGTGAACACAGCTAGATCATATCACTCCTCAGTTCAAAGCACTACAGACTATCTCCCATGTTAGTTAATCAGAGCATAAGCTAAAATCCTTATAATGACTACAAGGCCCTCTTCTCCTACCACGGCCCCCCCCCCCCCTTCATCCTGTAACAGACTGGCCCCCTTGCTGCTCCAAAAACAAGCCAATTATGCATCTGCCTCAGGGCCTTTTACACTTGTTCTCTCTGGCTCAAATACTCTTCCCAGATCATTACCTGGCTTGCTCCCTCACCACTATCATCAAGCAAGAGTTATCACATCCATTTTATAGATAAGGAAATCAAAGCTTCAGAAAGTTCTGTACCCTTGGTCAAACAGCAAGCAAATGGCAGAGAGAGGATTGAGAACATTATGTCAGGGTCGTAGGACTGGACCTAATTGCTGTTTTCTTCTTTCTGCTTGTCCTTTCAACTAAGTCTCTTCTCTTATATGCTCAGAAAGGAAAATCAAAGATATGCTAAATCTTTATTCCTGAACCAACCATGACAAACTATTTTATTAATACATGTGCCCGCAAACAATGTGACATTATCAATCATATTTGAAGAAACCAAAGAAAAGCAAAATAAAGGTTTCTTATTACTCTTACCTTTTCCAAGCTGACCGGAAGCTCAGGAACCTCTCCTAACCCTCCACCTACTAAAGGTTTCTGAGCTACAATAACTCCAAATGTAGGCAAACAGGAGAAGTCAGAGCTTCCTTCGTATATAAATTTCATATCTTTTGGCTCCTTCACCGATGCTCCCACGCCAAGGGCATACATAATAGTTTCCAGCTCCGTGTAAGCAGAAGAAAATGGAGGGAATTTATAGCCAATGGCTCCAGCCTATGAGACAGGTATACGAAAGTGTTCTTTCAATGATATTTTTGTCAAATCCTTAACATTTTAACTTTTTCAAAACTGTTAACTGCTTACGTACCTGGTTTTTGCTTTTGAAGACAGGTGAATAGAATGTCATGTTGGTGAATTTCATGGAGTGTCGTAATTGTTTCATTAGATTTTATTTTAATAGAAACCAGTTAGAAAGTGTGTGGGAAAGGACTTCATTTACAGATAAGAACTTTTTTTATAATTTGCTTCTTACTAACAGTATGTCTCATTTTCAAATTTCCTATCTCTGATGGTGAGAAGCCCTATTAATTCAGCAACTATTACAAACTCAAAAATACAAGAAAATAATAATAATAATGAATAGGTCATAAATAGCGATAGTGAATCGCCCTATAGGAGCTACTGTATAAAATTAAATGTAAAAAGAGCAAAACGCTGCTTAATGCTTGTAAATTAGATGGCCTCAGAATGGTTTTAGTTAAAATGAAATTTTACCTTAAGTTCCTGGCTGGGAATGTCCCTCATCAAACTGGATATTGTATTTTTCTACTTAGTGATGATATGTCTTGCTAATGTGTGAAGTTGATACTGGGCTAAAAAGCAATGATGTCCGATTATCAATCACTTTTATTCCAAAACAGGAGTCCACAAACAAGGGCTGAGAGCTAAGAATGGTTTTTACATTCTTAAAGATTGGTTTAAAAAAAAGAAAAACAGGAAGAGCATGTGATCAGGAAGGGTAGGTGATCCACAAAGCCTAAAACATCTACTATCTGGCCCTTTCCCAGAAAAGTTTGCCAACCCCTATTCTAGGATAAAGTCATATTTATAACCCAATCATATTCTCAGGGTTAAAATTAGATTGTTAACATTATCACTCTATCTGCCCTGAGTCACAAAACACCAAAACCAAATGCATCAAATGATTTATTTCTCACTATTTATGCACTACATTTTTTTGTTTAAAGGCGACAGTAAATCAGCAAACTTCACATGAGCTATAACCACTATTCCATCAGAATTTCTACACAGTCGGAGGTCCTTTATTTGCAGCAATGTTGAAATAGTTCCAAAATACAATCTATCAATGCTTTCCCTAAAAAAAAATGACTCAAAAGAGGCACTTAAATAGATATCCTTTTCTAAAAAGTTAGAAAAAACAGTAACTACAGTAGAATTATCAACAATACTACCAAAAAAAAAAAAGACACTTGTGTAATTATACTGAAGAAAAGAAAGTAAAAGTTACATAAGGCTACATCTTAGCCTCATGTTCATTCAAATTCTATAAATATTTAGTACATATTTTAAGAAAAGTCTTGTCACTTATCTTTCCTATTTAACAATGGACTAATAGCTTGGAAAATAACATTTTTGTATGAGAGAAAAGAGAAAAAGGAAAAAAAAAGAAAAAAAGAAAGAAAAGAGAGGATCTCAAGAAAAGGCACAGCTTTTAGGCTTTTCTCCCCAACTTACAAATCCTGATGGTGCTGTCGATGCTGCGTGACTCATATGATTTGTCGAAACTCCTCCATCTGAATCGATTTTACTTATAACTCCAATTATACTGCCAACTGATTCTAAACAGTAATAACAACAAGGATGCTTCTGTTACAAGACATGACTAAGAAAAGTGACAACGTGCTCGATTATCATTCCTCTAACAGTGAGCAAGCCTGCCACAGGACCTTCACAGGCACTCATGAACTGAATATATGAGGTAGGACTATTACAGGAAGAAGCTGTGAAAGACTCCAAAATAGACCAAAGATCACTGGGTGTTGTCAATGGAAAACAAGCCATTGTCCAACATACTCTTCCTGGGTTTTGATTCCAAAGAGGCACTGAGCTTTGCAATGTCTTTGATCAATTTTACAGCTCTGTAAAGTGGGACCCTTGTCCAGAGACATGCAATTTTTGGTGAAGGAAAAACAAATTTCCCTTTCTCGCCATCATCACCCCTCCTCCAGGATGGAACAATGCCAAGATTATCCTCCGAACCCCCCACCCACGTCTCAAGTGATAGCTCTGAAGTCGGTACTAAAAATTCGTCCAGAGAAAACCATCATTACGAACAGAGACTTCAGACAGGGTTCAGAAGCCACTGTTCTGGGGTCTAAAAGGTTAATAAAGGAGACTCATGGGGCTGCCACATATGCCAGAAGATTCCAAGGACTCTGAGACCTAACAAACCTGACAGGTACAGGCCTCTTTCTAACCTTGGACACAATCTATAAGCAAACCACAAACTGTGGTGTGACCAGGGATATCAGCCAGCTTCTTGCCTCCGAATCCTCCCCTCACCGCCCCACTAAGAATGCTGCCAGAAGGAGGCTTTTAACTGAAAGTTACCTTGCTACGGGCTGAAAGGACACACGGAGACACAGGCAACCTGAGTTAATGTGGCTCAAACACTGAGAAAGCTTGGGCCAGTTACGGCACTTTTCTGGGATTTAGTTCCATTATCTGTAAGCCATGATCAGTTCTAGAGAAAAATGTGACATGTTTCTTCTAACTCTACTTCTAACACTCAGAGGTATATTTTCATTTAGAATTACGTAATTCATTTAGCTTTTTCTTTAGAATACTTTTAAGGCAATACAGTGGAACTTGGACATCAGAGGAAAGTTTTTAATGTACTTCTTTCTTTTTCCTTTCATTCATTTTCAATGATGGGTGACTCATTCACAGGCTAAATTCATCACAAACAGAAAAATATGGAATACAGGAAATGCTACCATTAATGACATTACAATCGTGCTATCATCTGGTTGAGAAAGAGCATAATGAAAACTTCAATGAGGGTACCAGCAGGCAGGAAAGTGTCATTAAGGAGGAAAAAAAAAACAGGAATAGTCATTTTTTGAGATATATTCCCCTACCAAACACTGAATATAAAATTACTAAGAGGAAAAAAAAAAAAAAAGATCTGTCTACAAAATAACCCTGAATCATTATCTTTCCCAGAAGAGTCGTTTAAACTCCATATACTAAAAAAATAAGTAAATAAGTAAAAATAAACTTCATATACTACATGCATATGTGAGTTACACTAGAAAAAAAAACAACGTGCCTTTTGCTGGTTGTTTATTCCTATGGCAAATCATAGACAGCTCGATAATTCCAGGGAGTAAGCATTTGCTGAATCCTTTCTGAGTTTGGCTCCAAGCGAGCACCAAACACAATAGAAGTACCTCCAAGACACAGTCTCCGCCTCCAAAGGACCTTACTGTGCAGTTAAGAAACCACATATTTACGAAACAAAAGCAGCTCTGAGCAGATGCTAAGAGGTCAGAGTCCAGCTAAGAGAGAAATCAATGTAGCCTGAAATATCTGGGGAGGTTTGGTTGAACATCCAGGGCTTGAGTTCTGATTTTACGAGAAGTACTCGGGTCAGCACAGGTGATAAAGGCAGGAAAGGGCATTTTGAAGTTTCTTCTCATTTATTTTTGAGAAAGATAGAGACAGTGAGAGCAGGGGAGGGGCAGAGAGAGGGGAAGAATCTCAAGCTCTACACTGACGTGGGGCTCGAACTCACAAAACTGTGAGATCATGACCTGAGCTGAAATCAAGAAGCAGACGCTTAACTGACCAAACCACCCAGGCACCCCAGGAAAGGGCATTTTAGAAGGGTGAGACACAGCAGCAAAGACGAAGGGATAAAACAACACAAAATCTACTCATAAGACAGAAAAGAGCTAAGCCTAAATAAAACTGGCCTATGTGAACTTTTTGAGAAACAGAGAAAAACCAGGTGAGGTAAGCAGTGACTGGTTAGGTAAGAGAAGACTCTGAAACGAACCATCAGGGAGGAAGCACCGAAGGGTGAACAGCTTGTACTATCCCCCACCCGGACATACACCCAAAACACAGGATTACAAAACAAAACAGAAAAAGTGACAGTGGGGGTTGACATACATATCTTAAATCTGAAGAGTTCTAATAGCTCCTGGTGCAAAAAACACGCACTAGTTAAAAACAGAAGACAGGTCCCTAAGAGAAGAGAATGCTTTGTTGCCTCTGTCTCCCCAGCCAGGAGCGAAGGGATCTGGGCCTCTACCTTGAATTCTCTGGGGCTTGGTGGCGTTCTCAAAGTCACAGATCTTCTTCCAATTAGCCTTCACCCCCTCGGGGGTCATGGGTTGATTCTTCTGTCTTACGATGGCTCCAAGGGACCGCTCCCAGCGTACTGAAACAAACGTACAGAAACAAAACGAAGAAGCTAAGCACAGAGTTTAAAAGGGACACAGGAAGTAAAACTCATCTGAGACCCTTGAATTTTTTTTAACTGCAAGAGAAAGGAATTCAGGGGGGACAAAATGAGTCTAACATCTGAAGAGTTATACTACATGACTTTAAAGAAGTTGTTCTTGAGATGACAATCCCATGAGGATAATGTGAATTAAAAAAAAAAAAAAAATATATATATATATAGCTGAAGGGAAACAGCTCTCCTCTGACCATGCCAGATACTACTAAAGGAAGACTGTAATGCTCAATCATAAAAATTTTAATTATAGACAATCACACCAAAAGACTGACTTCATGACCAAAGATCACTCAGGTAATATACTTCAAGATCTTTGCTAAACAGCAAAGTGAGGGATAACCAAATTAATATGTCACATAGCCCCAGATAATTCCCTCATGCCTCCCTTTGCTCTTTGCTCCTTTTTCACAGGAAGTCAACTAGAATAGGGCAGATTCACAAAAATCATTATTGCTGTAGAAATTCTGTGAGGAGAATTTTTAAGACTGTTTGTTGCCTTTCAAAAAAGCCCAAGGAATAAAATAACCACTAGTAACCTTATTTAAACATATTGGTCAGATTTTGATGATTATTAAATTGAAGCTTTGTCTCAGGCAATGACAGAAATACATGCTTCTAGAGTTTTCTTATGGACAAAGTCTCAGAAAAAACTTTTATTGCAACATTTCCTTTCTTAAATGGATATCCTGAGACACTTATGTTGAACAATGCTTGAGTAATATATGTTACTTTGATAACCAAAGAGAATAGTCATTAATGATGAAAATATTGATACTCTATGCTATATCAATGCCCTCCAGTAATGACAACCTTTTAAATAATTTCATTAATTCTGATACCAGCAGCCAACTGAAAACTTGATTTGGGATACTGGAATTTTTCACAATTTTTTTAAATGTCATGAAGCAAATGTCCAATGTGGAACTCACAAGATTGGGGAGCTGGGGAAAGAGATGGTTGAAGCCAAATGAGTTCACTATTGGACCAGAAGGCAACAATTTCCAGACATCAGTTGCAATTTCTGTCTCAGCAAGTTGTCCTCTGTGATTCCTGACCATTACCTCCTGATGTCTCATAGCCCCAAGGAAGAAAAGAATCAAACAAGAGAATTGGAAAATTTTCCTGCTGTGCTCTCTAGGACAAGACTCTTCCCATCTTTACAAAACAGCCCCCTCTCTCACTCATTACTCTGCAGAAACAGCAAGAACAATCATGTGGGGGCACCTGGGTGTCTCAGTCAATTAAGCATCCTGATTTCGGCTCAGGACATGATCCCATGGTTCCTGAGTTCAAGCCCCAGCATCAGGCTCCATGCTGACCGCGTGGAGCCTGCCTGGGATTCTCTCTTTCCTTCTCTATCTGCCCCTCCCCACTCAGGCATGTGCACATGCTCTATATCTCTCTCAAAAATAAATAACCTTTATTAAAAAAAAATAAATAATGTGGGATGCTGGAGACATAGGAGGACACAGGAGGACAAACAGACTGTGCTGTCTGAAGGAACCGCCAGTTATGCATAGGCCAGACAACTCCTGAATAAGGACTGCCAACAGGGAAAAAATCCTCAACAGTTTCTTGAAAATGCCAAAGGCCTTCAGGACAGCTTCCACATTTTAGAATGCCTATTGGTATACCCATGTTTGAAGTAGAATATGCATGCACGAGCTCCAATAGTTAGCCATTTGGCAAGACCTTTACCCAGCTCCAACTGGATGTGCAAGGTTAAAAATACAGAAACAATATACGGCAAATGAAAAACTAGAAGAGACTTACATTTTCCAATCCATCCTCCTCCAACCTACCAAAAAGAGGGGAAGACAGTTATACCATCTAAAACGGATCACAAAGAGGATTTTTTAATAGAAAAACAGGCAGGTGTCATACTAAGAGTATTAGAAGGCTAGATGACAATGGATGAAAATAACACAGTTCTACAAAAGTCCATGGGCCTCCATGATTTTGCTTTGTTCATGTTACCACAGTAGAAATACAAAGCAGCATTAGGTGGTAGACAATGCATGTGGTAGAAAAGCATGACTGATGTCAGAAACTAAGGCTTTAGGGCCGCCTGGGTGACTCAGACGGTTAAGCGTCCAACTTCGACTCAGGTCATGATCTCGCTGTTTGTGAGTTCGAGCCCTGCATTGGGCTCCATGCTGACAGCATGGAGCCTAAAGTCTGCCTGGGATTCTATGTCTCCCTCTCTCTGCCCCTCCCCTGCTCACGCTCCATCTCTCTCAAATATAAATAAACATTAAAAAAAAAAACTTAAAAAAAAAAAAACTAAGGATAGTTTCTTCTACTGACTAGTTGTGTGAATCCCATCAAATCATTTGAACCCTAAATCCAAGTTTTCCCCTATGTAAAATAAGGATAACAATATTCTTCATGAGCTAACCATAAAGGTTAAATAATATAAAATAGTAAGATTGTCCCAACAGCACAGGCATGAAATAACAGCTCCCTCTAGAAAGATCTAGTGAAGAAATACATAAAAAGGAAAGAAAATAAAATTAGGATTTGACTTAAACAACTACATATAGTCGTTTCAATAAGATATCTTTATAGAGAGAAGACAAACGACCAAATATATTAGTTGCCACACAGAAAGATCACATTTTTTCTAGAGGTCATGCAGGGGAATCCCCAGAAGAGAATGGCTGATGTTAAAAAAAAAAAAAAATCTTCAAGCACCACAACTACAATGTGTCAGAACTGATCATGAGAATTCCACAGGCAGAGGACAACAGAATATGTTATCAGTAGAGAGCACACAGGTTAGTGGCTCCAGTCAAGGGCATGGCTTTTTATCACCCTTTGCCTCTATATGAATATGCCCACAACTTTTACAACAGACCAGTCAGCCCTGATGCTGTCAGGGTAGATAAGTCAGCAGTGGTTTTGGTAACAGACAAGACAGATGTCATATTGTACCGTATTTGGGAGAGGCTCAAGAAGCTGGAAACTCCTCCAGGTGCTAGAAACAGGAGATCCAACTGAGCCAAAGAATCTCTATCTCTCCCTCTAGGTACCTCTCAGAATTTGGCAAACAGTGGCAAAACTTAATTTCAAGGTTTAAGGTGGGATATTACAGATGTTTCTTACTGTATTTTACCAATCATGCATACCAAATGTTCCTCACTAAAAATGTTCACAACATACAAAACACATAAAACTGTACCTATAACATGACCTTGTTGTCTCTATAGGTTTTGCTGTATGTATAAAATGTGTATCTAAGAAAAGAGACTATTCGTGTAAGATAAACATCTAGGGGCGCCTGGGTGGCTCAGTCAGTTAAGTGTCCAACTTCGGCTCAGGTCATGATCCCATGGTTTGTGGGTTCAAGCCCCTCATTGGGCTCATTGCTGACAGCACAGTGCCTGGAACCTGCTTCAGATTCTGTGTCTCCCTCTCACCCTGCCCCTCCACTGCTTGTGTTCTATGTCTCTGTCTCCCTCTCAAAAATAAATAAACATTAAAAAAATTTTTTTAAAAAGATGCAAATCTAATTAAAGACTGGAAGAATACATAAAAATATTAATAGTAGTTATCTCCAGATAAGGGTAATATGGATGGTTTTTATTTTCTTCTCTAAACTTTCCTGTATATTTAAATTTTTCTATTAAAGCATATATGATTTTTATCTACAAAATAATAAAAATTCCTTAATGACATAAAAGGCAGGCCAACTTCTGAGCTCCAGATGGCTTGATATTATTAAATCTGTAAAGTTCTTAGAAAGTTCTTTTCACCTCTAATTTTCCACAATTCGCAATGTCTGTCATTAAGAAAGTAGAGGCACACATCTCTGCTTAGATATGTGTACATTACTTTTTATTTTATCAAGTTTTTATTCAAATGCATCAGGTTAATATAGCATTCACTTCCAACTAAGCCAGGTAATTTTGCTACCAAGAAATATTTTTGGATGTCATAGTATTCTTCATATAACAGGTTCCTTATTACCACAGAGAATCAAATAAAGGTGGGGCAGAGAATTTAAAATATAACAGTACGAGGGGGAAAAAAGAGATCACTCTTAAATGAGGAATCAAAAATGTATAAACTGGCATAAAGAGATCTAAAAGGACTTTGATTACAAAGTGAAAACTGGATCTCACTGGATGTTTGGATTATGTGTGCTTATTTTTACAATAAACACTTAAAGCTCTACAATGAGGAAAAATACGAATGTTTATTCTTAAAGTTAAAATACATAATAGGTTACGTTTACTGACCTATCATGCCCAGACTAAATTTCTGGTATGCTGACATAACAGTTACAATTGAAAACTAACTGTTATGTACTAGATCCAGTGCTAAGAGTTTAAAAATAGGATTTCTCGTTGTCACAAAAGCCCAAGAAAACTGATGCTCGGGGACATTAATTTGTACAATATTCCAGCGAGCCAGCAACTGTCAAAACAGAGAATTCAAAACTCAGGCTGGCTGACTCTGAACCATAAGCTCTATCCTCCTACTTTAACAATCAGGTTCCCAAGCCAAATAAAACCTTCTTCATTTGACTAAACACCTCTAACCAGCCACATTTTCATTTGGTAAGCATATTAGAAATGAAGAAAGAAAGAAAAACAGAATTTATCAAGTTGCTATTTCTTTCTCAAAAAAGGACATTTGTCAACACTTCTTCCTTAGTTAACTATAATATTTAAAAAATACATAAGTGAGGAGCACCTGGGTGGCTCAGTTGGTTAAACACCCGACTCCTGATTTTATCTCAGGTCATGATCTCACGGTTCCTGAGATCGAGCCCCGCGTTGGACTCTGCGATGGCAACATGGAGTCTGCTTGGGATTCTCTCTCCCTCTTTCTCTGCCCCTCCCCTATTCACATTTTGTCTCTCTGTCTCTCTCTCTCTCTCTCAAAATAAGTAAATAAACATTAAAGAAAAATATACAAGTGATATCAAATGATGCAGATCTTTCCAAATGTGAGCAAGTGGAAAATATTAATGCTTAAATCATTTTTTTATGTTTAATTACACAAATATTACTTTGAGAGAAAGCAGGAAGGTGCAAAATACCTCAAACAAGCCACCGTTTTCCTCACAGCTCTCATGGCAAAGCCAAAGGACCAAGGGCGCCACATAATCAGGCTTCAAAGTTTCCAGGAGATCTAAAACACATCCCAAAAATGTTTATGAACAAGAATATACACATATTCAATCCACCATTTTGCTTTCTGAAAACTCCTTACTTACAAATTTTGGTAATTCAGAGGCTTTTTTAATAAGAACAAAATGAGATCTACAAAATTAATCAGTCTAACATTCAAAGCTTTTGAAAGAACTGTTTCATCCCTTCTAACTTTGAAGGCAACAGATACACCTTTCCAAGAGGGGTAACATACTATACAGACGACAAGTTAAGTTAAAGCTACCTAGGCAGTAAGTGGTGAGTAGAATTCTACTTAACATGAGGAACTGAAGTCACCATTCATTCCCAAAACTATTTGGCTCTCCCAGCAATTTAACCAGAAGCTAGAAAACTACAAAACAGCCTTGACCATTGTAATGGCGGTAAGATAATGATGTGAAATGAAGCTTGCAACCATCACTGATGAGTAACGAAGTGTAAGAAATATTTTCCCACTTGATGCTTTCCATGAGCAACTTAATAGAGTAGAAAGGAACAGGCATACCTTGGAGATATTGTGGGTTTGGTTCCAGACCACCACAATAAAGCAAATATACCAATAAAGCTAGTCAAATGAATTTTTTGGTTCCCCAGAGCATATAAAAGTCATGTTCATGCTACCCTATAGTCAGTTAAACTGTACATTAACATTATGCCTAAAAAAAACAATGTACATATTTTAATTTTAAAATACTTTAGCCACACCTGGGTGGTTTAGTTGGTTAAGCCTCCAACACTTGATTTCAGCTCAGATCATGATCTCGCGGTTTGTGAGACTGAGCTTTGCATCAGGGTCCACGCTGAGCATGGAGCCTACTTGGGATTCTGTTTCCCTCTCTCTACCCCTCCCCTGCTCATACTCTCTCTCTCTCAAAATAAATATTTAAAAACTAATAATAAAATAAAATACCTTATTGCTAAAAAACGATAATCATCACCTGGGTTTTCAGTGAGTTATAATATTTTAGCTAGATGAGAATCTTGCCTCAATGTAAATGGCTGCTGATTAATCAGGGGGGTGGCTGCTGAAGGCTGGGGTGGCTGTGACACTTTCTTAAAATACAATAATGAAGTATGTCCCATCACTCGACTCTCCCTGTCAACTGATTTCTCTGTAGCATCTGATGTTGTCTGACAGCATTTTACCCACACTAGAACTTTCAAAACGAGTCAATCTCTCAAACCCTGCTGCTGCTTTAACAACTCAATTTATATAATATTCTAAATCCTGTGTTATTATTTCAACAATCTTCATGACCTCTTCACCAGGAGTAGATTCCATCTCAAGCACCACTTTCTTTGCTCATCCCTAAGAGCTCCTCATCCGCTCAAGTTTTATCATGTGATTGCAAGAATTCAGTCACACCGTCAGGCTCTACTTCTAATGCTAGTTCTCTTGCTATTTCCACTGAATCTACAGTGACTTCTTTCACTGAAGTCTAGAACCCCTCAAAGTCATCCATGAGAGTGGAAATCAACATCTTCCAAATTCCTGTGAATGTTGATAGTTTAATCTCTTCCCACAAATCACAAATGTTCTTAATGGCATCTAGAATGGTGAATCCTTTCCAGAAGGTTTTCAATTTATTTTTCCCAGATCCATCACGGGAATCACTGTCTAGGTCAGCTATAACATTATAAAATGTATATCTTAAATAATAAGACTTGAAAGTTGAAATGACTCCTTGTAGCAGGCCTGAAAAACATTAATCTACATCTCCATCAGAACTCTTGGGTGAGCTGGTGTACTGTTAATGAACAGTAACATTTTGAAAGAGATCTTTTCTTCTGAGCACTAGGTCTCAACAGTAGACCCAAAATATTCAGTCAACCCTGCTGTAAACACATGTGTTGTCATCAAGGCTTTGTTGTTCCATTTACAGAACACAGGCAGAGTAGATTTTGCATAATTCTTAAGGGTCCTAGGATTTTCAGAATGGTAAATGAGCACTGGCATCAATTTAAAGTCATCAGCTGCATGGGACGCCTGGGTAGCTCAGTTGGTTAAGCGTCCGACTTCAGCTTGGGTCATGATCTTGCAGTCCATAAGTTCGAGCCCCAGGTCAGACTCTGTGGTGACATTTTAGAACCTGGAGCCTGCTTCGGATTCTGTGTCTCCCTCTCTGTCTGCCCCTCCCCAACTCATGTTCTGTCTCTCTCTCTCTCTCTCTCAAAAGTAATATTTTAAAAAAATTTGTAATAAAATATTATAAAGATTTCCTTTTAGAAATAGGTTAAAAACCAGAAGTATTAAAAACCACAAGGTTGTCCACTTGTCAAGTAGTCTATTATATAATCAAGTATAAGAACAGGCTCTCAATCATACACTTAAATTTTACATTTTTAAAGAACAAAGTTGGAAGACTCATATTACCTGAGTTCAAGACTTACTATAAAACTACAGTAATCAAGGGACACCTTGGTGGCTCAGTCGGTTAAGCATCCGACTCTTAATTTGGGCTCAGGTCATGATCTCACAATAGTGAGATCAAGCCCCATGTCAGACTGAGCCTGCTTAAGAGACTTTCTCTCCTTCTCCCTTTGCTCCTCCCCTACTTGCACTCTCTCTGTCGAAAGAAAGAAAGAAAGAAAGAAAGAAAGAAAGAAAGAAAGAAAGAAAGAAAGAAAGAAAGAAAGAAAAGGAAAAACTATAGTAACCAAAACTTCATGGCATTGGTAAAAAGACAGGCACACGTCAGTGGAACAGAACACAGAATTCAGAAACAGACCCGTACCTACATGGTCAATTGATTTTCCACAAAAGGACAAGGACAACCCAAACCAAGAATGAGTACTAATCTCTAGGACAAATTAACTAGTTTCTTCAACAAATAAATGGCTTTTTTTTTTTTTTTTTTAAAGAACAAACACTTTTATTAAATAAAACAAGAGCTATGGTAACAAAATGCCTGTGGACTTTATCTGGATCCCCGTGGAATAAGCCAACTCAAAAAGGGTACCTTTTAGACAGCCAGTAAATCTTAATATTAATTTGTTATTAGGTGATGTGAAAGAATTATTTTGTTTGATGTGATGATGACACTGTGGTTATAATGTCCCTATCGGTTAGAGATCTATTTCCAAGAATTTATTAGGTGAAATATAAAGTCTAAGACTTATTTTGAAATATTACAGAAAAAAAAAAAAAAGGAAGAAGGTGACAAAAAAAAATCATTTTGAAATATGCCCAGAGCATGGTGCTTTCCTTAACAAAGGGCTATCTTCACAGAGACTACCAGAGCCTCATCTGACCTAGGGAAAAGGCAATTAGCAAACTGGAGCCTCTCTAGCATTCCTGTCTCAATTAAGGAAAGACGGTGAAATGGCTAAGAAACTCTTCTGAAAGTCACAACCCAGGACTTTGACTCCCTAAAGAAAAATGGAGATTCAATCATAAGATTATAGAACATCTTCCCTCCCCGTGACTTACAGCCACAGCAACAGGACTCCAGTGTAACAACAGTGGGTTCTACGTGACAGAGCTCAAAGACGCATTCTATTTAACAAAGAGTTTTTGGGGAAACCCAAAGACAACAGGGAACACAAAAACAAGGACAGAGAGGAAAAAAGCCTCTGACACAGGTAGTCCCAGCAAACAAAAAACATGGCCTATGGCCTAAGCACATATACTTAAAATCTCACACTAAAGGCCTATTTACCTCACTTCCTACTATACCCCAGTGCACCATGTTCAGCTTTCAACAAACATTTCAAGGCATGCTAAAAGGCAAGAAAAGCACAGGCTGAAGAGACAAAGTATCAGAACCAGGTTCAAATAAAATAGACATTCTGGAATTATCAGACGAAGAATTTAGAATAGCTACAATTAGGGGTGCCTAGGTGGCTCAGTCAGTTACACGTCTGACTCTTGGTTTCGGCTCAAGTCATGACCTTGCAGTTCGTGAGTTCGAGCCCCACCTGAGGCTGTGCACTGACAGTGCAAAGCCTGCTTGTGATTCTCACTATTCCCCATTCTCTCTGCTCCTACCCCAATCGTGCACATGTGTGCACGCTCTCTCAAGATAAATAAACTTAAAAAAAAGCCTTTAAAATAAATAAATGAATACATACAATAACTGTAATTAATATGCTACGGGCTGTAATGGAAAAAGCAGACAGCATGCAACAATAGATATGGCCACAATAAGCAGGGAGATGGAAACTCTAAGAACAAATCAAAAGGAAATGTTAGAAAACAAAAGCAATATAACAGAAACGAAAAGGGTTCAGTGAACTTAAATATATGTCGTTAGAAACTTCCCAAACTAAAATGCAGAAAGAAAAAAGAATTTTAAAAAAGGAAAAGAATATCCAAGAACTGTGAGATAACTGCAAAAGAAAGAATGTGTACATAAGGGTAACACCAGAAGGAGAAGAAAGAAATAGAAAAAAATATTTAAAGCAGTAAAGGCTGAAAGTTTTCCAAAATTAATGACAGACACCAAACCACAGATCCATAAGTTCAGACACTATCAAGTATCAGTATATTGTCAAAAATCTCCACCTAAGTACATTATATTCCAACTGCAGAAAAAAATATCTGGGAAGAAGGGGGGAAAAACACCTTGCCTACAGATGTATAAGGAAAGGATTACAGCAGACTTCTCTTCTGAATCAGAAACCATGTAAGAAGCAAGAAGAAGGTGGAGTGAAATAGTTAAGTGTTGAAAGAAAAACAACTACCAATCCAGGATCCCATTATCAGTGAAATCATCCTTCAAAACTGAAAAACATTAAAGGGAAAAAAAGACAAGCTATAGAGTGGGGAAAAAAAATTTTCAAAACACGAATCTGATCAAGAACTTGTTTCCAAAATATGCAAAGAACGCTAAAAACTCAACAGTAGGAAAATAAACCACCCAATTTAAAAATGAGCAAAAGATAGGGGGCCTGGGTGGCTCCATCGGTTAAGCGTCTGACTTTGGCTCAGGTCATGATCTCACAGTTCGTGGGTTCGAGCCCTGCATTGGGCTCTGTGCTGACAGCTTGGAGCCTGGAGCCTGCTTTGGAGTCTGTGTCTCCCTCTCCCTCTGCCCCTCCCCTGCAGGTGCTCCGTCTATCTCTCTCTCGCAAAAATAAGTAAACATTAAAAAATGAATAAATAAGGGGCGCCTGGGTGGCTGAGTCGGTTCGGCATCCGACTTCAGCTCAGGTCATGATCTTACAGCTCGTGGGTTCAAGCCCCATGTCAGGCTCTGTGCTGACAGCTCGGGGCCTGGAGCCTGCTTTGGATTCTGTGTCTCCCTCTCTCTCTGCTCCTCCCTGCTCACGCTCTGTCTCTCTCTCAAAAATAAACAAACATTTAAAAAATTTTTTAAAAAAATGAGCAAAAGATGTGTGCAGACACATCACAGGAGTGAATAGATAAATGGCAAACAAGCATAGGAAAAAATGCACAAGATCACATATCATTAGGGAGCTGCAAATTAAAACATGAGACACTACTACAGACCTATGAGAAGGACTAAAATGCAGAAGACAGACAACAGTAAATGCTGGCAAAGATGTGGAGCAGTGAGAACTCTCCTTCGTTGCTAGTGGTACTACAGCACGACACACCCCTTTTGAAAGGAAGTCTGGAAATTTCTTAACAAAGCTAAACAGTCTTAACATACAATCCAGCAACCACGCCCCTTGGTATTTACCCAAACAAGTTGAAAACACGTTCACACAAAAACTTGCGCATGGGGGCACCTGGATGGCTCAGTCAGTTAAGAGTCTGACTCTTGATTCGGCTTAGGGCATAATCTCCTGATTCATGGGATCAAGCCCTGCAGTGGGGTCTGTGCTGACAGCACAAAGCCTGCTTGGGATTCTCTCTCCCTCTCTCTCTCTCCCCCTCCCCAACGCATGCATACACACACACACACACACACACACACACACACACACACGCACTCTCTCTCTCTCTCTCTCTCCCTCTCCCTCAAAGTGAAGACACTTGAAAAAAAAAAATTTCTTAAACTGCACATGAATGTTTACAACAGCTTTTATCCATAATTGCCAAAAGCTGGAAGCAACTAAGATGTTCCTCAATAGGAGAATGAATAAATTATGGACCCTCCACACCAGGGTATGTTATTCATTTGCAAAAAGAAATGAACTTCAGTCCTCCCAGACATTCAAGGAGAGGGAGGATGAAGAGGTGAAGGCACGGGGGTACTTTCAGGGCAGTGAAACTATTCTATAGAAGAGAATTCTGTATATAACAGTGGATACAGAACATTACGCGTTTGTGAAAGCCCATATAACTATACAACACAAAGAGTAAGCCCAAGTAGAAACGATGAACTTGAGTTAACCATAGTGGATCAATACTTGTTCATCAGTCATAACAGAGGTAGCGCACTAGCACAAAGTGTTAATACGTAGTAGGAAAAACCGTATGGGAACTATCTTCACTATCTGCCCAATTTTTCTATAAACCTCAAACTACTCTAAAAAATACAGCCTATTAGTATTAAAAAAAAATCATTGCTGTAAACCAGAATGCTATTGCCACCTTCAGTAAAAAGCAAAAACAACAAAGCAAAGATATTTAGGTATTCATGTGTACCTATGCAGAGAAAAAGAATGAAAGTTCATCTCTGAATGGTAAAATTATGGATCATTTTACATTTTTTTCCTTTGGGTTTTCCTAAATTTTCTGTAACGAATACAAATTATGCATAATGCTTTTTGAAACTGTAAGATAAATAACATTTTAAGTATTCAGAAAATTAAGTACTTCTGCAAAACTCACTCCACACAGATTTGTAGCTAAGAGCACTGAAAAATCTAAGCTACTTACCTTCAGGCATAACTGTCTGGGTCATCCGGGATCCAGCTGTAGGGGCAATAGTGTTACAGTGAATGTTGCTTTTCTTGCCTTCAAGTGCAATAGTGTTTGAAAGGCCCAGAAGACCCAGCTTCGCAGCACTATAATTGGCCTGGCCAAAGTTGCCGTATATTCCTGAAGCTGATGAAGTCATAATAATCCTGAAAGGAAAAATCCATCTCTCAAAATCTCTTTCCCATGTTTTGACAACAATGCAAACTCCAAACTTAATTTTTTCTTTTTCCGTACTATTACACCTGTCAAAAGCAACTCTGTATACTGTCATTAGGTTCCTACAGTCATGATTCATACATGTAAAATAATATTAATAATAAAAGTAATCTCTCAAAATTTAACTACAAGATTTAACTTTTAAAAAGAATCCCCAATCAGGACCAAATAAATTCAAGTGTAAGAACGTATATTCGTTATCTACTGAGAACAACAATAAATATTTATAAACAAAATAAAGTGGCAATATATGAGTTAATGCTACAATAAGAAGTATAAGAAAAACCAGTTCTAATTCTTTACTTCTCATTACACTGCCCCTTTTTGTGGATAATGTTAAATGCCTCATACTAAAACTATGCCATCTCCAAAACTGGACCCAATCTCACTCACTCTATTTAGTCGACCAAAGAAAACAATTCACATCATTCATTTTCAGAAACTGAGGGTCAGGAGAAACGCTCCAAGAACAGGTATCACAAACAATTTACTGCTACAAAATGCGTGTGAACCGTAAGTTAACAGGACGGGCTGTGTAAGAGGGCACGAAGCCACCTCCTAGCTCTGCTTTGTTCCAAGGCACTCGCACAAACACTGCCACAGATGGGACCTACAGGTCCCTAACCATTTATATAGAGCAGCTCCTGTCTGACCAGTACCAGCCAGCTGGACACACAGCTCATCTCCCCTCACGTGATCAGTAGACACAAAATAATACTTTGGTTAAAAAATAACATATGGCTGAATCCTCCATGTTTGCACTGCTAGAATATCAGAGAGCAGCAGGAAATTCATTAATAATGAAAAGCAGGAGGTGAAAAGAAATACAAAGTTGGCCAGCTCAGCTAATAGGTGGCTAAATGACCCCCAATTTAATCACAGGGTATATGGCAACACTGCATTAAAAAGCCTGTGAGGGGCACCTGAGCAGTTCAGTCGTTTAAACGTCCAACTCTTGGTTTCAGCTCAGGTCATGATTTCACAGTTAGTGAGTTTGAGCCCTGCATCAGGCTCTGCGCTTAGAGTGCGGAGTCTGCTTGAGATTCTCTCTCTCTCCCTCTCTCTCTGTCTCTACCCCCATTGTGCTATCTCTGTGTCAAAATAAATAAATTTAAAAAAAAAAGCCTGTGCAGATCTGAATATATCTTCATCAATGTCAAAGCACTTAATCTTTCCCTGGACACGAGGACCCACACACGGTGTCTCCAGTCCCCCAACAGCCACATGCGACTCTACCTCCCAAACTTCTGTTTCTTCATATGATCCCAAGCCGCCCGGGTCACTTGGAATGAGCCTCGTAAATGGACCCTATGGATTATATCTAAAACAACAAATTATTTTTATTACATATTTTGTTAAAAATTAGATAGGCATGTCTCATAATCCACATAAGCAATGATTTATTTATACATAGACATCCATTTTATACCAAACATTCATTTAACTTTTTTAGTTAATTTACTTATTTTGAGAGAGAGAGAGTAAGCGAGCATGAGCGGGGGAAGGCCAGAAGAAGAGAGAGAGAATCTTAAGCAGGCTCCACGCTCACTACAGAGCCCAATGCAGGGCTCGATCTCACAACCCTGGGATCATGACCTGAGCTGAAATCAAGAGTCAGATGCTCAACCAATAGAATCACCTAGATACCCCTATACCAAGCATTCAAAATCAACTATTGTCACACTACTCCCTGAGTAACCATTTTTTGCTTTTATCCCAATTATGTAAGCAATCAATAGTTAATACTCATTTTCCCTATAATTCATGATAAAATTATTACAATCCCTGAGTACATCTAAATACAATGCCATCTTTCATTTAAAAATAATTTAATTTAAAAATCCACTACTACAGGGGTGCCTGGGTGGCTCGGTCAGTTAAGTGTCAGACTTCGGTTCAGGTCATGATCTTGCAGCTCATGGCTTCAATCCCTTCATCAGGCTCCAAGCTGCTGGTATAGAGCTTGCTTGGAATTGTCACTCTCTTCTCTCTCTCTCTGCCCCTCCCCCATTTGCGCTTTCTCTCTCTCTCAAAATAAATAAACTTAAAAAAATAAAATCCACTGGAGCACCTGGGTGGCTCAATTAAGTGTCTGACTTCAGCTCAGGTCATGATCTCACAGTCCGTGGGTTCGAGCCCCACGTCAGGCCCTGGGGTGACAGCTCCAAGCCGGGAGCCTGCTTCAAATTCTGTCTCCCTCTCTTTCTCTGCCCCTCCCCTGCTCTCTCTCTCTCTCAAAAATAAATAAATATTAAAAAAAATTTTTTTTAATCCACTACTATAAATATCCAAGAATTTTACACATACATTGGGAATCAACACAAACATTAAAGTGTAACGTATATAATTGTTGAATCACTATGCTGAGCATTTGAAAATAATATAACATTGTATGTCAACTATACTTCAATAATGAACATTTTTAATGAAATAAATAAAATTTTGAAAAAGCGTGATTATAAACTACACAGTTCACTGTCAAGAAAACGTTGCTATTTCCCTATTTTCACCAGGGTAAACTATAAATGAGTTGGGGCAGAGGGGGTAAGAAAATGGAGGGAGAGAGGGAGGAGACAGGGTTAAGACAGACCCATCTGCTTTTAGAGATGTCAATCTCATGAACACACAAGTTGGGGAATGATTCAGATAGACAAACAGCTGCAGATTTCATTTGTTCTCTTAATTATCAAGGTTTTACCGTTACTTATTTTTGTTCTGATCTGGAACATCGACAAATGTGTTCACGTGTATATTAGAAGAATAAGGTAAAAATGAAAAGAGAGAAACTTAAGAAAGAAAAAGAAGAAAGGGAAGGTGACTAGGGGGTTCGGAATAGTGAGCCTGGGATAAAAGCAGAGGAGGAAACGGCCTGGCCCCACCAGAGTGGAAAGGAAATCGAAAAGGTAAGCCCCTTTTGCTAACTTTCTCAGCTTCTTTTTTTGCCCCAGTTGTTAAAACAGAAAGAGGAAATTAAAAGCCCTTCTTTGCTTAATTCTCAATCATAAAAATATTTTTCTTCTGAAAGAACTCCTGGCCATTGTCCCCAGAAGCACATTCTATAGACGGTGATATGATTTACCTCAGTTGCCATGCCTCCCAAGGTCTCAGCCACCTTTGTTTACTTTCGTTCTGACAGCCAATGAAAGTAAAGGCATGAAGACCAAACGGCGGGGGACATGGGACAACTGTGACTTGTTTGTTACCTAAACTCAATCTTTCTGGGGCTCCTGGGTGGCTCAGTCAGTTACGTGTCTGACTTCAGCTCAGGTCATGATCTCACAAGTTCCACATCGGGCTCTGCACTCGTCGGATTCTCGGTCTCCCTCTCTCTCTGCCCTTCCCTGGCTCACCACCCCCACCCCCAATCAAAAACAAATAAACAAACATTTAAAAATAAATAAATAAACTCAATCTTTCTGTGGCATTCCTAATGGGATTTTCCCCTACTCACTAGAAACTTTGAAATTACATCGATGGTTTTCCCTCCCCAGTTCTCAGAGCTCCAACATCTTCGGTGCCTCACACCCCTTCTATATCCTGCTCTGGCTCTTGAAATAGGAATCACACAAGCAGCTAAGCATGTTGAAGACCATTACAAAGAGTTAATACAGCTGAGGGGCACCTGGATGGCTCAGTCAGGTAAGTGTCCGACTCTTAATTTCAGCTCAGGTCATGATCTCACAGTTTGGAGATTCAAGCCCCATGTCAGGCTCTGTGCTAACAGTGAGAAGCTTGCCTGGCATTCTCTCTCCCTCTCTCTCTGCCCCTCCCCTGCTCTCTCTCTCTCTCTCAAAACTAACCAAAAAAAAAAGAGTTAGTACAGCTGAGAAATGCTAACATCTTCTCAAGAAAAAGGGGAAAATGACTTGAAAGGCATAAAATCCTTTCAGGTAACTTCTGTCAACTGATTTAAAGTTTTCTGGTTTATCAAATGTTAAAAGAAAATAAGCTACTTCCAAATGTTGTTGTCATTTTCAGTTGTAAAGTTTATTCATCATATTCATCATCTACATTTGGAGCAGCAAAAGTAGGCAGAAGTAGGTTTTTCCTTAAATATACAAATGTCTCAAATATTATAAGGTTAAATGGATAGGTTATGTCCCACAGAGATATATGTTACAAACAACTTACCCCAGTCTTCATCACTTATTCTAGCAAAAGAACCATCCCTCAGAATTCTAAAAGCAATGATATTATATAGGTTAGAGGGGAGGAGTATCTACTTGGAAAAAAAAAATTTCACAGACACATTATTTTACTTAAAATGAAAAAAGAAATACTCACCCAGCATTGTTGACCACAACATCTACAACATAAAAAAGAAAAAAAAAAAAAATATATATATATATATATATATCCAAGTCACAAATATAAAAGCAAGCATGTTAATTTGCATTGGCTTACAATTCATATTTCTTTCAAAACTGGGGTCCCCCCCATGGAAAAGTAAATAATAATAGGAAAGAGTGATATCAGAAAAAAATTTTATACCTAAAATAAAATAACAATAAAAACCAAAAACAAAAACAAAAAACAATTCACAAGTATCACATCCTTATCAGTGCTTTCCTCTCAAACTTACATACATACGTTTTTCCACCTCTACCTTCTGCCAAAATTCTATCAGCTTATTTGTAGGATTAGCTGTTGTCCAACCTGTAAGGTTCTTAGCATTCAGTGGTAACCACAAGCCATCCCTCAATTAATCTCAGGATTCACTCAGAAAATCAAGTTTAAAAGATTGGTTTTTGCCACTCAAAAGTCAAAATCCCAGAAAGGAACCCATCAGAGTGAGAAACTAATGGCCTATCATAACACACACTTGTATTCCCACTATTTAAAAAAAAAAAAAAAAGGGAACCATTTTTTTTAAGGTTCTTGTGGCTGTTTTCACCCTGTGACTTCTCACCTCTGTGGCCTCTATCCCTCTGTCAAACTATATGTAAACAAGTCCCTCATAAGATTAACCAAACATAACTAGAAAAACAAACATCCTAGCCAAAAATAAAAGCAGGGGGAGCACATTCAAATTATAAAAGTTAATGTCTTCCAGACTATAAACATGTTGGGTTTACCAGAGGTAATGTTTCCCTGAAGTAACTAAAAACCTTTACTAAGAATGTGTGGAACTAAACGAAGAACATTATCTAGAGAGGGATAAACTAAACAATACATATGAAATGCTTCTTAAAAATAAAGATTTTAATTATATGTAATTCATCTTAACTAATTTGCAAAACATTGAATCATTTTAATCTAAATCATAATTATCCCAAAATTCTACTGGGTCCTCTATTGCCAAAATATTTATTTTATAAACATATTTGAGGTATATTTAAATTATGATAAATAAGGAACTTAGAAAATGCTTCTAATTTTTTAAACATTCTTAAAATCTGAAAAAATATAAAACAAACTCGACACATTCTTGCATTAAAAAAAATGCCACCTCTTAGCCCTTTGTGTGAATGAGGTAGAGTATATAAAATAATTTGTAAAACAAATCTAAAAATTTAGTTATAAAGAAAGAAGGAGTTTTGGGGTGCATGGGTAGCTCAGTTGGTTAAGCATCCAACTTCAGCTCAGGTCGTCATCTCATGATTCACGAGTTCGAGCCCCGCGTCAGGCTCTGTGCTGGCAGCTCAAAGCCTGGAGCCTGCTTCAGATTCTGTGTCTCCCTCTCTTTGCACTCCCCCTGCTCACGCTCTGTGTCTCTCTTTCAAAAATGAATAAACTTAAAAAAAAATGTTTAAAAAAAGGAGTTTTTTATAAACCAAAATTACATCAAGAACATTTTATTAGGAAAGGTAGAAAGTGCTCTGTCAGGACCATAAACACAAAGAAACATCACCTATTCTTCCAAAAGCGTCCAGTGCTGTCTTCACAACCTTCTCTCCTGCTTCTACTGAATCTGGGGGAAGGGAAAATTAGCGTAAAACATCAGTAATATCCCTCACGAATGACTCCTGAATTCTGTGGATCAGAGCACAGGACAGATACTCTTCTCAACAGAATTCATTTCCACAAAAATAAACGTGTATTACAGGCACATAACAAATCAAAATATAGATGACCTAATGTTACAAAAGAAATGTAGCCCCTAAAACAATTATTTAACCTACTAAAAAAAGAGAGAGAGAAAGAGAAGGGGAATAAGGAATATTTGGCAAACGCTATCTGAAACAGCACTGTCTAGTACAACTTTCTGTCCTATTTCTGTACTAAGACAGTAGCCACTAACTACTGACCTTGAAGTGTGGCTAGTATGACAGACAAACTGAGTATTTCATTTTGTTTAATTTGAAAAAGTCACACGGACACTTCCCCTTAAAGATGCAAATTAGAAATGAGGAGGGAGGAAAGGGGGTACACGTTTAATTTGAAAAAGCATGTCCAATGCTATATAACTACACATGGAGACACTGCATTATTAAATACAAAAAGTAAAGCTCAACAAAATAGCATAGCTTTCTTATTTTCTGTTCATCAGCCCAAGGGAAGAGCTCACAGGCCCGCAGTTGTGTGTCAAATGGTCAGGTGTCAACATCACCCCTGCCTTTCTCTATACTCTCTGCCATCACTTGGGAGGAGCCGGGAAATACATTCCCTTCCCTGAGATCCATACAGTGGAGTTAGATCTGCCAAAAAGAGATACCCACTAAAGGACAGAAAAGTAGGAAAAGCCTGCAGGTGCGGGCAAATCTTATGAGCAGAGTGCAGATGAAAGCTCGCAGGCACATCTAGGTGAGCCGTGAGCACCACGGGCTGCAGGCTGACAAGGTTACCCGGTTTCCCAGACATGCCCTTCCAATGGTCATGCAAGCCTCTAACTCTTTGCATTAAAATGCTTCACACTTGGAAACCTAGAGGGGCCTCTGTTTTCCTCACTGAATCTTGGGTGATACAGGTTGAGTGTCAAAAGTCGGGGGGGGGGGGGGGCGCGGAGAGGAAGAGGGGGGGTCTGGAATTATTATCTTTATAAAAGTGATTCTTTAAACTCCAGAACTTAAAAAAAAAAAAAAAGTTGAAAACATTTTTCTAGATCCTCAGTGTGAAGAAGATGCTAAGATGTCTGTCTCATTATTCCCTGGAACACTCAAAACAAATCATTTCCTATTTCCCTTCCCTTAAAATTTCAAAATGAAGTCACTGGCAATCTAATTTTATCTCTGGCCAATAAAAACAATCTGATTTGCAGAGAAGTCAGTAAGTACTCATTTCTGTTTGAGAAGGTTCCTTACAGACACTATTATAATCAACGTACCAAATGCGGTTTCCCTCCTGGCTTCATTTTAATGCCTAACTTTGAGTCTTAAGTTTTTCTACAGGTAAGAAAGTTACATAAGCAATGATTACTTATGCAAAATGGAACGCAGTGGTTGAGTAGAGAAAGGGGGCATTTCACTTCCCACGCTGTATTACTTCAAGAGCTGTTCTAAAACAATTTTTAAAAGAAGAATCTCATGTTACTCTGTAGAAATACATAAAATGTTTTAGCTAAAATAGGTCTTCCAAGAACAAGAGCATATTCATATCCACATTATTAATAATTTACTGATTTTATCATGTGCTTATTAATAAAAATATTACATAAACAATATGCTAAAAGCTAGACTCATGAAATAATCTACATCAAAAGTTTATGAAAACCTCATATGTTATATAAGATAGATAGCCAAACAGATTTGGCTGACTCAGAAAAAAAATCTAATCTCCTAATCACAATGGACTGCTGAGGTATTTGTTCAATGATCATTAATGGGAGCAAAAGCGTTAATTGAAGGAGAATAAAAGAGTATAGTTCTTTCGAATATCCTACCATAGTTGGCCACGGCTTTTCCACCTTTACTTCTTATTTCTTCAACAACCTTATCAGCAGCAGAGGAGCCTTTACCAACTCCCCTGAAGTCCCCACCTAGGTCATTCACTGCAATGCAAAAACATACACAAGTCATTTCTAGACAGTCCAAATACAAATTGGAAACAAAATCCTACAGTGAATATATTTCTTCAGTCACCTCTTCAATTCCTTCCTTCGGTAACCCCATCTCATTCAACACGCCATGACAGGCGCCTGGGTGGCTAAGTCAGTTAAGCATCCGACTCCTGATTTCAGCTCAGGTTGTGATCTCACAGTTCACGAGTTTGAGCCCCAAGTAGGGCTCTGCATTGACAGAGTGGAGCCTGCATGGGATTTTCTCTCACTCTCTCTCTGCCCCTTCCCTGCTCGCAAGCATAACACTCTCTCAAAATAAATAAATAAACCTTAATAAAAAAACAAACACATCATGAGATACACACTTTCAAACATGCCTCTTTGTTTTTAGATACAGATATGACAGGTATTAAACACAGGCTCATGTCATGAAATGTTCAACTTTGCAATGGTTTTCCTTTTTTGGAAAGAAAAAGAACGTGATTCAACCCAATTTCAGCAAAAAGAAGAAAAGTATTCATAAAACATATTGTATCAGGGTCTACAATAAAAGAGAGAAAGATTATTTATTAAAAGAGATCAGAAACTACATATAAAACTCACGCATTCAGTCACTGATTGATACCATGACTCCATTATTATATGTTAAACAAGTGACCACGCTCACTACATAGCATCTCCCTATATCCAGCCATAAAGGTATAAACATTAATTGAGCATTTACTATTAGCAAGGAAATCTATGGAGAGGCACAAAGATGTGTAAAAGTGGTATCTGTCTCAAAGACTTTCTCATCTACTGAAAATTAAGTATGGGATGACTACAATAATGCACACATTTCTTTTTTTTTTTTAATGATGACTAACCAATCTTTTTTGTTTCTTTAATGTTTATGTATTTTTGAGAGAAACAGAGACAGAACAGGGTTGGGGCAGAGAGAGAGGAAGACACAGAATCCAAAGCAGGCTCCAGGCTCTGAGCTGTCAGCACAAGAGACCGATACGGGGCTTGAACTCACAAACCATGAGATGGTGACCTGAGCTGAAGTCAGACATTTAACCAACTGAGCCACCCAGGCGCCCCTGCACAGATTTTAGCAACAAGTGTATGAAGGTAACAAAACTAAAGAATGGGGACAAATAATAAAGTTAGTTTTATGTGATAATTTAAGGTAAAATTTATATAACAGTATGCAAAACCTA
This sequence comes from Acinonyx jubatus, assembly GCF_027475565.1. Lineage (NCBI taxonomy): Eukaryota > Metazoa > Chordata > Mammalia > Carnivora > Felidae > Acinonyx > Acinonyx jubatus. The sequence continues at coordinate 96,798,702 of NC_069380.1, read as the reverse complement.
ATGAAACGATATATAGAGCAAGACCAAAGAACTTGAAAAACACAATTTAATAAAAACACCTGGGACAAAGAAATAATTTACTTCGCAAGATGAACATTTGGGGAGTAAAAAATTTACCAGTTAATAAATGGCATGGTAGCATATACTAAAATTTAAAGTTTTTTTAACATTACCAAATTGACGGTTGCCACATATGGAAAAATTTTTTTTTTCTTTTGAATAGTTTTTCTTTTTTTTTCCCCCCCTTTGGATGGGAGTCAAGGCTGGTGGGACTGGGTGATTAAAGAGAAGAAAGAATGATGCAGAGAAAAAGCCAATACCAAGGCACCTGGTGGCTCAGTCAGTTGAGTGCCTGACTTTGGCTCAAGTCATGATGTCACAGTTCATGAGTTCAAGCCCCACATCAGGCTCACTGCTGTTAGTGCAGAGCCTGCTTTGGACCCTCTGTCCCTCTCCCCTGCTTGAGCTCTTTCAAAAGTAAATAAATATTAAAATAAAAAAGAGAGACATTAGAAAAAGCCAAGGCCTAGCCATACTGAAAATCCACTAAGTCAGGTGTATTTTCACATAACGTTTTTAAGGAAATGCGATTCTCAAAATGTGGCCTGGGATACATTTTTCTAACGATACAGTCTTATTGTCTTACCACAAATACAAACCGGTATGGAGGCACAAAGTAATGAAAAGAGGTTTACATTATCCCTCAAGAGATGAAGAAAAGATTCTCAAGACTCAATTCCTATGAAATGTCCATTTCCGTGCAATTATTCCAATGACAGGAAACAACCAGTAAAAAAAAAAATCAAGATTTTAAGACATGCAGCTAAAAGTCTTTTAAGAGCCTTTTTAACTAAGTAAGGAAAAGTTCAAAATCGAATTGGCAAACGGGATATTTAAGTAAAGAAACAACTGCTCTGTTGTGCAATAGAACACTACCCTCAAGTGGAAACTGTTCAAAGTACAACCAAACACGTAAGCACTGAAGCCTGGGTAAATAATTCACTGAGGTCAATGATATGCAATGAAACAATGTGAGACAGACTTATTTAAGACAAGTCTTTACACGAGAGTGCACTAAGTTAACCGTGACCCCCATCGGTCATGCCATCATCACCGGACCTAACTCAGAGGGTTACAACCTGAACTACAAAAGCACTCTGCTTTTGTGAAAACCTTTTTTAGCCACTGTATTATGCAAAGAGACATGTATCCATACTGTGTGACACTGTTACCACTCAAACGTGTGGCGAAGGAATAATAGTAAGTATATTTTTAAAATACCAATGCTACCTTACACTGGGAACGTAAACTGTGCATTTGTAGACAGCCATGAGGTACACTGCTGCCTCTGATCTCCACAGACCTTCTTAGGAAGCTGGTGGGAACAGCTGTTCCAACTTTCACGGATAAGGAAAGTTTGGACAAGTTAGGAAACCTGCCCCAAGCTCCAAGGCAGTATGAAATGGCAAACCCAGACTAGAGCGCGGATGAACTAACAGTGCCTCTAATGCTGTAAACAAGTCTCTTTTATCCTAAAAAGGGTGTAATTTTTTCCACTAAATGAAAAGAGAACAACACGGAGTCGCCATACTATTTTCACTGTTCATCAGCCTAGTTCATCAGGAATCTTCTCCAGAGAGCCATAAATGTATCTAAATATTTGAAGGACCACAAAATGTGGACACAGTGCAGATGTAGGGGTAGAGGTAGTGTCGAGGTAGGGGCGTCTTAAATTAGGTTCCAGTAACCAATTCTCCTGACTCAACAACAAGATGGCATCAAAGGTATCTTTACTGGGAGAAAAAACAGAAAGTGGGAAACTGATCATCCAGAGTTCAGTCCTCGGACCTCTTCTCTTTCTCATTCATACTTACTACCTGGGTAACCTGATCCAGTCCCCTGGCTTCAAATACCACCTATAAACTGAGAATCTCCAGATTTATATAGTTCGCCTGTGTCCCCCACTAGTCGCGTATCCCACTGCCTACTTAATAACTGTCTGAAAGTCTACCAGGAGCGCCTCCTCTCTGCCCATCTGGCCCTCCTTCAGGGCTTCTTGTCTCAGTAAATGGCCATTCTATCCTCTGCCTTCCCTTGCAACCCACATTAGCAAATCAGCAAATCCTGCCATATCTACCTTTACAATATACCCAGAATTTAACCCCTTTGTACCACCTACACTCTTATGACCTGTTTAAATCACCACCATCTCTTACATGCATTACTGCAATATCTTGACAGGACTCTCTGTTTCCACTTCTTACCCACCCCCTCTCTTTTTTCGTGGAAAATCACAAGAGTGTACAAGAGGAGTTAATAGTATAAAAGCCCCAACGAGCCCATCATCCTCCTCCACTTCTAAGACCCTTGCTCCTCTGCAATCATTCTCCACATGGCAAGCAGAGTGATCCACTTAAAACTTCGGGGCGCCTGGGTGGCTCAGTCGGTTAAGCATCCAACTTCAGCTCAGGTCATGATCTCGCAGTTTATGAGTTCAAGCCCCATGTCAGGCTCTGTGCTGACAGTGCAGAGCCGGCTTGGATTCTCCCTCTCCTTCTCTCTCTGCCCCTCCCCGACTCGTGTTTTCTCTCTCTCTCTCTCACATAAACTTAAAAAAATTAAAATAAATAAAATTTAAATTAGGGCATACTGCTCTGCCATTCGCACTCGCCAAAGGCTTCCCATCTCCATCAGGGTAAAAGCCGGTCCTGACTCAGAACTAAATGGTCTTATGTACCCTGGCCTCCTGTGAACTCTCTGCCCTCATCTCTTGGTTTTGTTCCCTGTGATGATTTTGCTGCAGCTGCACCGGCCCTCTCATTGACCCCAAACATGCTGAGCCTGCCCCTGCCTCAACACAGAGGCACTGTGGCTGCACTATGAGGCACATAGGCTCCTGGGCCCCCCATCTTGTCCCCTGCCTGTAAGTCTCTCCTAAGAGCTCTCTGGTTTTCTCTCCATATCGTTATCTGATATATATACACAGGTATTCACTGTCTGTCTCCCCACCACGCACCCCTAGAACGTCAGCTCTGTGAAAGCCGGGCCCCTGTCAGTTTTATTCCCCACTCCACCTCCTCGACTCCTAGAGCAATGCTTGCTACCTAATAAGCACCCAGTAAATTAAGTGTTGGATGAATAAATGAGCCCAGATGATGCTACAAACTGTATGGATTACTTTTAGTTTCTCAAAACCAGGGTTTTTAAGCGATAAATGGCTAAGAGCTATTCTAAAGCTATCTTTACAGGCTGTCACCCATAACCTGGGTGACAGTCATAGGAAGCATCTGGGGAAGACGTGAGCGTTGCATGGATAGGTCATTTATTATAAGCCGGAATCCACATGTGCTTTCTCGTGATCTCCGTGTGTCATGTAACCCATTCCCTTCATCAGCACGTAGGTCTTGACTGATTACTAAGCGAAGCACTATGCTCACATGTGAAGAGAATACCTCAGTACATAAGGCAGGCCCTTTTCTCTAAGAATCTAGAAAAGAAACACGTGTTAGATAAGGAGGCTGGGATGCCCGTGAGTTGTGACATATATCCAAGTCCTGAGCACAGTGCCCAGCACGTGGCAGGCAGTCCTGACTACTGGCTCCTTGCTTTCCCCTTAGAAAGACATCAAATTGTTGATGCCACTGAACCCCTACCATAATCCTGAAAGTCAGACAAGGTGGTTACCAATAGTGTCTGAGAGGTCACACGATTAGGCAGTATGGCCAGGACTGGAAACGTGACCTAACTTCAAAGGCAGCTCACTTTCCCCACCACAGTTCAGCTTTTGGCCATGAGGATCACACAGGGGTAGAAACATGGGCTCTGGTATCAGCCCCCAAGAATCTGAAAGGCACCTTTACCAGTCACTGTGTAACTGTAGCCCAGGAAAGAAATGGTGCCCACCTCACACAAGAGGATTAGGATTTGGGTTACCCAAAGGTGCTACTTCTCCAGCTCAAGAACAGAAAACTTTGCTCCTTGCTTACTGTCAAAGAAGAGGTTCTTCTTGCTGCACAACTTCAGCTTTTTTCATGTTCGTGCCCTCAAGAGAAAACTTAATATTTAGAGTAGTGGACACGGCTCACCTACTGAGCAAAATTCAAAACTATTCCACTCCCAGCATTCCCTTCAAATATGGGCAAACATTTCCTGTAAGTTGTAGTTTCTAGAAAACCAAACATCCTTTGTTGTAACTATTAGCCAAAGGCTGAGCAGTCCTTATGCCCAGACTGAAACCTCCCCTAAGGTTTTCTATTATGCAACATAAAACACAGCAATCAGGGGCGCCCTGGTGGCTTAGTCGGTTAAGCGTCCAACTCTTGATTTCAGCTCAGGTCATGATCTCATGGTTCATGAGATCAAGCCCCATGTCCAGCTCCACAGAGACAGTGTAGAGCCTGCTTGGGATTCTCTCTCTCTGCCTCTCCCCTGTTTTTGCATGGTCTCTCTCTCGAAAAAAAATAATAAACTTAAAAAAAAAAACTATTTAAAAAAAAAACATAGCAATCATATTAATACAGAGTTAGAGAATATCTTAAGTGATGCTTGGCCAAGTGATTTCCTTTGGTCACTGAAACGTGAGTGGAGTGGATTTCAGAGCCACCAAGCAGACCCACTGGTATTTCTCATCCATCCACCACCAGCAATGTCCCAGACAGAGCTGCTCCTTTAACTGGAATCCTGAAATTAGGAAGATGCTTAGAGCAGAGACACAGCTGACCAGAAGCTGAAAGCTCACAAGAAACATGAAATAATCCTTTATTATTCTACATCACTGAGACACATTTGTTTATCCGGCATAACCTGACATAAGTTGACTTATATGAGAAACAAGTTCTTCTATCCCTCTGTTCTTACTTCTTACTGGACTCTGAGCTAGTCATAAAATTATCGGAGGAATCACCCTCCCACAAACGAGACGTTCTGATGTCACGCCATTCCAGGTTTACTTATTCCTCTCCTTTTTCTTACTCATGTAAAACATACACGAGCAGAACTAACATTAACAAAGGAGAAACATTAGTGTGCGTGAGGCACCCCGGAAGCAGGGCATCTAGGTTTTCAAAAGCTGAAAGAGAGGGCAGCAGTGGTCGGGGAAGAACACAACTCACGGCTGGCCTAGAAAGCTCATGGGTAAGTCACAGAATAAAAAGCTGTAGAAAATATCAGCCAAAAGCTAAACAGTATGACACAGTCTGACTTCTCCCCTCCACCAAACTACATCTGGCTCTTCAATCAAGTTTGACAAATATTTTTCCAAGGGGCAAAACTGCCTGCCTCGCCAGAGTTCTACCAGCACTTGTGGCAACACTCCGCTAAGGGACATGCCATGCCTATTTATCTGCTTGCTGGAACTCAAAAACTCCTCTCCCCAATTTAGTAAGTTCAGCGGTAACACAAAAATATAGGAAACCTGATCCACACAAACACACATTGCTGTAAATTTCTCTCCAAAACAAGTTTATAAACTAAGATTATACTTAATCACGACAAGTAGGACTTTATCCAACCAGTCTCAAACACACACCAGGCCCTCCCCCATTCCCTCCAGAACGAGTCTGCTTCAAACAACAATAAGGGCCCCAAGGAACAAAGTACCTTCTTTGCACAAGGATATATTCCAGGTCCTATAGGAGATAGAGAAGATAAAACAAGGACCTTATACTTACAGAAGTGAGTAGAAAAAAAAATGTAAATGCATAAAAGTTAAAAGTTAATAATATTAAGAAATGGATAGCAAAAGAAAAAAAAAAAGACAAAACAGTAAAAACATGAAATATCTTGGGAAAATGTGGCAAAGAGGGCCGGAACTATATACCCTCTAGCTAAATTCCACAATGTCAAAATGTATCCTTGTCACAAGAAGATGGGATTAATGGACAGTGGACATGACCTTAAGCAAGGAACATCCAAAGACTCTGTGTCCCTTCCATAAAGGTAAGCTACATAGGGGCACCTGGGTGGCTCAGTCGGTTAAGTGTCCGACTTCGGTTCAGGCCATGATCTCACAGTTCATGGGTTTGGGCTCACATCAGGCTCTGTGCTAACAGCTCAGAGCCTGGAGCCTACTTGGGTTTCTGTGCCTCCCTTTCTCTCTGCCTCTCCCCAACTTGCACTCTGTCTCTCTCTGTCTCTCTCAAAAATGAATAAACATTTTAAAAAATTAAAAAAAAAAAAAAAAAGATAAGCAACGGATCCACACTGAGGGAGAAGAGTATATTCAAATGTCCTGCTTGGGTGTTCTTTAGAAAACCAGGCTATGCACTTACCCTTTTGTTATGCATGGCTCCATAAACAAATTGGAGGAAATTTGTTTCTCTATATTCCTTAGTAAGACGTAGAAAAAAGGGCTATAGAAAGTCATCATGGGCGAACAATTTTATCCCAGCAAAGATACTAATAAATATTGGGCCATATCATCTGCCTTACCCACCTACCCTGCACTGAACACTCATTCATTTATTCCCCACAAAGGAATGGCTGAAGACGAATCCACTCCTGTGTGCACACCACATCATGTCAGTCCAAAACGTTTAGATTCCTACAACCTCCCACCTTTGGGATTCTTCAGTACAGCATCTTCTAACTGATGAGCCATAATCACATTCATGCAACTCCCTCTCCAGTTAAAACTTTAAAAATGTGTTGCAAAAAGCTTCCATGTGAAAAATTTTAATGAAAGAGGTTTAAAAAAAAACAGCAACAACATACTTCGGATTCTCTGACTCCAAACTTCTAGTCCTCAAAATACTTCTATTCTTATCAATATACTTACTTACACAGATTCATCTCGAACCAGCCTTCTATCTCAAAAACTTACAGCTGGCAACTTACCAAATTCAAGAACTTCCTTTTATACAATAAATGCCTGACCATCTTTATCAATTCTGTTCATGTGCAAAGTCTGTGAAACTAGTCTACTTTAAAAAGTAAGTTATAAAGTCATTCTCAAGGAGGACAATTGTGCTGGCAGAAGAAATTAACCAGTGATGAAATCTGACTTGGGCAAATTATTTGCTATAAAGGCAAAGTTGGCTGACTTGTGAAGACTCTACTTTAAATACCAGCTACTCATTAAAAAGAAAAATATCAACTTACCAACAACTGATGCACCTCTTTCTGCAAACGCCAGGGCATAGGCTCGGCCCAGTCCTAATGAAAAATAAAATAATCAGAAAGTTGACCAAATGTTGGCATCATTTTTTTGGTCCGCTCAAATCAACCCCTATTTCAAAGTAACTGGTGAGGAATTAATTATATTACAGTGGTAGTGTCTTCATTGGTACTCTCAACATCTATTTTACCTTCTTCAACCTATAGAGGTCTGAAAGCTTAAAACTATATTTTCTATCTTTTCTGCCTACCATTTCCTACCCCTCTACCTAGCTGCTAGGCTGGCTCGATGTGGGCACCACCATTACATGTATTTGCCTACCTGGAAGGTGGAAAGGAGGCAAAAGTTACCTTACTGTGACTTCTGGCTGTTGCTGTTGGTTAAGAGGCTGACTTCTTAAAGTTTCCTAGATATTAAGAAACAGTGAGTGGGGAACCCGGGTGGCTCAATCAGTTGAGCGTCTGACTCTTGATTTCAGCTCAGGTCATGATCTCATGGTTTATAAGACCGAGCCCTGTGTTGGGCTGTGTGCTGACAGCACAGAGGCTGCTTGGAATTCTCTCTCTCCCCCTCTCTCTCTGCCCCTCCTCTGCTCACTCTCTCGCTTTCAAAATAAATAAATAAACAAAAGAAAAAGAAAGAAAGAAGGAAGGAAGGAAGGAAGGAAGGAAGGAAGGAAGGAAGGAAAGAAAGAAAGAAGGAAGGAAGGAAGGAAGGAAGGAAGGAAGGAAGGAAGGAAGGAAGGAAAGAAAGAAAGAAAGAAAGAAAGAAAGAAAGAAAGAAAGAAAGAAGAGGAAAGTAAAGAAAAAGAAAAGAAAGAGAAAAGAAAACAAGGAAACAGTGGTTATAGGGGCAACTTCTTGATCTAGCTCCCTAATCTCTGGACAGCACCTTCCATTCTCTAGATCCTTGATATCCAGGGCTGTTTGGGCTGCAGCAGTTCCAGAAGCAGCCACAGGGGTAGTAGCTCCCCTAATGAACCACTTCCATATTTTTCCGCAAGTCAATGCAAGAGGAAGTGCCTAAGACCCGGTGCCTGTGTTAAATCCTTTCCTGCTCCAAATATCTAGAGATTTCTATATCCTGCGCTGAACCCTGACTACATAATCACCAAACACAAAAAATATTTAATTCTGACTCAAAGGTATGAGGTGTAAATTTGTTATCTGAAAAAATATATACAATTAGGAGTTTTCTGGGAAACAGAAGTGTGTGACTAGCAACCAAGGGAGGAATTCTTGCAGGGCGCCTGGGTGGCTCAGTCGGTTGAGTGTCCAGCTTCAGCTCAGGTTGTGATCTCGTGGTCCATGGGTTTAAGCCCCACAGCTTGGAGCCTGGAGCCTGCTTCAGATTCTGTGTCTCCTTCTCTCTCTGCCTCTCAAAAGTAAGTAAACTCATGCCGTCTCTCTCACTCTCTCAGAAATTAGTAGACATTTAAAGAGAGGAATGCTTGCTTTTGTATTGTTTAAATTGTTTTAGCATGTATACATTTTTTATTTAAATTGATTGGCAAATGTGATTAGTAGCTTAAATTTAATTTAAATGGATAAAGAAGTATACAAAGAAGAAAGAACCCAAATGATAGTTTTCCAAAACTGAAAGATATCACCAAATAATTTATTTTACAAGTTAATTCACCATTTTTTTTTTTTTTTTTTTTTTTTTTTTAGAGAGAGAGAGAGAGAGCAGGAAGAGGGGCAGAGGGAGAGAGAGAAAAAAAATGAACTCCAAGCAGGCTCCATGCTCAGTGCGGAGCCTGACTCAGGGCTTGATCCCACAACTCTGGGATCATGACATGAGCCAAAAGCAAGAGTGGGACGCTCAACCAACTGATCTGCCCAGGCGCCTCTTTTTCAGAAATTTTTTTAGAAGTTAATCCACTTTGAATGGATAAGAGAGACCTCAGCCAATACAAGAACTCAAGTCTTCTCATATTTTATACAAGCAAGGCTGAAGCACTTGTTCTAAACATGGTGTTTAAAGAAATCACATGCTCATGACCAGAATGCAAAATTAATGGTAACACAGTAGAAAATCATCAGATGAAAGGAACAGGGTAGGTCTCTCGGAAAGAGAGTGACCTAATCAGAAAATTACCTCAACTTAAAATCAAGATACACAGTTCTCTCAAAAGATTGTAAGTGATGTACTTTTATCACAAAGGCCCATATAAACTGTACACAAATCTGCACACAAAGTAAAAAATGACAGCCTCCTTTTTCCTCCAATACCACTAGCCCATAGCAGACTGGTAAGGGTCCTTCCAGATTCTAACATGTGTGCTTAGGTAAACATTATTTAACTACTTCATGTCCATTAGTCTGCCTCCCCACTTAAACTAGAAGGCTCTTGATGGCTGAGATTGAATATGTCACTCTTTTGCATTTCCCACAACTTGGCTTTAAGGGCCAAGGGCACAAAAAGTTAAATCCAAGAGCCTCCATTTTGTCTTAATCTCTTAAATCCTGTCTTAAATCTCCCCCACACCTAAATACACTGCCAATCACCCCCTCCCCTCCATTTCTTTCTTTCTCTCTTTTTTTTTTTTTTTTTTTTGACCTTAATTTCTTTAGCATTGTTAAATCTCAGTTGATTCTTAACTCAAACTGCTGGTTCAGTTTCTCTTCGATGGCTTACACTTCTCTCTACTCTAATGGAGCCCCTGAGAATAGCTTCCTAGACTCTTTCACTCTGTAGCTTTATCAGTCTAAGGAATTCAGATGACTTCCAAATCCCTCCCCTAACTTCAGGATCTCCACCTACTCACACCCTTCTCACTATCTCCAGATCCAACATTTGCTAATCTCATAACCATCTCGAATTCAAAATGGCCTGACTCCCTTCTTTCCCGGCCCAAATCCTCCACTCTCAACAGTTACATCCCCAATAACCATTTCAGTCAGCTAATAAACAGTTGTTATACCCTGTTATTCCCCTGTTGTACTACCAATCATGGCAAAAGTGTTTACATAAAGCCTGGACAATTCTAAACCTCTCCTATCAGGTTATTTCACGTAATAAATCTCCCATTTTGTTGCTCCTGAAATACATTAAACTAATCTATATTTCAAGCTACACAACAACACTTTAATAATGCAGATATATTTCTCTTTAGCTGCAGAATATAAGCGGACTGAAGTCAGAGTAATTCCCACACAGGCCCAGTAGGCATTCATGGACACCCTCTCCAGAGATGTTCAGCACTACCTCAGTTCAATGGGTTTGGATCTCTAAATAAGAACCCCAAGACTCAAGGACAATGGTCTCTGTGGCAGGACTGGAATTTGATCCCTATCTCCCTTCCCCAATGATGATCTGGAACAGTCTCTACTTCACCACAAAACTCCCTCATATCGGCAACAGCTAATGATTGTATCATAATCCAGGCAACGGAAAGTCTGCACAGCTCTTTAAGACACAAACCAGTTTGTAAACAGGAGGTACTAAGTCCTTAACTGTCGAGTCACAACTCTAATGATTCACAAAATCAATTTCGTACGTTTTGCAATCTGCATGTACTTAGTGAAAGAGAATAGAAAATTTTAGAGTGCACTTCATTTACTATGTACCATGTCAGGAACTTGCTTCAAATATAAATGATGTACCTGTGTACTGAATCTTGGTGCAAAATGCATTTCATACTGTGAATCACTCACTGTCAAAAGAGGCTTAAAACACTGAGTGCATCACTTAATTATTTCCATCAAAAGCAAAGTGTAAACCAAATGTTTTCCTAAGGACATACGATCATTTTAGAATGAATATAGCGAGGAATACAAACTTGGCCACCAATTAATACTAAAAGCACTTTCCAAAAGGCAGCATTAGAATCCATTCTATCAATGGAGATATAAAGATACGAATGGACCAACTGGAATAATTCCACTGATGTGACTGTTAATACACAATTTAAATTAATTACACATTAGGTCTATTTTAGATATAAGGTACCACCAAAGGGGATTCAAAGGCACTGAAGGTCAAGATCCCTACATGTGGTGGTTACAGAGGGGAAACACTGTAAAATCACACTGCCAAGCACCGGTATGGGAATGGTTTGGGTATGAGTGGTTTTAGTTTTTTCTCCTTCAAGAATGGGGTTATTTCACAAAACAAATCTCCATTTTGTTTCTCCCAAAATACAGGAAGATCTGGTCTACTTCAGAAATGTCTCTGCCCACCAGTTTGCCCCCACTCCACTCCCACACTAACGCCTGCCTGACTATTGTAGGCATTTGAGGCTTGATAAGCATACCAACTTAAACTTCAACCAGAAGACTCTTATCAGATAACTTCTTTAAAGAGGAACTTCTCAAGATGCCCAAATCAACCGACAGATGAAAAGAAACACTGCATGGTTGACTTTTCAAAGGCAAGGGGCTGACATCTCTACTCCTCTGCTGGGGGTGGGTGCGGCGGGAGGTTCCTGCCGCGAACGACTTTCCTGCAACCTTTAAAAGACTTGACGACAGGCCTAAGAGTCGCAAGAAGGGTCGCGATCGAGCGCATTAGCAACTTTTACCCAGTCCTGCAAGCCGTAGTCCAGCCCGGCCTCCGTCTTGCAAGACCCAAGGCCTTGGGAAGCGGCCACAAGGAAGGTGAGGCGGGAAGCGGGCTGCACGGGACTGTGTGACGAGGTGTTGATGGCTCCCCACTCAGTGCTGGCCAGGCCCACCTCTCCCTGCTCGTCAGAGTCGACGACCCAAGAACAGCTGTTACCCGTCCTCCCTCCCGGCCCACCGGGTCCAGTGGATCTCCACAAATCGCCTACTCCCGCCGCCCCACCGCTGCCCGCAGCCCCGACGCCAGGAATGCAGCTCTGGCTGCGCGGGTATCCTGGGACGAAAAGGGGGTCTCAGGGTGCAACAGCTAGACCGGCGTCCGCCCTCCGGCTTTCGCGTGCTCACCTCCCCCCGCGCCGGTGACCAGTACCACCCGCCCGTCGAATCGCAGCGGCGAGGCCATGAGTCCTGCCTGCGACACACACACAAACCGAAATGCCGCAGCTCAGACTGAGAGACCGAAAGGAGAGGAGGAGACGCGGAGGCGGGATGGGAGTGACCTGCAGGTTTTAGGGAAGAAGGACGCCGTAGTTTTCCAAGTGCGCCCGCGCGAGAATCCCTTGGAACTCTGGGAAATGTAGTCCAGCGTGCTTCACGTGGCTGCAAGAGCCAGCTCAGGCGGTTTGGCTTGAAAGGGCCACTTCTGCTGCTGGAAGTAGTGGGACCTCCTAGGACCTGTGCAGTAAAATGGCTCACACGACACCAGGCTTACCTCCATGCTCTTGTCGTTTTGTCATTCACTCAAAACTGTTTTCTGGACTTTGGCCCTAGCCTTAAATAGCTTTAAGACATAGCCTCTGAGAAAGGCACCTTTACCAATGGGTAAAGATTTCTTACAATGTCATCCTTGAACCTCATGCATGAAAATCATCCGAGAACTGTCAAAAACGGACAGTCCTAGACCCTGACAGTGAACTCCCAAAGAAGAAACTGGGGGGACAAAAACAAACTTTTAACAAGTGCTCCTAAATGACCTTCGCTTTTGTATATTAAGCAAGGTCATATGGGGGCGTCTGGTTTGCTCAGTTGGTTAAGTGTCGGACTTCAGCTCAAGTCAAGATCTGGACGTTTGTGAGTTCCAGCCCCGCATCAGATTCACTGCTCACTGCAGAGCCTGCTTCAGACCCTGTCTCTCACTCTCTCTGCTCCTCCCCCACTTGCGCTGTCACAAAAATAAAACATGAAAGGAAAGGAAAGGAAAGGAAAGGAAAGGAAAGAAAAGAAAAGAAAAGAAAAGAAAAGAAAAGAAAAGAAAAGAAAAGAAAAAGAGGGCACAGTGGATTGGGTGGTGACTTCGCCCCAGGTCATGATTCCTGGTTCGTGGATTCCAGTCCCGGTGTCGGGCTTTGTGCTGACAGCTCAGAGCCTGGAGCCTGCTTGGGATTCTGTTTCTCCCTCTCTCTCTGCCCCTCCCCCACTCACACTGTGTGTGTGTGTGTGTGTGTGTGTGTGTGTGTGTGGCTCAAAAATAAATAAACGTTAAAAAATTTTTAAAGAGAAAGGTCATATGGTGTGATTCATTTATCACTGATTCAATACTTACAGGCGGTAGACACAAGTTTACAGATGAACAATCAGGTCCTCCAGAGGTGTTCAAAGTTACTAAAGGTAAGCCTTTCATAACCCTACAGCATGATAAGACACATGACAAATCTGTACAGGTCTGCAACTAGTGCCAAAATAAACGGCCCCTATCCTTAGGGTGAAAGGGGAAATTTCCAAAGGAGATGATGCCCAAAGACCCTTAAAAAGTGAGCTCTGCAAACAACGAATATTACAGGCAATGGAAACACTAGCTAGATGCGGGGGAGGGAGGATGTAAAGCCGCAGAAATAGCCAGTCGGTCAGATCATGTTTAGGTGTTTTAACTTATTGCAAATGGTTTTAAGCAGGATTACTCCAGACTACACATTAACATCGTGGCAAGCTCACTCTGCCTCATTATTGACGATTGGTTGGAAGTGAACAAGGTGAGCAGAAACCTACTGGGAAAAATCTTGGAGATTCAAAGTAAGACAGAGGAAATGTTGGAGAGGGAAAATCTGGAGATATTTCTGGAAATGGGGTCAGCTCTTTGTGATTAGTTGACTGTGAATGTGAGGAACGATTGAACGCCGGTATTTCTGGCTTGAGAATCTAGGTTATGGTGGGCCATTCTTCAAAATAAGGAATAGTGAGAGAAGAGCAGCTTTTGAAGGGAACACGGCTTCGATTTAGGGCAAACTGCACTTGGGAAGGGAAATGAAGCTACAGCTGGAGTTGTCTACAGACAGCTGTGATTCTAGAGCACTGAGAGTTTTTGGTATCCTTGAACTCAAGCCTAAAGCTCCAGAGAGCAGTCCTTTCTTTCACAGAAAACTAAACCAGCACCCTGCTGTCTTAGTCATTTGTCCACATCTGCCTTATGACGTTTGAACCCTGAATTCTGCTGCTCATTGAAACCCAGGAAGGACAGCCCAGAGCGCGCTGGACCCAAAGACAAGAGGATAAGGGTGTTAAGAATTCTTTCCCCACACTTCTGGCGGAACCTTGCCCCGCCCAGGCATCGCCTCCAACCAATAGGAACGCGCCGCCTTTTAGGCGGCGCTCACCTCTCAGTTCCGGGCCTGCGCAGCTGCCACCCTCTGCTCCGCCCAAAGGCTCCTCGGTTCAGGCAAATGGCAAACTTCTTTGCTTATTGGTCATGAAGAACGCCTGGAGGCCTCAACCGCAGGCATTTCGAAGGCAAGCTCTGCTCACCCTGCAAGTGAGCCGGGGGCAAGGCCAAATGGGAATCCCAGGTTCAAGAGTAACCCTGTGTGACAACTCAGGAAATATTGGTCTCCAGGTCCCTACTTCCTACCCACGAAGGATGGAATTTCAGCGACTGAGTAAAGCCTCAAGCTAGAACCCACAGGGAAGCACTGGCCCATTCGCCAGACTCCCCTGATTTAAGATGTTGCAATAGCTGGACATCTGTTTTTATATAGTGTTGTAATCTCTGTTGCTTAATCCAGTAACCCAGTTCTTCTGTTGGAAGGGGGGAAAAAAAAAGACTGCGTTCATTATTCCTACTTACAGAAATGTAAGCACAAAATGAACCCAGGTGACTTACTCTGAAGTGCTTTCAGCCAAAGGCCTACAACAGGAGCCAGAAGTAAGGATTTCTCAGCCGTTGCTGGGGAGCCAGTCCTCCATGTCCCAGACTCACAACTGGGCACTGGCTTGTCCCAGACCAGGGCCAACAGGCATGACCAAGAACCAACTAGTCTTCAATGATTGCCCAATAAATATGCTTTGAATATGAATGAGAGGCAGCACAGATTTAAGACCTAGAGTCTTGGAAGTTAATACACTACCAGAGCACTGCTATCTATGTGTAAGTTATTCTCTAGTGTTCTTAGGTTACCCTCACATCCTCATTCTTGTGGGAGGGGAGGCGAAAAAGGACACTTGAACTTGCCAGTTAAAGGCAACTCCATCTGTTTCAGGGTGAATGCTATCTTTCAGGATTTCACCCTCCTCCTTCTGGCCCAAATGTCACCTTAACAGAGAGGAAAGGCTTGGCAGAAGCGGAGCCATGCTGGCCTCTTTTTTCCCTTCTAGCTACTGATAAAGTGCATAGGCTTAGATAGTCCTAGAATCTGCTCTGCATTCTTTGTCACTCTCTGAACTGTTTTAGCAACTTCTGTGTAAGTCTAGACCCATAAACATATGTAGGCAAATAAAAAAATTACTCAAATACAATTTTAAAATAAATCAGAAATATGTATGTATGTATCTATCTCTTCCATACCAGCCAGGAGCCAAAAGAGACAGGAGTAGGACCTAATGCTTGCTCATCCCATACACTAACAAGACCATTGCCATGCTGCTGCAGTTACCCTCTGATAATTCAAGGTCACTTGCATGGCAGTGACTTCTCAGAGTCAAAATTATCCTTTTCATTGTCTCATTTCTTCAAACTCAGGTCCCAGGGAGGGAACAAGGAGTGCTGCATCCCTGAAGAACCCAAGCCAACCACACCCCCTATCAGCTACCTTCCTAATCTTTCTCCATCCTCTCCCCAATGAGAATTCTATTTAATCTTTCCTGCTGGTCAGAACTCCTCCTAAGTTTGTCCTCTTTGCTCCCATTTTATGGATGTCTCTTTTCTAAGGGGTTACTCTTCTAAGAGAGATGCTAATAAGCTTTATGGCTTAGTCCCAACAGTATATGGTGAACTGGGAGAGCATAAAAGGATATGATAGTGCAGTGAAAGATATTCTTTTTACTGCCAGACTGAACCCACTTCCTATTGTTGGAGAATACCTTCAACAGCAATGAACAAGAGGATATATATAGCCCCTCTTTCCTATGGCCCCACTTAATATGGATCTCCCAAAGAAGGAGGGATGGCTAATCCTACTGCATAGCCAAGGACACATGTTTTGAACCACATTTACCACGGTGAGGATATCATGCTCTAAAGGCAGTAATCAAGCCCCATTTCCCTTTCACTTCCTATACCTACACAGTGGACTTTCTTCTGCTTCCTCTCATCTTCTGTGCAGATCAGCAAGCCAGGCAAGACTGCTTCTCAGCTGGTATGAGGCTCAGCCATCTCCCTCCTGCCCTTTCTTTCCCAATATGACAGCTTGATCTAGATGATCACTTGAGTCATAGAGTGGCCAGCCTAGGCCTGCTTGGCATTGGGCATTAGGACAAACATACACTTTTTTGTAATCTGTTTCTTTTCATTTCTCCTGTGGGCTTCCTTTTTCTAACCCTGCACTTGCAGAGCTTGGAATGTGAAATAGGGAAAAGTCCACATTGCACAGATAAGAACTTCTATCTGGAGCTAAAATAAAACAAGAAGAGATGAAAACATCTGTATTCACCATGGCTGGTTTAAGGTGTCCCCGAGCTGCAGCTGGTTCGAGATTGTCACTGTGCAGGCTGATTGAGCACTTGGAGACCACAGTAGCTGAGTTTTATAAGAAAATAGATTCATTTGAGAATCAGCACAGACTTTCCAGGAACTCAGACTGCATAAGCCAGAATCGAGTCTTGGAAAGAGATAGAAATTTCTCTTCTGAGTCACAACAAGCACTCAAAGGGACCCTAGCATAGCTGTACTTTGGATGAACTTCAGACCCAGGGCTATTAGCAAGCATGGAGCACTTCAGACCTGGCTTTTTCTCAAGCTCAGGTTAATAAGTAGGAATCTAACGGATTTTTTGTGATTTTTCCCCCTCTTTTTTCTTGTTTCTCAACCTGGGGTAGATGACCCAGGTTGGATTTGCTGCAGTAAGAAGATATTTGCAGGCAAGAAATGGTTGTGCATCTTTCAGAGTAGGACAGCTTACGTGAGCGTGCCTTCACTGGGCCTCGGAAGCACCATCTTGACGTTGACGGTGGTGACCATACAGGCGGAGAAAGCCTTGGGTTCTGCCAGGTATCTGCCAGAGGACTATATGGAAACACAACTCACCTCCTTACAGAAGATTTTCCCGATTGAGTTTAGCTTCACAGACCCGGGCTAACTTACACAGTATGACCGGTAAGCTGACAAGCTCAAGCAAGAGGCTCTTCTCTTTTTCTCCATTCCCCAGATAATCCTAACACAGTTGGCTGGTGACTGCAGTATAGGTCGGGATCATGCTGGGATCTGGGAATGTTATTTTTGCCTCTGGTAACTGCTGCTGGTGTTTTTATAAATATCACAGGAGTGTGGCTGCTACTATGCTGACTTTATGTAGCCTGTGCTCTTTGGAATAGTAAGACACGTGAGGGACTTACAGTTGGCTCAGTCTTGCTCTCTAGGGCTTGGAGGAGTCACATCCATTCTAGTATAAGATGCACAAGATATGGTGAAAGCATCTAGTGGGGGCCAGTGTATAAAAGTTAAAGGCATTCGGGGCACCTGGGTGGCTCCATTGGTTGAGTCCCTGACTTGGGCTCAGGTCATGATCTCACAGTCCATGAATTCGAGCCTCGCGTGGGGCTCTGTGCTGAAAGCTCAGAGCCTGGAGCCTGCTTCAGATTCTGTGTCTTCCTCTCTCTCTGTCCCTCTTCTGCTGGCATGCTGTCTCTCTCTCTCTCACACAAATAAACTTAAAAAAAGTTAAAAGCATTTAAATAAAAGTAGGACCATGTTTTCCATTTTAAATGTGTCTCTTGTACACACAGCACCTTATGCAAGAGTTAAGATTTGAATATTGACATGTTCCACCTTTATTTATTAAGACTCTTGCACTATGAGTCAGGCAATGTTCTTGATGCCAAGAATAAAACAGACAAGGTCCTTGCACTCACATAGCTTCCATTCGAGAGAAGAGAGATGATTAACATACGGATAAATAAATGATTCCATCTAATTGCAGGCACTAAGGAAAAAAATTATCGATTCATCAGAGTTCATTATGGGCACTTTCTTAGTGCTTTATAAATATTTCCTTATTTGATTTCCTTATAACAATCTGCAAAGTACATACTACAATTATCCTCGTTGAGAGATGAGGAAACTAAAAGCACAAACAAGGGTAAATAACTTAGCCAGCATGCAGTGAAGTGAGGAGTCAAACCCCCCACAGTGTAGCTCTGTTGCTGAAACAAAGTAATAGCATTCAAAAGACATTGGAAGTGGAGACAGGAGGGAGGTACTAATTTAGAGAATATAACTAGGAAAGGCTTGTGAAGAGGTGAATTTGCAGCTGAGTCTGGAACCTGTGAAGAACCTGTCAGACAAGGATTGTGAAGGAGCTTCTGGAACAGAACAAATAGCACATACCAAGCTCTGTGGGGAGAAAACCTTCACACTTCCTGGCACATGAGGAGGTCAAAGAAGTGGGCAAGGACCAGCCTGTGTCTAGTCTTGTAAACCACGGTTGGGAGTGTGGATTTTATTCTAACTATAAAGGGAATCCCTTGAAAACCAGGGAAGCAAAATGATCTGATATGCAAACTACATTAGAAGAATGTAAGTGCCCTGGAAGGAACACATCACCCAATAACTGGTTGGTTCTGAACCTGGGTTGGAGACCATGGCAATGATCAAGGAGACTGCTTTATCTGTTCGTTGCATGAAAATTTACTTGTCAGGGACACCTGGGTGGCTCAGTTGGTTAAGTTTCTGACTCTTGATTTTGGTTCAGGTCATGATCTTATGGTTCGTCGGTTGGAGCCCCAGATCTGTCTCTGTGCTGACAGTGCAGAGCCTGCTTGGGATTCTCTCTCTCCCTCTGTCCTTCCTTGCTTGTGTGCTCTCTCTCTCTCAAAATAAATAAATGAACTTAAAAAAATTACTGTGTAATTATACAAATGAAGAACTTTTGATTTTATTTTTTTAATGTTTATTTATTTTTGAGAGAGAGAGAAAGACAGAGCATGAGCCAGGGAGAGGCAGAGAGAGAGGGAGACACAGGATCTGAAGCAGTCCCCAGGCTCTGAACTGTTAGCACAGAGCCCCATGCAGGGCTCAAACTCACAGACCGCGAGATCATGACCTGAGCCAAAGTCGGATGCTCAACCGACTGAGCCACCCCGGTGCCCCTACAAATGAAAAACTTTTAGAAACAATTTAAGCTCCATAAGATCCCATGAATTGTCGCTTAAAACCCACTGGGTTCCAAGCAGATGCATGATGTTAAAGAAATCACAGTATTTGTGCTGCTTGTGAAGTCTGCTTTAGACACAAACCTGAGTTCTGGAATGTGTAGCTCCCTTAGAGAAACCACAAGCAGTCACATGTATTGCCCAGTGAACACATCATTGTAGGGAGAAGTTGAGAACACCAAGAAGAGGCATACTAAGTGAAGCTGCATTGTGAGGCTTGGCAAACCCAAATAAGGAATAAGACCTTGGCTGGTTCGTCCCCGTGGGAAGCAGCCTCTACTCCTGTGCGTTGTATGAAACACTGAAAACCCTTTTCAGTATCTGGTGAGCTGCTGCCATTTCCCTATTTCTTTATAAAATGAACCTGATGAAATGTGCTCTGAGAGTAAGCCTGGCTTATGGACACTTAAGCTACGTGGGATTTACCGCCTACTTGCGGTAGCTCACTGCTTTCAGTCATCCAACTTCCTGTTCACAACCCCTCATTCATCACACAGTTTACTTCCTGCTGCCTTGCTGTTCACCTCACCTCCTTCCATTCCACTTGGAGTCTTCAGAAACATGTGCACAATCTGTCTAGCGCCTCCTAGTTAGTTATCAATGGTCTCACTTCCAGTGACTTTTTCTATCCAACCAACTGCTGGCATTTTCTCCCATGGTTAAATCCTGCACATGTTCATTACCTCTCACCACTTCTGAAAAACATGTCCAAACATTTTACCTTTCCAGCTCAGGTGTTCCCATTGTGGAATTCTTCCCTATCATTCTGACCTCCAGTGCTTGACTCCTGTGACTCTCTCAAAGCCGACAGCTTCTTCTGGTCTCCCTTTTTGTCTTGCTTAGTTAGACTCCATGGTTCATCATTACAATTCACCATCTTGTTTCTTTTCCTCCTACTACACAATCCTCGAAAACTTTTCTAATTTTATTATTATTTCTTTCTTGATACGAGAGTTATTTACAAGTGTGATTCTTTTTTTTTTAATTTTTGTAATTCAATGTTTATTTATATTTTGAAAGAGAGACAGAGAGAGAGAGCACACACAAGTAGAGGAGGGAAAGAGAGAGAGGAAGACCCAGAATCCGAAGCAGGATCTGGACTCTGAGCTGTCAACACACAGCCCGATGCAGGGCTGGAACTCATGAGCCATGAGATCATGACCTGAGCCAAAGTCAGATGCTTAACTGACTAAGCCACCCAGGTGCCCCATTTACAAGTATGTTTCTTAATATCAAACATAAAGGGATTTTCTAGTAATCTTTTTGTTGTTGATTTTGAGCTTAATGCATTATTATCAGAGAATATATTCTGATTTCAATCCGTTTTGATATACTGAGGTTGGCTTTAGGACTCAACGTATGTTCTTAAGAATGTGTATTTTGCAGGGGCGCCTGGGTGGCTCTGTTAAGCGGCCAACTCTTGGTTTGGGTTCAGGTCATGATCTCATGGTTTTGTGGGTTTGGGCCCTGCGTCGGGCTCTGCACTAACAACACAGGACCTGCTTGGGATTCTCTGTCTCCCTCTCTCTGCCCCTCCTGCACTCTCTCCCTCTCAAAAACAAATGAATAAACTTTAAAATAAATACATAAATAAAAAATTTTTTTTAAAAAAGGAGGTGTATTTTGCAATTTGGGGCTCTGGGTTCTATATATGGGCATAAGGTCAAGTTTGCACATCCCATTATTCAAATCTTGTATATCCTTAACTGACATTTTTCCTGCTTGTTCTGTTCATTACTGAGAAAAACATGCATAAAATATCCTACTATGATTGTGGGCTATGGGCAAGTCCAAACTCTTTGTCAGGGATTTGAATAAAAAAATTCAAAGGAAGGTTCTAGAAAGACTGATATATGTTACTTTTATGTGAAAGTGACACCTCACTTCTCATCCTATCCCCTCTCCCTTCTATCTATGTAGCCTTGGATAAATTATTTAACTACCCTCATCTCCTCCTAAAAGAGATCATTTAAGTGTCTAGTAAATCATATGTGCCAGTAAAAATTAATTTCCTTTATTTTATGTGGAGAGATTGATATTTTATTCTAGAACAACGCAGTGATTTTAACTTTATACTCCTAAGCAGTTCGATATATTTATGCTTAACTGTGCATGGCATTCCTGGTATGAACTATAAGTCCTTCTCATCTACTATAAAAGTATTAAAGAATTTCTTCAACATTTCCCTATATTAGTTACCTACTGCTACATAACAAATTCCTGTAAAACCTAGACACTTTAAAATCACAAACATTCATAATCTCAATTATTATTATTATTATTAATGTGGTTTCAAATTCTGGGCATGCTGTAGCTGGGCACCTTAAACTCAGAGTCTCTCAAAATGTCTCTCATCAAAGTTACACTGTAGCTGTAATCATATCAAGGCTCATGTGAGGGAGGATCCACTGTGAGCTCACCCTTATGGCCACTGGCAGACCTCGGGTCTTTTCTGGGTATTGGCTGGAGACATCAGTTCTCTGCAACATGGGCCTCTCCATAAAGGCATTCCCAACATGGCAGCTGGCTTCCCCCAGAGCAGGCAAATGAGTGAGCAAGAGAAGGCACCCAAGACAGACACCCTTTTTTAAATAGACTTTTAGAGCAGTTTTAGGTTTATAGCAACAGTGACTAGAAAGTACAGAGTTCATATACCCTCTACCTACATACACACACACACACACACACACACACTCACCCTCCCATACTACCGACATCCCTCATTAGAGTGGTACATATGTTACACTTGATGAGACGACATTGTCATACCATTATCACCCAAAGTCCATAGTTTGGTTCATTCTTGGTTTTGTACATTTTATTGTTTTTGACAAATGTATGATGGGACGTATTCACCATTGTAGTATCACTTAAAAATAGTTGCACTGCCTTAACCATCTTCTGTGCTCTGCCTATTCATCCCTCCCTTTCCCTAACCCCTGGCAACCACCAATCATTTTACTGACTGTGTTGTCTTATCTTTTCCAGAATGGCAGATAGTAGAAATCATATAGTATGTAGACTTTTCAGATTGGCTTCTTTCACTTAGTATTATGCATTGAAGTTTCCTCCGTGTCTTTTCATAACTTGATAGGTCACCTCCTATTGTTGCACAATATTCCATTACTTGGATTTGCTGCAGACTCTCTACCCATTCACCTACTGAAGGACATCTTGGTTGCTTCCACATTTGGCAAACCATTGTCTTTTTGTAACCTAATCTTGGAAGTAATATCCCATTACTTCCGTGGCATGCAATGCCTTGGAAGCAGGTCAGTAAGTCCAGACCACCCTCACAGGGGAGAGATTACACAAAGGTGTGAACACCTCAGAGGGGAGGATCCTAGAAACCAGAGAGGTTGTCTACCACACCAGCGGGGAGGCAAATGTTTACAGCTACCTTGACAATGCCTGAACAGCCAAGCCACTTAAAGAAAGCCTTTTATAGGATCTGTGCTTGGAAAGATTCTATTCTTATTTTGAACACAATTTACCAAAGTACTAAAGACTAATGAGCAACATAACGAATGCACCTGGCCCAATTGAGAATGATCTTAAAGCAATGCACAGTACTTTAAAATTTGCTGCCAGCTCATTTTCCTAGAAAAACAAATCTACTTCTGGCACGTTTTTTGGACAGCTGCCAGTCCTATTCAGGTTTTCAAAACAGTGACCTTCCAACTAACGTGTGCCATTGTTCCACCCCTGTCTATGATACAGACCAGAGTATACCATAAAGGATAGAAAAATCTAATAAATAAAATAATTCCAGTATCACTGCATATATTATATCACTCATATCACATATGTAAAATATCATTGGAATATTTATATAATTTCAAATCCTACAATGTTACTTTTTTTTTAATGCTTATTTATTTTTGAGAGACAGAGAGCAGATGGCAAGCGAGGAGTGGGGAGAGAGAGAGAGGGAGACACAGAATCTGAAGCGGGCTCCAGGCTCTGAGCTGTCAGCATAGAGCCCAACGTAGGGCTCAAACTCACAGATCGTGACCTGAGCCACAATCCGACACCTAACCTGCTTAGCCACACAAGCACCCCTTACTTCTTATTGTGAAAATTTCTGTTCTTTACCTTCAGCTGAAACACAAGGGTGAAAATCTGGTGCTTTCTTTCCTACTCAGATCCTAAACTTCCCATAGTAGCCCAACATTTGGTGGAAAAAGTGTGAAACCAGCTCTTAGTGGAAAAAGTGGATTGACATACTTATTTACAAGTTTTTTTTTTTTAAGTTGTATTTATTTATTTCGAGAGAAAAAGAAAGAGCATGAGCATGGAAGGGGCAGAAGAAGGAGAGAGAGAGAATTCCCAAGCAGGCTCCTAACTGACAGTGCAGAGCCCAATGCGGGCTCGAACCCACAAAACCGTGAGATTATGACCTGAACCGAGAGCAGGAGTCAGATGCTTAACCAACTGAGCCACCCAAGCGCCCCTAATTTTTTTTTAAGTTTTATTTATTTGTTTTGAGAGAGAGAGAGAGAACACTTATTTACAACTTTTAACAGTGGAATTCCTTAACTCTCTGAGAAATGTTTCCAAACGCAGCATAGACCCTCTGCTTTTTGCCCTAGAGGATTGTTACCTCCGACCTAAATATGTCCTCATGTTAAAACAACTTGGTGATTTCTCCCTCAGACAGAAACATGAGCTTCTACTTGGGTTGTAAAGCAGTGGAGCGACATCACCACCAGAGGGAGCACAGAGCCACAGAAGCATCTCATTCATTGTTTTTCTTTCCCCTTCTAATAACCCAGACACCTTCTGGGCCAAGGCAGGGCCGATATCTGCAGATCTCTGTAAAGATGAGGAAAACATTGCTGGGAGCAGTTCATTTCTCCTGCTAACGACTTTCCTGAGGGAATGGCGGCCAGTGCTGATTCACACTGAGGTGGGTTGCTGTGTCAATGCTGAAGGCACCCTCCAGTGACTGTCTCTGCTCCCTGATTTGCTACCAGAGCCCAAATGCCGGGTTTATGAGAATGCTTGCTATGGTCAGTGATTTAAATAGTCCTTGAATTAATTTCTCACGGCACTAACACAACCAGGTAGTACAGAGGCCAATGAGTAACTTTGAAAGTCCTTCAGTAAGCACTCCATAAGCAGAGAAAGGTCAGATTTAGAGCCTGGGAAACACACCTCTCTCAGAATAACATAAATAGAAATCCCCAATTATGATCCACAATCATTCTCGAGTCCTTTGTGCCTGGGGAAATTCTAAAGCTCTGTGCGCCATAAATGGCAGTGGTTTATTGCACCTCACCATACAGGGTGTTTTGGGATTTTTCCCCCCATTATTTGCGAAGCCTGGAAAAAGAATAAGGAGTAGAGCTGAGTAAGACAGTTTTCCCTCAAATGAGTTAGTCAGATGCTGCAGGCAGAATGTCAGGCAAAAATCCAGGGAGGAGTAAATACCGTGGTAGATAATTAATGGCTGTGACAATAGAAATATGATTCCTTGAGTCCTGGCTGATGCTAACTAACGCACACGGAGTCAACAGAAAAGGTTTCCAAGCTACGATAAAAAAACAAAAACAAAAACAAAAAATTGAAAATAAGTTACCAAAAGTCTGCCGCAAGAGTTCATTCTTTCACTAAATATTTCTTTTTTTTTTTAAGTTTATTTATTTTGAGAGAGTGAGCAAAAGTAGGGGAGGGGCAGAGAAAGAGGGGGAGAGAGAGCGAGAATCCCAAGCTGGTTTCGTGCTCTCAGCACAGAGCCTGATGCGGGGCTCAAACACACAAAACCGTGAGATCATGACCTGAGCCAAAACCAGGAGTAAAAGGCACGCCCTTTTACTAGGTATTTCTATGATAACTCTTCTCCAAAGAGTTCAAAGTGTTGTATTAAATAAGAACGTAAGTTTAGACACTGTCAGGGGGAAATCCTCTGGTAGTCGTGGGAGAAAAGATGAGAGATGGAAAAAACCAATAACCGAGATGGAGGTGATTCCAGATGCCCGGAGACAGAGCAATGGCTAGATCTTTTGGTGTGAAACATTTAACTAAAGGATTCAGAATACAGCCAAGGCCCTGTACTATAGCGCTCTCGAAAGTGGGGGGGAGTTTATCCCAACTTGGGGGCACATGGCATCTTGAGTCTTGGAATCCTCCAGAAGATTTCAGATCCAGAACATCACATGATGCAATTCCCCAAACGCTTCTCCTAACACCCTTCTGCCATTAATATGGTTCCCTCGAATACCACGTTTACTTATGGGGACAAAAATGCCTCCAACTCACCACAAACTTGTATTCCTGCCATTGTGTCAGGGTTCCTGTTCAGCTTTGGATCTGCTCAAACCAGTATGATTTCAGAATCAAGCCCCACCAGCTCAGGAACTTCTGAGAAGTAGACCTGTATTACACTCAGGCTGAGAAGTCACCAGTCAAGGTCCATCGCAGAAGTCTCAGCAAAGAAACGTGAAACCCTGGCGGCTCTGTTATCCCTGGCTTGTCGTTATCCATCTATGCAACTCGGGGAATGTGAAACTGGTCAGAAGTGGGTCCCATGCCACTTTTAGGGTTGGGGGTGAAATGAGGGCCACCTGCGTTGATAATAGGAAAACAGTAGATTCCTAGTTATAGTTGGAAACTGCTAGAAAGAGAATAAATGAATTCTGAGCAGCCAAGAAACAACACACGTCCATCTCAACCACTTTTCACCCTTTCCTCTCCACAGTCTCCAGTATGAGCCCATTTGCCTTCCAAGGAACATTTGAAGTCTGAAGAAAGGGCAAATGGAACTGTCGACGTTGTGCAATATGGTGGCCCTGACTATTAGCACACTGGTCACTGCTATGTGATGAGCATCATTAAATATCTGTTTCAGTATCTGCTCGTATCGTTTGTTAATTTCTATTGTCATCAAGTTAAACTCACACATGCACGCTCACACACACACACACACCTCAGGGAAACAAGCTAAGCTAATGACAACACCTGACAGCAACAACAAAGACCTCAGATAGTAACCATCATGGTCAGGGTTGTAGAAAGCATTTATTACCACTATTTTCAAATCATCTTAGAACAAGGCATGTTATCTATGCAAAATGCACATTAAATAACTCACCTGCTTCAGGTAAACACCTTTATTTCCCCTTTTTAGAACTAAAGTTAAAAAAATTTCTTAGGGGCACCTGGGTGGCTCAGACAGTTAAGCTCCCGACTTCAGCTCAGGTCATGAGATCACAGTTCGTGAGTTCAGGGCCCTGCATCAGGCTCTGTGCTAACAGCTCAGAGCTTGGAGCCTGCTTCAGACTCTGTGTCTCCCTCTCACTCTGCCCCACCCCGGCTCACGCTGTGTCTTTCTCTGTTTCTCTCTCTCTCTCTCAAAAAATAAATAAATAAATAAATAAATAACTAAACTAAATGTTTAAAAAAAAAGTTTTTTTTAAAGAGCAGATAATTTTACCCACATCTGGTTCCCATATTAACCACATAGTATCAAATCAATTATTGAGTGGTTATTAGGAAGGAGCAATTGTCCTTCCATAATGAGACATCTTTTCCAAATTATCAGAGCAACAAAGAGATATAACAGTTTTTCCCAGGAAAGACATCCTGTTTCCTCAGGGTGATTCAATTCTACCCCCACCATCTGTAGCTTGCCACTGGAAAATCTCACTATCAGCCTTTGGGGTAATCCTGAGGAGAATTACTCCTGAGAACTAGGTCTCCTGATGTTCTCTGACCTGCGGTGAACCAACATAGGCTCAGGAGCTGGAAGGTCAGGACACCATTCTGCTGGTCTCAATAGTGCATGAGCTGCAGAAGAATGAACCTGGACCACTTTCTGACACCAAACACAAAAATAAACTCAAAATGGATGAAAGACCTCAATGTAAGACAGGAAGCCATAAAAATCCTCAAGGAGAAAGCAGGCAAAAACCTCTTTGATCTTGGCCACAGCAACCTCTTACTCAACACATCTCCAGAGGCAAGGGAAACAAAAGCAAAAATGAACTATTGGGACCTCATCAAAATAAAAAGTTTCTGCACAGCAAAGGAAACAATCAGCAAAACTAAAAGGCAATGGACAGAATGGGAGAAGGTCTCTGCAAACGACATATCAGATAAAGGGTTAGTGTCCAAAATCTATAAAGAACTTATCAAACTCAACACTCAAAAAAACAATCCAGTGAAGAAATGGGCAGAAGACATGAATAGACACTTCTCCAAAAAAGACATCCAGATGGCTGACACATGAAAAAATGCTCAACGTCACTCATCATTCAGGAAATACAAATCAAAACCAAAATGGGATACCACCTCACACCTGTCAGAATGGCTCACATTAACAACTCGGGCAACAACAGATGTTGGCCACGATGCGGAGAAAGAGGAGCCCTTTTGCGCTGCTGGTAGGAATGCAAACTGGCACAGCCACTCTGGAAAACAGTATGGAGGTTCCTCAAAAAATTAAGAATAGAACTACCCTACGACCCAGCAATTGCACTACTGGTATTTATCCAAAGGATACAAAAATGCTGATTTGAAGGGGCACATGCATCCCAATGTTTATAGCGGCACTATTCACAGGAGCCAAAGTATGGAAAGAACCCAAAAGCCCATTGACGGGTGAATGGATAAAGAAGATGTGGTATACACATACAATGGAATATCACTCAGAGATCAAAAAGAATGAAATCTTGCCATTTGCAACACCGTGGATGGAACTAGAGTGTCCTATGGTAAGCAAAATAAGTCAGTCAGAGAAAGGCAATTATCATATGATTTCATTCATATGTGGAATATAAGAAACAAACAGATGAACATAGGGGGAGGGAAGCAAAAATAAGATAAACACACAGAGGGAGACAAACCATAAGAGACTCTTAAATATGGAGAACAAGCTGAGGGTTGCTGGCAGGGTATTGGGTACGAGGATGGGCTAAAATGGGTGATGGGCAGTAAGAAGGGCACTTTGCTGGAATGAGCACTGGGTGTTATATGTAAGTGATGAATCACTAAATTCTATTCCTGAAATCATTATTACACTGTATGTTAACTTGGATTTAAACTTAAAAATAATAAAAAACAAATAAGTAGATAATTGAACTCTTATTTAAAAAACAAAAACAGTGCATGGGCAAAGGCACCCTGTGTACAATGGCTAAAACACAGGCAGCCTGGACTATATTCCCAGCTCTTAATTTACCAGCTAGGTGTCTTTCAACCATCCTTTCTTTCTGAGCCTGACTTTTCTCCCGTGTAAAATGATGATAAGAATTTATACCTTCTCTCCGACTTCGGCTCAGTTAGTTAAGTGGCTGACTCTTGGTATCAGCTCTGGTCATGAACTCATGTTCGTGAGTCTGAGTCCCAAATCAGGCTCTCTACTGTCAGTGCTTGGGGTTCTCTGTCTCTCTGCCCTTCCCCTGCCCTCTCGCTCTCTCTCAAAAATAAATAAAAACATTTAACAACAAAAAAGGAATTCATACTTTCTCAAGTTGTAATGGAAAACAAGATGGCACACTGAGTTTAGCCAGGCCCTCAATACTAAGTTAGTTTGGATTGAGCTCTTTATTTGTGTTGTGTTGTGGGGTTTTTGTTGTTGTTGTTTGTTGTTGTTGTTGTTGTTTTAAGCACCAGGAGACAAAGCTTGGGGTGAGCTCTCACTGCCATCAGGAGGACTATCATTGACAACTTGTAGCAGCCTTAAACTGAGCAGGGGAACACAACTGGGTAACCTGGTCCTTCACTGAAAATAAGAAAATAACCCTTTGCCTACCAACCTGAAAGAGCTAGCAAGCAAATCTTAGGCAGCCTAAAGAATGTTTTAGGTACCTAATATCCCCTTTCTACACAGTGTATACTTCTAGCTTACATTATTTTTTTAATAATTTTTTTATTAGTATTATTTTTTTTTCAACGTTTTTTATTTATTTTTGGGACAGAGAGAGACAGAGCATGAACGGGGGAGGGGCAGAGAGAGAGGGAGACACAGAATCGGAAACAGGCTCCAGGCCCTGAGCCATCAGCCCAGAGCCTGATGCGGGGCTCGAACTCACGGACCGCGAGATCGTGACCTGGCTGAAGTCGGACGCTTAACCGACTGCGCCACCCAGGCGCCCCAGTATTATTTTTAAAGTTTAACATTCTGGTCTTTGTGACTCATTTATGTAAACTTTTTTTTTTGGTTAAAAGTTTTCATTTTTCGTTTCTTTTAACAGTTTTATTGATGCATAATTTACAGAACCCCAAAATTCACCTGTTTTAAGTGTGTGATGCAATGACTTCTAGTAAATTTACAGTTATGCAATCAAGGTATGTTTTCTGCGTGTGTGTTTCATGTGTGCATTAATACTTTCTGTGTACATACCCATGTTGACACTGATGTATCAGTTACAAATTATTACTTTTGCTTTTTGTTTAATATTCAAAGTTCATCTCTGATTGACCCAATTCTCTTCAATTACGTTTAGAGTTGCATAAAAAAGTAGCAACTGAGGCGCATATTAGATGATTTAACAAATTAGACTACATGTGTGTTTACAACTACTAATCTATTTTTTAAATATTTCATATTATTGCATATTGCTCGTTATAAAATTCTGCCTTTAACATCTCAGATTAGAGCAGAATCCTATATTATTGTTTTCAATTTTTATGACCTGACTGGCTGAATGGCAAAATTCTGAATTTTTTGATTAGTTTTATTTTTTATGCTGTAAAAAAAAGTTTTTATTTTAATTCCAGTTAATTAACATACAGTGTTATATGAGGTTCAAGTGTACAATATAGTAATCCAACATTTCCATACATCACCTGGCACTCATCACGAGTGCCCTGGTCAATCCCTACCGCCTACTTCCCCCATCCCTCGGCCCACCTCCCCTCTGGTAACCGTCAGTTTGTTCTCTAGAGTTAAGAGTCTGTTTCTTGATTTGTCTTTCTCTCTCTCTTTTTTTTTTTCCTTTGCTTGTTTGTTTCGTAAATTCCACATATGAGCGAAATCATATGGTAACTGTCTTTCTCTGACGGACTCATTTCCCTAGCATTGTACTCTCTAGCTCCATCTGTCATTGGAAATGGCAAGGTTTCATTCTTTTTCATTATTTTGACTCTTAATTTTGGCTCAAGGATATAATGCAATCCATCACAGAGTCCGAAAAGGAAAAGTTCAGAGCATTTTTAATAGTGATAGCTTCTATTTATTGAGGATGTACCAGACATTCTGTTCTGAGTGTTTTATGTGCCTTAAATGATTATTTGAGGTAGGATATACCCACTTTACAGATGAGGAAACATTGGCTCAAAGAAATGAAACCACTTTCCCAAGCTTCAACTACAAAGCTGATTTCCTTCACCTGAGGACACTTTACAGCCTTCCAAAATAATTTAAATGTTTGTTTGCTTCTTTATTTCTTTTTAGAGAGGGGTGAGGGGCAGAGAGAGAATAATCACAAATGTTCAAAAATTATAAACCTGAATTTGAAGGTTTCCTCATAATACTTAAGGACAAACTTTAATTTTATTTATTTATTTTATTTTATTTATTTATTTACATTTATTTATTTATGAGAGACAGAGTGAGACAGTGTGGGAGCAGGGGAGGAGCAGAGAGAGAAGGAAACATAATCCGAAGTAGGCTCCAGGCTCTGAGCTGTCAGGGCCCGAACCCACCAACCATAAGATCATGACCTGAGCCGAAGTGGGAGGCTCAACTGACTGGGCCACCCAGGCGCCCCTAATTTTTTATACAGTGAGAGAGAAAGAGTTGGGGGTGCAGAGAAAGGTGGGGACAAAGGATCCAAAGCAGGCTCTTTACTGACAGCAGAGAGCCTGGAGAGGGGCATGAACCGCGAGATCATGACCTGAGGTGAGGTCAGAAGCTCAACCAATTGAGCCAGCCAGGTGCCCCAAGGACAGACTTTAATTCTGCATTCTAGCTGGTGTGTGTCCACTAACCATGGTAGGTGCCCACTAGTCTGTTTCTTGGCAAGGTTTCCTGGGATTAGAGGTTTCTTAGTTTCCCTCTCCCTTCTCTATTCCACAGGGAATGCAAAACCAACCTGACAATCACCCTGTATCAATCAGAACCCTTTCAGTTATGAGGAAAGAAACTTGACTCAAACTGGCTTAAGCAAAAGGATCAAATGTGTTATTGGCTCTTGAAACCAAGAAGTCTAGGGGCACCTGGGTGACTCAGTTGGTTAAGCACCGGACTCTTTTTTTTTTTTTTAATGTTTTATTTATTCTTGAGAGAAAGGGAGACAGAGCATGAGTGAGGGAGGGGCACAGCAAGAGAGGGACACAGAATCCAAAGCAGACTCCAGGCTCTGAGCTGTCAGCGCAGAGCCCAACATGGGGCTCGAACTCACGAGCCATGAGATCACGACCCAAGTCGAAATCGGATGTTCAGCCTACTGAGTCACCTAGGTGCCCCAAGCCACTGGACTCTTGACTTTGGCTCCGGTCATTATCTCCAGTTAGTGAGTTTGAGCCCCGCCCCCGGCTCCACACTGCAGAGCCTGCTTGGGATCCTCTCTCTCTCTCTCTCTCTGCCCTTTCCCTGCTCATTATCTCTCTCTCTCTCTCTCTCAAAAATATAAATTTAAAAAAATCAAAAGAATTAAAAAAATAAAGAAGCAAACTAAGAAGTCCAAGAGAAGACTTACTGCAGACGTGGCTCAAACCATCACCTTCTTCTCCTCCTGGAAACACACTGGCTGTCAGAAGTTCCAGACTCAAAAGCTCATGATTTCAAGTCCGGTGGGATGAAAGAATGGTTCTTTGCCTGTTTCTCAAACAAAAGTCCTTGGATGATCTATAGCTGAGCTGATCGTGTGACTCTATTACATATTCATCCCGGAATCAACAGCTGACTCAACGGGGATGAAATAGTCTGATTGGTCAGACCCAGGTTCTGTGCCCAACTCTCATTAGAGTTGATATCAGTACCTGGATAGAGAGTGTGGGACAGGTGGTAGTCCTAAAGAAAAACCAAGGTGTTGTTAACAATAGAATGAAAATGGATGCCCAGCAGCAAATGTAAATGACCACAATGTAATGGGTCCTAATGCCCTATGAGCCTAGGGATTCTCAATTACATACATTCTAAAGTCCCTGCACATGGAATGACAAAAAGACCTCACATTAGGGGCACCTGGGTGGCTCAGTCGGTTGCATATCCAACTTTGGCTCAGGTCATGGTCTCATGATTCATGAGTTTCAGCCCCATATTGGGCTCTGTGAGGACAGCTCAGAGCCCGGAGCCTGCGTGGAATTCTGTGTCTCTCCCTCTCTGCCTCCTCTGCTCGCACCCTGTCTCTCTCTCTCTCTCTCTCTCTCTCTCTCTCTCTCTCAAAAAAGTAAATAAACACTAAAAAAAATTTTTTAAAAGAAGACATAACATTAGAAATCAGGATAATTCCTAAAACACAGATAAAAACTGCCAACATATGGACGGAGGTCCTATGTTCTAAGTATGGATTCAGTTAATATAAAGCACCTTTCACGCAAAAATTAAGTTATGCCAGAGTCAATATCTGTGTTTCCATAGCAGTAAAACAAGTGTCAATCATCCCTCTTCTCCCACACTGACATTGCCATGACTTTGGAAATTCCACAGTTTAAAACAAAGAAGCCATAACAGGGACTAAAGGAGCCACAGGCAAGCAGGTGCCAAAATTTTCAGCTTATCCCGAAGAGCTAGCCAAGGAGAAAGTCTCTACTCAGATGGTGTCCATCTGGTTTACGTATTGTATACATAGAGTTTATGTGACACCTACAGCCAGAGACAAGGGTGATGCAGAAGGAACAGGCCACTCACCTTTCAGAGAGCTGGAATCCACCAAGAACAGAAGCTCAGCTAAGGCACGGGGGAATGAAACGGGTCATTGTTGGAGGAGCCTGCAGACTGGTAAGACGGAATTGGGTTTTGCTTGAATGAAACTGTTAGCACAGCCCCGGAACCCTTGATGGAATATGTTAGTGTATTCTGAAAATAAAGAGAAAATGAAACATAATATTGAATATTTTCAAAATGAAGATTAATATTTAACTCTGAATTTGACTCTTTCTCAAATATAAACTAATTTAACATGCCCCAAAGACTTGGGGCGCCTGGGTGGCTCAGTCGCTTAGGCAACTGACCGACTCTTGATTTCAGCTCAGGTCATGGTCTTAGTTTTGTGAGTTTGAGCCCCAGGTCGGGCTCTGCACTGAGAGTGCAGAGCCTGCTTGGGATTCTGTCTCCCTCCGGCTCTGCCCCTCGCACTCTTACCTTCTCTGTGTCTCTCGGAATAAATAAATAAACTTAAATACAATAAAATACCCCAAGGATTAAGCTGGTCTCCTAAAGAAACTCTCTGTTTATTAGATTCCTTCCTCACAAAATAGCATGGACAATACCTATGTATATTTCAAATGTAAACTTCAACAGAAAGCATTTTCTTAGAAAAGGCAGCTGTCAACCACACCAGGATCTCAGCCCAGAGACCTGAGTTCAGCTCCCACTCGACACCACCCCATCACTTCCACATCCTCCTCCACATCTCCAGGTGGTGGTGGTGATGATGATGATGACAATGATAATGATGATGGTGGTGGTGGTACCTCCCAGGAATTAATCACTTACTATATTCGAGGCGCTCTTCTGTGCCTGAGCGTTTGCCATGGATGATATAGAAGTACCACAGTTATCTCCACTTAACAAGTAAAAATAACAAGAGACAGAGAAAACAAGTAACCTGTGCAAAGTGACAGCCATTCAGCGGCTCCCTCACCCACCTGTTTAACCCAACCATCCAATTTGTGGACGGGATAGTAAAAATCTCCATTTTCTCACTTTCGGTAACATGCCAATTGTTACGTCTAAAAATTGTAATCAGCCTTCTGATTTGGATATGCCTGAACAAGCCTCACATGAGTAAGGGCAGGACTAAGGTGAACTGGGTCACTTTGTGACGGCCACTTTCTTATGCCCACCGCAGAACATTCTGTCATTGAACATCTGGAACCAGAGAAGACGAATACTAAGAATTCACTTCAGCCACCTACCCGTGCTGGGAGCTGTAGGATGCCGTGCAGAGAGTAGGGCTCTCAGTGTCAGTCCTGGGTTCAAGCCCGGCTCCCCCGCTTGGCAGCTGAGTCATGAGGAAAATTTCTTATCTTCTCAGTGTCAGTTTCTCCTCTGCGGAGAGTGACACCACTCTCACAGTACAGACTACCCTACAAAACAGCTAACAATTTCATCCTGGCCCCCAGTACACACTTCACTATAATAGCATCATACTCAGGGTGGGAAGGTTTGAATCCCCAGATGATCACTATAAGATATCTGCAGAAGGGACAGAAAACTCAGAAGACAGGAAAGGACCAAATTTAGAGATAGCCGTTCTATCTCTGCTAGAACTAATCTTGACTAAAATAACCCCAAATGTGCTACTTCCTCTTTCCTGGAACAAAGAACGAATGTATCATCTGTGAGAGCTTCCATCAAAGTTTCCCCTGATCCGCTCTCACTTCTACACAAATGTTTTCGGATTACGACCAGCAGCGGCATACCAGTGGTGAGGAAAGGAACTGGCGAGGGGATTGGGGGGCACTGATCAGGCCATCAGCCTCTACCTTTACCCAAATGACCTCAGGAACGTCACTTGTTGAGAGGTACTAGGAAGCTGATGGTTCATCACACCTCAGGGAAGTATGATCCTTGTTCCGACTCATTTGTCCTCTTTCTTGGTAATCTGCTTCCCCATTACCAAAGCTATTTTTTTAATTAAGAACAAATTTTTAACGTTCATTCATTTTTGAGAGACAGAGCATGAGTAGGGGAGGTGCAGAGAGAGAGAGAGAGAGAGAAAGACACAGAATCCAACGTAGGCTCTAGGTTCTGAGCTGTCAGCACAGAGCCCAACTCAAGGCTCAAGCTCACAGACCACTGTGAGGTCATGACCTAAGCTGAAGTCGAATGCCACTGAACCACCCAGGCACCCCTATGAAAGCTATCCTTAAAACAACTCTTACTCCCCTGACAAGATAGATCAAGAAGAAGGTCGAGAGGGTAAGAGGTTGGCTCAGTGGCTTATACCTCAGAAGGTGCTTTGGCCCAACCACTATCCTCATCATCCCCAAACAAGATTTGACCGTTCGTGTCTGTCAGACATCACAACTACTTGCTGGGTGGCTGCTGACATTAAGCCTAAGTGACCAGTGAGCCAAGTGGTTTGGAACCCTAACATTTAACTCCAAAACATCTTCATGGTATTTGCTACCTCAAGTTGACAGTCAGTCACTCTTAGAGATGTTTCACAAGAACACTTGATGAATCTTATGAGTAAAAGCAGATACAGATACAAAAGAAGATATATTGACCGATTCCATTTATATGAAGTTTAAAAACAGGCAAAACTAATCTCTAGTGCTAGAAGTCAGAACAGGGGACACCTCGGGTGGGGGATTTCTGGGTGAGAGAAAGAAGAAATGTTCTTTTCTTAATTGAAGTCCCGCCCGGTTAACCAGTGTATTCACTTTGTGAGAAACGTCTAGAACTGTACCCTCATGATTTTCTATATGTATGTTATACTTTAGAGAGTTTATTGAAAGAAAGAGGAGGAGCAGGAGGGAACAAAAGAAAGAATGAAAGAAAATAGGGGCACCTGGGTGGCTCAGTGGGTTGAGCATCCAACTCTTGATTTCAGCTTAGGTCAAGATCCCAGAGTTGTGGGATCAAGGCCCACACTGGGCTCCATGCTGAGCATGGAGCCTGCTTGGGATTCTCTATCCCTCTCCCTCTGCCCCTCCCCAGCACATGCACATGCTCTCTCTCTCTCTCTCTCTCTCTCAAAAAAACAAAAAAACAAAAAAACAAAAAACAAAAAAAAACCAGTCTGAAAAGATGTGACATTAATTAAAATCACAATGAGCCATCACTATACATGTATTAGAACAGCTAAAGTAAGAAACATTGATCATGCCCAATGCTGACAAGGATTTGGAGAAACTGGATCTCATACATTGCTGCTGTGAAAGTAAAATGGCATAGATACTCTGAAAAAAAATTTTTTTTTGCAGTGTTTACCATACAATTCAGCACTCAACGGTCTTGGACATTTATCTCAGAAGAAATAAAAATTTATTTCCCCCTAAAACATGTATACAAATGTTCATAGCACAAATGTTTATGTATGGTAGAAAAATATTAGAAACAATTCCAATGTCCTTCAATGGATGAATGGTTGGACAAACTCTAGAATGTCCACATAATGGAATACTACTCAGAAATAAAAAAGGATGAATTGCTGATACAAGCAGCAACCAGAATGGACCCCCTAGGGCATTCCGCTTTGGTGGAAAAAGGCAATCTCAAAAGATTACATACTCTTTCTGTCCCTTTCCAATGTTTAAGGTGTCGAAATGAGGATGTGGTGGGTCCTCTGGTGTGAAATTCTGGATTTCCCTGGGTCTTCTGGTAGGAATCGTGATCTACTAGCCTGACAACACAGGAGCCAAAAATCTGTATATCATCTCTCTGAAAGGGATCAGGGGTCAACTGAACAGACTTCCTGCTGCTGTGGATGTCATGGTGATGGCCATAGTAAAGAAAGGCACAGCAGAACTCAGAAAGAAGGTACATACAGAAGTGGCAATTTGACAACAAAAGTCATATTGGAGGACAGACGGTGTGTTTCTCTATTTTGAAGATAAGGTGGAGGTCATAGCAAAATACAAGGCAAAATGAACGACTGTGCTGTCACTGGACCAGTTGCAAAAGAGTGTATAGACTTGTGGCCAAGGATTGCATCCAACGCTGGCACCATTGCACAATTCTTTGGTGTCTTTGTTAAAAATACTAATAAAAATTATTTGTTCCCCCCCAAATTACATACTTTATGAGTCCATTTATACAACACTCCCAAAATGATAAAACCACAGAGCTGGAGAACAGATGACTGGTTTCTAGGGATGGGAGGGGGATGAAGTAGGCGGGGGTGTGAGTACAAAGAGGTGGGTGGCCTGAGAGAATTCCTTTGTGGTAATGAAACTGTTCTGTGTCTTTTCATAATTTTTTAAAATTATTTTTAAGTTTATTTATTTTGAGAGAGAAAGTGCACAAGAGGGGTAGGGGCAGAGAGAGGGAAAAGTGAATCCCAAGCAGGCCCTGCACCATCAGCACAGAGCCTGATGCAGGGCTTGAACCCACAAATCATGGGACCATGACCTGAGCCAAAACCAAGAGTCAGATGCTTAACGACTGAGCCACCCAGGCGCCCCCGAAACAGTTCTGTATCTTGGTTTTGGTGGTAGTTACACAAATCTATATATGGGATAAAATTACATAGGACTCTACACACACAAATGCAGTAAAAAAATAATGAACCAGGGGCACCTGAGTGGCTCAATCGGTTAAGCATCTGCCTCCTGATCTCAGCTCCGATCTTCAACTCAGGGTCATGAGTGCAAGCCCCGCATTGGGCTCCAATGCTGCATGGAGTCTACTTAAAAAAAAAAAAAAAAAAGTAACGAATGTTATTTAGTAAAAATTAAATAAGGTCTGTAGTCTGGTACCAATCTACTGATGTCAGTCCCTGGTTTTGATATTGTAGTGCACCTCCACAACAGGTCACAGCTGGAGAAAGCTGGGTGAAGGGTACATAGGACTCTTCATACTATTTTTACAACTTCTTAGGAGTCTTTAATTATTTTAAAAATAAAAGTGTACAAAACAAAGAGAGAGAGAGAGAAGACTCTTCAACCCTGGCCATTTTCGATTAGCCCCATGTGTGTTTGCAAAGCCCGTGCCCTTCGGGCAGGGTTGTTACCACATAGCTCCTGTGTCCTACCATCAGGCACTGTCAGATGAAAACACACAGTATTACGTGGAAGCTCATCTACAGAAAACACTCACGAATGGTGAGGGAGAGGAGCAACCAAATTATGCTTCTTAGGTTCACTGGTTCACGTCTCTTGATTCTGGGGCTTGTATGCTATGCATAGTGGGTTCCATATTAACTCTGAATTTAAGACCCTTTAACTGAAAGTGGAATCTTCATATCTGTGTAGAAAGATTTTCTTAAGTGTCGTGAACACTACACAGAAGAGAGGCAGGAGGGAAGGGAGATTCAGGAGACAGGTTGACCAAAGCAAAGCCATTTTGGTTTTAGGCTGACCCTTAGCCTACAAGTCAGCAGGTCATAAAAAGAGTCACAGGAACCAAAGATTCCAAGACCCCACTCCCTCTGGCAGGTAAAAGCTACATAGGCTGAACATTCTTTTTTTTTTTTAATTTTATTTTAATGTTTATTTATTTTTGAGAGAGGGGGAAGGGGCACAGAGAGAGGGGGACAGAAGATCTAAAGTAGGCTCCGCGCTGACAGCAGAGTGTCTGACATAGGGCTCAAACCCACGTACCGTGAGATCATGACCTGAGCAGAGGTAGGATGCTTAACTGACTGAGCCACCCAGGTGCCCCTAGGCTGAACATTCTTAAAATTTCTCCCTGTAGGTAATCCACAACCCTAAGACAATTAAAAAACTACTCACCCAATGTAAGTGATACACCCAAAATTTAAAGAGTAAGCCCTTCCCTATAAAGTTAGTTAATTTTTGCAAACTTATAAAAGCTTTTGTTAGAGGCAAAGGGAAGTCATCTTCCCTATCTGGGAGGAGAGACCACCACTTTGTCTATGAAGTAGCTCCTTTCTTCTCTACTTAGTAAACCTTTGTCCCTTTCTCTTAAAGTCTTGCTCTTAAATTCTTCCTTGTGCAAAGCCAAGAACCCTCTAGGCCGCTGGCTTGAGGCCCTCCCACTCAGAGCCTTAGTCCATTTGGCATCATAAAGGTAAGCTACTTAGGAAAAACATCCGTATTAAAATTAGCGCTAGAAAAAGACTGAAAAGCTTAGGTTGTCTTACATTTCAAACTTTGTTCTTGCTGATAGCAACCAGGAAGTTAGAGCCTCTTACTAAGATGGCAGCTTTCTCTTTCCTTAAGTTAAAGAGAGTGAGGAGTTAGAGTGCTTTCGGTGGGATTGCTTCTTTTAAAGTCTGGGAGAAAGAAATGTAGCAAATGCTAGCTTCATACAGACCAGAAGGGACATCTTTCTTGGGCTGCTAATGAAAACCAAACTGGCTCAGCAGGTAGGGTAGGTTTTTGAGTAATCAGCCATGTTTATATTATTTTTTTGGTTGAAATTATGCGGTTAGTCAAGAGATAGGTAGAACAAACTAAAACTGAAACTTCAAAAGCCCATCTTTTTGTCATCAGGAGATATAAAAAAAAATCCTGCCATGAGTCACCGAGGATCAGGAAGTGTTGTGATTTGTCCAAAAAGGACTTTGGACACCAATTCTCTGAACACAGCCCAATGAAAGGGAAAAGCTCCTCGTCTTGTATAGAGCCACAAGGAAAGCCACTGGAGATGAAACACAGCCAGGGCCTAAACTACACATTGGCTCCTTCGTCAGGCTGTGTTGCCTAGTCCTTGGCTAGCAAGAGGACATTGCTGCTTGTTAACGTTTTCCTCCTGAAGACTCAGGGAGCTGGGCAGTGATCAGTGACAAGCAAGCAGACAGAACCAAATAGTGGGCAGGACCCACTGAGATCTGGCTCACTGGCTAGGCTGGCAAGAAACATGGAAGGGCCATGCTCATTGGACCGGTTCAATCATGTGCTTCGTGTTTTGGTCTTAGCCCTCCGGGGTCACAGATATACCCCACTGAGCACAAGGATGTGAAGCCAGAGTTTATCTAGCTTTACAAGTTTGGCTGCAATCTACTTCCAGAAAAATGATGTTTTTAAAATGTCTCCCCCGGGTGCCTGGGTGGCCCAGTCGGTTAAGCATCCAACCTTGGCTCAGGTCATGATCTCGTGGTTCGTGAGTTCCAGCCCTGTGTTGGGCTCTGTACTGACAGGTCAGAGCCTGGAGCCTGCTTCAGATTCTGTGTCTCCCTCTCACTCTGCCCCTCCCCTACTCACACTGTGTCTCTCTCTCTCTCTCAAAAATAAATAAACATTAAAAATCAAAAATAGTTTGGCGCTTGACCCCTCCCAGGACCCGTGATGCCAAGACCCTAGCAGGAGACAAGGAAGAGTCGGGTTGAACCCCAGCTGAGTTGAGGGCTTGTGGTCTAGTCTCCTCAGCCTGCCCCACCTCAAGAAATGAGTGGTGGATTGGCCCCACATAAAAGCACAGTATATGTATCCAACTTGCCCCTTTCCCTGACCAAGAATGACTTACACTGGATATTTTCCCAGTACAGCAAAGTTGTAAAGGTTACTATGATGAAAGATAAAGATACCAGGAAGTGCAAAGGAGTTGCATTTACTTTATTTTTGGATAAAGACTCTGCACAAAACTGTACCAGGGCAATAAGCAACCAACAGTTATTTGGAAGAGTGATAAAAGCAAGCATCGCTGTCGACCAGGGAAGAGCACTGTAGTTCATTCAAAAAAGAAACTACTTTGATAAGTCTAAGTGCTATGAATAGTATTGGTATTGTCATCTCGAGAAAAAATATAGGTATTAAAAAGATGTGTTTGACAAAAATGAACTCAAAATGGATGAAAGACCTCAATGTAAGACAGGAATCCATAAAAATCATCGAGGAGAAAGCAGGCAAAAACCTCTTCGACCTCAGTTGCAGCAACTTCTTACCCAACATGTCTCCAGAGGCAAGGGAAACAAAAGCAAAAATCAACTACTGGGACCTCATCAAAATAAAAAGCATCTGCACAGTGAAACTAAAAGGCAACCGACGGAATAGGAGAAGATATTTGCAAAAGACATATCAGATAAAGGGTTAGTATCCAAAATCTATACAGAACTTATCAAACTCAACACCCAGAAAACAAATAATCCACTGAAGAAATGGGCAAAAGACATGAATAGATACTTCTCTAAAGAAGACATCCAGATGGCCAACCGACATGAAAAAATGCTCAACATCACTCATCATCCGGGAAATACAAATCAAAACCATAATGAAATACCACCTCAACGCCTGTCAGAATGGCTAACATTAACAACTCAGGCAACAACAGATGTTGTCCAGGATGCGGAGAAAGAGGATCTCTTTTGCACTGCTGGTGGGAATGCAAACTGGTGCAGCCACTCTGGAAAACAGTATGGAGTTTCCTTAAAAAATTAAAAATAGAATTACCCTACGACCCAGCAATTGCACTACTAGGTATTTACCCAAGGGATACAGGTGTGCTGTTTCGAAGGGCACATGCACCCCAATGTTTATAGCAGCACTATCCACAATAGCCAAAGTATGGAAAGAGCCCAAATGTCCATCGATGGATGAATGGATAAAGAAGATGTGGTATAGATATACAATGGAGTATTACTCCAAAAAGAATAAAAAAATCTTTTTGCAATCAAAAAGAAGGAAACCTTGCCATTTGCAACTATGTGGATGGAACTGGAGGGTATGATGCTAAGCGAAATTAGTCAGAGAAAGACAAAAATCATATGACTTCACTCATATGAGGACTTGAAGATACAAGACACATGAACATAGGGAAGGGAAGCAAAAATAATATAAAAACAGGGAGAGGGATAAAACAGAAGAGACTCATAAATATGGAGAACAAACAGGTTTACTGGAGGGGTTGTGGGAGGGGGGGATGGGCTAAATGGGTAAGGGGCACTAAAGAATCTACTCCTGAAATCATTGTTGCACTATATGCTAATTTGGATGTAAATTTTTAAAAATTAAATAAAAAAAAATAAAGACACTATTAATGGTAAAACAAAACAAAAACCAGACTATCCCATGAAGAACACAAGACACCCTAAGTATTCTGTTACCTCTATTGGAGCCAAGGGGGGGAAATAGTCATATGGTACCTAGTTTTCAAAGATGGCCCCAGAAAACCATGCATGACAGATTTAATGCCCTTGTGGAGACCTTCCTATACTAAATCATAGTTGGACTTAAGTGCAGTAAAGGGGTAACTCAGCAGGCTTGGGATGATCAAAACTTGTACAATCCAGAGGTGCCTGGGTGGCTCGGTCAGTTAAGTGTCCCACTTTGGCTCAGGTCATGATCTCATGGTTTGTAAGTTCAAGCCTCGAATTGGGCTCTATGCTGGCAATGTGGAGCCTGCTTGGGATTCTCTCTCTCTGCCACTCCCCAACTCATGCTCTCTGTCTTGAAATAAATAAACAAACTTAAAAAAAATTTCATGCAATCCAAAGAAAGAACCAACCCGTGACTAGCTAGAAACAATCTCTAAATCCTTGACAGATCCTCTTTAATTAGAGTGTCTTCGTGTATCAAGGGCCTTGGGCCATGCCAGATAGTTTGTGCTAACAATGTGATTTCTGATTAACTTATGTTTTATTTGCCTGGGACTTTGGACCATCCTGTAACAGTTTGACTTCTGGGGGTTCTGGAGACTGAGTAACTAAGGTCGGTCATGTGGGCATTCCAGGCCTATCTGAGCGACTCCTAATAAAAAGCCAGACATCATGGGTCCTGTTGGCCACACTGTACGTGGTGTCATACATCATTGCCAGGACAATTAAATGTTATCTGTAAAACTCGACTAGAAGAAGACATCTGGAAGCTTGCACCTGATTTCTCTTGGATTCTGTCCTATGTGCCTTTTTCCTTTGCTAATTTTAATCCATATCCTTTCACTGTAATAAACCTTAATCATGAGTGTAACAGCTTTTCTGAGTTCTGCAAGTCCTTCTAGCAAATCATCAAACCTGAAGGTGGTCTTGAGGACCCTACGCCTAGCCTGTAGTTTGCTTTA
This sequence comes from Acinonyx jubatus, assembly GCF_027475565.1. Classification (NCBI taxonomy): domain Eukaryota; kingdom Metazoa; phylum Chordata; class Mammalia; order Carnivora; family Felidae; genus Acinonyx; species Acinonyx jubatus. The sequence continues at coordinate 96,755,714 of NC_069380.1, read as the reverse complement.
ACCAGTAGAATGGGGCAGAAGGAACAGCGTGCCTGTGCTGGACATTTGTCTTAAGAAGGTCTGGAAACTTCTGTTCCTGCACTTTTGGATGCCCTGACTAATAAGTAGAGACTAGGGGAAGAGGCGAGGCTGGCACAGTGGCACAGTCAAATCTCCAGAGGACTCCAGTCTGAGCCACTATCTGACCACAACCACGGAAAACCCCGATAAAGACAACTGACCAGTTATGCCCAGTCAACCCACAGAATCATGGGAGAAAAAAAATGGTTGTGGTCTTTTTTTTTTTTTTAATGTTTACTTATTTTTGAGAGAGAGAGAGTGAGCTGGGGAGGGGCAGAGAGAAGGGGACAGAGGATCCTAAGCAGGCTCCATGCTGACAGCACAGATTCTGATGAGGGGCTCGAGGCTCGAATCATGAACCATGAGATCATGACCTGAGCCGAAGTCAGATGCTTAACCCACTGAGCCACTCAGGTGCCCCCAAAATGGTTGTTGTTACTTAAACCAGTAAAGTTTGGGGTGGCTTATTATGTAGCAATAGAAAACTAACACCAACCAGAACGATAAAATAATTGAAGAGATTCCGAATGTAACTGGCTAAGAGATCATGTGTAAGTAATGGCCGGAAACCATTCCTTTCAACAAATCGACTCGAGAGAATTTTCCTAAATTGAAAGCAAAAGACAATTTTTTTTTAAGGAAACCAGAAATGAATGAAATGCTCTCAGGCTTTGGAAATCTGTTGTTTAATTTATTTAAGATTCCAGGTTTATTTTCATCGCTTGTTTGCAAACAGCAAGAGGCCATCGATAAAGAACACCTCACAAAGGGACGGCCTTCAGGTTTCAATGCCCACTGTGTTTTATCCTTAAAATGAGAATGTGAGGTAGTTGATCTTATTTGAAGTTCAGATAAGGCAAGAGAGGGGCCGGCAGACAGGAGCTAGACCCACTGGTTTCACCTGCACATGCCTTCTGTACCCACAGGGTTCTACCTGACCACCCACCAGTGAGTTCCCGGGAGGGAGAGATGCCAAATTCCCCACACGTGGTGTTCGACAATACTGTGCAATATTTCCACTTGTGGATCTCACTGCAAGCTCAGTGAATATTTTCAGCAAGCTAAAACCGTGACTCCTTGGTCGTGAGAACACAAAGTCCGTGTGATTAGGGAAAAGCAATAATACCAGCAACTTAATTATTAGCAAGCCCTCTTGCAGGACATTAAATGTCTTATAAAAATGTATAATTTGCTTTGCAAGTATTTATCCTTTCGGGATAATAAGCGGTCTTAGAAAAAAGCAGTAAGAGCTGCTGAACAGTCACTTGGGCTGGTTGAGGGGTGGCTCGTTTGCAGGAAAATGGAACCTGGATTTCTCTCTCATAAAACATCGATCATCCCAGATAATGGCGACAGTCCAGGTATGTGTACTCAGACTTTTCACTTGCGTGTCTTGAATTTATACCTCACATCAGGCAGGTTTAAGTGACTTCATTAATCCATCGGCTTTTCTTTATTTTCTAATTTTTTAAAGTTTATTTATTTTAAGAGAGAAAGAAAGCACAAGTGGGAAGGGGGGGAGAGAGAGAGAAAGAGAGAGAGAGAGAGAGAGAGAGAGAGAGATCCCAAGGAGGATCCACACTGTCAGCACAGAGCCCAATCTGGGGCTCGAACCTAAGAATGGTGAGATCATGACCTGAGCCAAACAAAGGCAGATGCTTAACTGACTGAGCCACCCAGGGGCCCCAATCCATCAGCTTTAAAAAAATTTTTTTTTACATTTATTTATTTTTGAAAGACAGAGAGACAGAGCACAAACGGGGAGGGTCAGAGAGAGGGAGACACAGAATCTGAAGCAGGCTCCAGGCTCTGAGCTGTCAGCACAGAGCCTGACATGGGGCTTGAACTCACAAACCGTGAGATCATTACCTGGGCCGAAGTTGGACGCTCAACCAACTGAGCCACCCAGGCGCGCCCCTCGCAACCCATCAGCTTTTAAATGAAAAAACCGAAGTACAGAGAAGCACATTGTCTTAGGTTGTTCTGTGAATCAAAACATATTCTTTCCTTGTGTTAAGAACAAAAGTACCAAAAACCTCCTAACTGCAGAGAACAAACTGGTGGTTACCTGAGGGGAGGTGAGTGGGGGGATGGGTGAGATAGGTGATGGGGATTAAGGAGGGCACTTGTGACGAGCACCGGGCATTGTATGTGAGAGTGTGGAATCACTAAATTGTACACCTGAAACTAATATAACACTGTATGTTAACTATACTGGCATGAAAAACAAACAAACCCCAAGCACCAGATCAGCACCTTATCTCCATGAGGCAGAAACGGTTACATATCTATTAGCGAGGCAGGCAAAGAATTTCCTCAGCCACCCATGAAGGAAGATGAGGGGGCCTTATCCATTCGCTGGCTCATCTTGCAAAGATCTCATGGAAATTTGGTGGACACAGAGCACAGTTCTGTGTACTGAAGAACATTTTCCAAAGCACAGATGTTTTTCTCTTAACCGTGAACGCTGGCTGACTTGTCTGTATCCTTTTTCAGTGCTCAGCAGACGGGACGTTTTTGGAGTGTCTTGTCCCCTAGAACTTGGGGCTGATGTTCGCTGCTGGACAGAAAACACGTCTTTGGCTAGACAGGCATAAAAACACATCTTTGGCTGGTGACACAAAAATGTTTCCATTTTGGGAAATTCCCTGAGATAAAAGTGTTTTTCTGGCTCTGGGCATATGTAAGTAACCATGAGGACACTTCAGTAAAAGCAATAATGGATTTTCAATAGCTTGCCATGATAGTGCTATGTGATTATGAGCTCCTGTAGGTTTTCCTGTTGTTTCATTTTGGAAACAAAAAGTTGACTCATTTCTGGTTAGTGCGACAGGGGTTTCTATAAAGACTTTACCTGAACATCCTAAGGACAATCATGTCAGAGCTTGGATAAAAGTTTCTCTTTCATTAATACCACTGACTGCTAAAACCTGCTTTGTGTTTGACAAATTTCATAGAAGCTTTATACCCAGGAGGAATGCAATATATCAAATAAAACAGTGATTTTTCAAATACTGCAAAGTTCAACTACTTTAGATAATGCAAGTTTGGAAATGCAAGCTTCACTAAAAATGTAAAAATATTATAAATCTTATTAACGTACTAATTAAATTTGTTTTATTACAATACTTTAATTTCCTAGCAATTACATAGCACTTAGCTATTTACTACAAATATTTCATCAAATGGGTAGAGATGCTCATCTTTGATTTAGTATCTGTCAAGAATGGTATGCTAAGTTACAATTAGGGGGGGTCTCATCAGGGATTTCAACGATAAATCACAATTCTCTTGGTGCCTGGGTGGCTCAGTTGGTTGAGCAACCAACTTCAGCTCAGGTCATGATCTTGCGGCTCGTGAGTTCGAGCCCCCCATCGGGCTCTGTGCTGACAGCGTGGAGCCTGGAGCTTCTCTGTCCCTCCCCCGTTCACGTTCTGTCTCTGTCTCTCAAAAATAATAGATCAACATTAAAAAAAATTTTTAATTAACTTGCTCAGATATTTCTAGCATCTAAACCTGACAAATAACAGTTATATTTCCAAGTGAAGCCATACCTTTGCTGGGGAACACAATGGTGAAGGTTGCTTCTGTCTTGGTTGTGGGCACATAAAGTGCCCTTCTCAACCATGGAAAGACTGCCTCAGGGGAGGCGCACACTGTACCCCACGGATCATCGTTGGTTGTGAGCACCTTGAATTGAAGTTCTGGAGGGGACTGAAATTTGAGCTATGAGAAGTCTCCAAATTGGAAGCTGTATTGAAAAGTTCACAAAATGTCTCTGATCATACCTAGATCTTAATAGATCAGACCTGCATGATTTAAGTACAGTCTCATATGTCACTCTGTGAAAAACCATTTCAGAAGCACACTGCCCATTGTTATCTGAAGCAATGATGTTTCTAGAAATGTCTTTACCCATACCATATTTAAAGAAAAATAGGGTTTTATAGATATCCTGGTTTTGACACTTAATAGTCTAAGTGAACTTGGGCAATCCCTTAATTTCTCTTGTAGTTTCCTCATCTGTGTGCTGGAACCTAATAATCACTCTGTTAATACCTAATATTATCACTCACTTATATTATATTAACTCAAAATATTTGCAGAAAAGCCATCAGCATGAAATTTTGAAAAATCAATTTCTAACACAATTCATGATTTTTTTCTAAAATGTAAAAGACTCAATTTTTAAAAATGTTCTTAAGGCCCTCAAATGACTATTAACTTGGCTCAGAATTATCCATCTTGAGCATATTTGGATTCTTTCCAGCCTTTCCAACCCTTCCCCAAAACTAAATTCATGCATAGGGGAGTCTGGTTGCATCAGAAATGAACTTACAGATCAAGACTTTGTAGCTGGGGCACCTGGGTGGCTCAGTCAGTTAAGGGCCTGACTCTTGGTTTTGGCTCAGGCCATGATCTCATGGTTCATGAGTTCGAGCCCTGCATTGGACTCCGTGCTGATGGTGCGGAGCCTGCTTGGGATTCTCTCTCCATCTCTCCCTGTCTCTTTGCCCCTCCCCTGCTCATCTCTCACTCTCTCTCAAAATAAATAAACTTCAAAAAAATTTTTTTTAATCTAAAACAAAAAAAGACTTTGTAGCTCATCCCTAAGGCATCTTTCCAGGCAGGCACAAGATTGGTAAGGAGATGAGCTCCCTCCAGAACATGATACTGAAATGGCAGCGAACAGGACTCCCTCCTTCTGGAGAGTCCTCGCTGCCTTCTGTGTGAGATGAAGGGTTGCTCGCTCCCTCCCTCAAGCACATTTGATGACTGGCCTCCAGGCACAATTTTATGATCCAAAATGTGCCCAGACGGATCTAAATGTATCCTTATCCTCTCTCTGGTGGGTCCTGTCCACAGCTAGAGATGAGCAAGAAATAGCCTACAATGGCCAAGCCATTCCATTTTGCATGCCTCTGCTGAGGAAGAACTGGTAGAGAACAGAGAAGCACTAAATCAGGAGCTCTTGAAGACCACACTCCCTTCCCGTGTAAGGAAAGCAGAGGCCAGAAGTAAGATCGCGTGAGGAAGGCCATGGAAGTCTGCTGAACGAAACTTCCATGCAATTTAGCAGGTTATGAAGCGGAAGGGGTCATTTCTGCAGTCGCTATGCTATTGCTATAACATCTCAAAATCACCTACCCGCTTGGCGATGTGGGAACGGTCATTTCAGTTCTAATCTTGGTGTCAAGGATTTAATATCAAACAAGGAGACACATTGCCTCTGCTGCCGGTCTTGGACAAGCACACGAGGGACTCAGGGAAATGGCCCTCCTCCTTCAGGCTGGAGTGGGTTCAAGCAGATCTCAACCTCTGGAATTTTTAAGTTGTGGGACCTTTCCCGGTGAACTACTATTTTAATGTCACTGTTCTGGGAGGCAGGCAAATTCAAGGCAAAAGAGTACACTCAATCACAGACACAGTGATGATGCAAATATTTAGGACTGGTACTTAAGTCTGTTATTTCCTGATAGTTGGCCAGTAGGTTTCCATTTCTTTTTTATAAAATAAGAAGATGCTGGGGTGCCTGGGTGGCTCAGTCGGTTAAGTCCCTGCCTTTGCCTCAGATCATGATCTCACAGTTCATAGGTTCAAGCCCTATCTCAGGCTCTGTGCTGACAGCTCAGAGCCTGGAGCCGGCTTCAGATTCTGTGTCTTCCTCTCTCTCTGCCCCTCCTCTGCTTTGCTCTCTCTCTCCCAAAAATAAATAAACTTAAAAAAAAATTTTTAAGTAAGATGCTTACTTTATCATTCACACACAAAATTATATACAAACAACACACAAACTGCTTAGAATGCACATATTCTTTGGTTTACTCATCAAAATAGCACATAACAAAGTAGCAAAAACCTTATAGTTAAATAAAAAAGTGACATTCTTTATTTACCTATCAAACCTTATTAAACATTGAAATGCCTTTTATTTCCATTCTCACATGCTACAGCAATATGCTTTCCTCCTTTTTGGCCCTTATCCCCCTACATTATTTTGACGGGCTCCTCTCTACAATAAAGATTGTAGTAACTGTCTTAATACCACTTAACTTTTACAAGAACCACCTAGATTTTCCTCTGTGACTCTCACATCGAAAATGGGTAGAGATGCCACCAGCACATTTTCAAGAATTACCACGTTTTGGATGTAGCACTGTTGGTACTAAAAAACAGGACTCAACTCCAGAAGCGTTTCAACTCCAGAAACATTATTCGTGATGTCACATACAGTTGGTTCCTACAATACTGACTTCAGAGAAGCCGTTTTTCAATTTTTCTGAGGGTTCCGTTTGACCGCCTTAATTCTTGAGTGTCTTAATTCTCCATGAAGACTTAATTCTTGAAGGTCAGTGACACAATCTTTAATGCAAGAATGTTTAACCAAAGGTAAACTCGCAAATGCAATTGTTTCAAAAGGAACAATGAGAGCGAGAGAAAGACCTCGGCTTCTTAACAGAGGTACATACACATAGTAAGGAATAATAGTGAATCAAAATACATAACTCTGTACACGTCAGGAATATCCAATGTGCTATTAACTGCTCTAAAATAGGTGTCTTGAGGTTCAGAGCCATACATATTCATCTTTGTATGACTCTATATTTGCATCATCCACTTTTCCCATGATCTGTCAACCATTCGGGAGCCTTTCACCAGACTTTTTGGCACTATGCTTTTCTTTCAATAAAACAAGCCACATAAGACATTACCACTGACGTCTACCAACCGGATTGGCCAATGTCTTTCTGAACCATGTGTAATCTTAAAAAAAAAAAAAAAAAAAAAAATTCTTTTTTCCTTCATACATCAACAGTGCTCCATTTTCAAATAAATCACGAGCAGTCAGTCTTTGCTCACACGCTCAAATGTTCTCCTCATCCAGCATTTTGTTCACGCCGTCACAGAGTTTTTGTAGGTGGGGCTTGAAATTTCCAAAGGGGTTATATAAGGCAGCTAAAAAATCGCAATCTGAGAAATGGTCGAAGACGTTATTAACCCGTCCGTGTGACTTGGCCGTGAGGTGACGCTGGATGATCTGGTGCAGCAGCTCTCTGCATTCATTCAGCAGCCGGGACAACACGTTGCGGTCAAAGGTGTACTCCACCTGATGGAAGCTGACCACGGTCATGGCGAGCTGGTGAACCTTCTTCTTAAATTTCTCCATCAGCGCCAGCTCATCTTGATTAAACTGGTTGTTCCTGTAGAGAATGGCCAGCTTGATGACTGTTTTGATGAGGTTCTTGATGATTTTCTCCGCCTCTTTCTTGTTCTGGGTGTACTCTTTGGTCACTCGGTAGAGCTCATCCAGGACTTCGCTGCTCGTGTCGTCGATGAGGGTGGTGGCAATGGATTTGGACACCATTTTCCCCAAGATCTTCTTTTGCGCCTGCACGGCCAGGTTTTTGGAATTGAAGACATCTGTGGCCACTGAAAGGAAGCAAATTAAAACACAGATATTAAGGACTATTTTCCTTCTCATTTGCCCATGGTGTAGTTGTCTCCCATCCGCTGACATTTGTTTCCGTTCAGAAAAGAACGAAAGATCTTACTACGCTTCTGGGCGTTAGGTCCTCATGAAATGAACGGGTTGCCGTGCATAATCTTTAAGGTCTCTTGCAACTCAAGTGTTTTATGCCTTCGGCTATACACTCACTACTTGGTTTAGCAGTTGAAGGGGGCAACCTTTCCAAAGATAACTTTTTCTGATTATAAAAACGGTACGTCTCATGAAGCAGTCAGTTTTTACACAATTTTCCCCCAATTTAATTTTATAAGAAACCCCCCCAAAATATAAAATCAACCCCACAACTGTCCTCTGGGCACCAGTCACCAAGAACAATTAATTTTTTTTTTTAATCTTTATTTATTTTTGTGAGAGAGACAGAGTGCAAGCGGGGGAGGAACAGGGAGAGAGGGAGACCCAGAATCCGAAGCAGGCTCCAGGCTCCGAGCCGTCAGCACAGAGCCCGACACGGGGCCCGAAGTCACGAACCGCAAGATCATGACCTGAGTCGAAGTCGCCCGCTTAACCGACTGAGCCACCCAGGCGCCCCTCGCCAAGAACAGTTTAAAGAGCCCCCTTTACACGTAAGAAGGATAAAGAGCAAAGCCACACTGAGGAAAGTAGCAAATTCGTGGAAGCAAATCAAAAGGAGAGCCCTGTTTTCAACTTCAGCTGCAAAAAGTCAAATTTCCTGAGATGCTGGCCCACCCCTACCAGTTTGGTGATCCTAAGGGCCCAGAGTTTCAACTCCCAGGCGTTGAGTCTTAGAAAAGAATATTCCTTGGAGGGCTCATTGTCACTTGCTGTTTCTGATGATCGGCCATTGTTCGTTCCCTTTAAACGTTCACACATCGTTTATACATTATGCAGAAATAACTACACTTTTATGAGCTAATGAAATGGGCTCCATGAAAAACATGGAGCTTTGAAAAAGCTGATGCTTAGAGTTTGCTTTTGAAATGACCATAACTGAATTTGACAGGGGTGTAAGATACATATAACAATAGTTGTGCATATTAACTATTAATGAAACACTGTATTATGCTCCCAGTTTACAGCCGGTCAGTGAAAATGCTCAGTACATGTTTACTCCCCAAACCAAGTTTAGTCTTTCACCTAAATAGTCAGGGCATCAGTGATACACAATTATTTCTAGTGTGGACAGGCTAAGGGCAGAAAGCAAAAAGGCGGCCACTCCCTAATCCAGGCTGGAAGGGTATATAAGAAGAGTGTCTCTCTCAGTATGGCACTGCCACGTTAGATGTGACATTTGGGCCAGCTCTGGGATATATTCTAGGCGGCATGAAGTGGTTCCTAATCACCAGAACGTCTCTTATAAATATACAGGGCCATAAGTCCTGAAAGAAAGCCTTCACTGAACGAGAAGCAGTGCCTTCACCAATGTCGATATTTAAACGTCTGAAACATGATCTGAAACTGTGGAAGAAGAAGTGTAATATATATTGAGAAAGAAAAGGAAAGTGAAAAAGCATGCGAAACAGCCAGTACGTGAAGGTTTCCAAGTTGTGTTATATTCTCATCAATTAAGCCCAGTTCTACTCCTAAAGGCTTGCAAAAGAGTGTACGAGTTAATCTACACTAAATAATTTGCATTGAAATAAATGCCACACATGTAGTTAATATTACCACAATAAGACCAGCGACCACTTTCCATGACAGACTTTATGGTATGGACCTTCAACAAATAAACCTGATTTATACAGGAAGGGATAGCCCCCAAACTTCAGATCCATAGCAAATAACAGGATTTCAGAAACTTATTTTATGTGAAGTAGAAAGGTTATTTTGTGTTTAATCTTCAGGATGTGACCCAGGCTACCTCTGTGGGATTTACTGCAATGTATATTTGATGGAAACATTGTATATGACTCAATCACTGGAACCAGGGAGAGAGGAGTGAAAATCCTCTGCGCCCCCCTTTCTCCAAGACTGGACTTAGAAGTTTGCACCTCCTCTGAGCTACTTTGCTTATTAAATGTAAATGTGCCATTTGATGTCAAACATAAAGAGCAAAACTCTGTGATGTAGCACTTGAACCTCCCACAAGAGAAAGTGTGAAAAGCAAGGTCACTGCCAGCAGAGCAAAATCGCTCCCCATTTGTTACTTTGGTAACAAAGTCTCAACCGAGACAGCAAAGCTGTGTTCTGAGGCTTTCCTAGTTGCCCCAGAGGAACTGCAAGCCCTGTTCTAGAAACACAGCAGCCACTTCCTACTTTCATTTTATTCTTTGGGTTATAGCCAGCTCAGTCCTCTCTTAAAGGGAGGCTGAAGCTCGTTTTCCCCCGTCCCGTGCAGGGCAGACAGGCACACAGTGGATTTCCCTTCTAGCATTAGTGAAGGCTTCTTTGGAGCCAACTGGGGGTTGTGGCTGAGAGCCGCTGGCCAGGGTTGTGTGGTCTGTGATCATGAAGTAGGATTTTTTACCCCCTTGCAAATTAATTGCCTTTAGCCATTCCTGCTCAGGCTTATTTGTCAGTTTCACATCCTCTAGGAGCTCCTTCAAGCCCTGGGATATCTCAGAGCTAGTCCTGGACCACGTTTTTTCTTTTGCTCTACCCTCAGCCCAGTGTGATCTCATCCACTCCTGTGGCTTCAGATACCACCCAGGTGCCAGCAACTCCCACACTTATAACTCACTCTGACCTCGTTCCCGGACTCATTTTGCAAATGCATTCAGGGCTTTCCTTTCTCTGGGCTGTTTTGCAGCCATTTCAAATGCACCACGTCTAAAACCGAATCCTCGATTCCCTGGCTGGCCCCAAAGTGTTCCTCCTTCATTCTTTTCTATCTTCACAAAAAGCATCACTTGCATCCCTTTGCTCAAGTCGGTGGTCTGGCTGTCGTGCGCCATACCATCCTCTCTCTCGCCCAGTCCGTTACCAACAGCTTCCCACTCTGCCTTCCCCCACTTGCCTCCATCTCCACGGACACCAGGCTCGTCCAAACCCCTTTCCAACCTCTTCTCATGCAGCAGTCAGAGCTTTTGAAAATGGGAATTAGGAACAGATGCTGACCTCAAGTCTTTGCTGACCATCACACTCCCTTGTTTCTGAAATCCTCCTCATTTGCCTACATTGTGATTGTCTGCCTCTCTCCTCCCTAGAACCCAAGCTCTTTGAGAGATAAGGTGATACACGCATATACACGGGTGCCTGGTGTATGGAGCTTCTCGTAGAAACAGAAGCCGATTTGCCCTCCCTCCCTTCACTCCACTGAGATACTTCCCTATGAAAACAGGGTGGCCTGTAAAACGAGAGTTTTAAATACATATGTGAAGGGTTGTTTGTTTTAGAAGCTAGAACAAAACAGGTATTTATTTTACCTAGCTCACCAGGTGGTTTTCTTCTCTTGCACTCAAGAGTGTGGTTTCTCTTACCGCCATCAATCACTCTTTAAAAGAGAACAGATCTGCTGTGCAGAATGAGAAAATACCGCAGGACAATCAAACAAATATTTAGCATAAAAGCCAAGGCAATGGTTCTCACTTGCATCTGCTACATCTGGCTACTGAGGAAGATTAGACACAGGGCCACTTCTTCCTCTGAAGGGATCTATGTTTAAATGGGTAACAGAGGGATGGACCAAAGGTACGTCCTGGGAAGCAGCTAAGAGGTGAAAGGAGGTGTTCTCACAGGAGAAGGCGCTGAAAATATGGTTTCAATGTTTTATCAAGATGAATTCGGCTGTGTTTGAAAATATACGTGTACATCTTCGTCTAATGAAAAATGATGCCTTGGGGCACCTGGGTGGCTCAGTCAGTTAAGCGTCTGACTCTTGGTTTCAGCTGAGGTCATATCATGCTTCATGGGATCAAGCCCCGCATCGGGCTCTGCTCTGATAGCATGCAGTCTGCTTGGGATTCTCTCTCTCCCTCTCTCTCTGTCCCTTCCCCACTTGCTCTCTCTGTTTCTCTTTCAAAATGAATAAACAAACTTAAAAAAAAAAAAGAAAAAGAAAAAGAAAAAGAATAGGGGACTGGGTGGCTCAGTCGGTTGAGCATCCAACTTTGGCTCAGGTCAAGATCTCAGTGTGTGGGGTCAAGCCCCGTATCGGGCTCTCTGCTGTCAGCACACAGCCCAGTTTGGATCCTGGACCCCCCTCTCTACCCCTCCTCCACTCTCTTTCTCAAAATAAATAAATGTAAAAAAAGAAAAAGAAAAGCAATGCCATATACCAAAAACATACAAAGGACTGACACTATTAAGACTGTTGCATAGTAAGGGGTGTAAATGTTATTTTATACCTACTTCTCTTTCTGCCCTTCCTCTATATCGCTGTATTTCCTTTCTTGGTTTAACAACATCACCCATTTCAGCAATGTTTGCTGTAAAGCAAAACTGATATTCAGGGAATCCTGGTTTTAGCATCAACAGTTAAAAATTTGGAGATAAACATTGATGGTAAAAATATACTGACCCCTCTAGGGAAGGAGAAAAAAGTGCTTGAAAGGCAAAAATAAAAACAAAACTTTTCATAAAATTTAACTAATGAAAACCCATAGTTTTCTGAAATTAACAAAAGTTCCCCATAACATTATTCCAACTGAGAAATTGCTAACACAGTAAAGCGCCCAGCTAACTTTACAACCTCACTAGCAAATAAATAATTTCTTCACCTATCCAATTTGTTATACTTGGAACTTTTAAGCAGTGACTACAGATGTACATGTATGCCATTTCTAATTCCCGCCTAGTTAAAATGCGATCCTGTGGGCCCAGTCTTAGGAAAGATGGAAAAGAAAACAATTTAGAGAGCATGTCTGGCTGTTGTGGGCTGTTAATAAAAGTTCTTTAAACAAATATATAAAACCTTAGCTCTCTTGCACCTGAATAACTCCAAGTCTAAATGGGACTTAGTAAAAAGCACTGGGATAGGGAAGTGGCCACAATAAGTGGTACACAGTGTCACAAGAAGTCAACAGGCTAAGAGTTGACCTCCCTCCGCTGGGATCTGGGAGCGCTCTGGGGAACAATCAAGGAATGACTGGAATGGTTGGTGAGGTATCTGTGACACCAGCCTCTGCACTCAAAAAATCCCAAAGGGGGAAACAGAAAGAAAGAAAAGAAAGGGCAGGGTTGGGGAAATGGTGGGGTGCAGGGTGGGGGGGGGAGAGGGTCCCAGGCAGCAGAAGCCACCAAGATTCCCACTCTCAGAAGGGGCTGCCCCTGTGGAGGGACCATGACTGTAAACTCGAGGCAACATTGCCCAGAGAGAAAGGGTCAAGCGCCAGGCACCTTAACCGGCACGTCAGCTTTCGGTCACACAGACAGAGGCCCTGACACGAATCAGTACATCTAGGGTCCTTCACCCGAATCGAACCGCAAATTCTGGTATCTATGCATCTTCCTGACTCCAAGGGGCTAAACACCAAGAGTATGCACCATCACGCAGACAGGCTAACTCATTTACTCTGGGTCTCCTACCACTTTCAAAAGAGTACATGGTCACTTTAAAAGTGAGGGTGCCTGGGTGGCTCAGTCAGTTAAGTGTCCGACTTCAACTCAGGTCATGATCTCACGGTGCGTGGGTTCCAGTCCCGCATGGGGCTCTCTGCTGTCAGCACACAGCCCACTTGGGATTCTCTGTCCCTGTCTCTCTCTGCCACTCACCCCCCCTCAAATAAATAAACATTAAAAAAAAAATTAAAAGGTAACATGATAAAGAAGACAAATGCAAGGGAAAATGAGCCAAAAAAGGGAAAAAACAAAAAGCAAAAACAACACTGGGTGGCTTTTCAGTGGAGAGCCAGCAACCATAAAGCACCCTGTCCCAGATTCCTTTTTTCGTTCTGCACTCAGATACTTTACAACTCCGTAAGTTGTAGAAGACGGGTAGTACTGTAAATGACTCTTGTCCATAGACATACAAATACATTTTGTCAAGAGGAGGCACAACTGATAATTCATTTTCTTGTTTGCCTGTGTTGTCCTGGGGATTCTCCTGAACCAATCATAAGGGCTTACTGGTTCCTCATTCATTAGCGAGCTCTGTAAAATCTTTGGCGTGCCCATTTTGTATTTGTTGGAGAGTCAGGAGTTTACCTTCTTTTTTTGTTGTTGTTGTTTTATTTTATTTTTGAGAAAGAGAGAGAGCAAGAGCGAGTGAGCAAGCAGGTGAGGGGCAGAGAGAGAGAGGGAGACACAGAATCCAAAGCAGGCTCCAGGCTCTGAGCTGTCAGCACAGAGCCTGATGCGGGACTCGAACTCACAAACTGTGAGATCATGACCTGAGCCAAAGTCGGACACTTAACGACTGAGCCACCCAGGTGCCCCAGGATTTTACCATCTTAAAGAAAACCTTCAATACATATTAGAATTTTTGCATCAAAACCACTTAAAACAGAAAAATGGCAGCGTAAACCTCTAGCATACTAGAGAGAATTACTATACATTTCCTGTGGCAAATTATTCTGTCAGGGGCCTTGAAAAGAAGAGTGTACTTATAAAAGTTCAAATATTCTATAATAATGGTTCCAGAACTGCCCTACTGCTCAGGGATACAGCTGAGACTCAGTTTCCCCACCCACAAGAGAAGAATCATGACGCCCGCTTCTTGGGATTGTTACAAAATTAATGGACATAGACCCCATGGCAGTATCTTCCACAATGCCTGGCACAGAACAGCCTTCCCCATAGGTTCAACAATCTAAATAAACTCCGAGTGCATTCTGTTGCTTTCGAATACTGAATCACATTTGGTCAAAATTAATCAACTCCTTCTGGAAGAAATATGTAGCTGAGAAATGCAAAATACCAGATGAATGTGTGAAAACAGGGACTTCAGAGACCTCAGTTAATAACGACTCACATTTTCTTTGCTATGATGACATTTAAAAAAAAAATCTAACAAATATTAAAACTTTATCAGGGAATTTCTCTTTTTTTTAAGGTGTTAAATCTCTTGTTAGTAAGGACTTTGATAGATAGTGCCAGGGTGTTCTGTCCAGAAAAAAACTGGTCAGTGGAGAACAGAAGTGAAGGCTACCACAAAGAAACAAGAGGAGAAACGGCGTCAACACCCTCGCAAAGTTGTGCAACAGGGAACAGAGGCAGAGGAAATGGACCAAATATAAAGCCAAAGTGAAAACCCGTAACAGCCAAAAAGATTACCCCAGAGAGTCACAGTATCTCACTGGGAGCTCGTGAAGCCTCCCAGACAACCTGACACCCAAAGGCAGGGCAGCATCGAAGGAGACAGAAGGCTCAAGGTCAAGAGTCTTGGGTTGTAAACTTGAGTGTCATTTAATTCCTCGAACCTCAGTTTTCTCATCTGCTAAGTGGGACATCATTTCAAGGTAGCGTGGCTTGAGTGAGATTTAATGAGTTACGAATTTGAAAACACCCACCAGCATGCCAGGCTCATGATCACAAATGAATACAGAGCCTTGTCCCCTTATACTTCATATCACTTGAAATGGAGGAGCAGGGATTCGAACCCAATGTTTACGCACACTGTGTTCTTTCTACTCGTATCTCCCTATGTTCCCTATTTTCCAAATTTGTAGGCAAAAGAAATTACGTCCTGAAGAAAACACTCTGAAGCCTTTCCCTGTGTGATTTTGGGCTATTTTTCTTGCTTTAATTCTGGAACCCCTTCATCATGACTTTCGGATCCACTCTGTGTCTTTTATTCCTACGGCTTAGTTTTATGATGATTTTAAAATTGAAAATGTAATTTCCTGAGTCTCAACCCCTTTAACTTCATATTAGACTTCATCTCTGCCCCTCTGCAGAGATGAATTTGCTGCAGGAGTCATGTGATGCCTTGACTGCTTTCTGCAGGGCATCAACTGGCCAAGGATCACCAGTACCAGGATTGGAAGAAAGTCTGGTGATATTTATATGAAGTAGATCCCAAAGAATGTCAGTATTGTAAATATTAGTACAGAAGATACAAGAATAGAATGAATCTTGTGGCTACCCAAAGTCAGAGTGAGAGGTTTACGATCATGAGAACCCACTGGCTAGCCAGCATTTTTTGGAGCATTTACTCCACGATCCCCAGAACTGCCCAAAATCTGCCTTGTCCCATTGAAGCTTCAGAACGATTTGCAGAGAGAGGTTGTTATTGCCCCCATTTTACAGATAAAGTAACTGAGGTCCAGAGAAATTAAGTTACTTTCTCAAGGCCATACGGTTAGTAAGTGGAAGAGATGAGCTTGAACCCAGATATGCCCGACTCTAGGCTATTCTCTCAAGAATTACATTACACCAAATGAGATTTTGTTTTTCTTAATGTTTATTTAGTTTTGAGAGACAGAACACGTGCAAGCAGAAGAGGAACAGAGAGAGAGGGAGACAGAGGATCCGAAGCCGCTTCACACTGACAGCAGAGAGCCTGATGTGGGGCTTGAACTCGTGAAGTGTGAGATCATGACCTGAGTCACCCAGGGCACCCCTACAAGAGCTTTGAAAAAGAGACTTCTTGGGGCACCTGGGTGGCTCAGTTGTCTGAGCATCCGACTTCGGCTGAGGTCATGATCTCGCTGTTCGTGAGTTCAAGTCCCACATCAGGCTCTGTGCTGACCGCTCAGAGCCTGGAGCCTGCTTCGGATTCTGTGTCTCCCTATCTCTGCCCCTCCCTCACTTGTGCTCTGTCTCTCTGTCTCTCAAAAATACATAAACATTAAAAAAACATTTTTTTTTTTAAAGAGACTTCTTGAAGGTATAGGAAGACCTAATATATTTAGCTAAGTAAAGGGAAAGGAAAGGAAAGGAAAGGAAAGGAAAGGAAAGGAAAGGAAAGGAAAGGAGTGGACAGGAAAGGAAAGAAAACAAAAGCACAAGACCAGTTCTCCTTGGGGGAAGGAAATAAAATTCCATATAAAGGAGATCAACCCAGTTGGGCTTGAAATAGCTTGTAGTTTCAGGGAAAATCCTGAGCAGTTTTTACACATTCTAAAATATAATTGTATAAAACAAAGAAATGCTTACATTGTTCAAAAGCCAGAATTTAAATATATTAAGTGAAAAGTCTCTCTCTGTTTCGCCACCCACAGCACAGTCCAGACCCCCAACTCCTGATTCCCAGAGGCAACAAGTGTTCTTAGATTTCTGGTATCCTTTCAGAGTTGGTTTTTTTCCCTGCATAGATAAGCAGATACATGAATAGATACTGTGTAGTGTGAAGAAATCTTACAGGCATGCAATGCTTATGAAATGCAACTTAAAATTTTTTTTAATGTTTTTATTTATTTTTGAGAGACAGAGAGAAAGAGACAGAGACAGAGCATGAGCTGGTGAGAGAGAGAGAGAGGGGCGGGGGGGGGGGTGGGGGGCGGGGGGGGGTGGGGGGCGGGGAGAAGACACAGAATCCGAAGCAGGCCCCAGGCTCTGAGCTGTCAGCACAGAACCCCATGCAGGGCTTGAACTCATGAACCGTGAGATCAAGACCTGAGCTGAAGTTGGACACTTAACAGACTGAACCACCCAGGCACCCCAAGGAATACAACTTTTGAGTGAGGGCAGACAAACTGTGTAAGTGTCCACAGTTCCGTGTAAGACGCTGATACACAATGGTGAGATGCTAGAGGCACATGGCTGTTACCTTTGCTTCTTCCTAAACAGGCAATAGCACTAAGAATCCTGCAGGGAGGGATGAGAAGGTAGTGAGTGTGAAACATAGGACTTTATTTAATGGGAACAAATGTCATGAGTAGGGCAATCACAGTTTATCATCCACATGAAATACCTGTGAAAAGAGCACTATCGGTAATTACACCACGACAAGAGATCTGGGACTATCCCAGGGAAGTGTAAGTGGTCACTGAAGACTACCCAAGCACTTAAGCACCAAAGACACTCCAGACTAAATAAGAAAGGGCTGGGGCGCCTGGCGGCTCAGTCTATTAATCCTCCCACTTAGGCTCAGGTCATGATTTATCGAGGTCTGTGGGTTCCAGCCCTGTGTCGGGCTCTGTGCTGACAGCTCAGAGCCTGGAGCCTGCTTCAGATTCTGTCTCTCTCTCTCTCTCTCTCTCTCTCTCTCTGCCCCTTCCACGATTGCTTGCTCTCTCTCTCTGAAAAATAAACAAACATTTAAAAATGTCTTACAGGGAACAAAGTTCTTTCTGGTTAAGTTTGGGAAACATTGTATATATACTAAGATATCCTTTGGGATGTGCAGAGTGGTAATAATATTAAAGTCTGGAGGATGCGTGCAGTCAAGGAACACTTTATCTACTCAAATTTTCCAAATTAATTATACCAAGGACCCACTAACAAATTTGTAGGATAAGGTCACTGAAAATTACTGGCTACGAAATTGACTTGGAGTCTGGTTATCCCTCTGGAATGGATTCACAATGGTCTTGTGCAAATAGCACAGGGCAAGACAGGCAGTCAGGCAAAACCAGACAATGGGAGCACGGACTCCAGAGTCATACTGTCTGGGTCAGAAGTCTGGCTCTGCCACTGAGTGCCACGTCCCTGGGGCAAATTACTTCACCTCTCTATGCCTCCATTTCCCCATTTGCAAATGAGGACCCCTAAGGTTTTTATGAGGATATAATGAGAATGAGCCATAAAAAGTGAGAAGATCAACCCAAAGACCTGAATCATTCCACAAAACTTCTGGTGAGTGTTTATAATATATCAGATACTGTGGTTTCAGTGATAAATAACATGCTCCCTTCTCCGCAGGCACGCACATGGAGCGGGGGTGGGGGGCCACAATGCACCATGATCAGTTCTCCAATCGGAGCGTGTAGGCATGCAACAGGAGCAGAGGGGACATTAATTTTGCTGGGTGGCATGATGCAGGGACGCTAGGTTTGTGAAAGGCATCACAAAAGAAGGCTGACCCAAAATATTGACCTGGAAGGAAAAACAGATTCTGCCTTACAGAAATAAACATGACCATATTCCAGAGCTGATCTATAGAACTCCCACCCTTCTGGGAAGGGGATGAACAAGTCTGCCCAGCAGCACACCTACATGTCAGAAGCCCAAAGATAGGTGTAGGCCCTAGACATTTTAGAAAAACTTAAGACACAAGCTATGTATAACACGCGTGTTGTCAAAGCCAGAAAAACTCACCACTCCAAATTGTTCTGTTTTCAAGAGGGCCCTGGCAGGGAGAAGATGCATACCATAGGTATCTGAGGCAGCACTGTGACACAGGCCGCTTGCATCAGAAGAATCTGGAGGCCTCTTAGAAGTACCAGCTGCCATGGGGCGCCTGGGTGGCTCAGTCGGTTGAGTGTCTGACTTAGACTCAGGTCACGATCTCACGGTTTGTGAGTCCACGCCCTGCATCAGGCTCTGTGCTGACAGCTCGGAGCCTGGAGCCTGCTTCAGGTTCTGTGTCTCCCTCTCTTTCTCTCTCTCTCACCAGCTCATATGAGGTCTCTCTCTCAAAAATAAACGCTAAAAAAAAATTGAAGAAAAAAAAAAAAAAAGAAGTACAGACTGCCCTAGCTACTGACTCAGAATTCCGGGGACTACTGTCTAAGAAGTTGCATTTTATGAGGCAGCCTATGTGGTTTGCATGTATGAGCACTAACATGTCCTCCCAGAATGTTATACTTCAAAATGTTCAAACCGACGGACTTTGGTCACAAAGGCATACTCCAAGTAGATCATGAGTGGATTTAACTCCCTCTCAAAAAAGTTTTGCCAAAAAACAGATGTGAACTTGTACACCCAATCCAGAGAAAAAAGAATTTTTAAGTTTATTTATTTACTTTGGGGGGTGGGGTGGAGAGAATCCCAAGCAGGCTCTGCATTGTCAGCATGGAGCCCAACGTGGGGCTCGAACTCACAAACTGTGAGATCATGACCAGAGCCGAAATCAAGAATCAGATGCTTAATTGACTGAGCCACCCAGGCGCCCCTAGAAAAAATGTTTTAAGAATAGCGCTTATTACATTAAAGCCTCAAAGAATTTTGATAATGTATCCAAGAGAACAGAAAAGTTAGTGTCTCTTACATGATACTTAAACCAAAACTTGGACAGGGCCTAACTCTATTACTCATACCAGTTTGAAATGAAATAAAAATGTCCTACAAGCATTTATACAAAACTGACTTTAGTGAACTGTTCTTTTCAATTAAACGAATGCTTCCTTATTAATTATGTTGGATTAAGATATGTTATGTTTCTCTCGGAGACTTTTCAATTAAGCTGGGTTTATTTACACATTTTCTTGAGGACATGAAACCTTTCCACTATTGATATAATCCAATCTTCTGCCGGAATATAGAGGAAAATCCTCTGAATCAGCTCCATGATTTTCTACCCTTTTCTACCCCTCAAGCTCTACCCCACGAGAGGCCCTGACCCCTGATGAATATGTAGACACACACAGAGCTCAGAAAACCAGTAACAGATTTTAAACTCTAGCACACAGGAGTGCAGTTGTATTACTGAGCCAGCCCCTAAAACTGGCATTAGCAGCCAACATACCCTTTCTGGTCTCATCAGGTTATTCCTGGTTGAATAATAAGGACCATCAGACAACAAAATGATAGCTGACGTTTGTGTAGCGCTCAACAGTTTGCAAGATATTTTCACAGTAACAATTTTTATGTTTATGAAAGTGTTCTGGTTTCGTCCTTATTACTGGACCCTGACGCGACCAGATGAGAGAGCGCGATTCAGAAGTCAAATGACTTATCCGAGGACGTGGCAAAATGGAGGTACCCTGCTTCAGACTACAGCACACAACCTTCTGTAAGAAAAGTGAATTTCAGGTACTTTTCATTGCTTATGAATTTTCTATCAAACGCCATGATGCTGCTCAGCCAGCTGTAGAATCCTACTTCTTAGAGCGTGTCTGCTTCCCAGGACAAAGCAACTTCTTGAAACAGAAAGGACAGAAGGAGCACAGGTCTTACACAACAGAGAACAAAGAAAAGCTATACATCTACCCTCCCTCACCCTCTCCCTCCAACCCTGCCTGAAAAAGTTCTGCTCATCCTTTAAAAGGTCAGTTTAGGGGCGCCTGGGTGGCTCAGTCCATTAAGCATCCAACTTTGAGCTCAGGTCATGATCTCATGGTTTGTGAGTTCCAGCCCCGCGTTGGGCTCTGTGCTGACAGCTCAGAGCCTGGAGCCTGCTTTGGAGTCTATGTCTCCCTCTCTTTCTGCTCCTCCCCCAGTCATGCTCTGTCTCTCTCTCTCTCTCTTTCTCAGAAATAAACACTTAAATAAATAAATACATCAATCAATCAATCAATCAATCAATCAATAAAAGGTCAGTTTAAACACCACCTCTACCAAGAAGCTTTTCCAAATCCAGTGGCAGAATAATGTCTCCAAATCCAATGCAGAGAATAAATCTCTTCTTCTTTTAATGTGCCTTTCCGCCTTGTGGTAGAGTTAAATTCCTATCTTCTCATCCTTGATTATGATCCTTGTCAACTAAGGTAGTATGTCTATTCATCTTGTGCATTCTTCAAATGTGCCCTTGAGCTGGCATGGACAGAGCTCCATGGGGCTCATCAATATTTTTTACAGCAATTCATGAAGATGTGTCAGGAAATCAATTCAATTTCATATACTAACACTTAACGAATGAATTGACTTGTACTCCATGGACGAAAACAGCCCTGCCAGGGAGATGTAAAATATTTTTTGTTTTCAAGGAGAGGAATCTATCTACATAAAAGACATGCATTTTCTTTTTCTGTCTCCTGCTTTTCTTCTCTGTCCTTTGCCAAAACATACAGAATAACCAGCCACTTTTTTTGGAAAAGTGACCATATTTAGCTAACTCAATCCCTACAGCAAATGTTCTGGAATCTTCTATGCAACTGTCCCAAACCCATCTGTTTGAGTATTTTAGGAGGAGTAACCTCTTGGCCTCAGCTTGGGCATCTCTCAAATATGACTCTTGGCATAGCTTCCCAACATTCCTGTCAAAACTTTTCCCCTATAACTGTATTAAACTGTTAAGCTAGTGAATCATTTTATAGCCATGTCAGTGTACTAGAGGCTAAATCCCACTGATGGTAAACCAACAGTTATGGGATTTACTGGGCCTGAAGGTGAACCACCTCATTCCAAGTATCAAGATATATAGAAGCTTTGAAATTCTAGGATAAAACCCTGACAAAACCTCAGAAGTTTCTAGAAGCATTACTGCTTATTGCAAGGTACTTCTAGCTTGGCACTCAGCTCTCTATGAAGTACTTTCTACCTTTCTTTCAAATCCTTTCTCCTCTGCTCCTCTGTTTCTGATCTTTGAACAATCATAAGATCTGACTAAAATGGCCCACATTCCCACATGGCAACAATGATCTTGAAGTAAATTATGGCTGCCTCCTTGAGAAGGAGACAACCCTTCCCAGTTTCCACAAATTTATATTCACTTTCCATGCTCTCTAGCCTTTGTGTGGATGACTCCTTCCTCATAGAAATAAATATGACTATATTCCAGAGCCAATCTACAGAACTCTTATTGGCTCTTTAGGAATTAGAAACTCTGCCCATCGGTGTACCTGAGTGTCAGACAATGAAGGATATGTGTGAGTCCTACAGATTTTAGAAAGTATTTAAATATAAATTATGGATACCCAATGAATGTCTAAGGAGGGCTTGTTGGGGGAAATGGTGGAAAGGTTAAGAATAATAATGCCTTGTTTTCATAACACTTGTGGTTTTGTCACAAGCTCCAGGAAGCTACAACTGTACCCCCAAATCCCCACCCCCGTCCTTATTTCTGTAGAATTTATTAACTGGGTCACAGAGAGGTGGTGAATTTGCCAGATTTAAAGATGTCCTGGGAGAAAGGTGAACTTGGATTTTCCATACCAGTTTGGAGCTCTACACAGAAAACAGACTTTTAACAGAAAAGTCTTTCCACTCATTTATCCATTCATTCATTCAACACATTTTATGGAGCACCTACGGTGTGCCAGGGAAAGTGCCTGCTCTCAAGAAGCACAGATTCTAGTACAGGGAGACTTAAGACACACAATAACATGTGCATAAAAATGTCCAGTAGTGACAGGGGCTAGAAAAAAAACTCAGGGGTGTGTGTGTGTGTGTGTGTGTGTCCACATGCTTTGGAGCAAAATAGGAGGGGAGTGGGAACTCGAGGAGCTACACTTATTTTATACAGGGTACTTGGGGAAGGCCTTTCTGAAAGGATGATACCAAGCATAGACATGAAGGAAGCAAGGGGGAGCCATCTTGGGGGGAAATCCTGTCCATTCCCCTACAGTTCATCCCAAATATCACCTCTTCTGTGAAGCCTTTATTGATTAACCCAGTCAGAAATGTTCTATACTGGGGGCGCCTGGGTGGCTCAGTCGATTAAGTGTCTGACTCTTGACTTCTGCTCAGGTCATGATCTCACGGTTTGCGAGTTTATCGACAGTGCGGAGCCTGCTTGGGATTCTCTCTCTCTCCTCTTTCTCTGCCCCTCCCCTGCTCACTTTCTATCTCTCTTTCTCACTCAAAATAAATAAATAAACATTTTTAAAAATTATTTAAAAATGTTCTATGCTGTCTCTAACTCTTAATGCAAACTCTTTCATATCATGTTTATTTGCTTCCATTTTCCCTGAAAGTAAAACCCTTGGGATTATTTATTTCTTCATGTAATAAATAGTCAACTATTCTTTACAATGTATCTGCTGGCTTTAAAAATTCCCAGGTCTTATTGAAGAGGGGTGGTGGGAAAAAAGATACAGGTGGAGTGGGGAAGAAATACTGCTTTTCTGTGAAGACAAGCAAAAAAAGAGACGATAAATGAATTCAGTTACTATTACTTAGGAATTATATCTCAAATACTCTTACCTAAGAACAAGTATTGTGAAGTAAACCCTTGGAAAAAGTTTATTCTAAATGAGTCAGTTTATAACCAAAGATAGGCATCTGAAATAATCATCTTTTGATAATATTTGGAACTTCAAATTACTAAATAACCCACACTCTGCATAGATAGTAAGATAATTCTGTTTTTAGGGTAGAGGTTGCTTTTTAAAATGAAAAAAGCCCCCCCCCTTTTTTAGAATAAATGTAAAAGAAACTGGAAATTTTGAAAAGCATGAATTCTACTTGTCTTTGGTAGCTTATTAAGAAAGAAAGAGTTGAAAATTAAGTTAGGACCTACTGTAAAGCCTTCAAACTTTCTATTTTACCCTTCCTGAAATCAGCTAATTTAAAATTATATTTAGAATTAAAAATAATAAAGCTGTCCGAAAACCACAGAGACAAAATAGTGATGTCAAGATAATTATAAACCTTTGATGTTGATGACACATACTTGCTATATTAAACTCATTTTTCAGTTAAAGAAAATAACTAAAAAGACCAATACAGTCATTCTTTTGTAAGAACTGAAAAATGTTTCTCTAAATACATGAACTTGCTGTCCTGGAGATGGATTACTTCCCTAATGGCAGATATTTGGGTAAAATAAACTTTGGCAAACAACCTAACTTACCAATTTTACGACTAGTTGCCAACTAGCAACAAAATAAATCACTTCTCTAAAATACTCTGGCAGCCCCCACCTTTTCGAAGCTTTGCCGTTTCATCCCTACAGTTCGGCGCTCCAGAATTAAGGTCGCTGTTTCTCTTCTCACCATGCCTATCACCTGTCCTGTTTCTAGAATTGCAAGAAACTGTGGAGACTACAGGTGGAAACACTGAGGCCTGGAGGTCAAAGGGTTTCAAGGTGATCCCCTTAGCTCCTGGCCACTGGCTCCTCTGTGGAAAGGTGCTTTGTGATTCTGGAATTATCAAATGTAGCAAAGAGTAACTCCTCCCTCCCTCCCTTCCTTCCTTTCTTCCTTTCTTCCTTTATCTATTATTTTTGAGAGAGAGAGAGCGTGCACACGAGCGGGGGAGAGGGGCAGAGGCAGAGAGAGAATCTTAAGTAGGCTACCCACGCAGTGTGGAGCTCCATGCAGGGCTCGACCCTACAATCCTGGCATCATGACCTGAGTGGAAATCTCGAGTCGGACACTTAACTCATGGAGCCACCCAAGCACCCATGGAGTAATTCCTTCATTTAAAGAAGAGATTACACACGTCGGGCTAGTAACATGTTTTGGTTGGGTCTCCACAATGCGTCTTTCTTTTTAAAACGGAGATAAAATTCATAACACATATAATTCACCATTGTCACCATTGTAAAACTGTACAGAGTGATTTTCCTTATATTCACAATGTTGTGCAAACCATCACCAGTGTCTCCTTCCAGGACATTGTCATCAGTCCCGAAATAGGACCTCATAATGTTTTAATCCTTTTTGCAATTAGTGAAAAACACGTAAAAGTTGGGAGCACGGACATAAGAAATTCATGTTTCCAGCTTCTCAAGGAAAATCTGAACTTCCAACAACATTGCGGGGAGGGGGGGGTGCTCAACGTTGCGGGGGAAACGGGCCCTACAGTTCATCACCTGGCCAGGAAGTGACCCGAGGCAAATGAGTTAGCCACCCCTGCTTTACATGATCAGGCACTCAAGCCACTCTGAATCACTTTTAGGACAGCCTAGGGTGTGATTCTGGCAGATTCCCAAATGCTCACAGTTCTGTGTTCCCTGAGCTGGCAATCAAGGATAAGCAGGCTTGACTACCTAGTTCTGAAGCTCCAAGGGATCTATGGGCTTCCAGAAACTTCTTTATTCCCCTTTTCCTCAAAATGCCTGTATTTCCCACCCCAGATTTTTGCTGAAGTCTCTCTTTTCACCTGGAAAGCCATCCTATATTTACATTAGTAACATCAGACCCGTGTCCCTCGAGGACCACCATTACAACTTGTTTTTGTTTTCTACTTATTACTGTATTTTATTTCCTTGTGACTACTTAATATATTATTAAAAATTTTAAATATATTTAAAATATATATTTTAATATATTTATTTAAATATTTAAATATATTTAAAATATATTATTAAAATTATTAAAAATTTTTTCTTAATGTTTATTTTTAAGAGGAAGAGAGAGAGACAGAGTGTGAGCAGGGGAGTAGCAGAGAGAGAGAGAGACACAGAATCTGAAGCCGGCTCCAGACTCTGAGCTGTCAGCACAGAGCCCAACGCAAGGCTCAAACTCACAAACCGCAAGATCATGACCCAATGCAAGGCTCAAACTCACAAACTGCGAAATCAGGGCCTTTCAGAGTCAAAACCAACTGAGCCACCCAGACGCCCCCACCGCCCCACAAAATAATATTTTTAAAAAGGGAATCATATATACCATGTGAATGATAACCGGTACTCCTCCCTTACACATATCATCATGATAAAAATAATTTAAAAATTTTTAATTGTTAAATTAATTATAAAAATTAATTAGATGAGAAAAAAAATACTCTTCATTTCTAACCAGATATCATTGCCTGTGGAAGACCATGAGCCTCATGTCTACCTGCATGATACAAAAGGAGGTGAATCAGCATGAGTAAGGTGGCAAAAGTCAGAGAGCCTCAAATACAGGCATTCCCTGTGGATGATGCAAAGTATTCGAAGAGAACTGAAATGGACTAATCTTGTAATGTGATTGAAGGTGACTTAACCCTATGCCTGCAGCCTCCTCAAATCAGTCACTGGAGCACCACCAGTGCTTTCCAAAGCATGGAACACGTTCCGTGCTTTGGAAAACAAAGCCATGCCTCTCCTTTCCAAAGCCTCCTGCCAACGTGATCCATATCTCAAGAGCTGTGCCCAACCATTCAGCCATAGACAGCCCTTCTTCAACCTCTCTAGTCCGGATGTGCCAGTCCTCCCACATGTACTTCCATATGTGTAGGTCCAACAGCTCCTGGAGTCTGAAAACCGCTCAAGCATACAGGATGGATCTTCCACATGGCATGTCCTTCTCTGGTGAAGGCTACCGGCGTTAACTGATTTCTGGTCAGATTCCTGGCGTGTGGCGGTTTTGACTCCCTGGTGGGGAGAGTTTTGAGGTGATTTTAAAAACTGGAAACCAGTTTCCTAAATGAACTGAAATATGTCCTAGTTCTGTCTTAAATTTGGGGGTATTACAAACACTGAATACAACTACTATGGGGAAGTCATTCTTGGTGTGCTAAAAAGTAAGAGCTATTGTATTTAGGTCAGTTTTTGTTTTAAAGGTTAGGAAGTGTGCCTAGCAGGCTGAGGGTGGGGAGGTAGGTGGTGAGGCTTTGTTTCTGGAGTGGGCAAAGGGGCTGAGCACCTTGTATGATGATGACTCTAGATGTTATGCATGCCTGGGACCAATCAGTTCACACTACCAGGGTTAACTTGGCTAACGGACATAGGACAAAGATCCCCATAAGCAAATAAAAGCAGAGTGAACTAACCAAACCTTTAAAAAAAATATGAAAGACAACTTTTGATGGTCAATTTGTACTTCTCTGGTATCTAGAGTGATTTTCTAAAAATTGGAGGCCTTATGAGACCCACTAAAACTCAGTTTATAAAGCCATGACTATAATTTTACTGACTTAACTGATTAGCAAGGCTTATGGTCAGATCTTTGGGAAATATTACTGATCATATCAAGTAGTTATTTTATAGTAAGTTCTTCAGTATGTAACAGAACCTGCAATTAAAATATTGTGTCTAAGGAGAAAGACAACACACTTCGTTGAAATTTTCTTATTCACATAATTTTTAATATTTTCACTGCTGCAAAAGGCAGAAGATATTTTATTTTATTATTATTTTTTAATGTTTATTTTTGAGAGAGAGAGAGAAAGAGAGAGACAGAACACAAGCAGGGGAGGGGTGGAGAGAGAGAGGAAGACACAGAATCTGAAGCAGGCTCTGGGCTGCTGGGTGGGGAGGTAGGCACCCTCCGAGCTGTAGACACAGAGCCAGATGTAGCTCGAACTCATGGACCTTGAGATCATGACCTGAGCCGAAGTCAGACGCTTAACCAACTGAGCCACCCAGGAGCCCCAAGGCAGAAGATATTTTAGAAAAATAATAATGGATTTATCTCCAAGATGGGAGACAATGTATATTGTAAACAGACAACAGATAATAGGAAAAAGATGAATCAAGTCCCAAGTGTATGATTGGTGTAAGTTTCTAAATCTAAAAACTTACCCTAACCAGTTTCCCCCTTGAACTTATCTCCTGTTGATTTTCCATTTATGCCATTAAGTTTACACTCCTGCTTCGAAAAGGTTGGTGAGTAGAGTTAATGGATTTGGCAAAAAAAAAAAAAAAAAAAAAAAAAAAGAGCTTTCTCTCTTACATTTTCAGAATCTCTCTTTAATGCCATTTGTTGACCTTGGAATGAAGGAAACAGATGCTATTGTTGGACATAAACGTCGTCTCATACAGTATTTTTAAACTATCAGCTGTACAGCTGGTCTTTATATACGCAGTGAACACGTGTTTCTCTATACCTTTATTCCCTCAACACATATGAATACACAAGTGCCAGAACTCCACCCACATTCCAAGGCAGGGCACATTCTACAGCAAATACCCAAAATGAATTCTGCTGTATTTTCCCTGCTGATGAATCAAAATAAAAAAATGTTTTTCATTACGTCCTACAGAGTAAAATAAAACTATTTGACATGCTGCCCACACCAAAATATAGAAACCATGTTTAAATGAATGTGTAGAGATTCTAGCTGACATCGAAAGGAATTTAAATCTTGAATACACATGTCTAGCATCTATGAGTATTTTTCTTGCATTAAATTGGTATTATCACAAAACAGAGCAATCTTAGATATGGGCAAAAAAAAAAAAAAAAAAAAAAAAAGCTATAGAATTCTTGGATTAAGATTCCAGGTTCCAAATGGAGGCCTTAATAACATCCCAGCTCTCTAAGGTTTTAATGGCATCTAACAAAGTATTGAGGAGTCAGGGTTGGGCCATCTTTTCTTGAGCTGACTTATGGCTCATTGCATTTTGATGGAGGGTAAAGAATCTGAAATATTTTAAGATATTTTTTTAAATCATTAGGGGTACTGAGGAGAGGCCTGGAGGCTGGTGTTGGGTCAGAAGAGGTCTCAGTAACAGCTATTTCTTGGTCTCTGGCCTCATTGTAAAATGGTGGTCAAATCCTAGAAAGACCACTGCTTTGGTCCCTTCTGGTCTTAGAGGCAAGATTTTTTTCAAGCACATTTCAGATCATTTTGACCAGTAGCTTGCCTTTATCACTCATAATCTGATAGAACTTCAGAGCATGTATGTTGATGGTTTAAAAAGGGTTGAGGTCTTTAATCTGCTGTCAAAGCCTGATAAAGCCCATTTCTCATCCCCCAGGTATAAACTAACAAATGAAAGCTGGAGCTTTAATTGTTAAAAGCATTAAATCAGATTTAAAGGCCTGCTTTACTCAGCATAAAGAATTTCACATCTGAATTTATCCTCTTTCCCTGTCACCCAACCAAGTACCTATTTTAAAGTACTTATTCCAATAAAGTAATTATTTATGTTAAAGTAGACTTAAGAGTAATAAGCTTCTCTGGGCTGATCCATGTCCCAGGCCTGGAACCCAGGAAGAACCCCAGAGGTACACAATTCTGATGAAGTGAAACAAAAAGATGTTTCTGTGGCCAAACAAAAAAAGCAGTGGAAAAAAAAAAAAAAAAAAGGCAGGCATTTCAAACACCCAGGGCTACCCAAACCACTCCTTTTTCCATTGCCCCACAAGATGTGCTGGAAGTGTTTTGATAATAAAGCCCATCTGGCCCCAATCCGAAAGACAACTCTCCAGTTACCATCATTTTTCAACAGAGTAAGAAGTTACCCTGTTATGGCCTCCATAGAGGCCTGAACAGACCTGGTCTGGTTAAAGCTCTCTTGTGGGTCTATGCTGAGCTAAGGCCTGGCCATTGTGGTTCAAAACAGCAGCTAGGAAACTGAACATCACCTATATGGCTTCAAAGGGAACCAGCAAAAAGAAGGTTCTACCAGGACTTCTTAAACGCCCCCCATATTCACAGTTCATTCTGAAAGTCAGTCCATCTTGGTTTTATTTGGCTGCTGGAACCATGCGTGGCATAACTACCTATGAAGTACAACACCTCCCCATACCTAAAAATGAGACAGCAAGCACAAATGATGGATCATCATCAATGTTTGGATGATCCGTAAATCTCACGAGAACAGCAGAGATTTTAATTCTGCAAAATATTCTACCCCCGGACCATATGTCTACTCTCACACTCCATTAGTCATCAAACATTTTCTGTTTGCCTACAACATTCCCATCATCATAAAAACTAGAAGATTCTTTCCACTACAAGAGTCTTGATTACTACAAAGACAGAGGAAATGAACAGTTTCGATTAAGGAAACATTTTATTCAGTGAAAATTCAGCTTGTAGAAACACTTCCCTTTTTCTTTTGAAAGCATCCTACTAGAACAGATACAGGGTATCTGAAGCACAAATACAGGAGTCCTGTATTTTCAAAAGACTAAATTTTTTTTATCAAGCTCTAACCCAATCATAGCAGGGGTTGCTTACTCTGTCTTACATTAGTCATTTTTAATTAATTTATTTATTTATTTATTTAAAGTTTATTTATTTTTGACAGAGACAGAGTGCAAGCATGAGCTGGGGAGGTGCAGAGAGAGAGAGAGAGGGAGACACAGAATCCGAAGTAGGCTCCAGGCTCCAAGCTGTCAGCACAGAGCCTGACGCGGGGCTGGAACTCATGAACTGTGAGATCATGACCTGAGCCAAAGTCGGACGCTCAACCAACTGAGCCACCCAGGTGCCCCAGTCATATTTTTTTTTTAAATGTTTACTTATCTTTGAATGAGAGAGACAGAGACAGAGACAGAGACAGAGCGCAAGCCGGGGAGGGCAGAGAGAGAGAGGAAGACACAGAATCGGAAGCAGACTCCAGGCTCTGAACTGTCAGCACAGAGCCCGACGCAGGGCTCAAACTTGTGAATTGTGAGATCATGACCTGAGCCAAAGTCAGATGCTCAACCGACTAAGCCACCCAGGTTCCCCTGTCCTGCCTTAGTCTTCATAACAGAGCAGGAGACAACAAGGAGGAGGCATGGGAGAATAAGAACTTGAGTCACAGCCACTTTCAACCCAAGAATAGTAACCATAACCTTGTTCTTTATGGATTTATGACTTATTTCTAAACTTGGCAAATGAGGCCTCATTGTCCCAAAGAATCGAAAAGCATTTACATGCATTTTGTATTTTAAATCATCATTCCCTGGCCTATGTTCTTATTTGAAAAACAAATTGCAGTCTTCACATTGAAGACTAACCCTTGCTCAAAGTTCATGATTCGGAGAGAGAAACACTTTTTGTTGTTGTTGTTAGAGACAGTCTCATCTAATACATGTTGTATCTAATTTAGCATTTCTATGAAATACTATGGTGTTAAGAATTAAGACCAAAGAAAGATGCTTAGGGCAAGAAAGAAAGAAGAGAAACAGTATTTCCATTAAGGGAGGGAAAAATTACATTATTTAAAATAAGATCTGAAGTTATCTGTGAAGTCCTGAAATAAGAGCTGTAGGCGACAAGACACTGAAAAGCCTTCTGGTATCTGTCAAAATGGTAGAGTTCTGGGGTGCCTGGGTCGCTCAGTTCATTAAGCCTCTGACTTTGGCTCAGGCTGTGATCTTGCAGTTCATGGGTTCGAGCCCCAAGTGGGCTCTATGCTGACAGCTCAGAGCCTGAAGCCTGCTTCGGATTCTGTGTCCCACCCCCCCTCAAAAATAAATAAACATTTTAAAAAATGGTATAATTCTTCCAAAGCAGTTAAGGGGCTTCATGACAAAAGAAATTTAAGAATCACGACATTCACTGGAAGTAACTTTGGGGAAAAAGGGCTCTTTCCATCGGGCCTTAGATTCAAGAACGTAAGAGACATAGTATGTAGAGCTGCCCAGGTGCCAACGACATTTCCCCATTACGTACTTCGGGAGGGTGATGATTTAAAAGGAGCTCAAGATAAAAGAGGCAGCAAGGAGAGAATAAGGACTCTCGCAGATTCTCATGACAATTCAAATACCCTCTTAGTTCATTAAAAATGAATGAACACCATAAAATCAGTTTCAATCTGTATAACAGAAAATGTCAGGTGAAGTGAGAGCACGGAAAAAATGAGAGAGCTAAGTGGCTGGCTTGGAGCTTCATACTTAGTGGGCATGTTGAAATGACTGACAAAGACCTATTCTGTCCAGAAATCCCCCACTTTATTTTTAAGCCTGGAAACTGGTTAGTCATATCTATACAGAACACTTCCTGTCCAGGGGCACGAAGATGGCAACAATCTGCCAAGTTTAGTAGCTGCCTACATTTAGTGAATTGAGTTATTCATGGAATAAAAAACAGCATCGAACATTAGGGGAAAAAAATCTGGCTAACTGAAGCTTTAAAAGATATACAAAGAAAACAGGTTTGACTATTTCACAGAAGAGGGATAGATGGTGCCATGGAGAAAAAAAAATGAAAGAACAACAGACAATATTATTCTAAGAGACTATTTGCTGGTAGTTTCTGGACTATTGTAGCATCCCTACCAAATATAACAGCTCTCTCACTCCCACCCTTTAGATTAATAGTGCAAGTGGGGTGCCTGGGTGGCTCAGTCGGTTAGGCGTCAGACTTCAGCTCATGTCATGATCTCACCACACTGAGTTCGAGCCCTGCGTCGGGCTCTGTGCTGACAGCTCAGAGCCTGGAACCTGCTTCGGATTCTGCGTCTCCCTTTCTCTCCGCCCCTTCCCCAGTCTCTCTCTCTCAAAAGTAAACATTAAAAAAATTAAAAAAAGATTAATAGTGCAAGTGACAGCCCACATCTTCATCTACAAAAGTGTCCAAAGACTGCAGACTATCTCAGGGAACTAAGCAGCAGCAACGAAATCTTCCTTTCTCTTAATATGGTCTAATTCTAGGGTAAAGGAAGGGCCGCCTGAGAATTTTACAAAAACATGAATGCAGAGGACTAAAATATAGAGCAGAAAGGTAAACTTTTATCCACTGGTCTACCACCACCGTGTGACAGTAAGAACGCATGTTTGGGAAACAGAGGAAAACGATTAAGGATGGGAAGAAGGACCTTATCCCGGGCCACCCTGAGGGCTGTCAGGCTTCAGCGAGGCTGGCTCTCCCCACGGCAATTATAATTTTACTTGATTAACCCTTACGCGTGTCACAACAAGCCAGCCCAAGTGCCACCACAGAGAAACCTGAGGCGCGGCACCGCCTCCCCCCCGCACGCCCGCACCCCAGGCACAGAGGGGGCAACCGCAAAACATGCTGGGATGGAGGGCCACAGCAGGATCATCAAATACTCACTCCTATGCAGTTGCTCCCGTGCGTCTGGGGTTATCAGTCAGATCATCAAGTCAGCTATGGTTGAGCGAGCCAAATAATTTAAACCAGTTCTACCCATAAAAACCCCTCAGCCTGAAATTCTTCAGTGAGCCTGCTTACCGTCAGACTTGCTAGTTCGTGGACCCCCCAGAAGGGAGGGACAGCTTTACTGGGAGGGGGTGACGGAGCTCTACTCCTCCAACCGCCATTCACCCGAAGGCCTTCCAGAAAAGGGAATGGCACGACCCGGCAGAGGGCTCTGAAACGACTCCCACAGGCTGGCTTTCCTGCCTTTTTCTAACTCATCGTCTGCCATTTGCAAGCTCTTTGAGGAAATCATTTTTATAACCCAGCATGAGCGTCGCTAGAAATCCAAGCCAAGACAACACAGCCCTGGCTTCTGACTGGCCCCGATTCAGCAGTTGGAAAGGCAGCAGCATTCCTCAGTGTCACGTCCTTGTTTATGGGCCTGGCATTCATCCCACCCACCGGGAAGAGCCACAGAGCTCCTGTGTCCTCCACAGGCCACTGTTCCACTGCCTCCAAGTGGGCCTCCTACTTGGGAGACCAGCTCACCCTCCAGCCTACTGTTAACTCACACCCCAACAGACCAAACTGTCAAAACGTCTTATCCCATTATCTCAGTTACACCGCTGCTCACCTCTCTCGTTTTGCCCAAGTTTTGTTTTTGTTTTTTTCCCTTCTCGTTCCAGAGTTATTTCCTTACTCCTCCCTTCCTGTCTCTCCACATGCCTACCCCTGCCCTTGGAACCTCCACATCAGGGCTGGATCCCCGCCCCCTCCCTCTCCACAAGGCTCCCACTCACGATTTCTTCCTCATTGTTCCCTTGAAATTTTGAAATCTGTCCAGTGGCCACACCCTCAAAGTTCCTTGCTATTCTGGTTTTCTAGAAGGGTTCTGTTCCCGCTCAGTATATGTGACTTGCCCCTCAAGGCTAACTCCTTGAAAACTCTCCCAAGAGACCTCTTTGACTATCATCTCCTTTCTCAGGAGGACTGGAGTCAGACATTTAGACTCGGGATCCTGGGGAGGGGTCCATTGCCATGCTAGCTCTTTCGTAACTGACTTCATTTTAATTTTAAACCTCGAAAGGAGAAAACGGTGTTATAAGCGCTTTACAATAAAGAGAACAGTCAGTGCAGTAGTATCTCACTTTTATCGAGTAACTTCACAGAAGAAAAGAAGTTCCTTGGGACAAGCCCACCCTTCCGTGCTCTCTACAGAACGTGCACTGAGGCCTTCATCAGGTTGAATATCGTAGGCAGGCCTCGGACGCATTCTGTCATTGGGTGTCATTATAAACCTCCTTATCCACCCAGCACCTGCTGAGTGAAGCTGTCTTATCACTGACACACGCATCCCCTCATCGGCTCTCACAAGGGACCAGCATATTCCCACTGCTGTGACCAAGAGGAGAAACATAAAATTTCTCAGGATGGCTCAACTACTCAGTGTGGCCCAAATCCTACGTTATACGTATAATACGGAAGCCTGTCAAATCTAGGGTGTCCCTGGCAGATACATCGGTAGATTTCCAAGACAGGCCCTCAGGAAGAAAAGGCATGGGGTTGGGGGGAGGGGAGAGGATGTGAAGGCGAAAGGGAAGCTAGAAACATTCTCTAATTCTCAGGTTGGCCAAAGCTTCTTCCTGATGTGAAGAGCTGGATTAAATTTCCTGCCAGGATTCACTTGTTAGCCTCAGGCACCCAGGGCTGACCGTGCCAACGCCACAGAGAGAGACAGGGCTGAGATGAGCGGGATGCAGATCAAGAAAGGAATCAGGGGGCAACTAAGATTTGAAGGTGTGCACCAATGGAGATGATGGGAGTAGCCCTTCCTCAGGAGACGGGCGCTTGCTCACAGCTGGGACAGTCACCCCACAGCCTGCACACCTTCCCTCGTTCCCACGCAGTACTGACTGAATGTTCACGATGTGGTCTAATCCCTTAGCAGATGAGATCTTAGGCTCTCAGCATTTGCTGAGCCCCCAAAGAGAAGGCAGCAAAGCCTCTCCTCAGACGTGGCTGACCACTGTCTCATTCTCCTGGCCTCTAAAACCGGCTTCTCGGGGCGCCTGGGTGGCTCAGTCAGTTAAGCGTTCGACTCTTGATTTCAGCTCAGGTCATGATCTCACGGTTCGTGAGTTCGAGCCCCATGTTAGGCTCTATGGAAATCAAGAGTCGGACGTTTAAACGACTGAGCCACGCAGGGACCCCAGGCAAAAAGGTCTTAAGGCTTCGGGAGCCTAAAGCTGTCGTGGTCACTTAGGGCATTTCACCATTTCCTTGGGAGAAAGTCTGCTCCCAGTTATTTACAAAATTAAATCTTGTCACCACAAACCCGGAGAGCGTATTCCCAAGTATGCACACAGATGGTACTACACACACAAACGCCAAACCCCCATCTCTCTCATCAGGCCCTGTTCTGACAGCTCAGAGCCTGGAGCCTGCTTCGGATTCTGTGGCTCCCTCTCTCTCTCTCTCTCTGTTCCTCTTCTGCTCGTTCTCTGTCTCTTAAAAATAAATAAACGTTAAAAAAAAATAAAAAAAATAAACATAAATACCACAAGGTACCACTTAATAGCAACACAGGCTTTGCCCAGGCTTGCAGATCCCCAGAGAAGCACCTCTGAGACATTCAGTGCCCACTCAGCAGTTAGTCACTCAGGACGCACTGCAGCACAACTCTTCTTCAAGCTTCTTAAACTCTTAGAACCAGATTGAAGTAATTGTTCTTTCAGGTTCCTTGGTCAGCGGCCGCGGGAGCTGCGGGCTGACTCCCAGAATGCACCAGACCTGCGGGGCCCTGGGGAAAACGAGACTGTGGGGCGCCCATCTGTTACTGCAGCCACCCGTCCGGTGTCTGAACGCTTCCCACCCACACAGGTGCACACGTTCTCCCCACAAGAGCGCCCCTGCCCAACTGGCACCCTCAATGGTGAATTTCCCTGAATGATGCTCTTCTCAAAGGAATGAAAACAAATTGGCTCACTGTGTAATCGCCTCTCACTTGGACTCTCCCACTTTCCACACCAGGGAGTGAACAAGACCTATGTGCAGAGCTCAATTTTACTTCACAGTGCCTCTTCATCTTCCTCACTGGTTATCCACTTAGGAGAAGGTGAAATAGGAACTCTTCAGGTGTTCAACCACTCCCTTTAGGTTTTGTAAATTCCCCCCAAAGCTGGTGAACGGCAGCCATACAAACAGATGAGGTCCGTCCTGCCTCAAGGAGAGCTCATGAACAAATGCAGGATGCAAAAAACCTATGTTTGCAAAACTTCTTGTTGGCCAAACAGGCATGAGGGGGAAGGGGGGTGCGGTGCTTGATAGGGCCTGGACGTTACCTCTCTGAGCCTCAGTTCTGCATCTCTAAAATAAGAGGTAAGATAAAAGAACGTGTGCTGTTGCTTTTTAACTCTAAATCGTGGTGATTTTACTTGTGTCTGGAGGAGAATCATTTTAATTACAAAGTCTCCTTACCGCAGATCTTCCTGAAATATTACAGACAGACATAATGAGTTGATTTTTTTCAAGTTTATTTATTTTGAGAGAGAGAGTGAGAGTGAGTGGGAAGGGCAGAGAGAGGGAGGGAGAGAGAAAATCCCAAGCAGGCTTCGTGAGGTCAGCCTAGAGCCTGACACAGAGCTCGATCCCACGAAACGTGAGATCATGACCTGAGCCAAAATCAAGAGTCAGACACCTAAATGACTGAGCCACACAGGCGCCCCAGTGAGTTGATTTTTTTTTAATGCAGCTTACACTATCATTTTAGGCACAACCCACTAAATGAAGAGAGGTATACGACCAAGCTCAACTCATTCTTTTCCAAGTTGTCAGCATCCTTCTCGTACAGACAGAAATGTTGACAAATAAATGGTTTGTGGCAGATCAAGCGACTCTGCGTTACTCTGAAGTGAAATCACTGGGTCTGGAGATTTCTCTGGCCCTACTGCATGCTCTGGCACTTGCCCACTTTTGGGGCTGTTTGCCGGATTACCCACAGCCAGGAACAGGGAACCTAATCATCTACATTATCCTGACTGCTCACTGGCGCCATAGTTCGGGGACCAGAAAAGCGTGATACATATTCAGTCTGATGAAAATTTCAGAAGTGAGGAAGAAAAAGGCCCAGACACCCAGAAGCCGGGGGTGTGGAACAATGTCGGGTCATCAGTGATGTCCACCGTACAGAAGATGGTTTGGCAAGGACCTCTAAACCAATGTTCCACTTTTAGTCCCTGTGAGCACTCTGTACTCCAAGGCTAATGACTACATAAAAGGAAACATGATCACATCAAAGTCTGGTATTTTAGACCCTATGCTGGACCTCTTACATTATACATGACATCAAGGTCAGCCGCACCCAGGGCCATGCATTTCTTCAGTCTTTCTTTTTCTTTCCATCTGCAGAGAAGGGCCAGCACAGGGAGGGAAGAGGGGAGAAAACTGGTACAGTAATGTTTAGCAAAGAATGCTGTTATAGAAGCTGTCGCACCTCATGAGGTCCCTAGGCAGCGAGGACCCTACCCAATGTGGCTTTCTGGTGACAGAAGAGATGAACAAGTTACCACCATGGAAAAAGTGAGCTGTTCTCTCCTATGATAAATACTCTGCCAGGTGTTGGTCCCGTTCTTTCTAGTGTGAAGTCTCTATGAGGAGTCAGTCCTCAGACATACCTCTGTCCTGTCATTTGGCTGACTTCAGTCATCCGACTGCCAAGTTGATTGATCACAACAGGCTGCCTGAGGGGCGCCTGGGTAGCTCAGTCGGCTAAGCTCCCGACTCTTTGTTTGGGCTCAGGTCAGAATCTCACAGTTCATGAGATTGAGCCCTGCATTGGGCTCTGTGCTGACAGCACAGGGCCTGCTTGGGATTCATTCTCTCTCTCTCTCTCTCTCTCTCTCTCTCTCTCTGCCACTCCCCTGCTCACACACTCTTTCTCTTTCTCTCTCAAAATATATAAACTTAAATGATAATAATAATAAAGGTTTAAAAAACAAAAAAATAGGCTTCATGAAAACCCACCAGGGAAGTGAGGACCCCAGAGAGGGCAGACCATGGTGAGACAGATTCGGCATAGGTAACCTGAAGTCCTGAGAAACTACCATACGGTCACTGAGGAACAGGTCAGTTACCTGTTAAAATGACATTTCAACCGAGGAGGGCTACCATCGAGAGTGTAAATGTCTGTGCATATTGCCAACAAGTTAACTCATCACCAGGAGACATGACAAGTTAACTGAGTGGATCACAACAGACTTGAGGATCACTCACTGTGTACACCCATCTTGCAGATTTTGAAGAAACTTGAAGCCCAGTGGATACTATAAGGTCACCAAATTGTGATAACCTAATATACACATAACTGAAGCCTATTTCATCTCAGTGACCAGGGGAGTCCACACTCCCTTTTCAAGTTGGCGACTCAAAAAACCTTGTCCCAAAGGTGCTTGGGTCTCCCCCGACCCTCCACTGCAGTGGGCTCCAGGTACCCCCTACCAGCCCTGCTGGGCTCCTAGATCCCCTCACCAGGGGAGAAGAATGCACTCAAGACTCCCTACCCGTGTCCCTGAGAGGCAGGAAAGAGCCTGGGTCTCCTCTTCCTTCTCCAACACCTGGCCTCTCCACCCCTCGCTTCCGGAGCCAGGGTGCAAATGAACACAGACCACAGGGAGCATCCCCCTGAATGCCAAGCTTGAGGATGGGGGAGGGTAGCTTTGGGACATTCCCAGGAGTATCAGGTCAGGGTTAAAAGCATGGGTTCTGCGGATAGTCAGCGTCCATGCACACCCAGATTCCACTTTTTCTAGCTTTGTGATGTTAGGCACAGTTTGTAACCTCTCTGGACTTCAGATTGCTTTACTGTTATGCGGAGTCAACACAAGGGATTATTATACAAGTATTAAATGAGATAATATACATAATCAGTTGCTTGGCACTGTGTCTGGCACACAGAAGACCTCAGTACATTTCAGTTTCAAAACTGTGTCTTCAGGGGCGCCTGGGTGGCTCAGTCGGTTACATGTTCCACTCTTGACTTTGGCTCAGGTCTCTCTCTCTCTCAAAAAAAAAAATTAAATTAAACAGTAAAAAAATTTACTTTTGAGAGAGAGAGAGACAGAGACAGAGACAGAGCACAAGCAGGGGAGGGACAGATAGAGAGAGGGAGACACAGAATCTCAAGCAGGCTCCGGGCTCTGAGCTGTCAGCACAGAGCCCGACGCAGGGCTTGAACCCACAGACTACGAGATCATGACCTGAGCCAAAGTCGGACACCTAACCGTCTGAGCCACCCAGGCACCCCCATTAAAAATTTTTTTTCTAATAAAAATTAAAAAATAAAGGAGGGGGCGCCTGGGTGGCTCAGTTGGTTAAGTGTCTGACTTCGGCTCAGGTCATGATCTCATAGTCTGTGATTTCAAGCCCCATGTTGGGCTCTGTGCTGACAGCTCAGAGCCTGGAGCTAGCTTCTGATTCTCTCTCTCTCTCTCTCTCTCTCTCTCTCTGCCCCTCCACCGCTCACACTCTCTCTCAAAAATAAATAAACACTAAAAAAAATTAAAACAAAAATAAAGGAGAGATAAATGCCTAAAATTGGACAAAGTGTTGAAGATACCTTGAAGAATGGAGCTCAGTCACTGACTGTATAAATAGGAAATGATCGCCTCATACCACTTACACTGGGGAAAAAAACAGATGTGGTCTTGCCCTCCAGAGCTTGTGATCTGGAGAAGAGATGCTAAACAGTAACGGTAAGGCCAAGAACAGGTGCTCTAAGAGAAGGCAGATCCTAATTCAGGCTGGAAGCTCAGAACAAATCCCTCCAAGGAAGTGAAAAGAACGTCAGGTAGGGAGAAGGATAGAGCTGGCAGGAGGCCCAGCAGGTGCAAACACTCTGAATTAGGAAGCTGATGGAAAAGAACCAGGAAAGACATCAGGTGCGGTGAGGAGCCCAAGGTGGACGGCGTGGCCATCTGCTGTGGGAAGGACACCTACTCCACGGACACCTGAAGGGAGGGAATGGGTGAAGGTGAGTCTGTCACTCTGGGGGCAGGAAGTTCAGGGATGGTCTAATGGCTACTGTTTTCTCTGTGAAATAGCAGGCCTGGTGAGGAGGCAGAAGAGAAATGGGTGAGGGCAGGGTAAAACCTATTAGGGGCCCCAGAGGAGGAGCTGAGCTCACTCACAGCTCCAGGGTCACTTTTTCCCAAGTCCCCACATAGCAACCCCTCCTTAACAATGGCTTCCTCACAGGGCACCTGGGTGGCTCAGTCGGTTAAACGTCTGACTCTTGATTTTGACTCCGGTTATTTGATCTCACGGTTCATGGGATCGAGCACCGTGTTGGGCTCTGTGCTGACAGTGCCGAGCCTGCTTGGGATCCTCTCCCCCTCTTGGTGCCCCTCTCCCAATCTCTCTCTCTCTCAAAATAAATAAACATTAAAAAGAAAACTATAAAAAAATGGCTTTCTTACTTTCTGGTACCAAGGCTACAAGAACCTAGACGAAGGAATTATGCATCCCATGACGTTTACCAGTAGAAAGGTCCTCAGAGATCAGAGCCGCCCTTCATTTTTTCCTATTTCACAATTAAGTAATTTACTCAACAGGATGCCCCTAAACGCAAAAAATGTGGCCGTCAGCCTATCTCCTCAGGAAGCTGCCGTCCACTGGAAACTGTTGGTGTCTTCCTTTCTATGACCTTCCCCTTTTTCGCAAAGTGGGTTTCGTCCTTCATTTCTCTTGCTTTCTTATTCACATCATGCCTGTATATCTTAAATTCATTCAGCTTTTAATAAAGCCAGGCCTGGATTATTTCTTTCTGTTTAATACTCAAGTACAATCACCTATTCATTTGTAAGCAGGCAAAATTCAGTCAATTCTTTAGGAGGTGGCCATAGACTGAGGATGGAATCTCAGCCCTCCTGGCACAGAGTCAAGTGCGTTCTAAGCTATGATGGCTTAACAATATCCCCAGTCATTTGCTTCCACATTCACTCACATACACAAATATGTTGGCCTCTAAGGACTTCTGAATCGACTTGATATTTTTTTCAGATTTAACCCAAAGAAAGTATAAGTCTCTCACTGGAGCTCAGAATAAT
The DNA here is from genome assembly GCF_027475565.1 of Acinonyx jubatus. NCBI lineage: Eukaryota > Metazoa > Chordata > Mammalia > Carnivora > Felidae > Acinonyx > Acinonyx jubatus. The sequence goes on along the minus strand of NC_069380.1, from coordinate 96,714,794 downwards.
GACTTACAAGCATCTCCCATGATAGGAAGTCAGGCACCAACTATCGGAAGGCAATGTAGACATTGTGAAGAGCCTGTGGTGATGCCACACTAAATGAGATACTCAACTCTATCAGAAGAAAAAAAAAAAAGCTAAGGAGAGGGGAAAGGACTAGTGAGGAGAGAGAAAAAATAATACTTTACACAGGGTAACTCCTTTCAAAGACATCCCGGGGGTGACAGCTAAACAGAGGGTTCTAGATTACAGCTAATACCCAGCCTTGTAAGAAGTGCCCAGGATATGGACACACACTCACTCACACACAAACACACCCTTTATTTCCTGGCAGAAGTGACAATGATTCTGTGAATAAAGTATTCACGCCATCTCCCTGCAGAGTTATTCCATATCTTTCCCTAATCGCCATCAATGTAAACCTGTAGCACCTCATATCATATTTTTTTAAAATTCTGGGCCTTCTGTAAAAAGCAGAGTCCAGACCATTTTGCTGCAGTTCTGCAGAATGGAAATGATGGCAAGTGGAGGTAGTAAGGAGAGGACCTAGTAGGGAGGGGCCATCAAGCACCCTCTTCACCCTCTGTTAGGCTACTATCCAGAGAGCTGGGCAGGAGAGAACAAGGTGGATGCCGCGAGAGGAATATAGTCTACACTCTGCGATGACGTTTTTTTCCATCTTCCCGGCCTGCTCCTTCTTTCCCAAAAGAAAGGAAAAACACACCTGGGAGAAAATGCCGATTTAAATATTACTTGTAATCAGTACAAGAGTTCACCAGGCTGGATTCTCTCAGCCTGTTTCCTATCTGCCTTTGACTACCTTTGACTTACTATAAATTGCTGTTATAAAGACAAAAAAAAAAAAAAAAAAAAAAAACCAGCCATCAGCACATGGCTCCATCAAGACAGAGGCCACAGCCAGGAAACATTAATCCCCCACGCTCCACATCAAGCTCAAACACAATGCTCCTGGCTGTCATTTTTCATTCACAACAGCCTCATATTTCTATTAAACAACCTCTTTTACTGACTTCTTTCCCCACACCACATAATAAGGTAAACACCAGCCCCCAGAGACCACATTATGAAACACAGAGCTTCACTTTGGGAAGGGAATCAGTAAAAAGACAGAAGAGGCCAAGTTTGAAGGGATCTCCCTAAGTCATTCATGTCTACCAAATGGAGAAATGATGGGGTTCCTTTCTGCTCCCCAGGCTCCCAGCGGCTGCTGCGATTAACTTGAAATCTACCAGTTTCCCAAGAGGCTCCTCGAAAAGAAAAGGAATTTTCATAATTATGAACAGTCTCCTCTCCTACTACTCTCTAATTTTCCCCAATTCTCCTCCCTCCCACCCCCACTTACAAGAGGACTTTTGTACACATCCAGTTTCAGGAAACAAAGCATACAAACATTCACACACAAATAAACTCCCAGAACTAACACCAGCGTATAATTGTGTTTTCGTTGGAGCTTTTCCAGCCCTGTCACCCGTTCTCTGTTAGGAGTAAAGGAAACCCTTTGCCTGGGTGAAGTTAGAAACAGACAAACTCCTCAGTTTACAAGCTGCAAAATGAATTCACCACTGAAAAGTCAGTAAAGAAAAAAAAGAAAAAAACAACAACTAACCTATTCCCTAAATGAAGATCTTTCACTTCTTCCCCTCACTCGGCTTCCCCTTTTAACCGGAAACACACGGAGTTTCCAATTTCTGAAACCCTTTTTAAGGGTCCCTCAACTGTTCGGGCTCTTGCAAAGAAGTCCTAATGCAGGCAGGCAAGCGCTTTTCAAAGCACATTTTGCATTCTTGGAGTCAATACTGGGGCCGTTTCCTTTCCAGACAAATCCACAAAGCAGCTTTTAGTGGGCTGCCTGCGCTAGATTGGACTCGTCCTCTCCTTGTCTCGTTGGGGCTGCGGGGTGAGCAGGGTACAGGGCTCTGTATAGTCAGCTCTAGCTGAGCTGCGACAAAGTAGCCACCGCTCGTTGTAAAACTCCCATCTGCTCCCCTACTACGCCTTTCCTCCACATTCCTCCGCGGGACTTGGCTGCTCCCCCCGCCCACCAACCCCCAAGAAATCAAAGCCATACCTTCCTTGGATTCTTCTGCTTCGGAGTGCATGGTGTCAGGGTAACCGGCTGCAGGGGCGATTACCGCTGACATGTACTCAGACGAGCTTCAAGTTTGCTCCGAGGCCAAAACCCCGCTCACGACAGAAAATAAAAGGAAGGGGAGCCACTAAAATCAAAACCTCCCCGGGGCGGAGGGCTGGTTCTGGTGCAGGGATTTTTGCAGGGGGAAACTTCTGCAAGAGTGACGAATCGCGTCTCGGCTGGGCGGCGGGGGTCCGCCCCCGGGGCCGCGCGGACCCGGCCCGTCGCAGGGCGGAGGCGACCTGGCGCGGCTGGCGGGGCCCAGGCGCACGCAGGTGGGGTGGAGGCCAGGACCGCAGCCCGACTCTCGGAACAGGCAGGGCCGAGGGGCGCCGTGGGCAAACGTGACCGAGACTGGCTACGCCTGTGAAATACATGTGCAACTAAAGCAACAAGGCTCATCTCAGCGCGCGCTGCAATTGCACAGAAATAAGAAATGCACTTACGGTCACAGAAATACCCCTGGATCTTTGGGTTACATTTTTCGGCGCCCATTTAACTTTCCTTGTCTTGGGGTCTGACATGCCAAGAAATAAGGATGTTGAAGCTGCTCCGGTTTGTACGTTCCTTTTGCGGGGAAAGTAACGTGGCCCTTGGTCCATGTGGCTGGAAGGACCAGTTTCACCAGGCACAGGCAACCTCACCAGCCCAAGAGCAGGGCCTTTTGAAGAAAGTGGGGTTGGCCTCCACCCCTTACCTTTGCACTGGAAAAGCAGACAAGGCGGCTTACTCAGCATAACCCGGGCGAGCACTCTTACTCAAACCCCAGCTCGGGCGCAGGAGCAGCTCCATTACAAGGTAGCCCTAAGGATGGTCCTCGGAACGGAGAGCGCCCTTCCCTTCCCGCGCTACTGTCGACAAAGCGGGATAAATTCTTTCCAAATGCCAAAGGGGGAGGCCGGTATTCCGGCTTTTGAAATGCTGATAGAATAGAAAGTCTGGCAGAGCATGGGGAGGAGAACTCAGTTCTGCCCCCTGGTCTGGTCCACTGGCTCCTTACAATTGGTTGAGAGGTGGGCGTCTTCACTTGGTGAAACCTTGGTTTTTCCTTCCGAGGGTCCTGGATTAGAGCTGACATGGAGATACCTGTCTTAATGGAGGTATTTTGCAGAGCACTAGTTTTCTCACCAATCTAAGGCAAAAGATGCTCCAATAACATACCGGAAAGATGGTGAACTCTGAGAAAAGTTATATTCTTTTAATAAGTTTCTTCTCCAGCTGCTTTCTTTTTCTCATTTCCCATTTTTATATGGGCAAAAACACAAGAGTAGGCACTAAGGCAAATTTGGTGAAAAGAATACACAAAAGATCTGGATTTAAAGAGCCTGAATTAAAATTTATCATTTTTTAATGACTTTCAGCAAATTAATCTCTTTGGGCCTCCCTTCCTTCACATGTAAAATGAGGATTACAAATAGTATTTACTTGACATATTTATGTTTGGTATTAAATAAGGTAAAAGAAGCGGCACCTGGGTGGCCCAGTTGGTTAGCCGTTGGACTTCGGCTCAGAACATGATCTCACAGTTTGTGAGTTCAAGCCCTGCGTCGGGGGCTCTGTGCTGACAGCTCAGAGCCTGGAGCCTGCTTCGGATTCTGTGTCTCCCTCTCTCTCTGCCCCTCCCCTGCTCACACTCTGTCTCTCTCTAAAAAATAAATTAGAAAACATTAAAAAAAATACTAAGTAAGGTAATACTAGCAAAAAGTGATTTGAAAAGCATAAAGTCCTACAGAGATTATTACAAAGTATTGCACCATTAAAAGTAAATTTTTGTAGAAGATGCTCGAACTTTTTATTTCAATATTGGGTTTGAACAGGAAAAAAGCATTTATGCAAGTCACAAGCAGTAAAGGTGATTATAAGGATTAATATAAGGCCCAGATATCCAATCACTTTCTATTACTGAGTGATTCTAACATAGCTAAGACCCTAAGCAGAATTTTATCTCCATTTCACTGAAAGGGCAGGATGATGACAGAAAGACAGCCAATCCAGAGAAGAGGAGAAACATTTGGATAACATGAATGCTGTGGAGCCTCTCCTGGAAAGTGACCTCACCACCTGAAGGGTAAGAGTCTGCATCCTTCCGAAAGTCACAGTTCACTGCCTGGTCCCCTCTGCCATACATTCTCAGTCAGGAGCTGCGAAGATGTGGACCTTCGCTCGGCAACCTCAAACTTAATGGAGGAGACGTGACCATTTTGATCCCAAAGAAATGCTCCCCCCACCAGTAAGAAGTGACCTTTCCTGGCCTGTCCGAGGAATCATTCTGGAAGCCCTTGTTGGCACACACATCATTGGTCCTCCCCCTCCCTCACCACAGCCCTGATGTCTGCAGATGTCCACCAGGGGCCCTACAGGATCTCATCAGGGCTGTGCGCCACACGGATAAGACAGCTCCCATTCATCTATAACTGGACTAAGGTGTGCCACCTTTTTCAAGGTGATGGTTACGCAGACTCAGACAACCCAAATTCTGGGCCCAATCCCCTGCAGGCAGGGCTCATTTTCAGCCTCTTCTTGCAGAAAGTGCCCTCATAAGAATTATTAAATCTCCTTTTGCAAAGTCCAGTTACGTACAAACCACATGAGACGCGTTAAAATACATGCCCTTGATGTTCTGCTTGTTTTTACACCGGCTTCACAAACAGGCCTGCAGCCCTGCTCAGGTTAGCCAAGGAGAAGAAGGGTTGCTGAATGAACAGTCCAAGGGCAGCCACGTCAGCCTCGTAATTCAATTCAGAGTCACTGTAGCAGCTCCATCTTTGAACAGTGGCTCCCCCACCCCCATCCTCAGGAAACCTGGAAAAAAACTTGTTTAGCATTTAAATGCAATCCAGCAGTCACCTTGGGGAAGAACGTCCAGATTTAGCTCAAGAGTAAGTAACATGCAGCATATTTTAAAAGACTGTAGGGGCACCTGGGTGGCTCAGTCAGTTGAGCAACCGGGCTCTTGATTTCAGCTCAGGTCACGATCTCATGGGTTCATGGCTTTGAGCACTTAGTTGGGCTCTGTGCTGACAGCGCAGAGCCTGCTTGGAATTCTCTGTCTCTCTCTGCCCCTCCCTTGCTCACTCTCTATCTTTGTCTCAAAATAAATTAAAAAAAAAAAAAAAAGAAACTTGGGGCACCTGAGTGGCTCAGTCGGTTAGGCATCTGACTTCAGCTCAGGTCAGGATCTCGCAGTTTGTGAGTTCGAGCCCCACATCAAGCTCTGTGCTGACAGCTCAGAGCCTGGAGCCTGTTTCAGATTCTGTGTCTCCCTCTCTCTCTGACCCTCCCCCGTTCATGCTCTCTCTCTGTCTCAAAAATAAATAAATGTTAAAAAAAAATTAAAATAAAATAAAAAGAAACTTTAAAAGACTGTATGGGGACAAGGACGCCCCTCAGTCACCAGTATAATCTTGGGCAAAGTGCACTGCCCCATCCCCCCATGCCACAAGTGAAGCCAAAGGACAGCAGATTCTCTGGGACTTCCCTGTCACTTCCCATATATGCTCGGTCAGTCACCTCATCTTGATTTTGCTCTGCTTTTATTCAAAAGGGGATTAGTCCCTGTTCAGCCCCCAGAGAATAATGCTCCAGTACTCACGATGATTTACCTCCTGTGGAATGTGTTCACTCCTGGATGTTTAAGAAATATTCCAACAGGGGCACCTGGGTGGCTCAGTTGCTTGAGTGTCAGATGTGGGCTCAGATCATGATCTCCAGGTCCCTGAGTTGGAGCACCTTGTGGGGCTTGCTGCTGTCAGCACAGAGCCCGCTTAGGATCCTCTGTCCCCTCTCTCTCTGCCCCTCCTCTGCTCATGCTCTCTCTCTCTCTCTCAAAATAAATAAACATTTAAAAAAATTAAAAAATAAATATTCCAGGATGCTTTAGTCCTGCAACATGCTTAGAGGTCACACCAACAATCATTATAGACCACCTGATACAAAACAGCAATTAAGTTGGCAACCCTTGTCACTTAAAACCAAACTGCACTTACACACACGGTGTGGACCTTCTGCTCGTGCCCAGTAGTGGATCTTCCGCCTTCTGTGTCAAGATGGGAGACTTAACATACTGACTAGGATTCTGGGTGTTTTTCTATTCATCCGGGCATTATCAAATACGTATATGTATCACATGTGAACGGACTCGGCCCATGTGGAGCTTACTGGTATAATTTTGGCAATCTTGAACACAGATCTAAACAACTCAGCCTTTCAAGTGACCTTGATTTTAAGGAAGGTTTATTAACACTCTCTTAACTGAATTTTATCACAGGGCAGCAGAAAAATCTTTTTTTTTAAGTCTATTTATTTTTGAGAGAGAGCATGAGCAGGGGAGGGGAAGAGAGAGGGAGTGAGAGAGAGAGAGAGAGAGAGAGAGAGAGAGAGAATCCCAAGCAGGCTCCGTTTTGTCAACACATAGCTCCATGTGGGGCTCCAACTCATGAACTATGAGATCATGACCTGGGCCAAAATCAAGAGTTGGATGCTGAACCGACTGAGCCACCCAGACAGTCTGAAAATTCTCCTCTTAAATTATACTTCAACAAAGCTGTTTTACAAAAAAGAAAGAAAGCCTGGGCTTTGGGGCCTTTTGCTTACAGCTGTCCAGATGTATGCTAAGAACAACAAGGTCAGCAAGTTTTCAGACTCACAAAGGACAAGACCAGCAGAATCAAGAAGAGAAGAGAGACTTACTCAGGAAGTATCTGCTCATAGTCAACAATGCTGTACATTCTCTGCAGTGAAAAATACTAAGCATCTGTATAAATTAGTCATATACCTACAATTTCAGGACGCAAAAACCCCACATTATAAGGACATCTATTGTATTAAATAGGTTTTTTTGTTTTTAATGTGTATTTATTTTTGGGAAAGAAAGAGAGAGCACAAGCAGGGGAGGGGCAGAGAGAGAGAGAGGGAGACACCGATTCTGAAGCAGGCTCCGGGCTCCAAGCTGTCAGCAAAGCTCGAACCCACGGACCTCGAGATCATGACCCGAGCTGAAGTTGGACGCTTAGCCAACTAAGCCACCCAGGCGTCCCTAGTATTTTTTATTTCTAAACTGCTGACAGGAGACTGAACCTGTACACAGGACATTTTAAGGCAGAAAAGAAAAAGTTGTTTACTTAGTGTAAAAAGTGGCTTTCTGCTACTTGACTTTGAGGCTCTCCTCAACTCCTGCTGTATGATTGCATCTATACTCTTGAAAGTGTCTGGAAGACTGCCATGCTCTACGCATACAGCTGCCTTTCAGCCTCTCTCCTCACAAGTGTTGAAGATCTGAGTTCTTGGGCTCACCTGGTTGAGGGCACAGGCTTTGCATCCTTGTTATCCTTCCCAGACATTTCTGTATTTTACCTTCGAAAAAAGGGCTGAGGTTAAATGGGTCTCTCCCCACAGCCCTCTCCTCTTCCCACCCTGGCCCTGCTCTCTGTGCCTTAAGAAAATATTTATTTAGGAGGCACCTGAGTGGCTCAGTCGGTTGAGTGTCCAACTTTGGCTCAGGTCATGATCTCATGGTTCATAGGTTCAAGCCCCACATCGGGCTCACTGCTTTACCGTGGAGCCCGCTTTGGATCCTCTGTCACCCTCTCTCTCTGCCACTCCCTGCTTATGCTCTCTCTCTCTCAAAAATAAACTTAAAAACACATTTTTTTTTTATTTACCAGAAATGGAGAAGGGGGCTCTCCATTGATAGTGGAGGTCACTTATGTATCTTCTCAGGAGGAGAAAGAGCCTGATGCTTATGCATTGCTGGGTACTGGGATGAGGTTGGGGACTTCGGAGTGGGGCAAAGCACTGCTGTACATCAAGAAAAACTGCTGAGGGGCGCCTGGGTGGCTCAGACAATTAAACATGTGACTCGATAACAGCTCAGGTCATGATCTCACGGTTCGTGGGTTCGAGCCCCATGTAGGGCTCTTCACTGACCGCTCAGAGCCTGCTTGACATTCTCTTTCCCTCTGTCCCTCTGCCTCTCCCCCCTCAAAATAAATAAACTTTATTTAAAAAAAGAAAAGAAAAAAGGAAAACTGCTGGGATTCAGTGTGACCATGGAAGAGGGGGGAAGCTCCCTCCCAGGGCCCTGCCTGGGAGTTTAAAGTGTGCTATGGGTAAACCCTCTCATTCTCCTGCTGTGACACCTTCAGCAAATCCCACATCCTCACTAATGCTCTGAGCGTGAGTGGACAATTCTGAAGGGATGGAAAGAAGTTATGACATCTGAGGTGGACACACTGGGAGACAACAGCACATCTGGGATACACTTGTTACCTCAGCTTTCATTGTCTGTGTTACTTTTCTTCTAAGGAATCTTCCTTCCTTGCTAAAAAAGTGTTTAGCAGATGCCTAAATACACATACACTCAAAATCAGGCCTGAAAATATTATCTGAAGAAGGTATGATGCATGGTCTTTCTTTCATAATACTTAACGATAATGCCTTGCATTTACATAGATTTTATTGCAGGTTTATTCAATCATTTTGAAGGAGAGAGAGAGATAGAGAATGAGAATCCCAAGCAGGCTCCAATCCCAAGCTGGCTCTGCCAGCTCAGAGCCTGAGGAGGGGCTTGAACTCACAAACCATGAGATCATGACCTGAGCCAAATCCCAGGGTCAGACATGAAATTGACTGAGCCACCCAGGCGCCCCTATATAGATTTTATTTAAAAAAAAAAAAAAAGATTTTATTCAGACTTCTCAGTTAGCCCCCTTGGGTCATCATACCCATTTTACAGATATGTCATTAAAGAACTCTATACCTTGCTCAAGATTACAAAACTAAGTAGTCGTGTTCTTCGGACCTCAGTAAATGCAGTCTACGCTCCCTGTGTCCTCTCACTAGACTTTCCCATTCTATGAAACTACACATGTGAAATTCAAATCCTTTATTTTGCAGAATAACTCAAAGGCCGCTCTACTGGGAGACTTCCAGAGTTCAAACTGACCAGGATGCGAGCACAGACTGCTCAAATCGCTCCGTCTGAATGCTTAGACCACAGCCTCCCATGAAAGTTACTCCATTCCTGATGGTCAGTGCTTTAAATAAGCTATACGTTCAATAGCTTCTATTTATTCAGTTACATGAAACTACTACAATTAAAAAAATGTTTTTATTCATTTTTGAGAGATGGAGAGAGACAGAGTACAGTGGGGGACGGCAGAGAGAGGGAGACACAGAATCTGAAGCAGGCTCCAGGCTCTGAACTGTCAGCACAGAGTCTGACGTGGGGCTTGAACTGCTGACCTGAGCAGAAGTCAGATGCCTAACCGACTGAGCCACCCAGGCGCCCCTTTTTGTTTTTAAATAAAAGTTCGCTCAGGACCCTAACTAAACCTGCTGGCATGTGGGGCTGCTGGAGCAGGGAAAAGAATACCAGACTTGATACAGGAGAATGGCACCTGATGACCTTAAAGCTAGGAAGCACTGCCTCCTGTGCATTAGGATGTTTTTTCCTCTTCCTTGTCCTCTTACTTTCCTTCGAAGAATGGACAGGCCATTTAACCTCTCTGAGCCTCTGTTTCCACATCTGTAAAATGGGGTTAATGCCACTTATTTAACAGAGGAGAAACAATAGTGAAATGAGGCAAGAATTGGATGAAGCACTGAAAGTTCTAAAATCCCCCTTCGACCCTTTCCCGAATACTTTCACGAATGAGGCCAGGTTGTTTTAGGTTGCAGAACATGTATTTGGACGTCCTAAGTGCCGGCCCCACAGACATTCCAGACAGATATGGCAACTTGATGCACATAGTCCAGCGACAGAACATGAACATAAAAGGACTGGACTTCCTTCCCGTGCCCAGACTAATGGGGTCAACACTGGGATAACATGAGGGGGGTTCCTGAAGGGATGCACCAGGAAGAAGCAAGGCAGGACTGAGACTGAGCCTGGAAGTCACCGTGTCCCATCTGACCCACCAATGCCTGCCTTTCCTCCGGAAAAGCAGCAGGAGGAAAAAGTGATCCACAACCATAGTCCCAGAAACTCCGGTTAGGAGGGAACCTCAGAGCTCACTCCTCTAGTCCTCGACCCGGCTGGTGAAGCAATCTCTTACCCCCATCCCAGGCAGCAAGCATTCAACCAGGCTGTCCTTGCTGACCTCTATTCAGACTCCCTCCTCAAAGAGACAGCCTCCTCTCCTTTCTGACCCCTAGGGGTCTCCTCCTTATCATAAACTGAAATTCCAGAGCAGGGATTGTTACCTGACAGCCACGTGAAGCACTGACTTTACACCTTCCGGCAAGGATGTAATTTTGTTACGAGATGAACACAGATTTTTTAACTCGATTGTCTTTTTTAACAACCCAGGGGAGATCCCCCTCGTACCGGCCAGGGGGCTGCAGTTGAAGGCAAGGTCAGATGGTTACACAGCTTTCCAGTGCCTGCCACACATCTGTTGTTGGTTATGGTGAAGAATTCAGAAGCAGGAAGCTCTGGAGGACGTGGTGGCAGTGACCACGTCTTCTCTCCCCTGTGCGCTCACTCCAAGGCCGTACAAAACGATGCCAAGACAGGTTGGGTCAACAGGCCCTCCTTGCTGGCGCCTGAGCAGTTAAGAAGCTTTATTCCGGTTTCTGAATAAAATGTGAAATCCACACGGAAACGAAAGGAATGCTTCCTATGTGAAATCTGCACCGCAGACCCCTGCCCTGAGATCCATTTGAAAGTTGAATCCTCTCCAAGTTGGCATAATTTGATTTTTACATGGAGTTTCTGACCGGGGTAGAGTGGCTATTCAATCACTTTTGTGCCCACTGGTCACTATGTTAGAGACAGAAAACCCTGGAAGGCAGAGGTACAGGGCAGGACAGGCTTGCCAGGTGAATGTAGCCAAGGCTGAAACCCAACAGATCAACTCAGCAGGTGGTAAAAATACGAACCAAAGGAGAACTTATCCAAACAGCGTTTCAGTGGGGAAGGGGAGACTGTTTTGCAAGTAAGACTGAAAGGATCAGTTTTTCCATTTGAACAGGTCAGGTTACACAACTAAAGCCTTTCAGCTTCTCTTTAAAGAAGAAATATAGAAACATGTCTAATCATTATGATTCACCAAGTCGGAGACATCACCGAAACAAATGTATTTTCTGAGAAACTGCTAATACGAACAGGGTGCCTGCCTACCGAATAAAAAGTCTTATTAAGCCCATACATTTCCCAGCAGAAACAGAAGAGAGCTAAAACTTGTAACTTTCTTCATCTGCAATCTACTTCGCCGGAATTTTTACCACTGAATTCAGCCAAGTCCCATTATACGCCATTTTACCTTCTCGACTTCAACTACCTACAACCAGCCCAAAACAGAAAGAGAAAAAACATAACAATCCAAATATTGTATCCACTGCCATTCATTTAATGATTTTATGCTGCAGAGCAAGCCTGAGACAGAGCTGGGAATTGGTTGGTCCCCCCTGCCTCTTGTCTCTGTATGGCCTCCCCACACTGTGAGCCTCTCCTGCACGGATGGTGAATGTTGTATTTCAGGCTGTGTATTTTTTTCGTATACAAGTGCCTCCAAAGAGAAGCCACAATTTCATCTAGTCCCACAGAAACAGCAGCCCACTCCAATGGTAGAGGAAACACTTAGACAGTAAGTCTTATACTTACTGGAAAGTGATCTGCTATTCTCCAATCTGGTAATTTCCTAAGAGGTTTTCAAAAATAATATGACCCCAGACAGTTTTGACTTTACATATGACTCTCCCGTATTTAACCAAACTGGCACCTTAGATTCTCATGTGTTACAGTGGTGTGGTCAGAATTGTTGAAACAGACTCATACATTTTTTTAATGTTTAGTTTTGAGAAAGAGAGAGAGACAGAACGTGAGCCAGGAAAGAGCAGAGAGAGAGGGAGACACAGAATCCGAGCTGTCAGCATAGAGCCTGACATGGGTCTCAAACTCACGAACCGTGAGATCATGACTTGAGCCGAAGTCGGATGCTTAACTGACTAAGCCACCTAGGTGCCCTGAAACAGACTCATAGTTCTGGCCCTGAGGTCCCCAAATTGTGTGCTATGCTGCTGATGGCACTACAGCAAGCTCATGGGGCTGTTGCAGGATATTTTAAATTTTTGAGGAAAACAAAGCGTCATTCAACATCTCTCAGAAACTGTATGAACTACTTCAGGCAAATTTGCAGTGTAACATTAGACTGTGCTACATTTCTTTTAATGACATCATTTCTCTGAAAAGCTAAGTTGTTGGCGGTTGCTGTGATAAAAAGCAAGTATTATACGAAAAAGTACATAAGACAGGAAATGAGGGTAGTGGGATCCAATCTGATTTCAAGATTTGAGAAGCTGTGAGGTGGCCAGGGCTCAGTTTATTGCCTGACAGCCCCAAATTCACCCTTCATCACCTGCTCTGAGAAAATAAAGACAGGACTTTGAACACTTTTTTTCTTTTTTCTTTTTTTTTTTTTACATTTATTTATTTTTGAGAGAGAGAAGCAGACTGCAAGCAGGGGAGGGGCAGGGAGAGAAGGAGACACAGAGTCTGAAGCAGGCTCCAGGCTCTGAGCTGTCAGCACAGAGCCTGATGCGGGGCTCAAACCCACGAACTGTGAGATCATCACCTGAGCCGAAGTCAGACATTTAACCGAGTCACCCAGGCGCCCCATAAACACTTTTTTTCTTTTGCCAGATAATACAATTCTTAGCTTTCTCGGTAGGGTGCACTGCAGAGAATTTACGGGAAGAAAAACTTTTCCTTCCTGGTTCCAGTGTGCTTTTGTGAAAAGCCTCCCCACATAAACAGATTTCCTTCCTAGTGGGTAGATTTCCAGCAAGTTCTATCAGCACAACACTACAGGGACTTCTCTCCCATCCAAGGAGCCATGGCTAGCCAACCTCAAGGTGTGACATAGAAGATGGGGAAGCTCAAGGGTGGTGCTCTATCTTGAACCCATGGTAAGTGGTCACTCCTTATATTAGCTATTCCTCCATTTTTTACAATTGTCTTTAGTTGGTAGATAGCCTATCCTCATCAAACTTAATATTTCTTATACTGGCTCAGTTGGTTAAGCATCTGAATCTTGGTTTTGGCTCAGGATGTGATCTCATTGTTTCACTGAGTTCAAGCCCCACATCTGGCTCTGTGTGGGCAGCGTGGAGCCTGCTTGGGATTCTCTGTCTCCCTCTGTCTCTGCTCCTCCCCCACTTGCCCTCTGTCTCTCTCAAAATAAATAAACTTAAAATATATATATTATTTAAGTTGTTTTCTTTTTTATTATTGGTTTTAATTGCAGTAAAATACACATCACGTAAAATTTGCCATCTTCCTCATTCTTAAGCATATAGTTCAACTGTACAAAGTACAGTTACATCGTTGTGCAATCCTTACCATCATCCATCTACAGAACCCTTCATCTTGCAAAACCCAAAGTCTGTACCCATTAAACACTGACTTTCCATTCTCCTCCCCTCTCAGTCCCCAGCAACCACCATTCTACTTTCTGTCTCTGATCCCACTACTGTAGATGTTTCATACAAGTGAACTTACAGAGTATTTGTCTTTTTTTGTGATTGGCCTATTTTACTTGACATAATGTCCCAAAGGTGCACCCATGTTATAGCTTGTGTCAGAATATCCTTCCTTTTTTAAGACTGAATACTATTCCCTTATTACACATAGGAGCTGCCTATGTGTAAGGAGGAGCTGCCTACTATATTGGTAATTTGTATTTATTTATGCTAAGCTTTCCTGTTCAAATCATCATGTCTCCCAACTGGGTCTTGTCTGAACCATGCAAGGCCCAACAGGTATACACATTCCATTAGTAACTAATGAAGAATGAAAGAAAAACATTATTTTTAAAAAATGTTTATTTATTTTCAAAGAGGGAGGGTGGGGGGGGGAGGGGCAGATTGAGAGAGAGAGACAGAGAGAATCCCAAGCAGGCTCCAAACTCAGTGTGGAGCCCAATGCAGGGCTCGATCTCATGACCATGAGAGCATGGCCTGAGCCAAAATCAAGAGTTGGATGCTCAATAGACTGAGCCACCCAGGCACTGCCAAAACATTATTTTTTATCTTTCGACTTATACATATTCTATCTTCCACATAGCTACAAAATTATTAGCACAGAAATATGCATTAAGTTATTAGACTTAAGCACTTAAGAAATGAAATGGTTAGGTGTTCCTTGTGTCCAAGAAAATGATGTGAAAAAACTAGAGGCACTAAGAGTGAAGCATGTTGGGAAACTTTGCTCCAGCCCACATGTTTGCAGCTGCCATGAGGGCTTGTCTGCGTGGATGGCTCCTTAGGCTCACCCTGTCCAGGAGCATCCGTCCATCTGAAGGCAAAGACAGACCCCACCAACAACCCCCACCACCATCACACACACACACACACACACACCATCTTGATCTTCTTCATGATATTAAATTATTTCTCACTTAGACAATGGTGGCTAGAATCCTATGATGGCCTCTGACTTAGGCTGCTCTGTCTCCCTTTATTTCTAATCTCACTAAGTCCCATCATCAGAACGTTTCCTGAATAGGCCTTTTTTCCCTCCATTCCTACAGTGGTGGGTCCAACTATCATGTCCAGCTAGTATAATCGAACAGATTTCAAGCTGATTTCCCTTAAATGAGACCAGGCATAGAAACTTCAAATGTCCAGAGGTTGGAAATACAACAACCTCTACCTGCCACAAGTACCTGGCCACCTCAGCCCCCCACACCCACATGGAGACACAGAGATAAGCAGGCTGTAGGCGAAGGCACCCGGGATGCCAGCTGAACACCCACCTCTCTCTTCCAAAGCAAGCAAAGGCAGTGAAGTACGGCTGAATGACAGCACTGGGGCCGAACCACGAATGTGCACCCCCTGCTTCCCCCCAAGCAGATATGAATGACTTGAGAAGGACTCATTCAGAAACTCTGACACTTGTTTTCACTAACTGGAAATTACTGGAAACAACTATTACAGCGAACCATGACACTTTGTGCAACCACAAGCCACCTTGTGGGAGCAGCTGCTCTCTGCTATGTTACATCCCTTTTTTTTTTTTAAACCCGTCCCCAAACCCTGCTCTGGTCTCAGTTCCTCCATAAAGCCTACTGAAGTTTACCGTGAACTTATGCTTCCAGAGTGAACTTCTATTATAAAGTGGATAATCTTTTTTTTCAATGTTTGTTTGTTTGTTTGTTTGTTTGTTTTTGAGGGAGAGAAAGTGAGAGTAAGCAGGGGGAGGGGCGGAGAGAAAGAGAGGGGACAAAAGATTCAAAGCTGGCTCTGCACTGACAGTAGAGAGCCTGACTCAAGGTTTGAACTCATGAACCTCGAGATCATGACTGAGCCGAAACCGGATGCTTAACTGACTGAGCCACCCAGGCGCCCCTAAAGTTGATAATCTTGATGTTAGTTGTCTTCTGAGCCAGATTTGTAAGCTATTTAAAACACAAGATTATACCTCGAGGGTTTTTTCCCCCCTCCTTTCCAGAGAGCAGAACACAGACGCTTGGAAGGCACGATATCACTAATAATCATTTAATCATTTCATAATATTGAATTATGACAACATGTAAGGACAATTTTAATTTCCCCTTGCCTCAGAGGTACATCATGAGGAAATGTGTACATAAATATCTGTTATCTTCAAAGAAAGAAACAAGAAAAGAAAATTTGCATTACATCTGAAGAGCCGGTGCCGGGAATTTGAAACGATCCATAAATCTATCAGGTTTACAAAAAAGGCCATCAGATAAAGAGCCAAGGGGAAAATAACTCTGACAGCTGCAAACCTTCTGTTTTACAACATGCAGAGAATGGACGCACTTCCTTTTAACATCCCCATAAACAGCATGAGGAGCAGAGGCAAACACCCCCAGTAGAAGCCACTGGAGTTTAGGCTGCAAATAATGGGTCGTGCTGGTCTTCGCAGAGGCAGCCTTCCTTACCAGTCACCTATCAAGCCCAATGTGTTTGTCCTAGGAACCATTAATAAGATGGATTGGACACAATTCCATTTCAGTTGGTGGGATTTCCAGGGCCAGAGAGGTACCAGCAGCAGCTGCCCACTTTCAAAGAGAGGCAACCTGGCCAGCCTCAGAATGGGAGTTTTGTTTCCTTTAGGTTAAGAACTAACATCCGGCACTGGGCCCCCTGAATGTATATACTAATAAATCCCAGATGGGAATCCCAGGCACCTCTCTACTCAACGCATGAACTTCTCTTGGGCAATAGACGTTCTATTAAGCCAGTCTCTCAGGAACGAAGCACGCTTCCTCTCAGAGGCTGTTTGCGTTTATAATATGCTGTTCTAAAGCCAGTCTGGGATCCACTGTTGCACAATATGTACTTAATTTTGCCATCTGTTTTCTTAAGGGATGAGACTGACCTGTGAAATGAAAAGTCAGAACCTTGGGTGTCCCGAATATCCTGTTATCTGGACCAGAGGAAGGAAACAATATTCCACTTGGCCATCGCCCCAATTCTGAACAAGGCAGCCCAGTTTAGAACCAAATGATATACATGTTTAAATTCTGCTGTCTTAATATTATCGAGTTTGGGGGCACCTGGGTGGCACAGTTGGTTATGCGTCGGACTCTTGACCTTGGCTCAGGTCATGATCTCACAGTTCATGAGTTGGAACCCTGCATCAGGCTCTGTGCTGATGGCTTTGAACCTGCTCAGGATTCTGTCTCTCCATTTCTCTCCCCTCCCCTGCTTGTGCTCTCTTTCTCTCTCTCTCAATAAATATATAAACTGAAAAAAAATTTGTGTCTCAGTTACCAAGTATAATTTGTCAGGCACCTGCTACAGGCTAAGTATTATGTACTTAGGCACATTGCAGAACATATCTCAGTCTTACCACACCTCAGCAACACGGTGTTTTCTAGTTCTTGAAATGTTTTTGCATACATGGCCGCTGACCCTCAGAACAATCCTATAAGGAAGGAATCTTGGGTATTACTGGTTCCATCTGCTTCTGACAAGGATACAGCTGCTCAGAGAAATGAAGTGGCTGGACCAAGGTCACTTAGCTAGGACTGAGCATGAACTGAGACTAGAATGTGGGTCCTCTGCCCTCATTCTATGCTACTTTTTCTATGCTATAGTGTCTCTGACTGAGCAGAGCACCCACAATTTTATCATAACACAAGCATACCATATGCTGCAACAGAAGAGGGGGCCAGAGCAGAAAGAGGGGACAGACGGCAAAGCTGACTGGGAGGCTCTGAGCCCGGGTCACTTGGCGGAAGAGGGAGTCGGACAATAGAAGAGGGGGAGTCCAGAGAGGAAGAGGCATGGCAAGGGGGAAGGGGAGGAGTTCCATTTCACGACTCTGAACCTGAGGTCTGAGCAGGGCAACCAATGTGGGGATATGCTTGTGTGTTTTCTGTCAAGTCAGTTTTCCATGTGACCAGGGCTCTTCCGGGAAGTGCTTCTGCTTCGAAAAAGCCAGAGATTTTGATGAAGATATTTCTAAAACAGACTGCATAGAATATCTCCTCTGCACTAAAAGGCTATAGAACAGTACTATTATATTATTATTGTGGGCTTTTTTTTTTTTTACAAAGCAGACTGATCCCACAATTCTGTAATAGAGATATGAACCTACTTTTTTGCTCACTAAATCCTGCCTAATAAAGTTGTCCTTTTTCATCGTCCTTCCACCCACAGCAACGGTTCCCATCCAGTTTCAAGGCACACAAGAAGATGCATGTGATCAAGATTTCACATCGTTCCTAAAGGCTGTAGAAAGCCCTTTGCAACATAGACATCTACAGAGCAGACGTAATGCTGCCAACATAGCAGAGTCATGTTTTCAGAGGTAAGAGGAGGGAAGTTGGGTCCTAAAATCAGTAAGGCACAATTGCATAGAGTTAAAGTTATCTGGAAAATTCCTTAAATGGTCCTGAAAGTGCAGTACTGCCTACTTATCAGTAGTATCATACTTATCAGCTCCCCGAACCATTAGTTTATGTTTCTCTCCGAACAGATATTCAAGATTCCCCCCCACCCCACCCCATGGTCATGATAAAATCATTACCGCCCATTTGCCTGGATCCCTAAGCAATGTGTCCTCTTCTGTTAGGGGTCAGAACCCTCAAAACTCATCTGCTCCCTTGGTGTCATCAACAGGTAGCCATCATGTGTTCAATATGAGCAATACAGAGTTACTGCCTGGTCATGAAGCAGCTGCATATAAATGGTCAGGATTTCCTGACACCTGTCTTCTTCCTCAGAGTCAGATGTCACTTTTATGGACAGCCTCTAACAATCCCTCTGCATCTACTACGTGGAGGTCCAAGGGACCAGGAGAGAACCAAAGGTTGATGGAGGAAACCAGGGTTCACTGCCTGCTTTGGAGGAAGCCACAGATGGCAGTGTTCAGACGTTGTCTTCATTTATACAGTTCTTCCATCTGCAAACATTCACTGAACATTTACAAGGCAAATGGCGTAAATAAAACAGCCATGGTGCCTATCCTCACAGAGCCTACAGTAAGGGGAGGGGGAAGGCACTAATTAAAATATAGTATAAATGCAAAAGCAGGAAAGTATGGGGTGCTACGAAAAGCTCGTAGGACAAGTACATAAATCAGTCCTGGAGGAGGAAGTCAATCAAGGAAGGCTTTCTGAAAGAAGTGATGCCTGAGGTAAAACTTGGGGGTCAAGGTATCAGTCAAGGACTGGGAAGTGAGCAAGAAAAGAAGGAAGAATGGTTCCTGGTGATGTTACGTGAGTAGAGACAGAAGCCAAATTGTAAGGGGTTCAGGAATAAATTGCTGTTAAGAAGTAGAGGAAGAATTGGGGACTATTCCTCTATGAAGTCTCACTAAAAGGAATAAGTTGAGACAGTACTCTGGGGAGAAAGCACTATCAAAAGAGCAGTTAAAGAAAATTTTTTTAACGTTTATTCATTTTTGAGAGACAGAAAGAGAGTGCGAGACGGGCAAGGGGCAGAGAGAGAGGGAGACACAGAATCCGAAGCAGGCTCCAGGCGCGGAGCTGGAACTCGTGAACCGCGAGATCATGACCTGAGCCAAAGTCAGACGCTTAACTGACTGAGCCACCCAGGCGCCCCAAAAGAGCACAATTTTAGCACAGTGTTCACTGAGTGGCTTTGCTGAAGGAATATTTAAATCCCTATATCTCTCCCACTGGCCAGACACAGGGAAGCTGGGTACCAGCCATCCCTTACAAAAACACATTTGCAGGAATTTTCACGGGCACTGACAGGAGTTTGAATGATGTAAATAAAGAAGGATAAAGTTGAACACCCACCTCCATGCTCAGTGGCTGGTGCTGGTCCAGCAGATCTTAGCCGAAGTGAGGCTGTAGGAGGTGTTATCTCTGGGGTGCCTGGGAGGCTCCCCAGCCCCAAATTATCCAGTTAACAACAAACGGTCTCATTAGAGAGAAGCAGACGTTTGGCTAAAATTTGTCCTATTTGCTGTTGTAATGTCAGGTTCTTTGAAAAACACAAGTGTCTCTTAAGGCCGGTGGATGACTCACAACTAAGCCTAAATGAATTCACTGGTTTCTTTGTTCCTTCACGGTGGGGATGGGGAAGCAGTGGGGGGAAGCAGGGAGACAGAAATGAAGAGTGTGGGGAGGCCTGGAAGGGGAGGGAAAGAGTGAACACGAGCTTGTTCCGTTCCAGAAACCACTCTGGTCCCTAAACCCAAGCCAGCTTAACTCAGAGAAAAGGCAAAGAGGAATGAATATATGGAGCAGACATCTTGCAACGCAAGAGTGTGAGTTTCAAATGCTTGCCGGGCCCTTATTTTTAGTGACGCAAAGCGTTCTAATGATGTAAAATACTCAGAGCTGTTTGAACGAGTTGCTTCTCTAAGTTGATTCAGCCTCCAAAGGCCCTGCACCAAAGGACTGATATTCATGAGGACGTGATTTCTTTTGAAGTATTTCCAATTTGTGAGTAAAAGTTAGGGTGGCCCACTTATCCCAGTGATAGTCTCATAACTAAGGGAAAGAGCTAAAATCTACTTAACCAAATTACAAAGGGCTGATATCCAGAAAATGTGACCTCTCTGAAGCTGAGCAAACATGTCAATGACAGCTGAAGTTAGTGGATTCATAGCCCAAGAATCACAAACTGGTAGCCTTAGGATTAGATCCAGCCCCACAGGGTTTTCTTGGACCAGATAAGGTTCATTTTGCATCTGAACTTCAAGGCCTTGAGACAAGACCCGTTCTCTCCAAGATGGCCCCAGGTCTCATGACTTCCAATTGTTCACAGAAAGCTGTATTTCCACGTTCATATTTCTTACCTGGTTCTTGTAGACATTTGAGTTTGGGACCACTGGTTCACACAGACTGATATCAAAACTAACCAAACAGCCTCTGTCCTATCAAGGTAGAGCTCCAGACTTCACCATTTCAGGGTAATTGAGCAAAAGAGCCCTAAAAACCGATAAACCACAACAGTGTGCAATACCACTTGTAATCAGACTCTTAACAAAACAGGAGGCCAAAAACACCGTGGGGCTCACCAGTCCCAAGATAAGCCATGTGACCATGGATCTGAAACCACTTTTTAACAGAAGTATCTGTCAGCAGTAACTGTCTGATATTGCCTCGTCTAATCTGCTCCTACAAAACCCCTGACGTCTAGATTGACACAACACGAGCCTGGCAGCCAGTATCCAAGGCTGGCTTGGCAAAGGAAACAAGCCATCTATTCAGTGAGCTGTGGCCATGCTATAGTATCTGTGGTATCCAACTACCAACACCAAGTTTGGCTCCAACTACCAACACCCAGTGAATTCATTTAGGCTTAGTTGTGAGTCATCCACCGGCCGTAAGAGACACTTGTGTTTTTCAAAGAACCTGACAGTACAACAGGTTTGCACCCAGCCTTCAGTCAGTCGAGCTTCTTGGTAGCTATTTAAGACATCTGTCAGACTTGGGGTGCCTGGGTGGCTCAGTCGGTTAAACATCCAACTCTTAATTTTGGCTCAGGTCATGATCTCATGGTCGTGGGATTGAGCCCCGCATCAGGCTCTGTGCTGAACATGGAACCTGCTTAAGATTCTTGTTCTCCCTCTGCCCCTGACCTGACCTGCTTGTACCACACTAATTCTCTCTCTCTCTCAAAAATAAAATAGATAAAATAACCAAATATGGCAGTTAAGCTCCTATCTTTAAAATGTAAAGGTATTCTTTACAGGAAAATATGGCCTTATTGCAGTGTTTTAAAAGAAAAATTATACTGGACTTCAATTATTACAGGGACACATAATTACCATAGATTGAAGGCCTGCCTGTAATTAATTTTCTCTAGTTCTTACTCTCAGTGTTCAAGGCTTACCAGACCAGGTCTATGATACCTTGGGGATGCTTTATCGTCCTCTGAGAATTTCCCTGTCTGATCTGCAGGGCTGTTGTGCTTCATAGAGAGTATGTCCCAGGTCTCCCTGATAGCACCTATGTCCTTGTCATGGGCTCAGGGGGCGCTGATAATCCAATATGCCGGGCTCCATTCACTGTATTATACCATAGCCAGTCACCAAGTAAGAAACAACAGGGAGGAAATAAAACCACCCTGAAAGGAAGTCTGTTTAGTAGACACTGTGGCCCATTGGCATCACTTTCATCCCCACAGGCTGCTGTCTGAAGGAGAAAATGACCCCAGCCCCACCTCTCATGTTCAGCCCTGACCATTTTAACTCTGCCCCGGTAATCCTATCCCCCTTGCCATAGAGTGACTGGTTTAGGCAACACAAACCTAAGCCACTCAACACCACATTCTACAGCCAATAAACTGGCTTACGATTAGACAAGGACACATGAGAAATTTGCTGGGGGCTTCTGGAAAAGGCCACTTGTTCCTCTGTTAGAGCTGCCAGAGCCAATTCTGTCTCTCCTCCTGGATGGTGTGCTGTATGCACAAAGTTAGAATTGCTACAGACATTTAACCATCATGAGAGGAGCTGGCTGAGGATGAAACTCACCACAGAAGGCAAATTGGAAAGGAAATGAGTTCTTGACATCACTGAGCGGCTAAACCAAATCTTGTTCCAGTTATGTAAGCTAATAAAAAATTCTGTTTTGTCTGAGCCAATCTAAACTGGGGTTTCTCTCTCTTGTACAATAAGAGCCATCACTGATAGAATATTCTGGAAGGCAAATGAGGAGCATGCTTGAGGACTTCTAAATTGCCTCTGGCTTTAACACATGTCCAGCCCCTAAAGGACAGTGGGTAAAGCAGCCCCAGAATAACAGGTATAACCTGAATAACAGGTAACCATCACTTCCTCCCCCATTTCCTCAAGTTGGCTGCCTAACAAAGGCCAGGGGACAGCCTGGAACCCTCTCTCTCCGGCAGAGCCAAGTCTCGCCTGTCTGATGGCAGTGGTGGCCAAGTGCAGAGGCCCAAGGTGGGGGATGCTGAGAAACCTCAGTGACATACACAGGGAAGAGGGTCAGAGAGGCAGGACCTGGGTCCTTGAGGTTCCCACCTCCACTCCCAGTATGGCGCTGCCCCACCATCCCTGATGGGGCCTCCTGATGAACCCGATATGGGAACATCCTTGCCACAAGGGATGGCTGCCTTTCTGAAGGGCAAAAAGAGAAAGATTTGCACGGTAGGAAAAGGAAAAAGCACCCCCAGGAGTACCCACTCTCCTAAAGATCCCAAACCAAAAGACCCCAGGGAACCGTGCTCTCAGGCTCCAGGGAGAAACAAAGAACTTAACTACTGATCCTAATAGTTGGAGGTAGTGGGATTTCAGAGCTCATTTAAAAATAACATAGGCTGGGGTGCCTAGGTGGCTCATTTGGTTGAGCACCCAACTTTGGCTCAGGTCATGATCTCATGGTTCATGAGTCTGAGCCCCCCGTGGGGGCTCTGTGCTGAGAGCCTGGAGCTGGCTTCGGACCTTCTGTCTCCCTCTCTCTTTGCCCCTCCCCCAGAGCTTGTGCTTTCTCTCTCTCTCTCTCTCTCTCTCTCTCTCTCTCTCTCTCTCAAAAATAAACATGAAAAAAGAAAAGAAAAAGAAAAAGAACATAGGCAAATGAACATATGGAAAGTACCTCTGTTGGCAGAAAGAAACTAAGGAAGGAAGGGAGGAGAGGGAAGGAGGAAATGAGAGGAAGTATTATTCAAAGGGGTGACTGGATGGCTCAGTGGGTTAAGCTTCAGACTCCTGGTTTCAGCTCAGGAATCTTACAATTGGTGAGTTCAAGCCCCTCATTGGGCTCTGTGCCGACAGCATGGAGCCTGCCTAGGATTCTCTCTCTCTCTCTCTCTCTCTCTCTCTCTCTCTCTCTCTTTCTCTGCCCTTCCTCCCTCTCAAAATAAATGAATAAACTTAAAAAAAATAAAAGAAAGTATTATACAAATAAATGTACATGCCAAATAAGATGATGTAAACCCCACATCACTTATGCTGAGAGTTTTGTTTTGGAAGAAAGGAAGGAGCAAGCGAGTCGTGGGTGAGTTTTTTTCACACGCTGGGACCGACCTTGTGCCTGTACCTCCTGTTACTCTGTCCACAGGATCCAGGCTGTGGGAGACGAGGGAGAGGAGACGCTGTGGGGGACAACACGGTCGTTCTCTATACTTAGCACTAGTCTGATGTTCGCCAGAAAGTGAGATTAGAGGATTTGGCCCACATCCAGAGGACAAGGGTCATAAGATCTAAAGGAGCAGGAAGAAGGGATGGGCGGGGAAGGCTTGACCAGGCTCCCAGCAAAGCCAGAGGGCAAAGAATATTGGGCCAAACTGTCCAGGTCCAGCTGCCTTTGATGACAACCAGTGGTTACCTCTCCTACCGGCAGATCCTATTTTCAAATTCATTTAAAATAACTTTTACTATTCAATCTTACTAACTCTCATGGCGAGAACTGTGATCCAACACCGTAAGACTATAGACGTCTTACATTAACTTATATCCAGATAACTGCATAACGAACAGAGGGAGCCTTCCTGAGATTGTAGGTTTCGGGGTTGAACTGCTAGGAAGACCCCAAGGATTTCTCTCCATTATGAAACTGAGGAAGGCATATTTGGTGGAAGGGTCCTCTGAGATAAGAGGTCTGCTCCTTTCTGTGTTTGCCGTGGACGCGCTGAGGGAGGGACCAGGAGGTGCTAACAGAGCTGCCCGGGAAAGCCCACAGCACCTGGCTTCTTCAGGACCACTACACTCGGAAGCCTCAGCCTGCATGTGGTCGCACGTCCCCACAGGGGCAGGCAGGGTGGCAGGAAGAAGGCTGGGTTAAGAGGCACGTTCATCCCAGCCCGTCTGGCTCCATGAGGCTGGATAGCCTAACTTCTGTGTCCTAAGTTTCATTTGTCAAATGAGAAGATTAGGCTAGATGGAATGGCTTCTCACCTCACGTCCGGGGAAAGTCCAGTGCGTTATAACTGCCCCCACGGCCCGACTTTATCTGCCCCTCCCCATGTCTCCAGCACATCCGATCAATCCCCTTGCTGTGTTTCAGGAGCACACCAGGACCATTCCCACCTCAGGCCCTTTGTATCTGCTTGCCCCCTGCTTGGAATGCTCTTCCCAGGATAGCCAGAGGTCTAGCTTCCTGATACCTTCAGCAGAGACTAATACCACATTCTCGGCGAGGACACACATTTGCAAATCCTCTCTCTACCCCTGCCACCCCACAAAAATGCACAACCATCCTTACCCCCTATTGTAGATTTAAAAAAATGCTTCCCATCTTAGCACTTAACAGTATCCCACCTACTATACATTTTACTCATTTATTTGTCATCTGTCTTTCCCACCAGAGTGTCAGCATTCCAAGGGAAGGGATTTCTTTATTTCCTTATTTTCTATCTTTCTTTCTCTTTCTTTCTTTCTTTCTTTCTTTCTTTCTTTCTTTCTTTCTTTCTTTCCTTCTTTCTTTCTTCCTTTCTTTTTTTAAGAGCAGGGGTTTCTATCTGCACCCTTCACTGGTGTATTCCCAGTACCTGGAAGAGAGCCTGATACATTACAGAGATTCAGGAAGTTTTGCTGAATGGATGCAGGCACACATGCGTGGAAGGGAGGAGGGGGGTGTATGGCCCTCTACAGTGTCCTCCAGTCCCGAGGTCTGTGGTGCCTCTGGTGAGGGAGCTCTCCTCTGCCACCGCTGTACTGGGATGGACTCTATGACCACATGAAATAAGCCAACGCAGGGCCAGATGTGGTATGCTTTCATTGTGCTGTACAACTTCTCACATGCTGCTTCCTGCCAGGTACCCCCTGCACCCTCAGTGACACCAGGACCTCCAGACAGTCTGTGAGAAATTCTTTATATTGGGATTCAGCTCCATTTTCTAGAGTCAAAACTAGTATCATGGGGGGGGGGGTGCTCATGGTTACACCCATCTCCTTTCTCTAATTCTTTATGTAAAATTCCTTAGCTTCCCTATTGCTAAGATACTGCAGGATGAATTCAACCTGAAGGTACAAGAGGTGGTGGTGCATTTTCACCGGCTCCACTAGATGGCGACATGGCCAGCCTTGTGCGGGCATCCAAGTGTGAAAACCAGCAACACACACAACTCCAGCTCCCCACAAGCCTCTCCAGTCCTCCTCCACAAGTACCCCTTGCCTTCTCTTCCCTACTAGCCTGGTTATTTTCAACCCGCTCGCATATGGTTCACGCTCACTCACGGAATACATCTGGCTTAATCACTCCAGCGCTAGAAGCTTCACGTACGCTTCTTCCTTCCGCCAAAAATGCGTTCCTTACCTCCCTTTGGAACTCCCCGCAAAACTCACTTTGTCCGCGAAACCTTCCTGGCCGAACCTGGTGCTGATCTTAACTGCATCTACGCCATGAGATACTGTCACAGGCACGTAAACCATTTTTATATATTTGATAGAATGCGCCTGTGCCCATGTGCATATATAGAGAAGGGAGACAGTGAATCACACGCACAGCTCTGGGCATCTGGTAGGCAAATGCACATTTAACATAAATGACGTGCAGGTGACCACTTCCGTACAAAAGAAGTCCTGTCTCTGAGAAATTGCACCGGCTGCCAAGGTTCCATTAATGGGCCAAGAATCTAGATATACTAATGCCCGCCTACGTCTTCCAATTTCTGATTCCTTCTCTGTATTCAGTGTAAGCTCCAGAAAGCCTTTTGAGCAGAAAAATTTTAGACAGACTTCACCAAATATCATGCACAGACTTGAACAAATGTGTAAATCTGTATGTAACTTTAAAGGCTATTTAAAATGCTCTATTTCAATGCTCAAAAACTCTTGCAATTTATCTCAAAAATCAATCTCAAAAATCAAATTAAGGCTACGTGTAGCAGCTTTAAATATGGATGAAAATGAGCCTAAGACATGTTTTAAAAGGCCACGAGCCTATATGTATGCTGGGTAAAACTGTCGATTGGCCGTTAGGGAGAATGGTGACTGCAGAAACAGTCTGACAAATGTACACAACAGGAGAATAGAAATAAACACCCATGTGTTTGCAGATCACTGGCCAATGCACTGGGAACTAGAGACGTCCTGCAGTTAAGCAGATGGATAAGGCACAAGGAGAAACTTGAACTGAAAAAGCTAAGCCACCTTCTCAGAGTCCCATTTCTGAAGCATTTCCATCCTTCATTTGTTTACAGATGAAACCATCTACATGCAAACTTCAGATGCCATTTTTTCCACCTACACTATTTCATACCTCCATCAGCTCAACACCAGGGCCCCACACCCAGTTACAGAAAAAA
This sequence comes from Acinonyx jubatus, assembly GCF_027475565.1. Lineage (NCBI taxonomy): Eukaryota > Metazoa > Chordata > Mammalia > Carnivora > Felidae > Acinonyx > Acinonyx jubatus. Next base: position 96,687,985 of record NC_069380.1, on the reverse strand, counting down.
GAAAAGCAGTGATTTGTTCGACACAACCACTTCACAAAGCCGCGACCAAATGTTATTCCCTTGCAGACAGCAACACCACATTACTTAGTCATCTGAACATTCTGCCAAATTCCAACATATTACACCAAGTTAGTCTGAGGGCACTTTTAACTCACCTAGTTTCAGCATTTCCCGCCCCCGTCCTCGGTCAGAAGGACGGCTTCACGGCGTCTTGGTAGTCACAAAGACCAGAGGAACATACACGGCCTCTCTGTTGATAGGGATTCTATGGTAACTGTATTGCCTTCAGGAAGAGTCAGGCTTCCCCCGAGAATAATTCCAAAGAATTTATACCATTCTTTAAAAAAAAAAAAAAAATCCACCATACGTTTACCAAACAAACGCACAGAAGACACTGGTCAACAGCAGTCACTTTAAAAGCTGTCTTGCTTGTTATTCTGGGAGCTGGGTTTCGTCACCTGTAGTGGAATGCATTATGGAGCCTTTAATTGTGAATCCGGAGAGGTCTCCACATCCACAATGGGAAGGGACTGGTTGCTGCCTGCACTGGCTGCCCATAAACTGTGTCTACACAGAAACCCAGGGATTACCTGTGATAGGCGAACAGGAGATAATTTCAAAATCAAGCAGAAACAGGAAGTCTAACGTTTCAACATGCTAGAAAAGAAGAGCCAATACTTAGAAAGAAAAGAAAGGCAGCAGTTAGATGCCTGGGGGGAAAAGAAAAATGACACAAAAGAAAAAAACCAGTTCATTCCTACCTGACCGGTATAAACATGAATGTCTATTAATAGTAACTGCTGCTTAGACATATTCTTGTTCTAGGTAGAAGTGGAGAACAGAGTTTGGACAATGTTGTGACTTAAAACCATTACTCTTCTGCTTTTGAAAAAATAGAAGGTCTTTATTTTTGTTTAAGATTTTTTTTTTTTTAGTTTATTTATTTATTTTGAGGCAGGGAAGAGGCAGAGACAGAGGGAGGGAATCTCAATCAGGCTCTGCATCGTCTGTGTGGGCTGGACGCAGGGCTCAAGCTCATGGAACCGTGAGATCATGACCTGAGCCAAAATCAAGAGTCAGATGCTTAACCGACTGAGCCACCCAGGTGCCCCTAAAAGAATATAAGGTCATTATAAAGAATGTGTGGGTGACTGTATCCAGGCACACACAAGACACACATGGACATATATAAAGATACATGCATCTATATTATCTAATAGTCTCTTTAGAAGCTTATTGATTTCCCTGTACACTTGATAATCGCTACTACCCACAAATTGTTCCCTTATCTATCCCCACTGAGCAAGATTCTACCAGTCCTGCAAGGCCCAATTCCAAGTGCACTGCCTCAATGAAGACTTTGAGCATCCCAACCAGCATGCGTGATCTCATCCTCTCCCCTTTTATTTTTTTAATGCTTATTTATTTTTGAGAGAGAGAGAGAGAGAGAGACAGAGTACGAGCAGGGAAGGGGCAGAGAGAGAGGGAGACACAGAATCCGAAGCAGGATCCAGGCTCTGAGCTGTCAGCACAGAGCCAGAAGTAGGGCTCAAACTCACAAACCGTGAGATCATGACCTGGGCCGAAGTCGGAGGCTTAACTGACTGAGCCCACAGGAGCCCCTCAGCCTCTCCCTTTAACCCCCATGGCACCTCAGTTCAACTTCCTTGGTAACACATTCCGGGTACCTATCACAGGTTGTCTGTGAATTACCTTTAGGGGCATACCTGTCTTATTCCCAACTACACAGTAGGTTTCTTTCTTTCTTTCTTTCTTTCTTTCTTTCTTTCTTTCTTTCTTTCTCTTGCTTTCTAAGTTAATTTATTTGGAGAGAGAGAGAGGAAAGAGAGAGAGAGAGAGAGAGGGTGCACACAAGCACACGCATGATTGTGGGAGGGGCAGAGAGACAGAGAGAATACCAAGCAGGCTCCACACAGTCAGCATAGACCCCAATGCGGGGCTCCATCTCACAAACCTGTGAGATCATGACCTGAGCCAAGATCAAGAGTCAGTCACTTAACTAACTGAGTCATCCAGGTGCCCCATACACGGTAGGTTTCTTGATTTTATTTTTATCCTCCATAGCAATAACACTGTCTTGAGCCTACCAGAAACTCAGCAAAAAGGAAGCCAAGTGGAATGCAATGGACAAATATGCTGGAGTCTGCTAGGCCTGGTTCACAGTCCAGCTATGCCACTTCCTGGGTGTTTCTTGTTTTGTTTTGTTTTGTTTTGTTTAATGTTTATTTTTGAGAGAGAGAGACAGAGTGAGAATGAGAGAGGGGCAGAGAGAGAGGGAGACAGAGAATCTGAAGCAGGCTCCAGGCTCTGAGCTGTCTGCACAGAGCCCAATGAGGGGCTCGAACCCACAAACTGTGAGATCATGACATGAGCCAAAGTTGGACATTGAACTGACTGAGCCACCCAGATGCCCTGCCACTTCCTGGTTTTATAGTATTGCAAGTTACTTCACCTCTCTGAGCGATTTTATTCTCATTCAAATAAGAATAACATCATCTACCTCACAGAATCCCTATCAGGACGTAAAGAGAACCACGGGATGTACAGTGAGGGATTAAATAGCAACGAGCATTATTGTTGACCTGAATTATAAACCAAATGCCTACTACTAATTCGGAGAGGAGCCTGAAAGAGATACCAAATCAATGCCAATTTACAAACACATTATCCATTACTTATTTTCTTTATAGCCTACATTATCATGTGACTACCTCATGATGGTTCGAACTTTTACACCTTAGAAACCATCCTTCTTCATTCCTTGTGTTATGTCCCCAAATTCTCACTGGCCCGTTAATGCCATGACCACTTCATCAGAGACTAAGAGTCAGAGAAGATGCCAAGATACTATTCCTTTTGGAAGTCCAAGATTCTAATCACTAGGGGGGCACCCGGTGGCTCAGATGGTTAAGCATCCAACTCTTGGTTTCAGCTCAAGTCATGATCTCATGGTTTAGGAGTTTGAGACCCATGCGAGGCTCTGCGCTGACAGCGCGGAGCCTGCTTGGGATTCTCTGTCTTCCTCCCTCTCTGCCCCTACCCTGCTCCCACACTCTCTCTCAAAATAAATAAATAAACATTTTTTAAAAAGATTCTAATCCCTACGACCTTGCAGACACTAACGCATTGGCAATTCCAAGCTACACAGTTTTTGTAAAGAGCAGAAATACCACGTCTAAACAGAGGAACTGTTCTCTCATGTTTCCTTAAAATACTACCTTGGTGGTAGCTGCATGGTTACGTGGCTGCCAAGAACCACTCTGTCCACTACTGCTGGAGAGGAGAAGCAGCACCGTGAAGGGGAGGGAAGACTGGAGGAAGAGGCGTACAGAATCACAGCGGCCAACATGGCGGCAGAGCCCTGTCGCACATGCTCCAGGCATTGTCAGGGAGGGCCAATTTCTGCTTTTGGAGAAAGCTCTCCAGCAATGGAGAATAAAATCAACACATCGGGATGGGTTACAAACTAGACGAGGGGGGCATATCCTTAAGACATCCCTCCCTCTTCTCTCCCTTGAGACCAGAATGCCTCGATCTTATAGGCTCGGATCCATTCAAAGTTTGCTGCTTCAAGAAGTCCCAGCATCTGTAGTTAAAATATTCAGCTCACTTCCTTCACTTGGGAAGAAAGAGCCACAGAACTAAAGATGAGGAAGATTCATGGAACAAAACAGCTTTATGTAAAACAATATCAAACCTGCTTGGGATTCTCAGTCTCCCTCTCTCTCTGCCCCTCCCCCACTTGCGCTCTCTCCTCTTTCTCAAAATAAATAAATAAACAAACTTACAGAAAAAAAAAAAGCGTTAAGGGACGCCTGTGTGGCTTTGTTGGTTGAGTATGTGACTGTTGGTTTCAGCTCAGGTCATGATCTCACAGTTCATGGGATCGAGCCCCACATGAACTCTGTGCTGACAGGTGTGGAGACTGGGATTCTGTCTCCCCTCTCTCTCCAGCCTCCCCCACTTACACTATCTCTCTCTCTCTCTCTCTCAAAATAAATAAATAAACTTAAAAAAAAAAAAAAAGCTGTAAGGGGCGCCTGTGTGGCTTAGTTGGTTATGTATCCGGCTCTTGGTTTCAGCTCAGGTCATGATCTCGGGGTTTTGTGAGTTTGAGCCCCATGTCAAGCTCTGTGCTGACAGTGCAGAACCTACTTGGGATTCTTTCCTTCTCTCTCTCTCTGTCTTCTCCCACTGGTTCTCTCTAAATAAATAAATAAATATTGAAAAAACAACACCTAACTCTTCTCAGTTGCCTTTGTAGCTATGAATACAGCTCTTGTATGCTTTCTTAGGACTTGCAAATTAAGCCACTCAAGGTCGATTCAAGGACCAACAACTGTGGTGGTGTCCCAAAGCTGGAGCATCACTAATTCAGAGAGGAGCCTGAAAGAGATACCAAAAGAGATACCTGCTCTGAGGCAGGGAAGGGAGAGGACACAGCCCTGGAAACTCTGCCTGGGGGCCCAGGGACCGAGGAATCTGTCCAGATCCAGCTTTGCTAGGGAATGCACAGGGACATCTTTTCTGGTGAGCACAGCTCTGCAGCTGAAGCAAACTTCTCAGCACCCCAACGCCTGCAGTCACCCGCTCCTGGCACTGCTGATGACAGAAGCGCTCTGGAGTTTCACCGTGATCCTAAATAAGTCATCGTTAGGCAAGCCTGGGTCCATCTATGAGATCTGCAGCCACATGACAGTGGCAGGTAGAAAACCAGATTCTCTTCTTGCATATGCATGTGCTCTGTGCTATCTAGGCATCTCAGAGCAAGGCACTATCACTGAAATTATTTCACTGTCCCCACACCCAGGGAAAGTGGGTGGCAATCCCAATTTCCAAAGAGACTGGCAGAGCTAAAGAGGTTAAGCAGCACAGTCAACAGGACGTCGCAAGCCTTGCCCTCCCAGAACAATCTCCGGAGCACACACCATCTCTGGCCTAGTTTCATCGACTGCTCATGACATACCCCCGCAAACAAGATTGCCTGACAGTCACCCACATCCTTATCAGCAGCACATTCATCACCAGAGCATTCGTGAAATTGGTGCCTGCATGAAAAAGATACCTGCATTTGTTTCCTTCATCCGATTTTACAGCCTGAGAGACAGAACTGGAAATGTCTACAGAACACCTTGACCTTCATGCTCTGGCCTTTCCAAGATGCTCCCTAGTCCCTGGGATATGCTACCATGGCTGCCATGAAGAATGATGACCCTGTCCCTGCCTTAGGTCCTCTCCAGACCTCCTCTCCTCTGCCTCCTCCAGCCACCTCAACTCTTTCAGCAGCCTCCCTAAAGCCACGGCCCCAAATAATTTGACTTGCTTCCCTTTGACCCTCCTCTCCTCTTCAAGGAGGAAGCAGTCATGGGCAAAGCAGGGCTGATCGGGAGTTATTCTAGAAGAGTGAGTGCCCCAGCTTGGGAAGGTACTCCAGAAGCATTGCACAGATGCTGTCGCAGAGACGGCGGGTGGTCGGACTCACCCTCTCTCACCAAAGGAGGTTTGCACTGGCAGAGAAGCCCGTGGTTTGTGCCTAGACAAGGCTGCGAAAATCTCGCCAGTGTCCGGCACCCTCTCGATGCCAGCGAGTGTGTGTGATGTCTTCCCTATGTTCACCCGGTCCTCACCAAAACCTCAGGAGGTGGGCACCCTGCTGTCCAGGTCACAGGTGAGGACAGGGAGTTCCCTAAATGTAACATGCCTGCTCAGGGCAGTGCCAGCCTGTGAACCCAGGTATGTCCTCAGCCAAATCTGTTGGCTTTTTTCTCTTAATATCGTATCACGGAAAGCATAAATAGGTCAGTGTCTAGAAAATAAAAAGAACACCTGCTAACCCACCTTTCAAAGCCAGGAAAGCAGCAAGTGAAACAGGGTGAGTTGGAGCTGTGGTGGGGGAAGGGGCAGCGCTGGCATCAGAACAGGACTGGGAAGGAGATTTCTCAGATCTGTTATGAGGTCTGCTGCCGTTCACAGCCTCCCCCAGAAAAGAGCTGCACAAAAAATAAGTTGCGGGGTTGGGGGGGGGGGTGCCTGGGTGGCTCAGTCGGTCAAGCATCCGACTTCAACTCAGGTCATGATCTCCTGGTTCATGAGTTCAAGCCCTGCATCGGTCTCTGTGCTGATGGCTCGGAGCCTGGAGCCTGCTTCAGATTCTGTGTCGCCGTCTCTCTCCGCCCATTCCCCACTTGCACTCTGTCTCTCTCTGTCTCAAAAATAAACAAACATGTTTTAAAAAATTTTTTTTAAAAAGTGTGGGAAGGCAGATCTTTCTATCAGATCGTATGTAGTTTCTATGGTTTAAGTATAAATTTTATAAAATGCTACTCAGAGCCCCCACCCCTGCCAAAAAAACAAAAAGAAAAAAACCACCACTTTTATTTCTTAAAATTCACACAACTTCAGGGATGGCAAGACCTCTGATATCATCTAATCTTTCTTCACAAGCAAAGAAAATGAAGCAGCCTGGTGTACCTGAGTGGCTCAGTCAGTTAAGCATCCAGCTTCAGCTCAGGTCATGATCTCAATGTTCGTGCGTTCTAGCCCCATGTGGGGCTCTGTGTTGACAGCTCAGAGCCTGGAGCCTACTTCAGATTGTTTCTCCCTCTCTCTGTGCCCCTCCCCCGCTCATGCTCTGTCTGTCTCTCCGTGTCTCTCTCTCTCAAAAATAAGTAAACATTAAAAAAAAATGAAGCAGCCTGAGGAAGCTGAAAGCCGTGCCCCAAATCACACCGCTAGGCTGGTTAGCTGTGCAGCTATGGTGAGAACGGGATCCTAGGACTTCAGAATGAGCATTTATGTCTGTCTTCCTCAGACACAAAGCCCTATTCGCACCAGCACCACCCATGAAAACACTAAGATCAGCATTTACAAGGCAAAAAACACTGAGCGTCTGCTGCAGTAAATACGCTGGCACTTGAATGCAGCTTCCTTTCTGTTGAAATGCATATAAACGGAGTCCTGACACTTTATAGCATTCTTCCACTGCAAACCCGCATGTAAAACTGAGCAGGATCCCTAGTGATAAAATACTAAACTAATGAAACTTTCCATTTGCCAAGGAAAAACCCTCCAATTGCCGAGTCAATTTCTCTATAAATTTCTAGTATTTCTAGTTAATAGGCAACATCTGATATTTCCTGAGCTGAATTCCTCAACGTTCCTCCACTGCCAAACCCAATTATTTTCCCTTCTGTTTTAACCTCTCTGGGTTCCAACACTACCATATTTGTGGTCACTGCTGATTCCGCTCTCAGCTTGATGGTCACTCATTTACCAAGTCCTGCTGCCTTCCCACCATGCTTTGGCTGTTTTCATCTCATTTTCATTGGGATGCTGTTAAACTCCTGCGTTAAAGGGGGCACAAGGCGGTTCCTTCCTTCCTTCCTTCTTTCGAATGTTAATGTATTTATTTTGAGAGAGAGTGAGTAGAAGAGGGGCAGGGAGAGGGAGACAAAGAATCCCAAGCAGGCTCCACGCTGTCAGCACAGAGCCCCATGCGGGACTCGAACTCATGAACCATGAGATCATGATCTGAGCCAAAATCAAGAGTCAGATGCTTAACTGACTGAGCCACCCAGGAGCCCCAAGGTGGTTTCTTGAAAAGACAACTTTCCAGGGGATGCCAGCACACAGTTCCACTCGCCCTTCTTCTTTCAGAGAGAGAGCTTGGTCATTATGCAGTTTTTATCCCTGTGCCTATTTTCAAACCTAAAACACTGACATTCAACAACTTTTCAATTTAGAGAATAATCCGAAACTACAGCCACATATTGAGTAAAATTTCCCAGATATTCCCCTTCAGGAGAAACACACATGGGGTTTGCCCGTTTGCAGGGAAAGGGTGCTGTGTCACCCACTTCAGGGTGACATATGTCCCCAGAGTGCCTGTGCACATGCAGCCAACACACAGCCACCTGTCCTCCGTACCATCTTCCTCAGGCTCACAACTGAACACGTTTACCCAATGGCAAGCTGACACCACTCCTTCCACGTGTGACTGGGAGTGGACACGGTCAGCAAACTACCTCTAATCCCCTGGGGAGAGGCTGGAGCCCCATTTCCCCTTCCCACTGGGCTGTCAGATGAGAAGGGGGCCATGGGAGCCCAAGACCCCTATCCTGTGATATATTTCTGGCCCCCCTGCTCTATGTTCTCATCACCCGAGGTTCTTCAGGGCAAAGGAGGGCACATGAGCGGGTTCAATCTACACAGTGCTCACTGGTCCAGCAAAGGGGTGGACCCAGACTAGATTGGGTGTTCCTCGCTCCATAACAGCTTTCTCTTGTGGGGCTCCGTATCTCACCTACCCACTGGTCATTCAGACTCAGTGTCACTGCGGACCCCTCGTTCCCCCTACCCTCCCCCAAATCCTCCTGTTCCGCCCTCCCCAACTGCCCCTCCGGCCTTCCCTGTCACCCCAGGTGTCATCCTCTGGCCTGAACTTCCTTCTCCTTCCACTTAGTCACCCTCCCAGGTTATCTTCCCCAAGTGCGGCTCTGTCACCTTAACACCACCACCTGTGCCAAGAAGTACATTTAAAAGGTGCTTCCACATCGTCACTTACCATGTCGCCCTCTGGGGGGCCACGTGCAGTGCTTCCCTGCTGCTCATGGGTCAGAGTCCACACTGGCATGTCAAGGTTTCAGGTGGCCCTGAATCCTGGCCGCAGAGTACTTCCCATGGTCCTCCCACTGGGCCTCCGCTCACCCCCATGCCCTGGCCCCTTGGGTCCTTTCCACCATCATCAATTACAGAGCCCGAGGCTTAGCTCACGCGGGGCCTGGGTGATGCTCGGAGCCAGTGGTCAGCTCTCACTTCTGTCTCCCTATGCCACTCGGAAGTTTTGTACAGCATTCAGCACATTTTGCTCCAAGGGATAGCCCCTGCTCTGCACATTTCCTTATCCACACTACACTGCACATTCTTGGACGTCAGGGAGACTTCTCCATTCATTCAACAGAATCAACCCGCATTTATCCAGTACCTACTGCATGCGAGGTACGGATTTAGACGCTGGGAACACGGTGGGGAGGAGAATACATGAGGAAGCCTGAGCTACAGAACTGACTTTCAATGGTGGGGGGAAGAGATGGCAGCCAACAAAACACACAAATAATTAAAGGACAAGATGGTGGGGTGTCTGGTGGCTCAGTCGGTTCAGCATACGACTCTAGATTTCTGCTCAGGTCATGATCTCGGGCCTGGTGAACTCTAGCTCCACATCAGGCTCTGGGCTGATAGCATGGAGCCTCTTTGGGATTCTCTCTCTCCCCTCTCTCTCTCTGCCACTACCTTGCTCATGCTTGTTCTCTGTCTCTCAAAATAAATAAGTAAATAAATAAATCTTAAAAAAATAACCATAGTCCATGCCTGGATGGCTGGACAATGGAATTAAAAAAAAAAAAAGAGGGGCGCCTGTGTGGCTCAGTCGGTTAAGCGGCCGACTTCGGCTCAGGTCATGATCTCGTGGTCCGTGAGTTCGAGCCCCGCGTCGGGCTCTGTGCTGACAGCTCAGAGCCTGGAGCCTGTTTCAGATTCTGTGTCTCCCTCTCTCTGACCCTCCCCTGTTCATGCTCTGTCTCTCCCTGCCTCAAAAATAAATAAAACGTTAAAAAAATGAATAAAAAAAAAAGAAAAGAAAAGAAAAAAGAAGCAGGGGGTGGGGTTGCATCTGGGTGACTCAGTAGGTTAAGCATCTAACTTCGGCTCAGGTCATGATCTCACAGTTCGTGGATTCAAGCCCCACATCGGGCTTTGTGCTGACAGCTGGGAGTCTGCAACCTGCTTCAGATTCTGTGTCTCCTTCTCCCTCTGCCCTTCCCCCACTCACGTGCTCTCTCTGTCTCAAAAATAAAAACCAAAAAAAAAAAAAAAAGGACAGATGGTGAGCAGTGGCAGACTGGAAACAAACGGGGTGTGATGGAGACCACCCTGGCAGAGGTGGCCTCAGAGGACAATGCCAAGAGCCAGAGGAAGAGCAGGCTAGGCAGTGGGAAGAGCAGGTACTCCAGCCAAAACAGGACAATGTCAGCACGCTTCGGGGGGGAAAGGGGCAGAAAGGGGGCCGGTGTGGCCACATGGGGGAAGCATGGGGGAGATGGGTGTGGGGAGCAGATGGGAGTCAAGCATGGGCCAGCACAGACAGTGCCATACAGGACATGGTGAGAAGTTTATATTATACGGTGGGAATATAAAGCAGGTCAAATTGTCTGGAAGGCAAAGTGGCAATAAAGATCAAAACCTGAAAACTCCACACGCCCTTTGAGCCACTTCCAAGAATACCTCCAATGAAACAGGGACAAGTGTGGGCAGTAGTACGAGGGAGTTGTGTGGGGTTCTAATAATGCCAGAGCCTGGAAACAGCCCCGCTGTCCAAACAGAGGATCGGCTGAAGTGAATTATGGCACGTCCGTATAATGGCATGTAATAGTCTTTCAAAAGGATCGTGTCAAGTAATTAATAAGATGGGAACTCTTCACAAAGGCTACAAAGCAATATATAAAAGAAATTTTATTAAGTACCATATAATTTTTGTAGAGAAAAACTAGAGGCATACAGGAAAAAGCCTGGAGTGATATTCACAAACTTTTTTTCTGGGTGGTGAAATTAAGGAGTATCTTTTTTTTCTCCCTTCCCCCTCGCTCCCATTTTTCATTTTTTGAGTCAAATTGTAGTTGATAGATATATGACACAAGCATGTGAAACTTTTGCAATAAAGATTTTAAAAAGTTTTTTGTAGGGGCTCCGGGTGGCTCAATCAGTTAAGTGGCTGACTTCGGCTCAGGTCACGATCTCGTGGTTTGTGAGTTCGAGCCCCATGTCAGGCTCTGTGCTGATGGCTCAGAGCCTGGAGCCTGCTTCAGATTCTGTGTCTTCCTCTCTCTCTGCCCCTCCCCTGCTTGTGCTCTGTCTGTCTCTCTCCTCTCAAAAATAGATAAACATTAAAAAACTTAAAAAAAAAAAAAAAAGCTTTTTGTTTTTAAAACCTGTGAGTGATAAGAAGGTAGAGCAGGGTGGATATCCTAGGAGATCACAAAAATAAACAGAGGTTGCTGATCCAAAGACGGGTCAGGGCAATCTTCTGTCTTAGGGAATCTTCAAAGCAAAACAGAAAACAAACCAGAAAAACTCCCTAGAACTTAGGGCAGGAAGTGTGTCATTCTCTTCTGGCTTACCCTCTGACTCAGCACTGACGGTTGGTCCCTCCAATCCTCATCCTGAAGAGGTCACAGATAAGAGTTGTTGGTTTGTTTGTTTTTTTTTTTTTTAGTGTATTTGTTTTGAGAGAGAGAGAAAAACATGTGAGTGGGGGAGGGGCAAAGAGATGGGGAGGAAGAGAGAGAATCCCAATCAGGCTCATACCGTCGGCACAGAGCCCAAAGCCAGGCTAGAACCCATGAACCATGAGATCAAGACCTTAGCCAAAATTGGATGTTTAACCACCTGGGCCATCCAGGTGCCCCCAGGTAGGAGTTTGAAGAGGACGGAGGGGGGAAACCTCACCCAGTAAGTAGCTCCCAGCCCTGCAGGCAAAGTCTGAAATACAGACCAGGGTCTTCTAAGGAAAAAACCCTTCCTCATTCTCCTTTAGATTCTTGACAACGGAGACTGAAAGTCCTATGTATATCACTACAAGTTAAACATGATTAAGTTCTTGTCTATTCCTTTTAAATAAGATCAACTTAAGATAAGACCAAGGCACACTGTGTTCTAGCCTCCTTCCCAGACAGGTTTAAAAAATTCAATAAACAGTTCAGACAAGTCACAGCAAGTCGCAGGTATTTGGAGCCTGGCTTACGCACGCTCACGTTGAAAAAGTTCACCACAGAGGCGCATGCCGTGGCCAGTCTGCCTCCCCGCTCACCACTAGGTCATGAGGGTGGTTTGCTTTCTCTGCCCTGTTTGGCAGCCTCCTAAGCACAGCACTCAATGGCCATTCAAAGAGCACAGATGATTTGCTAGAAGATGCCCACAAACTTCTCTTAGTTCCATGGTTTTTTTTTTTTTTAAATAACCCCCTGGAAACTACAGAGCTGAGGGGAAACACATACCCAGGACTACTGAACAAAAGAGAAAAAATTTGTTTATGTTTATTTTGAGAGACAGGGCGAGAGAGTGAGTAGGGGAGGGGCAGAGTGAGAGAGAGAGAGAGAGAGAGAGAAAGAGAGAGAGAGAGAGAGAGAGAGAACCCCAAGCAGGCTCTGTACTGTCAGCACCGGGTCTGATGCAGGGCTTGAACCCATGAACCATGAGATCATGACCTGAGTTGAAGTTGGATGCTTAACCGATTGAGCCACCCAGGTGCCTCAAAACAGAAATGTTTGACTCTGGAAAACTTTCAGTTTTTAAGGCAAGGCAAATCAGAACTGGGGGACAAGGACAATTACAATCCAGGGCTATCACCTTCCCACATTTACTCAACAAATATCTATTGAGGTCTTACTGTGCCCCATGGTGGCCCTGAGGATTCATGATACACAAGGGGCCAGAGGAGGTTCTGTGTGTGTGCTGGGGTGATGGGATGGGGGTGTGGAAGGAGGGAAGCAGATACTTCCAAGAAATTCCAACAGGTATAGCACCATTGAGAACAGGTTATGAAGGATCCTTCCTATAAGCACTGTTTAAAAGTTTAGACTCTGTCAAAATCCCAATAAGGCATCTTAGTCAGGAGATGACACAATCAGATGGATATTTTATAAAGACCAATGTCAGCTCAGGAGGCCAGACTGCCCTAGGGGTGGGAGGGGGGTGGGGCACACCGTCTGTCCTTGAAGTCATCTAGGTAAGAGGTGATGGTGGTAGCCTAGTTGTGGTTGGTGGCAGGAAACAGTGAGAAGCAGTATACAGATTCTATGGCTGTGTGTGTGTGTGTGTGTGTGTGTGTGTATATATATATATATTTTTTTTTTTTTTTAAGTTAATGAGACAGAGAGTACTGGAGGGACAGAGAGAGAAGGAGAAAGAATCCCTAGCAGGCTCCGCACCATCATCACAGAGCCCAACATGGGGCTCGAACTCACAATCCATGAGATGATGACTTGAGCTGAAATCAAGAATCGGATGCTCAACCAACTGAGCCACCCAGGCATTCCTACAGCTACTTAACATTGGTAATGTTGATCATATTGGCAATGGATGGGACATAGTGGGGAGATAGGGGAAGATTCCTTGCAGGTTTCGGGATAGTCAGCTGGATAATCTACTGGAGGAAACTGGGAGAGAAGGTCAGTTCACCTCATTTCACACTGAAATTGAGTTGTCTGTGAGACATTTGTGCTGTGGAACATTCTACAGCTGCACATGCAGGTCTAGAACCTAGACAAAAGATTGGGCTTGAAATATAAATTTGGAAGTCACTGCCATTTAGGGGATCTGAAGGCCCAGGAATGGGTAGCATGGCCGAGGAAGAGAGTAGAGTCAGAATAGCAGAACAGCCAGACCAAGCCCTAACATATCAATATTTAAGGGACAAAGAAGAGGGAGGGGACTTCAAAGGAGATGAAAGGGAACAGAGAGAAGCTAGAAGATAATCAGGAAAGCAGATCATCAAGGAAAAGTCTGTATGTAGAAAACAGGAGCAGTAGGGACTTGACTGAACAGACGAGAAGAGACAGAAGGGTGTCCATCCACCTATCACTAAAATGCTCTATTTCTTCCCGTCCTTCTCTATTTTTGGAGTCCTCTGTGAGCAGAAGGGACCCACACAAGAGGGAGCAGAAGAGAGTACATTCTGAGATAAACTTAGCAGTGGATTCTGGCTACAGCCAGCATGGTCCTGCTCACGGGTGAGAAAAGGCGTCAGGAGCCACAGGAGTGACAAGACACGAGGTTCCGAGACCAGGCCTCAAGGAGTGGCACTCTGTTTTTCAGAGTATGTTGGCCATCTATTAGGTACGGGCATGGTTTATGGTGCTGGGATAGAGCAGTGCAAAAAGTTCCACTGAAACAGCTAGAAACACAGCATGTCAAACAGAGATAAATGAGAAGAAAGGACAGAGGGAGGGGAAAGGGGAGCATTCTGGATGGGCCTTCTCCCGGGGCAACATCTGAGCAGAAGCCTGAGAGGAGAGTGGGAGACAGCCAAGGAACAAGTGCAGGGGGTAGGGAGCAAGGACCCCCCAGGCAGAGGGAGGGGGGGGTGCAAAGGCTCTGAGATAGACACAAGCTTGGGAAGTGTGAGGAACAGCAAGGAGGCAGTGTGGCCTGACAGGACTGAGGGAGGCGGGAGTGTTGAGAGACGAGGTTGGGGAGTTGGGTGGGGCCATGTCAAGGGAGCCTTGTGGCTCATGGTCAGGAGTGCAGACTTTTTGACTGTGATGGGAACACATAGGAGGGTGGGGAGCAAGGAAATCACACAGGGTTTTTTTTTTTTAATGTTTGTTTATTTAGAGGCAGAGAATCTTATTGATTGATTGATTGATTGATTGGCAGAGAATCCTAGGCAGGCTCTGTACTGTCAGCACAGAGCCCCACTCAGGGCTCAAAACCATGACCTGTGAGAGCTTGACTTGAGCCGAAATCCAGAGTCAGACACTTAACCAACCGGATCACCCAGGCACCCCAATAGTCTGCTGGGTTTTATAAGGTCATTCTGACTACATGGGGCGAAGTGGCCGAGGCAGGCCGGCAAAAGCACAAGGGGAGTGATCGTAGCAGAAGTAAGTAGAGGTGGGAGATACATATGTGGAAGGAAAATGGGCAGGACTTGCTATTGGATTAGCTGGGTAGCCCCGAGGGAAGGAAGGAACTCAAGAGGTCCCTGGGCTTTTAGCCTGAGCACTGTGTATCCAATGTGTTGACTGAGCAGGGCAATCAAAGGGGACGAGGTTGGGATGCAAAAGGGGGCAGGTGAAATCAAGGTGCCCATCCCTAGAGGAAGGGCAAAGCAGACAACAGAATAATCGAATAACCTGGCACTTGGGAGAGATGTATTACACATATTAATTTGGGAGTCATTACCTGGATTTGGTATCGATTCCATGGGACCTGATAACATCACCTGGATTCTTAATGCTGGCCACACATTAGTGCAGTCAGGTCACAAAGCATAGAAACAAAACATTTTACCAACTGATGTTCATGGCCCTCCCTGGGGATTCTGAATTAATCTGAGTTCTCAGGGCCCACCCATTTGCACATTTTCAGCAGCCCCAAGCCAGGTTAAGAAACACTGCCCAGAGAGTGTGGAGAAGAGTCAAGGATGGAGCTGGCCCACCACAGAATGTAGAGAACTTCCAAAGACAGGTTACTGAGGTAGGTGGAAAAGTGGAAGTCGAGAAGGCATTTTAAGAAGAGGGAGGGGTGGATGACGCAGAATAGTGCAGAGGCTCAGGAATTTGAGGATGGAGATGCGGCCACGGGACTGGTTTCCAGAGGAAGTCTCTGGTGACCTTAACAGAAATGATTTTGGAGCGCGAAGGGCTGAGGAGGGGTACCAAGAAGGGCAGACCGTAGGCAGAGATCACTCTTTTGGGAGTTCCACCAGAGCGGAGAGCAGAGAAGCTAGGCTGGAGCTGGTAGGCTACTTTGGCTTGAGGAATTTTGTTTCTCATTCGCACCTTAAGGCAGTTGATAAAAAAATGAAGATGCTCCCACATGGAGAAAGCAGCTGATGCTGTAGAAGAGGGGGTATAATTGCAAGAGGATTTTCAGAAGATGGGAGAGAAAAAAACCACTGGGCACCCTGAACTCTTGAATCTGAAATTTCCCTTCAGAGGCTGGTGTCTTCACTGCTTACTTTTCAGGGGATATAATATATCCTAAAAAATCACAGAGTGGCTGGACTGGAAAGGAACCTAAAGATCATCTGGTCCAATCCTCATTCCTAGGTCCGCTCAAATTCCTATGTTCTGTCCCATTCGTGGTCTTTCTGACATCCTCCTTTGGAAGGGAATTCGTACACCTGACCCACTTCATCGTTCTATCCACCCCTAGCATCCACTAAGCCATAGTTCATGAACTCTTTGCACATTCCCCGAAACGAGCCAGAATCTGTTTTCCCATATTCCAATCTATTGGCTCTAGTCATGTGCCTTCCAGTTATGTGTCTTTCAAACATTCTGAACTATGAACTCTTGCCCCACCCTGTGAATCCCATGTTCCCAAACCAGTTATTTTTTGCGTGTATGGACAAACAGCTTCCCATTCTAGAAAATATGTAGACAGGGTTTACCAATCCACTTAGTTGGTCTCCATTATGATAAAGGTATAGACAAACATATTGCAATAAAAGTTATACCAATATATATACGAATAACCTGCAACAGCCATGACTGTCCAAGAAACCAAAATTTGTACTTCAAGATTTGGGCTTCATCTACTCAGTCCTTAAGCACTAATTTGATTCTCATCTTAACCACCTGACCCCAATTCCAGAGAACAATACCCTCCCAACACAGACAAACACACACACACCCCACATATACACACTCACTCAGACCCTGAGGTAGGAAAATATTTGACCAATTATTATTAAGCACACCTGTTATGAAGCAAAAACTCCGTATTGGTTCTCATGACAATTAATTGAATGTTAGGAAAAAAATCTCTACACTGTAAACATGGATTAATTTCCTGAATACTTCATACAACAAAAACTTCAAAGGCAGAGGAAAAACTTGAATGTTTACACATGCAAAGAGAACTTTTTAAAATGCAATTATAAATTAAGTCAAAAGCACAGCTATAAAAGCCAGGCTTGACTTAGGGAATCATCGCTAAAACTCAGTGAAGAAACAGGATACATTATTCCAACACTGACGTTTCGAATATTCACGCCAAATATCACATGAACTGTTACTCCTCTAGTCTTAATTTAAAACATTCCAACCAATAGGTGTAAAAGGGACACAGCACACCAGAGTATTGGCTTAGTGCCCCAAGTTACACTAAACTAGGCTAAACAATTTTTATAGTTGTTATAGTAATTAATGCAAAATGCACACAATAGGGCGTGAAATGTTTATTGAATGAATGAATTGATTATATTGAAGTCACAGTTAATGCAATAGGAAAAGAAAAAAAAACAGGAGAACACTGAAAAACGATTATAGTCATAACCCCAGATTCATACACATGAAATGATTTCTAGAAAAAAAGTTTGATGTAGTTAACATAGAGCATTAAAGGTACCACTTGAAATCTTAAATGAACAACAACAAAAAAAACAATCAGCTGTCAACCACTTGCATAATAGGATCAGTGAATTCGGAGCAACTTCAAGAGCCGATAACTATGTACTTTTGTCAGTTTTGGGGAACACAGGTTTGAGTATATTTAATATGTCATATTTATACTCCTTATTAAAATTTGCTGCCTCAACTAAACACTTTATTTTTTAAAAAAATTTTTTTTTCAACGTTTATTTATTTTTGGGACAGAGAGAGACAGAGCATGAACGGGGGAGGGGCAGAGAGAGGGAGACACAGAATCGGAAACAGGCTCCAGGCTCTGAGCCATCAGCCCAGAGCCTGACGCGGGGCTCGAACTCCCGGACCGCGAGATCGTGACCTGGCTGAAGTCGGACGCTTAACCGACTGCGCCACCCAGGCGCCCCAACTAAACACTTTAAAACTTCACAAGTGTGTACACACACACACACACATACACAACATTTTATTTGTGGCAAAGATCCTTAGTGTGTCACACTCAGGAAACCTGGATTTGTCCAGAGTGAGATAGAGTTCATGAGATTAATTATACAATATAATAAATACAGGTTAAAGTTAACCTGCCATGAAAGTATTCCTGAATGTCTCAAAATCAAAGAAAACTGCACTGGGCTCAATTTAAAAATGTTTTTCCTGGGAATGCAAACTGGTGCAGCCATTCTGGAAAACAGTATGGAGGTCCCTCAAAAAATTAAAACTGAAACTACCCTCTGACCCAGCAATTGCACTACTAGGTATTTATACAAGGGATACAGGTATGCTGTTTCAAAGGGGCACATGAACCCCAACGTTTATAGCAGCACTATCGACAATAGCCAAAGTATGGAAAGAGCCCAAATGTCCATCGATGGATGAAGGGGTAAAGAAGATGTGGTATATATATAGAATGGAGTATTACTTGGCAATCAAAAAGAAGGAAATCTTGCCATTTGCAACTACATGGATGGAACTGGAGGGTATTATGCTAAGCAACATAGGTCAGTCAGAGGAAGATAAATATCATATGACTAAGATACAAAACAGATGCACATAAGAGAAGGGAAGCAAAAATAATACAAAAACTGGGAGGGGGACAAAACAGAAGAGACTCTTAGATATGGAGAATAAACAGAGGGTTGCTGGAGGGGTTGTGGGAAGGGGGACGGGCTAAATGGGTAAGGGGCGCTAAGGAATCTACTCCTGAAATCATTGTTGCACTATATGCTAACTAACTTGGATGGAAATTTAAAAAATAAATTAAAGAAAAAGAGAAATGAAAAAAAAAATGCCTTTCCTAGCCTCTCAGCCAAGTGAAAGGCAAGAAAAACCAAAGAACTCTTACCAGCACATCAGATCAGTTTTATAGACCATGTATAACCACTTTCAAATGGTTCACTCCCTCACTTTAGAAAATCGTTATATTATATTAGAAAACAAGCATTTTACAAGCGTATTTTAAAATTGTTTATTTTGGCTAATTTTTATGGGTTTAATTTTCTTAATTTTGGTCTTCTTCCAAGCCATTCAAGTACAACCAACGTAGGGAACCACTGGAAGAGATCCTGCCCCAAAAATCGGAACCAGCAGCTGTACCAGCTACAAGGACAAGCCAGGACCACATCATTGGACCACCATGACAGCAGACACAGGAGACACTCAAGGGGGAGGGGCATTTACTAAGCCAGATTCTTCTCTTCATCTTGCTGGAAGGCCAACAATGTAAACTTCTCCATACTATTATTTCCTCACAATGGGCATATACATTGCTCTGGCATGTCCTGTTTTTTTTATATAAATGTATTCTTTTCTTTTTTTTAAAAAAAAAGTTTATTTTGAGAAAGAGAGAGAAAGCGGGGGAGGGGTGGACAGAGAGGGAAACAGACCATCCCACGCAGGCTCTGGTGCGGTCAGTGCAGAGCCCAATGCATGGCTCAAACTCAGGAACCATAAGAGCATGACCTGAGTCAAAATCAAGAGTCAGAGGCTTAACCGACCTGGCCACCGAGGCACCCTGTGGTGTGTCTTATTTTTTAAAAGTCTGATTATTCTAGAACATTGTGTCTCAAACTCAGTTCTACTGACATTTTGAGCCAGACAATTATTTGTTACAGTGGAGCCGTCTGTGCCTTGTAGGACGCATCCTGGCTTCTACCTGCTAGATACTGTAACATACCCCTCCCCTCATTGTGACGACCAAAAATATCTCCTGATATTGCCAAATGCGGAGGGGGAAGGACACACTGCCCCTGGTCAAGAGAGCCACGGCTCTGAAGTACTGGTTCTTAGTTACACACTAGGGGCAGAAAGGAATCTTCAAAAAGTGTTGGCGCAACACAAAAATACATTACAGCCCCCCCAGATTAGAGTAGTCCGTATCTTGGTATCAGGGTCGACCTGATTACAGTACACAGAAAAAAGAAGAGGAAACAGAAAGAGGTTAACTGTAGTTCTGATCTGCAAACTTCGTCTCCCTTTTGATCGGACAGGAACTAGAGCATAAAGATTTATCTGAATCCCCACGCTGCCTCTTCTAACACTCCACGGTTGTGGGGGCCTTAGAAAGCAAGGTCCAGAGATGGACAACACAGAACTATTTCCTCACAGGGTGACCATGCCGGCGGTCCAGGGAGGGCAACTTTGGAACCCTCAGCTCTTGAAGGAGTGTCACTAAACCAGCCTCGGAGAAATGCCGAGTTCATTACAAACAATACACAAACGAACAATCTGTGGGCTGGGGAAGACACCCAGAGGGCTCACATGGGAACTAACTCAAGCCCTTCCTGGGAAGGGTAGTGGGTTCATCCTCACAGCAGATGACATCGCCAGGGACCCACCTGGAGCTGACAGCAACACCTGACTCCTGTACAAAAGCTCCATGGCCATGAACATGGGAATTCTCTCTCCCACCCCGTTAGACCTCAACATCCTCTGCCAGCCTCCTCAGTCTGTTCAGTGACACTGGGCCCGGTTCCAGTGTTTGCAAAGAATGGCATGTCAGTGCCTCTGAGGGTACTTCCCCCCATGCCAGTCTGGCTACGGCTTCCCCATCAACCATGTGCCAGCCTACTCGTGCTAATAGACTGACTGCTGTTTCTTTCATTAGGGGGGAAAAAAGGTAGACACATACATGCAAACACATATGACAGGGATTCTCTCCCAGTTCAGGAGCGGTAATAATCAGCCAATGTTATTGAGGGGCTGATGATGCACACAGTATTTTGCTAAGAGCCATACGTGTGTTATGTCACGGACTGCTGCTAGCACCGTGAAGGAGATTCTATAACTGTCCCCATTTGATAGACAAGGTTACTGAGACGTAGGCAGTTTAAGAAATTCACCCAAGGCAAAACCAGGACCCATTCGTTTTCCCACTAGATTCTAAGTTCCCAAAGGCACGGACTACTTCTATGGGCACAGCTATTACTAAATGGTTGCTCTCAGACAGACCCTGTCCTATTTGCTCCTATTTTCTCCAAAGAGAATCCAAATCAGTTACTGAACTCCACCAATGGGAATGTTTCAAGCTGTCCCTCTTCTGCTCAAAAATCTACAACAGTTCCCTCTTTCTGATGGCCCCAGCTCTTGTGCACAGCGCTGAAGGCTGAAAGCTACTCTTGCTCAGATCCTAGAGTAACTAGTCAGTGTTCTCCTTACTAGTTCCCACTATAAAACTGCAAAATTCCAGTCTGACCAATGTCCACTATCTCCCACAAACACCCTCTGCTCACAACAACCTCTGTGACCTGGCTCTGAGGGTCCCATGCTCCACATCTGAATCAAGTACCATTGCCTATATTTTCAATCCTTTATTGTGTTCATTTATTCATTTAGCTGCACACCTGTGTGTATATGTATGTATGCACATATATAAATAATATAAATATAAATATAAATATAAACACATATATATAAGTCTAAGGCAAAACTACCCTACTGAGACACTCTGATCTCTGGATCTGGGGGGGGCTCTCCTCCCCATAAAAACTTATAAAGCAGTGCCAAGCATTGCTTTAGGTGCCAGAGATAGACCAGTGAGTATAAGACACAAAGCTCCTTGTATGCATGGAATCTTCCTTCTCCAAATTTCCATAGGGCTTTGTATGGCCAAATCGACCATTCCCAAAGATGCCAGGCCCATTACACGTTAATGGGCAAAGGACTTTAGTAAATGCTACAGGCTATGTTCAGTACTCTTCTCGAGGAATCAAAATGATACATGCTGCAGAATAAAAGCACACTTTACTTGACCTAGCGTTTGTCAAGTAAACCTCTGCTGTGTTCACACTAGAGAAAGAGACACAGACAGGAACATCCTATAGAACATATCTGATGCGAAAGCTGGTTTTAACACTAGTTTGTAAGTTCCCAGAGGGCACGGACTACTTCTACGGGCACTAACTCAGTCCACAGCTATTACTGAATAGTTGCTAATAGACAGACCCTGTCCTATTTGCTGGAGATTCATGAGTAAACAAAACAGACACACGCTCTTCTTCCTGACTATGCTATGTTGCCTCTATTCAGCTGGGTGCTAATTGCATTTGAAGAAATTACTCTGTCTACAGGGCAGAACACTAAACTTTGTTCCTTATTTTAATCCCAGATCTAACATATAGATGCGTAGCATACAGTAAGCACTCAAATGTTTCTTCAATAAATGAATCAGTCCATGCCTTACAATTTAGCACTTAGTTGACAAGTTGAGCTGGGTACAGGATCACGATTCATGTGCTTGAGCCTTGTCTCAAGCAGAAGATAAACGTCTTAACCAGTTTGGCTCGTGTGTAACAACTAAAACCACTCCATCTTCTTTTAAATTTTTTTTTTTTTTTTTTTAGTGTTTATTTTTTGAGAGAGAGAGAGAGACAGAACATGAGCAGGGGAGAGGCAGAGAGAGAGGGAGACACAGAATCCGAAGCAGGCTCCAGGCTCTGACCTGTCAGCACAGACCCCAATGTGGGGCTTGAATCCACGAACCATGAGATCATGACCTGAGCCAAAGTCGGATGCTTCACAGACTGAGTCAGCCAGGCGCCCCTAAAACCACTCCATCTTAAGCTGCTTCTTAACATACAATCTCAGAATTTAAGAGAAGCATACACAGGGTTTTTTCCTTCTGTCAGAATTGAATACTATTCTGTCATGTGGAAGTACCACAACTAAGTCAACCTTAGTTAAATTTGGTTTTCTTAAATTTGATTATTATTTAGGCTGTTTCCAATTTTTCCTATTACATGTATTATTGCAGTGGCTAAGCTCAGAATACATTTGAGCACAACACATTCCTGCATGCTTCCAGTTATTACCAAAGAATTAATTCCTAGTAGGGGAATCACTGGGTCTTTTGAATTTTGATACTACAGAGGTGCCTGGGTGGCTAAGTCGGTTATGCATCTGACTCTAGAATTCGGCTCACATCGTGATCTCCTGGTTCTTGAATTTGAGCCCCTGTCAGGCTCCACGCTGGCAGTGTGGAGCCTGCTTGGGATTCTCTCTCTGTCTGGATTCTCTTTCTCTCTCTCTCTCTCAAAGTAAATAAGGAAACCTAAAAAAAATTTTGGGGGGGCGCCTGGGTGGCTCAGTTTGTTAAATGTCTGACTTTGGGTCAGGTCATGATCTTGCGGCTCATGGGTTCAAACCCCATGTCAGGCTCTGTGCTGACAGCTCAGAGCCTGGAGCCTGCTTCGGGTTCTGTGCCTCCCTCTCTCTCTGCTCTTCCCCTGCTCTCTCTCTCTCTCTCTCTCTCACTCAAAAATAAATAAACATTACTAAAAATTTTTTCTGATACTACAGTATGGCCAGACTGCTTCCCGGAGAGTTGCCAACTTACAATCTTCTCAGTAGAGTTTGAGATTGACAACGCCTGTTTGCCACTTTCCCTCCAAGCCTGGGCTTTATCAAAGTCTGTCTATCAGATAAGTAAAAAATGATATCCCAAAGCACACAGACCTAGTACTGCTCTGTAGTTACCTAACATTTTCCTTCTGATAAACGTCATGCCTGGGCTCCCATTGAAAATGTTCTAGATAAGAATTCCATTTAAACTGATCCAGGGTTATAATTACAAGGTTATCAGTGATTTCTATTTTCAATAGCCCGTATCATGTTGCTAAATCTATTTTTCACAACAAAAAGAGCCCAGAAAAATAATGCAAAAGAAAGGATGCAGAAAAAAAAAAGAATCACAGATGGAAGGAGTGGTTCTTTATGGACAAATGTGGTGGAAACTGGATAAGAATCCCTGTGCCATGAGGAAGCCAGTTCTGTACTTTATAATCATCCTGGAAAAACAACAGAAGTAAAATTCTGTGGGAATGCAAGCTGGTGAAGCCACTCTGGAAAACAGTATGGAGGTTCCTCAAAAAACTAAAAATAGAACTACCCTACAACCCAGCAATTGCACTACTAGGCATTTATCCACGGGATACAGGTGTGCTGTTTTGAAGGGACACATGCACCCCAATGTTTAAAGCAGCACTATCAACAACAGCCAAAAATATGGAAAGAGCCCAAATGTCCATTGATGGATGACTGGATAAAGAAGATGTGGTGTGTGTGTGTATATATATATATATATATATATATATATATATACACACACACACACACACGCACATACATACAATGGAGTATTAGCAATCAAAAAGAAGGAAATCTTGCCATGTGCAACTACGTGGATGGAACTGGAGGGTATGATGCTAAGTGAGATTAGTCAGTCAGAGAAAGACAAAAATCATATGATTTCACTCAGATGAGGACTTTAAGAGACAAAACAGATGAACATAAGGGAAGGGAAACAAAAATAATATAAAAACAGGGAGGGGGACAAAACAGAAGAGACTCATAAATATGGAGAACAAACTGAGAGTTATGGGAGGGGTGGTGGGAGGGGGGATGGGCTAAATGGGTAAGGGGCACTAAGGAATCTACTCCTGAAATCATTGTTGCACTATATGCTAACTAATTTGGATGTAAATTTTTAAAAATTAAAAATTAAAAAAAAAAAAGAAGTAACATTATGTCCAGCCTTAGATGGACCACAGGTCCATTATTCCTCTGCTTAATACCTGAACTCCATAAGCCAGAGCTTTGTCCCTCTTTCCTGAGTGAATACGCACAAGGTGCCTTCATGAACACTGCATACTAACTGTACTTCGATTGTGCTAATCATCTTATTTTCCTATCCCATCCAATGGATAGGAAAGGTTTCATTCATTTGGTTCTTAATATTCATTTTAACCTTTCAAAGTTCATGTTGTCATTTCCCCCTTTTGTTCACTTTAAAATGAACACCAAACAAAGCCAGGAATGTTGAAGCTTTTGGAGTACAGTAAAACCTTGGTTTGTGAGTGTAAGTCATTCCAGAAACATGCTTGTAATACAAAGTGCTTGTATATCAAAGCGAACTTCCCCATAAGAAATAATGGAAATTCAAATGATTCATTCCATAACCCCAAAATATTCAGATAAAATGATTACAATACTGGGGCACCTGGATGGCTCAGTTGGTTAAGTGTCTGACTCTTGAGTTCAGCTCAGGTCATGATCTCACAGTCGTGAGATTGAGCCTCACATTGGGCTCTGTGCAAACAGCCCAGAGCCTGCTTGGAATTCTCTCTCTCTCACTGTCTGTGCCCCTCCCTGCCCCCCAAAATAAATAAACATTAAAAAATGATTATAATACTGTAATATAATACAAAATGAAGAAAATACAAAATACAAAGTAAAATATACAAATGGACCTGCACTTACTTTTGAAAATCTTTGTGGCTGTGTGAGGGAGAGAAGAGAGAGGAGGGTTATTATGCAGGATGACTTTCACTATCACTCACAGAATCACTGCTATCTATTGGCTCAATGGAATCTTTTCTTTTCGTGCAACTTTAACAAGGAACCTATCCAATGACACTTGCTTTTGCCTCTTTTGGAGAATTTTGCAGAAATGTGACATTGCATTGATGATCACCCACCATGGAGCAGTGAGAGACAGAGAGAGAACCACTGGTTCAGTTGTGATCATGTGACGTTCAGTGTGATGTACTACTTGTATTGCAAGACATGGCTCGTTTAACAAGTTAAAATTTATTAGAAATGTTTGCTTGTCTTGCGGAGTACTCCCAGAATGAGGTACTTGCAATCCAATGTCTTAATGTATAATGTTTTTGTTCAAAAACTCTTAAGCGGATCTTGAAGAATAGAGAAGGAAAAGGAAAAGGTTCAGAGCATTTTCATCAGCCTTAAAGACTGGGCTTTGGCCATGACCAAGTCTGGTTCTCTCTCCTCTCCAAGATTTCTGAGACCTTCCTTTCCTCCACTGTGGACAGGTGCCCTCTAATCCTCCAAATTCAGGCCTTTCCCAGCATCCCCTGCTGGAGTTACTGTCCTGGGGGGCAGGGGTCAACTTCTGAGAGTGAACACGGGCCCACCCCCTCCCCCTTGAGCCCTCCCAGGATAACCCCACTCCTTTTCCAGTCTTCCTGCAGTGCCCAAGAGAGACAGTGCCCTCCAGGGACATCCTGGAGGGGGTGTGGCTGTGAAGAGTGACACCTATCTCCACCTGGGCACCTGGGTATCTCAGTCGGTTAAGGGTCCAACTTTGGATGGTGGGTTTGAGCCCCGCGTCAGGCTCTGCTGATAGCTCAGACCATGGAGCCTGCTTCGGATTCTGTGTCTCCCTCTCTCTCTCTGCCCCTGCCCCACTCACACTCTGTCTCTGTCTCTCTCTCAAAAATAAATAAACATAAAAAAAAAAAGAGTGACATCTATTTCCTAATGTCTGCAAAAGCTTCTGAGTCCAGAGAGATACCATCGGCCTCAGTGCAGTGAGTGATTTCTTTGGTTTTGAAAACCATCTCCTTAGAGAAGAAAATCTCTTCCTGCAAAAGTAAAGATGGAAGAAGGGAAAAGAACGGCCAATTGCCAAAATCCCACGATGTGCCAGGTGTTTTATTCAGGTAATCTACTGAGGCCTCCCAGAATCCTGTGCGGCTTATTTTCTTTCTCTCCACTTTCAGTGGAAAAACAGCAGCTTAAAAGAAGTGAAGCAACTTGACTGGCAAAGGTACTCATGCCTGGGAGATATTACAGCTCAAATTCAGGTAATGGCCAGCCCCAGGCTTCTTGGACCCACAGGTAACTCCTGACAAGCTGGAGAGCAGAACTTTCCAACCAGAAGCCCACAGACCCCCAGCAGTCCCTGGGTGGGCTTTGAGGGTGTCTGAATATTCGGAGTCTGGGGTGCTGTGCCTTTTGCGGGAGGGTCACTTAAAACGTTCCCATTTTTTCATTGCCTTTGCTTCTCCTACTGCTGCTTCAGTCACATGTAGAATTACTCACCATGGCAGGGCCTGGGGGGCTCAGTCAGTTAAGCATCCAACTCTTGATTTCAGCTCAGGTCATAATCTCACAGTTTGAGTTTGAACCCTGCATTAGGCTCTGTGCTGGGAGCAGAATCTGCTTGGGATTCTCTCTCTCCCTCTCTCCCTCTGCCCTTCCCCTGGCTCAAGCTTTCTCACTCTCTCAAAATAAATAAGTAAACATTAAAAAGAGAGAGAGAGAGAGAGAGAGACGGAGAGAGGGAAATAACCACCTTGGTCATAACCTACTTCAAAGAAATCTTCCTGTCATCTTTTCATTAGCCTTAAGAGCCATCTTGTTAACAAATTATGTGAACAACTCTTGAAGGGGAATCACTATGGAGAGAAATGTGCCAACAAACCATGGCTGTCCTTGGTTACCAAGCATCACCCTGCCACCCTCAAGCCTTCTGCAGATTCTCGGAAAGGTCCATAACCAAAAAATAAAAAAATTAGTGAGGAACCCCTCCATTAAGTCTCATTTCCTTTTTTTTTTAATTTTTTATTTTTTTTAGAGAGAGTGAGCGCAAGTAGGGGAGCGCGAGCAGGAGGGGAGAGAGAGAGAGAGAGAGGGATAGAGAGAGAGAGAGAGGGGGAGAGAATATCAAGCAGGCTCCTCACTGAGCTTGGAGCTTGATCCTATGACCCTAGGATCCTTGACCTGAGCCAAAATCAAGAGCTGAACACTCAACCAATGAGCCACACAAGCACCCGAAGTCTTATTTCCTTTAAGAGATAAGGACAACATACGCCTCTACTAGCTCTCTAAGTGTCTTGAAAGACCATCCACTCAGCAGCCACAGATGAAGTGGCCACATTTCACGTTGGCCAAACGAAGATATCACTTGCCACTCAGGGTGAGAAAGTAGAATATGAATGTGTGTCGCAGAGGCTCTAAATAGAGAGGAAGGAAACTGTGGTTTGAGAAGAGGAGGAAAATGCAGAGGTCTTTGATCTTTGTACTTCACGAAAAAGCAGCTGAAAAAGTACATAACTGCCTCCTTCAATACCAGTTGACCGTTAACAAGAAGGAGTTCAACAATTTTATCACACATGTGCACAAATGCTGTTGGTTTTTGACCAGGCATAGGTCCAATAACCAGAAAGAAAACGCGTCAAGTTCTGTGTGACACAAAGGAGCACACGAGCTCAGGTGCCCAGTCGGGGCACTATCAGAACAGTCGGAAGAAAGACCAAAACAGCTGGGAGAGTCAAGAACATCTATTAAGTGCCAACTGTTTAAGGCCAGGACCAAGGCCATCCCTGATGTAATGGGAGCTTTTTGGTGCCAAAGCGCAGGCGGGCACAGCCTGCCTGGTGTATTGCACACCATCTGGGAGATGAAAAAGTAAAGGTGGAGGAAGAGTGGTAGAGAGAAAAATACAGACTTCAAACCTAATTAAACAGCAAGGGAGAAACAGATGTGAGGGGCCGACTTGCCAACACCAAGCCCCTGGCAAATAATAGCGATCGCCCCACGAGAATTCACAGGCACAAGACTGCCAGCAAGTCAGCAGGGTGGGAGGGGAAGCTGTCATCTGCACCAAAGCTCTCATTGTGTGACTCGAGTGTGCCTGTGAGTTCTGCAAGGTTCTACTTAATAGTGTTGTTTTTATCCCTGCTCTCAGTTGGGCAAGATGCACAAAATACCACGTGTTGAGCCATAATAAGTTTCCTGCTCCGGGAAAGTCGGTTGAGCGTCCAACACTTGGTATCAGCTCAGGTCATGATCTCCCGGTTCATGGGATTGAGCCCTGCATCACGTTCTGCACTGTCAGTGTGGAGCTTGCTTGGGCTTTTCTCCCTCTCACTCTGCCCCTCCCCTGCTCGGGCTTGCTCTTTCTCCCAAAATAAATAAGCTTAAAACAAAAAAGTTTCCTGCTCTGTAAGTTAGGGGTGGGGGCTGGAATCAGCTTCTGAATTCTGTAACTCCAAGTGACACGGCATTGCTCTTTGTCAAGGTGCTGTTTATGACTTGATTTTTCCTTGAAATGGGGTGCTTTAGTAAATGCAGTCCTGCTTGCAAATTACATGTATGGATTCTGAAGGAGAGTAGTGGCTGCTGATAAAAACAGGGCATCTGCAAAACTCTGGCTTGTTTCCAAGACTGCTTCGATGGGAAAACAATAAAACACTATTTTCATCATTAAATCAGAGTGAGAATAATTTCCAAATAAGTCTTGATGGGCATCTCCATACATGTGCATACGTTTACTAAAATATATCGCATTTCATCAGGTCCAAATGCCATTGATTGTAAGATACACAATTTACAAACAGGTGTTTTGGAGGAAGGACTAAAACATTACCTGTATACATCCATTTTACAATGCATCCCCAGTTGAGAACTGCTTTCAAAATGAAAAATGTGCCCCTCAGAATCGAAAGACGGTAGTATGAATGAATAAAAATAGGTGCTAAACTAGATGTATCCGCTCACCTTTGCACAAATTTTCTCTACAAGGGATGCCATTAGAAGCTATTCATCTGTGTGTTTGGTTTCTTTCTAACACTGAAAACTTAAGAAGCTAGTACAAGAGTCTTATAAAAGGTGCACCAAAACAATGTATTGCGTGCACACCTTTTGACCCAGCAATCCCACTTGGAGAAACTTACCATAAACAGAACTGCTTGTATATAGTGACACACAAACAAGTATGTTTACTGCAGAGTTATTTGGAATATGAAAACCTGTAAATATTATGAATATTCAACAATAAGAACATTCTTAAACAAATCATGGTACCTTCATAAACTTGGAATACAGAATATGTATTTTGAGGGGCACCTGGGTGGCTCAGTCGGTTAAGCGTCCGACTTTGGCTCAGGTCATGATCTCATCGTTCCTGAGTTCAGGCCCTGCATCAGGCTCTGTGCTGACAGCTCAGAGCCTGGAACCTGCTTTGGATTCTGTGTCTCCCTCTCTGTCTGCCCCACCCTGCTTGTGGTCTGTCTCTCTCTCAAAAATAAATACACATAAAAATTTTTTTTTTTAGGGGCGCCTGGGTGGCGCAGTCAGTTAAGCGTCCGACTTCAGCCAGGTCACGATCTCGCGGTCCGTGAGTTCGAGCCCCGCGTCGGGCTCTGGGCTGATGGCTCAGAGCCTGGAGCCTGTTTCCGATTCTGTGGCTCCCTCTCTCTCTGCCCCTCCCCCGTTCATGCTCTGTCTCTCTCTGTCCCAAATAAATAAATAAACGTTGAAAAAAAAAATAAATTTAAAAAAAAAATAAAAATTTTTTTTAAAGAATATGTATTTGAATACAGATTTGGAATATTGAATACCATGAAGCAAAAAAAAAAAGTGAATCTCAGAAGAGTAACTGTCTATATTTTATCAACTGTAAAATGCACATTTCTTCATATCTCAACATCTGTGAAATTATATAATATAATCAATTATATATTATATACATTATATATATAATTGATTGGAATCAGCTTCTGAATTCTGTATCCTACATTCTGTATCCTGAATTCTGGATCCTTCTGAATCCTACAGTAGTAGGATCCCACATGTACTTACATATATGCATAGGAAATTTCTGGAAAGCTACTCTAACTCTAAAATAAGGGGAGGGAGCAATGTGTTATTTTACTTCACCTTACATTCTTTCTTAAAGTTTGTGATGTTGCATCAAACACATATTAATTCCAAATAAAAATGGAACAAGCCAAGCGTAAGTAGTTTCGGGCTCCTAAAAGGTAGTTGCTTGGACACAGTGACAGGCTATCCCTTTTGGGAAAACCACCCCCATGAAACTTTCTATTTTACAAAAAATGAAAGGCAAGGACCCAAGAAAGGGGACCTTCACTAAGGTTTCCTGGGCACCTAGTTGAGTTTTGCTTCCTGTTTCCTGATCATTCAATAAGTTTTGCCAAAAGCTATAGCCTAGCCTGTGTGCTGTGGGGGGGGAAAAGGGGTTGGAAATTGAGAGGCTAAGTCCTGTCCCCTGGGAGGATGGCTCAGCAAAGCAGAGCAAGTGTTCTTCTCGGAGGGAGAAAGGGGGAGGTGGGAGCCAGTGTCTGGCAAAGGCCAACCACACCCAGGAGAGGAACCACTTTGTGGTTCTCCGTGCTCAGCATGACCAAGGGAGGGTGGTTAAAATGCAGTATGGAGGTTCCTCAAAAATGAAAAACAGAACTACCCTATGATCCAGTGATTGCACTATGAGGTATTTATCCAAAGGATATAAAAATGCTGATTCGAAGGGGCACCTACACCCCAATGTTTATAACAGTGGTATCAAAAATAACCAAATTATGGAAAGAGCCCAAATGTCCATCGACTGATGAATGAATAAAGAAGATGTGGTATATATACGATGGAATATTACTCAGCGATCAAAAAGAATGAAATCTGGCCATTTGCAGTAACATGGAGGGAACTAGAGTGTATTATGCTAAGTGAAATAAGTCAGGCAGAGAAAGAAGATATCATATGATTTCACTTACATGTGGAATTTAAGAAACAAAACAGATGAACATAGGGAAGGAAAAATAAGATAAAAACAGAGAGGAAGGCAAACAAAAGGGACTCTTAAATACAGAGAACTAAGGGTTGATGGGGGTTGGAGGGTGGGGAAAATGAATGATGGGCATTGAGGAGGACACTTACTGGGATGAGCACTGGTTTGTTATAAGTAAGTGATGAATCACTGTTTTCTACTCATGAAACCAATACTATACTGTATGTTAACTAACTTGAATTTTAAAAAATACTTTTTTAAAAAATAAAAAATAAATAAAATGCAGATCCCTGTGGCCTACCCAGATCTAAGGCAAAGTAATTCCGACAAACAGCCCAACAATGGTCTGAGCTCTCATTATTTGAGTACTTGTATTTATCACATAAGGTGAGCAACCTTTAGAATTCGTGAGAAGTAGATTTGAGGCAGCCAGGTTCAACAAATTTTGTTCCACATGACTTTTAAAAGTAGAACTGATACTATCATTCAAATAGGAAGGACCTAGATCTTTTGAGATGAAAATCTGCTGAAACAAACACTTAGAAAGATCACCTCCTTCTTGACAACTAGAAAATACACGCCATCTCCAACATATTCAAGTAAGAAAAATGGTCTCTTAAAAAAAAGTTCATTTTTTTTATAAATTGTTTTCAAAAATTTTTAACATTTATTTATTTTTGAGAGACAGAGCTCAAGCAGGGGAGGAGGAGAGAGAGAGGGACACAGATTCCAAAGCAGGCTCCAGGCTCTGAGTTGTCAGCACAGAGCCCGCGTGGGGCTTGAACTCGTGAACCACGAGATCATGACCTGAGACGAAATTGGACGCTCAACTGACTGAACCACCCAGGTGCCCCCAAAAATCAGTTCATTTTTAAGATGAGGAACCTCTAATATGAATATGAAAAAGAGATTTTAAATACCCTACATTTTCAGGGTGCCTGGGTGGCTCAGTCGATTGGGCATCCCACTTCGGCTCAGGTCATGATCTCTCAGTTTGTGAGTTCAAGTTCTGCATCAGGCTCTGCACTGACAGTACAGGGTCTTCTTAAGATTCTCTCTCCCTCCTCTCTCTCTGCCTCTCTTCATTCTGGCATGCTCCTACTCTCTCAAAATAAATAAGCATTCCGCTTATAGATTCCGCTCACAGAATGAGCTCAGAATACCAGAACTTATACCTCAAAGGGCTCTTCTGCATTTTAGCTGATGTTTAAAGATTTTAAGTTTACCTCACTCCCTCTGCGTCATGTGGTATATTATTCTTCTCCTTATGTCATGATAAAAGGCATATTGCATTGGCTTACTTACAAATGACTTAATTATATGTCATCTTTCCAAGATAATTTTCACCTCATCTTTCCTTCATGACTTTTCTGTTCTGTGGCAATGCAGCTTCAAACACAGGGTTAGAATTTAGGAAAATGAGGGCAACTGGGTGGCTCAGTCAGTTAAGCACCCGACTTTGGCTCAGGTCATGATCTTGTGGTCCATGAGTTCAAGCCCCGCGTCAGGATCTTTCTACAGCTCAGAGCCTGGAGCCTGCTTTGAAATCTGTGTCTCCCTCTCTCTCTCTGCCCCTCTCCTGCTTGCACTGTCTCTTTCAAAAATAAATAAAAATAAACATTAAAAAATTAAAAAAAAAGAATTTAGGAAAATGATTCACTTAAATAGAATTGTATTAAACAGAGAGGTATTGATTTGCTCCCTGATGCATCCTAAAAAGAAACTTGTGCTGCCAGATTTATACAGAAGATGACTTAAAGTAGTTTCTAAAGGGATACTCTCAGTTTATTGAAAAGAAATTATTCCCTGAAGAAAACAAACAAACAAACCAGGGGCAGTTATGCTACAGTCATCTAATAGAAGTAAG
Organism: Acinonyx jubatus; assembly: GCF_027475565.1. Classification (NCBI taxonomy): domain Eukaryota; kingdom Metazoa; phylum Chordata; class Mammalia; order Carnivora; family Felidae; genus Acinonyx; species Acinonyx jubatus. The sequence goes on along the minus strand of NC_069380.1, from coordinate 96,655,128 downwards.
TTCATGTAATCATGGTCCTTAATTTCACAACATTCCCAACAAGTCAGTAATAGTGATATACCTCATGTTTGGTACAGATTCTGAAGGCTTTAAGGGCTTTGCCTAGGGTTATACCATGAGTCGCAGAAGGGAAAGGGCTCGGGTCATGGAGGGTTAGAAGTTTCCTGAAGGTCATCACCACCTTCTGCAGCAATTCACTTTCTAACCCCCTCCCCACAAGTCCTTTTCTCTTGGCAATTCAGTCTGTGTTTAAATAAGAAGACAATAGGGGCACCAAGGTGGCTCAGTCGCTTGAGCACCCAACTTAGGTTCAGGTCACGATCTCACAGTGGGTTGGAGCCCTGCATCGGGCTCTGTGCTGACAGCTCAGAGCCTGGAGCCTGTGTCTCCCTCTCTCTCTGCCCCTCCCTTACTCGCATTCTGTCTCTTTCTCTCTCTCTCTAAAAAATAAACATTAAAAAAAGAGAAGTCAATAAAATATTTTTCTTACTAATCAAGGTAAGATTAATATAGATCACACCAAACCTGGCAATCAGCTAGGAGGAGGCAGTCAAGTTAAACAGCATCCTGTGACTCAGCTTCTTCTTCTTCTTCTTCTTTTTTTTTTTTAATTTTATTTATTTTGAGAGAAAGAGAAAGAGTGTGAGCAGAGTAGGGGCAGAGGGAGATAGAGAGAGAGACAATCCCAAGCAGGCACACCAACACCAGCATGGAACCCAACTCAGGGTTCAACCCCACAAACCATGAGATCACCATGAGATCATGATCTGAGCCAAATGAAGAGTTGGAGGCTCAACCGACGGATCCACTCAGGCACCCTAACCCAGTTAGCTTCTTAAAAAAAATTTTTTTAACGTTTTATTTATTTTTGAGATAGAGAGAGACAGAGCATGAATGGGGGAGGGGCAGAGAGAGAGGGAGACACAGAATCGGAAGGAGGCTCCAGGCTCTGAGCCATCAGCCCAGAGCCCGACGTGGGGCTGGAACTCACGGACCGCAAGATCGTGACCTGAGCTGAAGTCGGACGCTTAACCACTGAGCCACCCAGGCGCCCCCCCCCCCCCCGCCCCAGTTAGCTTCTAATGTAGTGTTACTGTGGGGATTAAATGAGTTATTACAAATAAAACCCTTAGACAAGCACCTAGTGTTTAGTAACTGCTCAATAAATGCTAGCTACAGATAGTTCCCGACTTAGGATGGTTCAACTAGATGATTTTTCAACTTTACAATGGTGCTAAAGTGGTATGCATTCAGCTAACACTGTACTTCAAATTTTGAATTCGGATCTTTTCTTGGGCTAGCATTACATGTATATTCTCTCGAGATGTTGTATGGCAGAGGTAGCCTGAACTCGGGGGCAGCTATGGGGTCACCAGGGTAAACAAGTGATACACTTACAACTATTCCATTTTTCACTTTCAGTACAGTAATCAATAATAAATTACATGGGACATTCACCACTTAATGAAAGGCTTTGTGTTAGACGATATTGCCCAGCTGTAGAATAACGTAAGTATAATATTCTGAGCACATTTAAGGTAAGCTAGGCTCAGGTACGATGTTCGGTAGCTTAGGCGTATTGAAGGTATTTCTGACTTAATGATATTTTCAACTTACGATGGGTTTACTGAGCTATAACCCCAAGGTAGGTCAAGAATCGTCTATATTATGATTATTGTTGGTTGGGGAGGCGGCCAAGAGTCTCACAATTACAGCATAGTAGTAAGTGCTGTGATAGAGGCCCTGGGGGAATCCTGAAAAGCAGCATCTAATTTATTTGGGGGCACCAGGGTTTACAGGGAATGGGGGCATATTTGAACACATCTCAAAGTGAAGTCCAGAGGAATCAGCCAAATTGCCTGGAGGTTAGGCAATTCAACCAGAAGGAACAAGAGGTATAACAGTTCAAATTCATTTAACTATAAGAAATAGTTCACAGCGGCTGCAGCACAGAGTGCCTTTGGAAGAGGGGAAGGGCATGAGGCTGGAAAGTTGGACTAGAACCAGATCATCAGACCTTTATTATGTTAGGTGAAGGAGTTTGAACTTGATCCTGAAAACACTTTTGAGATTTTCAAGCTGGAGAATAACAGAATGGGATTTGTGTCTTAGAAAAATCCTTGAGCCCTCAGAAGGAAGGAGTGCAGTCTATTTATATTGGGGAGTGCTGTCTATTTATATTCAGAAGACAGAGAAGAAAAAAGTTGAGAAAATTTCCATTCCAACTGGTTGAAATGTTGACACTTATACCTGGTAAATTTACTTAGGCGAAATATTTCACCCTCTAACGATGGTGGGAAACTATTGCATAAGGTGCCAGAAACTAAATGTGGCTGTTTTTGTATTTACTTCTTGCTATCGGGTTCACTTAAACAACGTGACTGGAGAAACCTTGCAGGAAGGGTGACCATCTCATGAATGCATGCACCACAGTTGGGGAAGCCTCACCCTTTTTCCCCATCAGTTCCTACTGTCGTCCATGGTTACTCTTTTTCTTTTCTTTTTTTTTAATGTTTATTTACTTTTGAGAGAGACAGAGTACGAGCGGGAGAGGGGCAGAGTGAGAGAGATACACAGAATCAGAAGCAGGATCCAGGCTCTGAGCTGTCAGCACAGAGCCCGACGCAGGGCTCAAACCCACAAAACGTGAGATCATGACCTGAGCCGAAGTGGGATGCTTATCCAACTGAGCCACCCAGGTGCCCCGATTACTCTTTTCCTTAACACACGTTGTGTGAAACTTCTGTTGAAACTCAACTTGTTTTTCCTTTCTGCTTTATTTGTTTGAAACAAGCATTCGACCCTTCTGATTTTCTGTGCTGTTATGTATTGCTTCGGATTTACTTGACCGACATGCACCCACAAGATGGAGGAAGAGAAAGTATTGTCCAATCTTTGAGGGATCTGGGATTCAACCCAAAATAAACAGCTGCATTTATCCACAAGAGGTGCAGGTACAACTGAGGTACAACAATCAGGTACAACTGAGCCCATTCCAGAGCACACAGGTCACAATGTACCCCTCAGGGGACAGCAGAGGCAGAAAGAAGGAGGCAAAGTGTTTTCTGTGTAACATGCCATCAGTAGCAAAACATTAATTGAGACCCAGTCCACAGGCTTCTCAACTCTTGAGCATTTTCTGCCAGACAACACACACTTTATTTTTTTTATTTTTATTAAATTTTTTTTAACGTTTATTTATTTTTGAGACAGAGAGAGACAGAGCATGAATGGGGGAGGGGCAGAGAGAGAGGGAGACACAGAATCAGACAACACACACTTTAAACAAAACACGACGCTCATTAAAGTGAGCATATTCTTCATGACCTCACTGGCATAGGTAATAGAAAACCAAGAAGTTATCTCTAACTGAATTGGAATGTTTATTCTGGCTACAGAGCTGTTCCCCTAAAGGAATCTGCCAGGAAATCAGCCTCTGGTTCCCCAATTTCCTAGTTTGTGGTTTCTGCTCTGTAGGACTCAAGGGTGCAGGAGGACCCCTTTCCAGAGAAGAAAAGCAGAAGAGACAGGTGGGTCTTTTCAAACAAAATTCTAAAACATAATAAAACTAAATGAATGAAGACAGAAATTACAGTTCCTAATGGCTCAAAGCATAACAATTTACAATATCAGATCTCCACCCAGAAGTGAGAAATCCCAATTAGGAGCTCTCTCTCTCTCTCTCTCAAAGCGGGTAGAAAATTAGGGCAGGGAGAAAGTCCAGGAATATTTTTACTTTTCTTCGTCCCTCCTCAGCATATAGCAGGAGACTTGCTTGGCTTTGCTATTTTGGGTTTTCATTTTTGAAGATGACCCATCTTAGATCATACACTTTTAAGTGTTAATTAAGTATGGGGGGAGGGTGCCTGAGTGGCTCAGTCTTTAAGCATCTGACTTTGGTTCAGGTCATGATCTCACAGTTCGTGAGTTCGAGTCCCACATAAGGTGAGCTCAAGCCCCGATTCAGGTGAACATGAGCCCTGGTTTGGGTAAAATCACAAGTCCCGCTTCAGATGAGCCCTGCTTCTCTCTCTCTCTCTCTCTCAGCCTCTGCCCCTCCTGGGATTCTGTTTCTTTCTGCCCCTTGCCCACTTGCACCCTCTTTCTCTCTCTCAAAACAAAAAAAATGGAAATGAATATAGCTGCCTGGGTGGCTCAGTCCGTTAAGTGTCCAACTCTTGATCTCAGTTCAGGTCTTGATCAGAGGGTTGTGAGTTCAAGCCCTGTGCTGGGCTCCCTACATGGGCATCAAACCTACTTTAATTTTTAATTTTTAAAATTTTTTAACATTTTAAATTTATTTTTGAGAGACAGAGACAGAACGCGAGCGGGAGAGGGGCAGAGAGAAAGAGAGACACAGAATCTGAAGTAGACTCCAGGATCTGAGCTGTCAGCACAGAGCCTAGCGCAAAGCTCTAACTCACAAACTGCGAGATCAATGACCTGGGCCGAAGTCGGACGCTTAACCGACTGAGCCATCCAGGCGCAGCAAGCCTACTGTAAAAAGCAAACAACAAAAAACAGAATGGAAGTGAATGCACTGATCCAGCTAATCATGATAAAAAAGTGACAGTCCAATGAGCAACATCCTCCAGGGGGGCTCATAAAAGACTAAGGGAAAAAGTTTCAGAGAGACTGCTGACCGCCAGACGCTGTCCCCCTTGATACAGGTGGATAATGTGACTGTTCTGCAGAACCATTTCTCAAGAGAAACACCAGTCATTTTCAGTCCATCCCTCCTACTGAAAAGTGTATGTTTATTTTTAACTTTCACCCAGTGACTACCAGGAAACATACTTCAAGCAGAGGAGAGGAAAAAAAAAAAACTAATCAGGGTTCTCTAGAAATTATTTTCTCTAATAAAAGAATGTGGATATTTCTGAATTAGCTCTGGAATATAAGCCTTTTTAAAATTGTTCTTCTTTTTTCTTTTTAAATGTTTATTTACTTATTTATTTAGAGAGTCAACAGGGGAGCAGAAGAGAGAGAGGGAGACAGAGAATCCCAAGCAGGTTTTGCGCTGCTCAAACTCCCAGACTGTGAGATCACAACCTAAGCCAAAATCAAGAGTCAGATGACCAACTAAGTGAGCCACCCAGGGGCCCCTGGAATATAAGCCTTTTGACATTGTCACCCCTGAAATCATGGGGATCTTTAGTGCACAAGATGCCAGCAAGCAGTTGCAGGAAAGCCACACCTCAGAACCAAATGACCTGGACATACAAGTGGTGTGAAGGTCAAGTTCAATGCACTGGCCAGCCTGACCCCAAATAGGTCACCAAATTTGGCCCTCTGATTCAAAATATCTACAGAGAAAATAATCAACCCTTCCTTCCTCTTATTTGCTAAGATGAGGATTAAACAACTAAAAGCATTTCAGAGTTTGATGAGATCTTAGAAATCACTTATTATGTGATTATAGTAATCACATAGATTATGTAATCTAATACATAGATACATAATCACATAGATTATGTAATCTAAGTGTTCTCTTCTTTCCTGAGGACAAACCAGAAAATTCCTAGGAACATCTATCCCTCTCTAGTTCCTGGACTTGCATGTTCTTACACCTCCCCCAACACAAAACAGTTAGATGCAATACTGGACTGGAGAAGCAGCACAGTGGGAAAATCCTTGGAATCTTGGCTGATACCTGGGATATATTTTACTGGAAGAAACAGGACTACACTTCCGGCATGTTACAAATATGTGCCTTAATACTTCCAGGTCAGATCCAATCCTTTTCCGTATAAAGATGATTTGTTGCAGATCATTATAAATCATAGATGAGAGTTCTAGGGAAAAATTTGTTTGCCCACATTCCCAAGGGCCTCTTCCATGCCAGATACAGAATTGGGTGACAAGATATAATGATGGTACTCCATACTGTCCAGCCTGAAGGAGCTAAGGCACTTAAATAGCTGACAAAATCACATATAACTGAGGTGCGTAGAAAGAGTCATGAAAATCCAGAGAAGGAAGCAACTGTGACTGCTGAGGGAGGACCAGGGAAGGCTTCCCAAAGGAAAGGACATTTCACTGGGGCTTGAGGTTGAATAGGAGCTGGTCCAGTAGAGAAGGGGATCAGAGAATTACAGTCAGTAGGAACCAACCAATCCACAGAGAACTGTGGAGTATTCCAGATGGCATGAGCAGTGGGGACAAGTAGGAGGGAGGATACATGGTGAAGCAAGCCATGAGGAGCTCTGAACACCAAAGTAAAGACAGTTCAGACTTTAATAGGCAAAGTGGGGCCACGGATGTCTTTTCCACTTGTAAGAAATACAACACACTTGGGTGGCAGGTCCAAGAATGGACAGGAAGCTGGAAGACTTGTTAGAAGGCTTCTCATAATTCTGCCCTTCGACGAGTAGCAGATTTCAGAACTCCAAATTCCAAACACCTGTCTCCATCACCTTGGAATCAAAACCTGGAACCTTTGGGTGACGCTTTTAGCATGAGACAGCCCAAGACTCATCTTGGGGACAGTCACTGCCTTCAACTGGCACCAGCAGTTCCTCTTTCCAGAAGAATGCCACCTCCTCTTTCTCGTTTATCTCTTGTGGATTCCATAAGGGGAATAGATCATGTACGTTAGTCCAAATTCTCTGGAAGAAAGACTTTGAGAGTAAACAGGCTCCAGTATGCCCAGGAGACTAAAACCAGTAAGAGCACAGCCTGCAGAGCCATAGGTAGGCCCAGCATTAACATTCACCAGCTGCCTGATCTCAGACAAGTTATTTAGCTGCACTGAGCCTCAACCTTCCTCACTGTAAAATGGGCACCCACCTTCTCCAGAATGTTGATAAGAGATTCAAAAACAGATCCTTGTATAAGGAAACAGTAAGCAAAGAAAATAACTATCAATGTTATATTCACTATTGACGACACATTGCATCTGAAATGGAATGCTGCATCTAAGTCCCAGGTATAAAAAAAAAATCCAGCCATCAGAGCTCCTACAAATGACATGATTTTATTTGTATTTTATTTTATGTTTTTCAATGTTTTATTTCTTTTTGAGAGGGAGAGGGCAAGCAGAAGAGCTGAAGTGGGCTCTGCACTGACAGCAGCAAGCCCAATGTGGGACTAGAACTCATAAACTGTGACATCATGACCTGAGCCAATGTCAAACGCTCAACCAACTGAGCCACCCAGGTGCCCTGACATGGTCTTAAAAGGTCAACTCCTCAAACCTCGAGAGTTCCCCTGCAAATAATTAAAGCTTACATTAGTTTTATCTTTTCTAAAACGTATTCACACTTACTTAGAATATGTCAACCACTGGGAATGCAAGCTGGTGCAGCCACTCTGGAAAACAGGATGGAGGTTCCTCAAAAAACTAAAAACAGAACTACCCTACGACCCAGCAACTGCACTGCTAGGCATTTATCCAGGGGATACAGGTGTGCTGTTGCGAAGGGACACATGCACCCTCATGTTTATAGCAGCACTATCAACAATAGCCAAAGTATGGAAAGAGCCCAAATGTCCATCGATGGATAAAGAAGATGAGGCATATATACAATGGAGTATTACTCGGCAATCAAAAAGAATGAAATCTGGCCATTTGCAACTACGTGGATGGAACTGGAGGGTATTATGCTAAGTGAAATTAGTCAGAGAAAGACAAAAATCGTGACTTCAATTATATAAGGACTTTAAGACACAAAACAGATGAACACAAGGGAAGGGAAGCAAAAATAATATAAAAACAGGGAGGGGGACAAAGCCTAAGAGACTCATAAACATGGAGAACAAACTGAGGGTTACGGGAGGGGTGGTGGGAGGGGGGATGGGCTAAATGGGTAAGGGGCACTAAGGAATGTACTCCTGAAATCATTGTTGCACTCTATGCTAACTAATTTGGATGTAAATTAAAAAAAAAAAAATCTACAACTTTTGTAATAAAGGATGCTAAACAGGGGCGCCTGAGTGGCTCAGTCGGTTAGGCGTCTGACTTCGGCTCGGGTCATGATCTCACCATTCGTGAGTTCGAGCCCCGCGTCAGGCTCTGGGCTGATAGCTCAGAGCCTGCAAACCACTTGGGATTCTGTGTCTCCCCCTTTCTGTGCCTCGGCTGCTTGCACTCTATCTCTCACATTGCCTCAAAAATAAATAAACGTTAAAAAAAATTTTTAAGGATGCTAAACAAAGGAAAATAAAAAAGAATATGTTAACCAAAATTTAACCTTCTTCCTAATGATGTGATCACCATGATTTTCTCCAGTGCCTGCTAAGGTTTTGAGGAAAGCTGACACATTCACAGTGACTCACTATTCTGTGCATTTGTTGTCCATGGGGGTTAAATTATATCCCAAGAGTGTCTAGAACATTCCCCACTGTAAAATGTAAAACATACGCTTCAAGAGTTATCTGACCTCCACAAAATAACAGGCTTGTGAGTGCCTTTTTAGCTTTATTCTTATGTTTTCTAAACTTTTGTTATGTAAAATTTCAAACAGATGCAAAAGTAGAAAGAAGAATATATCAGGAGACCTCGTTACTCCTTACCTACCTTCAACCATAATCAACATACTGCCAATCTTGTTTCACTTATACCTCTCCACCCTCTACCCCTTGTTGGTTACCTTTTTGTCTTTATAGCTTCACTGGGATATAATTACAACTGTGCAATAGAAATGCATACAATTGTGATTGTACAATGCCATGATTTTCGGTAAATTTAGAAAGTTGTACAACCATCAGCACGAGCCAATTTTAGAACATTTCATCATCCCCAAAGTGCCTCTTGGCAGTTAATTTCCTTCTCCTCTCGGTTTCAGGCAACCAGTAATCGACTTCTTGTCTTCATACATTTGTCTTTTCTGGACATTGCTTTAATTAAAGGGAAACATACAATACGTGGTCTCGTGTCTGGTTTGTTCCACTTAGCATATTTTTATTATTTTTTTAATTTACTTTTAAATTTACATCCAAGTTAGGTAGCATATAGTGCAATAATGATTTCAGGAGTAGATTCCAGTGATTCATCCCCTGTGTATAACACCCAGTGCTCATCCCAACAAGTGTCTTCCTTAATGCCCCTCCCCCATTTAGCCCATCCCCCCCACCCACAACCTGGTTCCCCCTAGTATGTTGCTTTTAAGGTTCATTCACGTTGTAGCAGATACAGTTCTTCTTCTTTTTGATTGCTGAATAGTAGTCCATTGTATAAATAAATAATATTTTGCTATCCATTCCCCAACTGGTGGCTGTTTAGGCTGTTTCCAGTCTGGAGCTTTTACATATAACACTTCTACGAATATTTGCATCGAAGAATTTGTATGGACCCATGTTTTCCTGTCTCTAGGCAGACATGGAAGAGTCAAACTAGGGTTTTTATTGCCTTTTTTACCCGAGAGAATCAGAACGGATCAGAGTTTAGACCTTAAACATTATGTGCTCCAATCTTTTATTTAATAAACTGGGAAACGGAGTCCAACTGATTTGCTAACATTCACAGTTCATGGTGACAGAGACAGGATTCAAACCCAGAACTTCCCATTCTCTTTTTTCTTCCTTTTGAATCAGTTTCATTGTTCAACCCAGAAACATCCCTCCTGCCCTCTTCTTTCTGCTCTGCTCTGGAATGAATGGCTTTTCTCTGTGTTCCAGACCTGCCATTGAGGTATTTCCATCCTTGTTTTGAGACCCCTTCTCACATCTGGAGCCTTACAACGCCTCTCCCATCCTGGAGCCCTCTGCCTCACCTCCGTGGAACCTGGGAACCCCCATTTCTGAGCCTTCCTGGGATTCTACGAGCACATGGACTGCTTCGGGTCCACTCCACTGACCCTCCTGCAGACATTTGCTTCTTGATCCCTTTCTCGCTGCAAATTCCTTTGCCCCACTTCATCTGCTTTCTCTCCTCAAGTCCTGTGTGGTTTGGAGTTACAGATGTCAGCTAGGTTTCTGACAATAAAGTCCGCATCCCTGCGTTTTCACTTTTTTGGTTGTTTGGGGGGTTTTTCAAGAGAAAAAACTGTCTTTGCTAGCTTGAAACCAGACCTCTCCAACTTTCATGGGACTAGAGTGAAATACTCACTTGCTCAGTGAAAATACACAGACAATGATCATTTTATTCAGACGGAGAGAGGGGGAGGGAGACAAAAAACCCTGTCCCAAATTCTGAACAAGAGCTTTATTCCCTAAATGTCTTAAATGTGCATGAAGGAGGTTGTCCTTCACTATTCAAAGAGACAAGCAGCCCTTACTTCACTCTGTGGCTAGTTATTACTCCACTGGCCTAATTTAGGCAAACTAAGAACTCTCTTTGAAGCTGAAAATAAACCATGGGTTTTTAAAAATAAAACGATCGTTCTCGGTTTCCTATATTTTGGCAAATGCCAAGTACACAAAATTGGACAGGAACACTTTTTCCGATTCACAGAAATCACATCCACCACAAACTGCTCACTCTTTTGAAAGATGTTTAACTGTCAATTATGTGCCGCAGGCCGGAAACAGTGGCTGTACACACACATAGTAATTGGCTGCTATTATCCAATCAGTTAGCAAATATTTATTGGGTACCCAGTGAGCTAGGCACAGCAGGGGAAACAGAAATGGATAAAGATATGACCCTTATGGCCTTTGTAATCTACTTATGATGAGACAGAAATGCTAAAAGCTGAACAGTACAAGGTAGCACGTGATCAAGGGGCACAGGCAGAGAAGTATTTTTTTTTATTTAATAAACTTTTTTAATGTTTATTTTTGAGAGAGAGAGTGAGCATGAGCGAGGGAGGGGCAGAGAGAGACAGCGGGGCAGAGAGAGAGGGAGACACAATCTGAACCAGGCTCCAGGCTCTGAGCTGTCAGCACAGAGCTCAACACAGGGCTCAAACTCGTGAAGCACAAGATCATGACCTAAGCCGGATGCTAACCGACTGAGCCACCCAGGTGCTCCCCCCTCTTTTAATGTTTATTTATTTTGGTTGGGAGGGGCAGAGAGAGAGGGAGAGAGGGAGAGAGGGAACTCCAAGCAAGCTCTACACTGTCAGCTCAGAGCCCAATGTGGGGTTCAAACTCATGAACCATGAGATCATCACCTGGGCTGAAATCAAGAGTTGGATGCTTAACTGACTGAGTCACCTGGCACCCCACAGGCAGAGAAGTCTTACAGAATTTTCAAAATTAGAGAGTTGACAACCTGGAGAACACAGAGGGGAAAAAGGAAATAAGGGGTCTCAAAACCTAAAGCTCACACACAGATTAAAGCTAAAACAGGCCAATAGTTATGTCACTTACCTGCTCAAAAACTTCCCATGACTCATCAGTGATAATTACCGAAAGTCCAAACTCCCTCTGTTGGCCTTCAGGACCTCATAGCCCCAGGCTCCTTTACCTTGCCAGAGTCTGCTCTGGAAGATGTTCTTTGAACACACCGATACCCATCACTGTCCAACCTTCTCTGCTCCTGATGCATCCTCCAACCTTCTCAACACTTTCCCACAACCTCAGCTACTGAAAATCCACCCTGTTCTACATCCTGCCTCCTTCTGGAGGCACCCCAACACTGTCTTTTCATTACCACACAAGATTTCTGCCTCTTGAGAGAGGCAGTCTCCAAGACGGCAGGCAATGTTCCTCACCTCCTGGCTTCCCCTCCCTTGTGTAGCCTCCACCCACAATGGATGGGGAGAGCCGTGTAACGGATGAGATAGTGTAGAGGTCACACTGTGTGGCTTCCAAGGCTTGATCGTGAAAGAGGAGACAGGCGACCACTTTGTGCTCTCTTGGATCACTAACTCTAGGGAAAGCCATCTACCACGTTATGAGGACACTCCAGTAAACATATGGAGAGGTCTCCATAGTGAGAAACTGAGGCCTCCCGTTCAGAGCCAGCACTAACCATCTTGGAGTTCATTCCTCAGAAGAAACACACACACACCCACACATGCACACGCATACACACACACGCACACACATACATGCACACACATGCACACACACACACATATAGGAAAAAAACAGGAAAAATCCTCAGATGTCTGCAAACCTGGCCAACTTGCTGACTCTAGCCTCATGAGACAACCCAAATCAGACTCACTCAGCTGAGTGGCTCCCAAATTCCTGACCCACAGAAACCATATGTAATAAGAGATGTTTATTGTTGTTTTTAGCTGCTAAGCTTTGGAGCAATTTGTTAGGCAGCAGCAGATAACTGATGTACCTCTCTGGTGTGGTCTACATTACATTCCAATTCTTTGTATCCGTTGTATTCCAATTATTTATATCCTTACCTTTTAGAACTAGATTAACATTTCCCAGAGGGCATTGACCTTCTTTGTGAATTTTTCATTCTCGGCAAGCTTTAGTGAGTCACTCAGTAATCGTTAGTTGATTGACTGATAAAAGAATAAAAAAACTAAACAAAACCTTTGGTGGAAGTTACGCCTTGGGCTGACTTCATATTGCCTTTGGATCATTCTGTAATTTCAATTTTCTTTTTTCTTTTCTTTTTCCTTCTTTCTTTTTTTCTTTTTTTTTTAACTTTAAGGCCTTGGTAGTTGTGGAAGTAGAAACACCTGTAGTCTGGACTCTGCTCCCAGCCTACCTGGGCTTTTAAGAAACATTGCCAGGAACACAGAGCGACCTCACCTCACCTCTCCCTCTGAAGTTGCCTCCCACCCTGATATCCCTAACTTATCTCAGGGCGAGAGCGGCTTTGCAGGGTCACAGGTGATAAAGAAGCAAGAGTCAGAGAAGGTAATGAGGGGAGGAGACTAGGCAATAATAAACAGCAACCACTTTAAAAGGTTTGCTGTCAGCAGGGACCAAAAGGCCTGAACCTGGCAGAACCCCCATTGTAGGCACCCTGGCCCCAGTCCCAGGAATTGAAGGCATTTCACAGTTTTCTAATTAAGATGATTTCCTCTGAATCCTCCAATATTTTAAAGAGGATTCCAGCTGAGTGCAGGTCCTCTCTTGAATCCTGAACTAGGTTAGGATCCGAGTCCTTCTCATAAGGTCTGTCCTAGTGGGACTGGCTGTAGATGCTCTGAGTGACTAGTAGGACTTAAGGCCTCTCTTTAATCCATAAATAAAAATAGAAAGAAAAAAACCAGTCACAGTCTTGTGGGTCCTTTTATAGACCAAGCCATAGAAGTCACACAAATATGCAATCACTCCTTTAGGAAACACACAGAAATCCGATCATCACGTCTGTGCTAAATTATGAGATTGTACCCAGTAAGTATTAAAAAAAAAGACAATTATAAAATATACTATTCCTAACAGATAAGTGACCAGGATGGTAAATTTACCTTGATAAATTTACCTTGATTGCTATTTGTATTGACTATGGCTGATGATAGAAATCGCAAAATAGTTAAGAGCCTCCCTATAGGCAAGCTACAAAATCATTAACATTGTAAAAAGGAGTCAATGTGGCTTTTAAGTCAACAAAGGGAGTACAAATCTAGTTGATTTAGCCTAAAGCCAAAGCAAGATTAGTTCCAACAAGGCATGTATATAGTGCTTGTTAGCATTCTGTGCAGTTAATTTTAAATGCCCCCCCCCCCTCCTCTTTGGAGACTATGTGCACAGACCTCAAAGAGATTCTGGTATTTAGCCCTAATGATTTCCTCATGTAGAACACACCTCATTGCCTAAAGGCACCAACCAGATTAGTTTCTTCTGAAAAAGGATGCTAGAGATTGATTCTTCTATGTAAAATTATTCCATCCTATTAGTGCTGGAGCCCTGAAATTCATTAGCAAACAACTTGAGGCTGATAAGGGAAGGCTGTCTTCCAGCTGTTCCCAACACACCTTTGTAAATATGAAAAGTCATTGCTTGGGAAAAACTCTGTCTAATCTCTTAAAGATGTGTATTTACTTAAGAAAACATTTTAAAGTGGTTCATGATCTTAATCTCATTTACTGTGCTGCAAACTTCAACCAAATCCTGTGTTAATATTTTTGCTCCAGTGCTTCTCAGCAATATCGGAATAAGATTACATCTTTTAAAACATATACTATGCAGACATTGCCCCAGGCTACATCTTTGTTTCACAGGGTCCTTCTCTTGCTTGAGAAAGGCAGCGATCAACTCTACTCCAAGAGTCTCACTGAGAACTAAAATCAAATGCCCATCAAAACAGAGGAAACTGTGTAAGAAATAACGTTAAGAGAAAAGCAGAATACTATTAACCTGTGTATACCCTACGGTCACCGCTCTAAAATGGATTATAATATGGATCCGTATAACCATGGACAGGCATGGAAAGAAACAGGAAAATGAAACATGCCTCTTTCTCCCACACATCTACAACTTTACTAGGTGTTTTCTTTCTAAATTCCCTTTACCTAAGCTGGGAGTTGTCTTAATAGCGGGTGTAGTTTGTTTGCTTTTTAAAATTATCAGGATAAGATCTCACCTCATCAGCGGAGAACCTGGGAGTCAGTTACTCATGTAAAGGGTGGTGACTGCCCGGACCACCCTAGATAAAGGCCTGCCTGTCTCTTCCTTAAACATTCTTCAGGAATAGCAGCTCTACAACTTACAAGCTGAATCCCTGCAAAGGGAAAGAAACTCGAGCTCACCTTTCCTTAATGGTGAATTTCAAGGAAATGTCCTCATTTTCAGCTTCAACCTAAAAGAATCCCTTACAGGAAAGTAAAATAATATTTAGGCAAATCATCACAATGAAGTCACCCATTCACACCTATTTTCTGAGAATGTGGGACCAAAAATGAGTTCTAGAGATGACGAAGACTTAGTCACTGTGCTCAGGATGGCTATCTAGTAGCTCACAGACAGCTGTAAACTAAGGATGATGTCACAAGTGACATAATCATGATAAAGATAGGGAGATCAGAGTGAGCGACTCTTAAGAGGAAGAGAATACACAAGGCCTTTTTTCCTGGTAAAGAATTGAACCAGGAAAGGTTCTGAACTGGATCCTGAAGGATAGTCTAATTCTGTCCAGGAAGGAGAAGTGATGGACATTGTACGAGAGGAAGACACAGCCAGCAAAGACAAAAACAGAGAAGAATGGGGTGTGTTCTAGAACAATGCAGTTTAGGAATGGGAATCCAAGGAAACATGCAGAGGAGAAACGGGGGTCAGACAGGGCCTTGACCACGGAGGGAAGGGCATGTGAGCAAATATTGTCCTTTGGGGCTTGGGTGAGGAGCCTTGCATTTCCTGTTGTATTTACTCCTGACAATGTGCTTTTTACAAGTAGGAAGCTTCTAAGGTGAGGCTCTGAGACGTCAGATCTGGTCTCCAAACAGCATGTCATGGACCTACATCCCTGAGCGAGCACTGCCTGCTCCTTGACAAATACTGCCCAAATGCACTGAAGACAAACCATGAGCCCACAATCTGCTGCCCCGCCATATTGCTCTCCTGGACTGGTTTTTGATAGACATAGGGAGCCACTGACAACTCTACACTAGAGGAATACATGCAATCACTGGGGAGCTGTGTGTTTAGAGCAGTATAATAAAGGCTACGGAGGTGGTGTGGGGGGACTTCCCTAACGTTCAGAGCCTAATTTACAGACCACACCTTGCTTTTGCTCAGCATGCTTTGTTTATACAGATTTTTCGAGAGAAGTTTGAGAATGCCTCAAAAACTCACCTGAAATCTAAATTCTCTCCTTTACTACATGTATTTTGACTATGAAATGTATGCACCACAGAATGTATCAAAAGTTAGACTCCTTCCCCATCTTCCAACACTCGGTTCCAGTATTAGTATATTGTTCATTCTTGTAAAAAAAAAAAAAATGCTGATGGACTCATAAACATATAATACGTATTTTAAAACATAATGAGATCATTATTTTGCTTTGTAACTTAATCTATCTTGCAGATCTTTTCACATCAGTGCACAGAGACCAGCCTTGTTGGAAAAGCGCATAATGTTTTATCTCAAGGAAGTGCAGTAATACATATTAGCAGCTGATGCATCTTCAAGTTGTCTAGAGAGGTTTTTTTTTCCATTTTTTTAAATCAACACTGTAATGAACTCTTTTCGTCCCAAAATGAATTCACTCATGGCTACTTGTATCAGCGTCTTAGATAGATGCAAATGGGCTCTCTTGTGTAAGACATAATTCAGCAAATTTCCTCATATGTTAATATAGTTAACAATCGCTTATCTTGGCAATGAAGGGGAGCAAAAAGATAATCTAAAAATAAATTCACTCACAGGAGTATCTCAGGACTTTCTGCAGCCCGGGAGCCTCCTTGGAAAGACTCAGGGCCAGAGTCCTGCCTTCTGAGACCCTGGAACTGAATCCCTCATTCCACACTGGGCAGTACAGCATTATTTCCAGAGAGTCCCACAGCTCTCCCCTCTTGCTCCACCGGTGGCGTCAGCCTCCCTGGTTTATAGGCTTAAAATGCCAACGCACAGCGCAGGTGATAATAATCAGAATCATAGAATTTCAGAGCTGGGAGGGATTCGAGATTAAACAGTCCACACCTTACGTTTCTTTGAAGTGGGAATTCTGACCCACAGGGTTGAATGTCTCGCGAGATCACACAGCCAGTAACTCCACAGCCTCACTCAGGGCTTCTTCCGGTAGACAGTACAGCTGCAGGCTCCTCTTGTTACTTGAAAAAGACCAGAGGGGAGCGCCTGGGCGGCTCAGTCGGTTAACAGTTCGACTTCGGCGCAGGTCACGATCTCACAGTCCGTCAATTCGAGCCGCGCGTCTGGCTGTGTGCCTACAGCTCAGAGCCTGGAGCCTGCTTCAGCTCCTGTGTCTCCCTCTCCCTCTGCCCCTCCCCGGATCACACTCTGTCTCTGTCTGTCTCTCTCTCAAAAATAAATAAACATTAAAAAAGAAAAAAGGCCATGTGAGCAAAATTTGTCTAGAATATTTCTACCCTTGGGTAGAAACAATGCTTATTGAAAAAAAGGGTGGGGGAGTAGGGTTGGGGCAGGCAAAACAGGTGAAGGGGATTAAGAGGTACAAACTTGCAGTTATAAAATAAGTCATGAGGATGAACAGTAAAGCACAGGGAATATAGTCAATAAAATTGTAATGATTTTGTATGGCGACAGATGGTAACTCCACTTATCATGGTCAACATTCTGCAATGTGTATATTTGTCGAATCATTATGTTGTACACCTAACACTAATATAATGTCAACTATACTTCAATTAAACATTCAAACCAAGAGGGGCACCTGGGTGGCTCAGTCAGGTGAGCCTCTGACTTCAGCTCAGATCGTGATCTCACAGTGTGTGAGTTCGAGCCCCACATACGGCTTGCCGCTATCAGCTATCCGTGCAGAGCCCGCTTTGGATACTCTGTCCCATTCTCTCTCTCTGCCCCTCTCTGGCTCACGCGCGCGTGCATCTCTGTCTCTGTGAAACATAAACACACATTTAAAAAAAAGAATTTAAAAATTAAAAAAACAAAGATCTACAAAATAAGGTTTTCCAATTGTGCGCTGCACAGCTTCAGAAGCACCATTTAAATATAATCTTTGTGAACAGTGTCCCCTGCAGTTGTGCAGTGCACAACCTAAGTGGCCATACGCGGTCATCCAGAGGAAATTTTAAAAAGGGCAATCCGAGAACAAGTATAGAGACAGTACAAACAGTAAGAAATTCAGAGTTCTTATTTTTAGGTCATTTTAACTTCCTTTTCCACCAAATTCACTACTAGAATGTCTACCAGATTTCAGAATTTACACATTTGAGTTTCACCTCCTTCTTCTGTCCCCTGTTGAGGTGCTTGTAACACTGCTGACTTATCAACAAGATGGCAGCTCTCACCTGTGCATTTTCAAACTTGGGGCTACCCAAGGTGTTGAGACTCTAGAGACTTATTTGTGTTACTCCCCACTGCCCCTCCCATTGATGCTACCAAGTCTAAATCAGGGATCTTGGGAAGTTCTGAGTAAAGTCTGTTGCAGATCTAAATGTCACAGAGTAGCCAGCTCCACCTTCTAACCCCGAGCCCAGAGCTTTGTCCCTTAAGGCAAGCACCTGCAAGTTGGCTAGGTAAAATCTGTGTTTTTGCAAAAGGAAGTACAGCTGTGTGGTTAAGAACCAATAGATTTAAATATCAGCTTTGCCTTTGACTGGGGTAATGACTTAGACTCTCGTGGTCTCAATTTCCCAGTTTTTAAAAGGTCTGTAATAATAACAGAACCTAGGATTGGGCAACGTACATAAAAGCATAGCATAAGGCCTGGCACACAGTAGGTGCTCAATAAATATGGAGTCTACACCGCCATAGCTAGGTTCACCCGTGGGCCAACCAGAGGCAAAAGGCAAAAATACAGGCAGCTAGGGGCAGGAAAAGAAGAAAAAGCCTTCAGCATGGTTTCTGCTGAATTAATAAGAGCAGAAGAGAAAATACGCTTATGTTTTCACACAAATCCATATTAATCTCTGGACATTGCTAGGAGCAAGGAGTCATTCCCAGGATTGTTTTGACTGAGACTGGAGAAGTTGGATCTGGGCAAAAACTCACAAGGGTCAGTCAGGCCAGTGAGCTGTCTCCCGTGGGCCCAGCCACAGGAGTGGAGAGCCTAAGGGAAGTTCCTCACCTCAGGGCTACTGACCAAGAACAGAACAGTGAGGCAACCAGAGTAACTTCTCATGTCATGGGCAGCTCTTCCCTATCACTGACTCCCTGTTACCAGTGAGATTTCTCTGATGTGTTCCAGGCTATGGGGTTTCGATCTTCTGTATTCCCGAGATCACCTCAATGGTCACATTCACTGGAGATGAGTCACTATTCCATTGCTTCTGGAACCTTCCTATCACTGCTTTTGTAGGGTGAATATTTGTAAAAGCTACATATTACAACTTTTTTTTTTTCTGTTCATCACATGACACTAATGGGCTCAAGAGGGAAGGGAAAAAATATTCTGCAAGGCCCACCGGCCAGGGCCTAACAAAAAGAACCAGGGTGAGGATGTTGTGGACTAGTGCAGGCCAGGCATATAAATGGACAGCCCACAGTCATGCCCATATGGCAAATGCTCTGAGAAGCTTTAGATACCAGAGGTCAGAGGTCAAACTCAACAGTCTTCAGAAGGCAGGCAGATCAATAAATTATGTGACTGACTGATGTTGGGGGGAGGGGCAGGGGGAGATTCAGCAGCTAGCCATAGAAGCTTTGCCCACTAACTGGCATTTAATTTTTCAAAACTAGGGGCACCTGGATGGCTCAGTCGGTTAGGTGTCCAACTTGGGCTCAGGACATGAACTCATTGTTCTTGAGTTTGAGCCTAGTGTCAGACTCTGTGCTGACAACTCAGAGCCCAGCCTGCTTCGGATTCTCTCTCTCTCTCTCTCTCTCTCTCTCTCTCTCTCTCTCAAAAATAAATACACATTGGGGCGCCTGGGTGGCGCAGTCGGTTAAGCGTCTGACTTCAGCCAGGTCACGATCTCGCGGTCCGTGAGTTTGAGCCCAGAGTCAGGCTCTGGGCTGATGGCTCGGAGCCTGGAGCCTGTTTCCGATTCTGTGTCTCCCTCTCTCTCTGCCCCTCCCCCGTTCATGCTCTGTCTCTCTCTGTCCCAAAAATAAATAAACGTTGAAAAAAAATATTAAAAATAAATAAACATTAAAAAAAAAAAAAAAAACCCTGGGGCGCCTGGGTGGCTCAGTCGGCTGAGCGTCCAACTTCAGCTCAGGTCATGATCTCACAGTCCGTGAGTTAGAGCTCCACGTCGGGCTCTGTGCTGACAACTCAGAGCCTGGAGCCTGTTTCAGATTCTGTGTCTCCATCTCTCTCTGAACCTTCCCCGTTCATGCTCTCTCTCTCTGTCTCAAAAATCAATAAAGGTTAAAAAAAAAATTAAAAAAAAAAAACAAAACCTAAACTAAATACAGTGCATATATTCAACAAAAGGCATCTGGCATCTCATGTGGGCCAAGGCATCCATCTTGCTATCCTGCCATGGGTTCTGGCAGCCAAGCCATGAAGAACAAAAAGGTCAGCCAAGAAAGAAACGGGACAGGTGGCAGCTCAGGTACCCTGAGAGGCTGGGGTCTGGGCCCCACATGCTAGGGGCCCGGGCCTTAAAACCCACAGTAAGAGGTCAAGGTATGGTCTACCAGGAGTGTAAGCAGGCACGGGGCCACAGAAGCATTTGGGGTAGGGGGCAGAACCCCTGTTTTGGGGTTGCCAGTGTGCTTATCTTGGAAATGCAATAACGTGACAACACGGCCACACAACCTGACCTCCTGAGCACAGGGACAGCGAGGGCTGATGGGCGCCACAGGTGTGTGGGAAAAGCCGCGCCTGATTGGAGGAAAAGAGCTGAAGAGGCGGGGCAGTTCCTGACAGGCTAAAAAGGAAGGGGGAAAAACCCACATCCTTCCGCATCGTTTATTTCATAAACAAGTATATATTTAGCGCTAACTCTGTACACTTCACAAGGTAGAGTTTAGGTTACAAAGATAAAAAGCTATACTTACTCACACTAAGTGGCTTATTTTCGGTTAAGAGGAGACAGCGATTATTTGGCACCTGGGCAGGCCAAGTTATATACTTGGATTTGGTAACATTGTAACTCACTAATCATTGTATTGGAAGACTATGTAGATAATAGATGGAAGGAAATAGGCACAAAGCTGAGGTTCTCAGCAGTGCTGAAACAACAGGTCATACAGAAGGATAGAAAACTAAATTATCATCATCAGAATTTTGACAATAATACTTGGTCAGAAGAAAATAGAGAAACGTATTTAAGATTCTCAAGAAAAGAAAATGTGGTCCAAGGACATT
Source organism: Acinonyx jubatus (assembly GCF_027475565.1). Taxonomy (NCBI): domain Eukaryota; kingdom Metazoa; phylum Chordata; class Mammalia; order Carnivora; family Felidae; genus Acinonyx; species Acinonyx jubatus. The sequence goes on along the minus strand of NC_069380.1, from coordinate 96,634,409 downwards.
AACGTAAAGGTCACAAAGTACTATCAAGAAATTAGGGGGTGGGAGGGGCACCTGGGTGGCTCAGTCTGTTAAGCCTTGGATTTTGCTTGGGGTCATATCTCACGGTTGGTGAGTTTGAGCCCCATATCCGGTTCTAGGCTGGTGGTGCAGAGACTGCTTGGGATTCTCTCTCTCTGTCCTTCCCCCTCTTCCTCTCTTTCATTGCCCCTTCCTCACTTGTACTCTCTCCCTCTCTCTAAAAATAAATAAATAAAAACTAAAAAAAAAAAAAAGATTATTAAAAAAAGAAATTAGGGGATGGGAAACCTGGCTGGCTCAGTCAGCAGGGCATGTGACTCTTGATCTCAAAGTTGTGAGTTTGAGCCCCATGTTTGGTGCAGAGATGACTTAAAGTAAAATCTTTTAGCAAACCATAAGAGACTCTTAAATGCAGAGAACAAACTGAGGGCTGATGGGGTTGGGGATGAGGTGGTGGGGAAAAGAGGTGATGGCCACTGAGGAGGGCACTTGTTGGGATGAGCACTGGGTGTTGTATGTAAGTGATGAATCACAGGAATCTACTCTTGAAGCCAAGACTACACTGTATGTTAGCTGACCTGACAATAAAATTATTAATTAATTAATTAAAAAAAAACAAAACCTGATGGGAACGCAAGCTGGTGAAGCCACTCTGGAAAACAGTATGGAGTTTCCTCAAAAAACTAAAAACAGAACTACCCTACGACCCAGCAATTGCACTACTAGGCATTTATCCACGGGATACAGGTGTGCTGTTTCGAAGGGACACATGCACCCCCATATGTATAGCAGCACTATCAACAATAGCCAAAGTACGGAAAGAGCCCAAATGTCCATCGATGGATGAATGGATAAAGAAGATGTGGCGCATATATATATATATATATATATATATATATATATATATATATATATAATGGAGTATTACTCGGCAATCAAAAAGAATGAAATCTTGCCATTTGCAACTACATGGATGGAATTGGAGGGTATGATGCTAAGTGAAATTAGTCAGAGAAAGACAAAAATCATATGACTTCACTCGTATGAAGACTTTAAGAGACAAAACAGATGAACATAAGGGAAGGGAAACAAAAATAATATAAAAACAGGGAGGGGGACAAAACAGAAGAGACTCATAAATATGGAGAACAAACTGAGGGTTAAGGGAGGGGTTGTGGGAGGGGGGATGGGCTAAATGGGTAAGGAGCACTAAGGAATCTACTCCTGAAATCATTGTTGCACTATACGCTAATTTGGATGTAAATTTACAAAAATAAAAAATTAAATTAAATTAAAAAAAACAACCAAAACCTGAAAGAAAAAAAAAATGAGAGAGAGAGAGAGAGAAGAAATCAGGGGAAAAAAAGAAATTAGGGAAACAAACAAACAAACAAAAATCAGGGAATTACCTAAGGAACTGATCAGAGAAAGGGCTTCAATCAAAATGTCTAAACATACTGATAATAAGCAACATATACAAAGTTACCTGCAGGAATAAAACTAAATGAGTATTAAAAGGGAGATTTCAATATATAATGGCTACAGGATCTGACAATGTAGATATGGTACAACCATAAAAAAACTGGGGAGGAATGACTAAAGCATATGCCAAAGAAATGATTTTTACTGTTTTGCTAATCAAACCTGATTATTTGGAGTTTGCTTATGTGTATTACAGGACAATCAAAATAGGTAATTATAAGACATTCTATCTCCCCTGTGTGTGACTAAAATACCAGGATTCTAAGCATGGAAGAAAGGAAATAACAAATGTAATATAAAAGAGTCTGAACAAAAACTTACCGTCTTGAACTTGCCTTGCAACTATCAATATGAACTCACAGTGTATTTTATTTTTACATGTGTACATATGCTTCTAGATAGATGTTTATATGTCTATGGATGTATTTTCCCAGCTCTGATGAGTAAAAAGACCTAAAAACAATGACCACTCCAGTGAATGACCATCCCTAGTGTCGGGATTATAGTCCTGAAATATCTCATTAAAAAACAAAACAAAACAGGGATTCCAGACAAAAGGGAAGTCTATCCTTATAAGATGATTCCAACTAGTAAATAAAACCAAAATGGTGGAATTAGAATATACCATTCTGCAACTGCCAACGAACGAATGGAACCAGACACTGAGGACCAACAGTCGCTAAAGGCAAAAAAACAGTGGAAGAAGCCTTCCGTGAAAGAACCCCACAACACTTGTAATCTTGCCAAAGGGATCAAACCTGAGTGTGATCAAGTCTCCCGACCCAGATGCAGGAAATAGTGGGCAAAGGTACAAACTTCACCTCACCAAGAGTGCACATCTTTTTTGTTATCAACACTGTGAGAAACTCTACAGATCAAACAGCCCAGCTCCTTCAACAATAACAAAAATATATATATACATTTTTTTTTTCAAATGGGGGAGGATGTTAACGGAATCTGTAGATTACAAGAGATTACAAGTTTTTTAAAAAATGAGCAAGACTAAACTATTGTTGGGTCAGCCTGCTCGCTTGGGCGATAAAACCATGAAGAGATCCAAGGAAGTGATTACAATAAAAGTCAGTATGGCATTTACTTTTGGAGAGACGAAGGAGAACGTGATTGGGGCTGGGTATGCAAAGGCACTTGTGGCGTGGCTGGCCAAATGCTATTTCTTGCCTGGAGTATGGTTATATGAGCGTTCCTGTTACAGTAAAGTCACTCAAGTGTGTGTTTGTTTTCTGTGGGTTTGGGTATTTATGTTTTATTTTACAATGCAAAGGTTTAAAAAAAAGCATTAAAGAAAATCAAGGTGTGTCAGCACAGAAAGAGCCAACTGATGGAAGAGATTCCAAGGTATAGAGGACAAAGGAGCCCTAGAACAAATCGGCTGGGAGCAGGTGTCTTAGGAAGGATTTCTGTTTCAATGAAACTTTCACGTTTAAAGTAAATGATTGCATCTATAATGGTCTGATTAAAACTTCCCTTATAACATTTCACAAGCAAATGGGGTGCTCAAAAATATGCCGAAGGCAATGTCAATTCAAAATTACCTGGGGGGGGGCGGGGCGGGGAGCTTTGGGTGGCTAAGTCAGTTAAGCATCAGACTCTTGACTTCGGCTCAGGTCATGGTCTCATGGTTCAGGGGTTCGAGCCCCACCTCAGGCTCTGTGCTGTCGTGCAGAGCCTGCTTGGGATTCTCTCTCCCTGCCTGTCTCCCCACCCCATGCTCTCACTCTCTCAAAATAAATAAATAAACTTTATAAAATGACCTCTTGGCAGCTCTTTCTGCCTAGGGGTCCTGTCCACACACTTTAATAAATACACCTTGTTGCAAAGAAAAAAAAAAACAAAACCCTCTTGGATGCCTACTGGAATAGCCAAAAGCTGTTGGATACCGACTGGGTTCTTACAGACGTGAGAGTCATCACTTGACTCAAAGTTGTAACATTCAGCATACATCTTCCAGTTCCCATAATTATTTACACCCCTTATTCTCTCCCTTACTCAGCGCCCCCAGGCAAGCTATTAGCAACAGTAGCTTCAGGCTGCAAATGAACAAAACTTTTCCCCCAAAACTTTAGCAATCCTAAAATCTAACTGAACTGTCACATGCAAGGTGTTGTTGGAGCTTTAGCAACATGAGGTCAGGAAATGAGTGAAGAAATACAGGCTCACGGGGTCTGCGCTGGTTCTGAGCTGTGGGGACGGGACACTGGAGTAGTGACCATGCTATGTTGCTGGCATCAGAGCCACCAGAGGGACAAGAAGCATACACAGTCCTACTACGGCCAACCCCTAGCTGCCTAGGTATTCCCCAGGGTGCAGACTCTGCACTGTGACTGTCTAGAAGCTGTCCCAGCTTTTAGGAAATCTGCCTCACGCAACACTCTATAAACCCGAGCGCAGATCTACCAACACTCAGACTGGCACTCTGCTGCACGAGCCAACGACAGAAGATACATTTCTCTGGGTTTATTTACGTCGTCCGTCATTTTCCCCATACAAAATAGGACATCCAACTTAACCTTCTCCACTTGAGAGGTGCCATTCCATGGGTTCTGAAGGTCCACACTCTTACTCTGAAATGTGAATTACATCTGAAATAATCACAGGACTTTTATCCATGAAGGAGACACTGGCTGGCCGGAGAGGTAACAGCCTTTGCAAGTTCCCAGAAAACGAGGGAGTTTGTAGCAGTTTTATGGAGAAGGACTGCCCTGCGGCAGCTCAGAGCACACCTAAGGGAGGCAGTTGAACTTCCAGGGTATGAATCCCAGCTCCGCCAGCCATCTAGGGGTTTGCTTAACCTCCCCAAACTCAATTCCTCACCTGTAAATGTGGATTAACACTAATACCATTGTCGGGGCGCCTGGGTGGCTCAGTCAGTTAAGTGTCCGACTTGGGCTCAGGTCATGATCTCAACACTTCGTGAGTTCAAGCCCCGAGTTGGGCTCTGTGCTAACAGCTCAGAGCCTGGAGCCTGCTTCGGATTCAGTGTCTCCCTCTCTCTCTGCCCCTCCCCTACTTGTGCTGTCTCTCTCTCTCACAAAAATAAATACCATCAAACAAAAATTTTAAAAAACAAACACTAATACCATTCTCACAGATCTATTATCAAAATGAAACGAAATAACACGTATGAGGCACTCAGCACAGTGGCTGATCCCGTGTAAGTACTCCATAAATGGTCATGATTACTGCTATTGTGGTCATGAGCATTTCCAGGAACACGAAGACCTCTCTATTTGATGGACATCTTCCAGGTTTGGATGTAGGGTGCCATCTCCAAAGTAAGTATGGCTATTTTTATAAACTCATGGCCCTTAGCATTAAAAAGTCACTGCCAGTAGTAATTAAGTATATGTGATTTTCAACACCTCTCACATCTTCTGTTTTTCTCCCAACTACTCATCATGGGTGTTTAGTTTCAATTCCAATAAAACCTGGTTTTATTATTATCAGGAATAGCGATGGCCTTAGTTACACAGCTTCTAGAGCGTGGGAACCTGGGGCCTCATCATGTCCTCTCCCTTCTTCCTATGGCCACAGCCAACCTCCCACCGGAGAGTTTTCTGTCAACAACTCCTACTCACTTTCACGGCTTCGTTTGTAGCCATTGACTCAGTTCTGCCCAGTGAGGCTTGAGGAGACTTCAAGAAAGATCTCACCCCCGGATGTAAAGAGATGGACACTACAGAACAGATTTATCACCACCCTCTCTGTGCCCCGTATCTCCCCTCCACACATACACACACACACACTTCCTGCCTTTGAATGAGGTTGGGGACAGCATGCAATGCCTGTTGCTAAGCATGCCATTTTCTGCCCATGAGGCAGCAACTCTGCATTAGAATAGGTAACATGCTAAGGATGGGAGAGGGAAGGACGAAAAGAACCTGGTTCCTGGTGATTTGAGCCATTGGTTAAACCTCGGATGGGACCAACCCCAGACTGCCCTCTGTTTATAAAGTTAATGACTTTACCGCTCAAACCTCTGTTAGTGGGGCATTTTCTTACATGCCACCTAAAGTGTCTTGATTGTTACAGCCTCCAAAAATCAACTGTTGAAGCCCTAACCCCAGTACCTCAAAACAGGACTATATTAGGTGATTTGGATCTTTAAAGACATGATTCAATTAAAATGAGGCCGTCAGGGTAAGCCCTAAGACAATATGACTGGTGTCCTTATAAGAGGGAAATTGGGGGCGCCTGGGTGGCTCAGTTGGTTAAGTGTCCAACTTTGGCTCAGGTCATGATCTTACGGTTTGTGAGTTCGAGCCCCGCATTGGGCTCTGTGCTGACAGCTCAGCACCGGGAGCCTCCTCCAGATTCTGTCTCCCTCTCTCTCTGCCCCTCCTCCTTGTGTTCTCCCTCTTTCTGTCTCTCAAAAATAAATAAATAAACATTTAAGGAGAAAACTGGACACACAGACATTAAAGGCACATGCACAAAAGAAGTTGACAGAATTTGTTGCCAGCAGATCTGAGCGACAAGAAATAATAAAGGAAGTTCTAAAGGCTGGAAGACAAAAAAACACCTGATGGAAATGCGGGTCTACACTAAAGAATGAAGAGCCCCAAACACAGTAAGTAAGTTGATAAACAGAAAAAAAACCACTTTTTTCCTCATGTTTTAATTTTTTCAAAAGGTAATTGTTTAAAGTGAAAAATAATAACCATGATTTCTGGATATGATACATAAACCCTGACACTATCATATTTGTAATATCCTTTACAAAAGTGGTTGTTCTAGATAGAACTGCTTCCCCCAAAACTCATAGCTTGGAGCCCCAACTCCCAACATAAGGGTATTTGGAAATATGACCTTTAAAGAGATAATCAAAGGGAAATGAGATCACAAGGGTGGGGACCGAATGTAACAGAACTGGCGTCCTTAATGAAGAGAGAGAGACATCAAGGACACAAGCACATGGAAAAAAAGAAAAAAAGGCTGGGCGAGAAAACAAGAGAAAGGTGGCGGCCTGCAAGCCACAGTAAAAGGCCTCAGGAGAAATCAACCTTGAGTTTGGTCTTCTGCCCTCCAGAACTGTGAGAAACACACATCTGCTGTTAAAGCCACTCAGTCTGGTTTTGTTATAGCAGTGCCAGCAAACTGATACAGCAATACAGCATACTATTTATTATCATGAATATACAAATGCCACGGGCAACCATAAAAGGGAACAGAACTGTTGAAGGTAAATTAGGGGTGTGCCTGGAGGGAACCCAGAGTCCACGTGGGTATCGGGAAGACCGGGCTGGTTAATCCGCTGCCCGCGCTCTCCGTCTCTGCAAGCCACCATCCGGCCTCGTCCGTCTACCCCTTTCCCCACATTGCAAGGCTCAAAGGCCCCCTGGCATGCTGCCTAGAGAGGAAGGGCTCAAGCGTGACTCAGATTGGTCCATTTCCATCCTTGTTGGTCTCTGGTCAAACGTCTAAACCTAGAGGGAAAGACAGTGGTTCTACTAAAATTACTAGTATGTATCATCAGTGGCAGACCTTTAATATTCTCCATGGCCCTTATTAGAATGATAAATTGAAAAGTGACCAGAATTCAGAAATAGGGGAGAAAGTCTCAAGTACCAGCCCAACTCAAAATGCAAAAAAGAAAAAGAAATCTAAAAAAGAAGCAGGAGGAGGAAGAGGTAGAGGGGGAAGGGCGGAAGGGGCGGGGGAGAGGAGGAAGAGAAAAAGGAGAAGAGGAGGCAGTTATAGCAAATGGCATCAAAGAGAGAAAACAGCCTGTTCTCCATTTTCCCTTTGCCCACCATTTTTGAACACAGAGGGCCACTCTGGGAACAGGACCTCATGACAGGGAGGAGGCCTAGGGTAGGCCTAACAGGCCACTTGGGCCTGGAGCTCCTCCCAGCATCTGCCACTCCTGAAAAAAGCACGTCCATCCTACATGAGTGATCAACAAAGCCCCAAGAGATGGCCTCCAGTCTGCCGGCACACTAGCCGATGATGTCAGCATAGCCACTGACTTGATATCTAGAGTTTTAACTAATGGACGCTGAGCACATTCCCCGATGTCTCTGCTTCATGGCTCTCAGTTCCTTTATCTCGTCATGGGACACCACTATTGGTTTTGGTTGTTATTTTTTGTTTCTGACCTCATCGTTGGGTCAACATTTCTCAACCCGGTGAAGGCCTACTAGAAAAACCACTTTGCTATTTCTCAGGATGGGTACACAGGTGTTCATTTTGTGCAAGTTCATTTTAATCTTCTTTAAACTTTAAAGCCATGCTGCGCTTTCAAGAGATTTGCTCTTTCCACTGCCAAAAGCACCCCTTGCTCCAAAACAAACAAACAAAAAACAACCCTACAGGTATCTGCTGCCTGACTAATCTTTACAGAACAAGACAAAACAACTGGTCTCCCAGGCTAGGGGGTTTGAGATTGTAATGCATCAGTCAAGAAATACAGATTTGGGGTGCCTAGGACTTCGTCCATCTTGGGCTCAGGTCATGATCTTGTGGTTCAAGTTTGAGCCCCACATCAGGCTCTCTGTGGTCAGTGCCTGCTTATGATCCTTTGTCCCCCTCTCTCTCTGCCATTCCTTTGCCCTTGGTATCTCTCTCTCTCTCTCTCTCTCTCTCTCAAAAATAAATATTAAAAATCAAAAACAACAACAAAGGGGCACTTGGGTAGCTCATTGGTTGGACGTCGAAGTTCGGCTCAGGTCATGGTCTCGTAGTTCATGGGTTCAAGCCTCATGTCAGGCTCTGGGTTGACAGCTCAGAACCTGGGGCCTGCTTTGGATTCTGTGTCTCCCTCTTTCTCTCTCTCTCTGCCTCTCCCCTGCTGGTGTTCAAAAATAAGTTAAAAATAATCATAAAAAAATACCGATTACCAGGCCCAGCCTTTGTGATCCTATAGTAGGTGGGGCCCAGGAATCTGCACCTTTTGTGTCCAGGGTCCCAGGTGATTCTGACTCGCAGTCAGCTTGGGAGCACACTACAAAAGTTCATTTCATTTGGTGTATCACCTTTGTGGCTGCACAGATAACCACCATCCCACTTAGGGCACTCAGGGCAGGGACCCCCTGCATCCTCCCTACTGACAGATGGTCTCTTACCCTGGCAAGTGATACCAGCCGTTCTCTGAGGCACTATTGACCGTTCCAGGCCAGAAAGGCAAAGGAGCAAAGTGGCTAAGAGGGGAGGTGTGAGCTCATTCACCTGTCCCAGGTACACTCTGTGGGTTCCTGGGGGCCTCTCCCTTCACGGAGGCAAAGGGATTCCTGTCACTAAACCCGACTGCTCTGCCCTGGGGTGGTGACAGTATTTAATCAAACACCAGCCATTTCTCAGAAAACGACCTCATCTTTTTAAAGAGAGGAGCAAGGAAAACTAAGGAATTACTTCCTGATCACTGAGTGGTTGCAACCAAGTGGGAGACTTGACTTCTTGAAGGTCTGATTCATCAAACTTGCTCTGAACTCTGCATTCTGTCGCCAACATTGCGTCTGCAGGTTTTCTCACAAGACTGGCATTTCTGCAGAATTCCTCAGTTGTATCTGCGTGTGTGGATGTGTGTGTGTGTGTGTGTGTGTGTGTGTGTGTGTGAGAGAGAGAGAGAGAAAGAGAAAGAGAGAGAGAGAGAGAGAGAGAGAGAGAGAGAGCCTGAACAGTCAGCTCCAGGGCTCGAGGTGGGGAAGGACGAATACAAATAGGTCTCCAAGAGCACACACCACAACCCCTGCCTCCTTCACTCTGGTGGACAGTCATATTGTAAGAAAACGCCTTTTTTTGTTTTTAAGTTTATTTATTTTGAGAGAGACAGAGACAGCTCGAGTGGGAGGGGGGTAGAGAGAGAGAGAGAGAGAGACAGAAGGGGACAGAGAATCCCAAGCAGGCTCTGCCCTGTCAGCACGGAGCCTGATGTGGGGCTCGATCTCAACAAACCATGAGATCGGCACCTGAGCCAAAACCGAGCGTCAGATGCTGAACCGACTGAGCTGCACAGGTGCACTTTTTTTTTTTTTTTAAATAATGACCAGGGGAGGAGAAGGTTGGCTCCTTTCAAACACATGTGAGTTTACTGCGTGCCCTGCGAGAGAGACAGAGAGAGAGTGAGAGAGAGAGCAGTGTGCCCAGCAGACCTTGCCCCAGTGGACAGCCCCGAAGATGTATCCCTGCCCTCTGAAAACCTCACAACTTCCCTCGAGGACATGCTAGCAAGAGTCCCTTTGCAACATCAAGGGCCGTTGAGAACTATCTTCCTGTCTGTCTTGGATAATCTGGTTTCATCCGTTACCTCTTTTAAACAAGGACTTCCAGGGGTGAAAGGCCAACCCAAGGCTCACTTCTGAACTGCAACAGGTTTTTAAATTTTCTTTTAATGTTTCTTTATTTTTGAGAGAGAGAACAAGAACGAGCAGGGGAGAGGCAGAGAGACAGGCAGACACAGAATCCAAAGCAGGCTCCAGGCTCCGAGCTGTCAGCACAGAGCCCGACGCGGGGCTGGAACTCATGACCCGAGCCGAAGCCGGACCCTCAACCGACTGAGCCCCCCAGGCACCCCTGCAACGTGATTTTTAAAGCTTCCCTCGTGCACGGGGAGGCTACCAGGATGTCATGGCTCTTCTCATGCTCAGACACATAAAACCCAGATGCCCTGCTCTGGCTCCTTTCTCTTTAGCCTGAGTGGGAGCAGCAAGATTTTGCTCTATAATCACATGACCTTGCAGCTGGGAATCATTGAAATAGTGCTATATTCACCCCATTCTCTGGGCTCCTCTGGCATCATTACAGGGAAAAAAAAAAAAAAGAAAGTTCAGGCTAAAAGCACATGTGGTACAAGTTATCACTCTCCCTCTCCACTCTGCTATAACCCAGTACAGACACCATCCTCTTGAAATGAGACCAATTTGGCCAAGCCAGAAAACCCCACTGCTTTCTGGGTGCCTTCTGCACACTGGACAACAGGAGAGGAACACTGTGCTTTTCAATCCACAAAACAAACCTATGATGTAAATACTATCCCCAGTTTTTAGGTGAAGAAACAGGCCCAGAGAGGTTAAGTGGATTGTCCAAAGTCACACAGCCAGTGTGGCTGAGACATGAACAGCTGATTCCTGCAGACTCATGTGAACCAACCACTTCGTGACTAAACTAAAAATCATCCTTTTTCCAATGTTTACGGAAACTACAACAAGTGGAATTTTGGATTTCATTCCATTCTCTGTTATTAAAGAAACAAACCTCAATTTGTTTATAAGTCAGCTTGGGGTGCTCAAGCAGAGGCCCATTCCTGTGACCTCTCACCCATTTTTCTATGGTGGGGAAGATGATTGCACCCCTGGCCCCCAGTCACCTTGAGAGAAATACCGTCCTGTCGGTCTAGAATCCCTCTCATACTACATAAAAAAGCACAACGGTAGGCAAACAAATTTGTCAAGGCCCTTCTAACCCTGCAGATGGTTCTGAACCTCTGCTACCTTGGTTCTGAACCCTAAGTACCTGCTTCTAGAAAAAAAGCAGCCTTCTAAAAAGGATGGGTGGGTATTAAGTGATTAGTGCACAGCCTATGACATTTTAAAACAAGTTTCTCAGGTAACTTCTCTGCCCGATGTAAAAGGCTAAGGAAACAAAGTCCTATGGAATCAGGCTTATCACAATTATAGTGCCGGTTTTTTGAAAAAGACATCAGAAGAAATGTGCTTATTTCAGTTTCTTTCTTTTTTTTTTTAATGTTTATTTTGAAAGAGAGCATGCGCAGGCATGAGCAGGGGAGGGGCAGAAAGAGAAAGGAAGGGAGAATCCCAAGCAGGCTCCAGGCTGTCAGCGCTGAGCCCTACTCGGGCCTCAAACTCACAAACCATGAGATCATGCCCTGAGCTGAAATCAAGAGTTAGATGCATAACCAACTGAACCACCCAGGCGTCCCTGGGTTTCTTATTACTGTGAAATTAAAACATTTTGAAAATGGTTCTTCTATCCTAAGGAAGTGCCTGTACTTTGTGAAACAGAAGAATTCTAAACCCACTTTTGCCACTGTCAAGAGATGTGGGGCAGTTGCCTGTTCCTACCAACATCTTCCTAAGTTTCCAACAACCCTAGAACCCTCTGTGTGAACATGAGAGGGTTGTGCATGACTGTGCACACAGTAGGAGCTCAATAAATCCCTGCTGTGTGAAAGAATGATGCTCCCCTCCTTCAAGTTGGCCTGAGGGGATGCACCTCCAGACTTGTACAACAGCAAAAGTTATGGTCTTAGACCCACTGGCCAGGTGGTCTCTAAAGGGCCTGGTGCCTCTCGTTTCTAGAATTATCTACTCTCCACTTGTAGCTCATTTCCTCCTCTTACACCAAACTGTGGAATGCCAACTGATGATGTCCACTGGATACTACTTGATCTCATTTACATTTTGCAACAAGGTTCACTGAATTTTTTTTTTTTTTTACCCTGAAAAATCATCCATGTTCAGCTGTTGGTAAACACCACTGATGGACAAAAGTCTAGAAACTGCAGTCGGCTCAGATTCCAGGGCCACAGTCATCAAAACCAGGGACAGGAGAGTGGAAAGTAAATTGTTACCCACAGGAAAACATACAGGTTCGGGTGTTCAAAGCTCCTTTCTAGTGTTTGTTGAGTTCTTACTGTGTGCATTTGGTATTAAACGCAGGATGTGGTCAGCGTGAGGAGGGGTGAGGTGATAAAAGTTAATCTACCACCACACCCAGTGCTTCCCTGAACTTCTGTATCAGAGCTCAGGCTCTGAGAATGCCACATGAGGGGACACTGGCCACTCTTTTATCCAGGTAGGCCCCTGTGCGTGGCCCCGTTGCCCAAAGCAGCGTTCCTGGTCCTGGGATGACACTAACGCTCCCTTTCCCCTCTGTGAGAAAACAGGTGGCCCTTACTTGTTATCACTGATCCTCCCCTGCCTTCTGAAGGTGACCCCACGTCCAATCCCTTCAACGTGTGCCAAGATGGAGGGGATGGGGAACAGACAATTCTGTGAGGTGTGGAAACAAAACTCCGTTCTGACTGAGCACCGATGAAATCTTTGAAATCTTCCAGGAGGAAATGTGTTTGTTCCAAGAGGCTGTCCCAAGCAGAAAAGGATTAGGTGGATCAATTAACTTTAAGACCTCTATAGCGCCCAGCCATGTGGCAATCTCCATTGCAAGGATCAGCTCTGTGAAGCTACCCGGAGCCACAAACCATCTAGAAACTCACTCCTCCCCCGACATGGCATTTCCTAATGAGTACTGTTTGGATGCAATCATTTCTCTCCACACATCCTTTCCTCCAATTTCAACAGAGCAAAGAGTTGCAGAGAACAGACCTCATAAAACAACTCTGTTTCTGGTCCTTGTGGTGTACACGTTCACCCTCGGTTTCCTCCATTCTGTTGGGAACCCACAACAGCCTGTGCTCACAACACATCACTACCAAGATGAAGACTCTATCTGGTAATCTAGTCAGAAACAGAAAATTAAGGGGCAACGAAGATGAGATTTTCCAGGTCACACCACCCATTTTCTCATTGAATTTAAACACACTAGACCAAAAGGCACATGAGATTAAAGGCCTCCCTTAAAGAAAAAAAAAATTTTAAGGGCCCATTCGTGCAGAATCACTATACTTTTCTTCTATTCAGTGATTTATTATCAGATAACCTAGATGAATATAATGGCTTAGGAGGCCTACATCTGTTCATGCAAAACAGTTAATACGAAACATCCAATATCTAAAGCTTTCACATTTTACAGGAGGGTAGGCAGAATTCACTGTCCCAAACAAGTTACTCAAATTACAGGTAAAAACTCAAAAGGTGGGCAAGGGACAGAAGAGGCAATTAATGGGTATGGGGGTGGGGGAAACAGCCATCCAAAAATCTACAGAAAAGCTAATTGTGTTACCAGCTAGAATATTAGCAATAACTTGCTGACTTAACTCCCCATGACAGATCTAATTAGAAGGTGGCAATAAATGTTTCCAGGTGTTTAATTAAGTGTGATAATTATTTCTTTCCTTTAAGACAGATGGAGTCATATGCTTACATTTCACAGCATAATGTTTCCTTAGTTAAAACGCTGTGGAAACACTTTTGTGTTAACACAGGATTGAAACCAGGATAAAAATATCTGCTGTGATAAGCAGCACTTAAAGTGATTTATCAACTCGTGCATTCATATGCCAAGAGACAATGGCAACTTAAAGGCTGCTCTGTTTCGGTGATTTCCTTTAGCCACCAAGTTTTCTGCCACCCTTACACCTCAATGAAAATTTTCTATTTGATATGTCTTCTCCATATCAGCATGTCTTAAATGAATTCTTATCAAGGAAGTGGGGAAATTTGATGGGGATCTCTACTTTCACGGCAAGAACATAGCAAGAATAAAGCGAGATACAGAATTCAGAGACTTAGAATTGGATGGAACCACAGCAACCAGGGAATCATTTTATGCTTGGATTCAAGTACAGATTAAAATTAAACTTTTAAATTAACTTTTTTTTTTTAAAGTAGGCTTCATGCCCAGTGAGAAGCCCAACATTAGGCTTGAACATAGGACTGTGAGATCAAGACCTGAGCTGAGATCAAGAGTCGAATACTCAATGGACTGTGCCACCCAGGCGCCCCTAACTTTTTTTTAACGCGGAAATGTACCCTACATTGAGGTAGTATTGACCCCACCCCCAATAAAATAATTTACAGAGGCATGGAATTATCAGTCTTAAGTAAATCAAGGATTTTGTTGCAAGAATGGTCTCTCCAAGATGTCCCCTTCCTTCCATGATCCCGCAGGTTACTGCCCTTTTTACCGAGTGCTGTGTTTTGGTTAATTAGCTGGCTTTAGCATTACTGTGTCACTGAATCAATAAACATCCTTCAGAAATGTCAAAGTTTGGTTGGTCAGCCTGGCTTGAACATGCTTATCAGCTTCCCTGGGTCCGAAGGCATTCATCAGATGTTCCTGCATCAGGTGCTTCGGGCTCGAGTGTCACACGAGCGGGCACAAGGACGGACACACACACACACACACACACACACACACACACACACACACCTTTCTTCTTCAAAGCAAATCTCCACCAAACGATCTCAAGGCAAAAACTCTAGTCTGCCCGTTTTACAATGCAGGGTAGGATTACAATCTCAGGCCAGCATCTCGGTCTGCAATCTGGGGCATCGTGATAACCCGGGCAGTCCTCTGGACAGGATGAGCTGTTAACAGGCAGGCATGATAACATAGCGGGGGCCGCGTCTACAGAAGGAAGGAAGGAAGGAATCGCGAGTGGGACTCAGGGCAAGAGGTGGAAGTTAAGGGGTCGGCCCAAATCGGTAAGGGCTGCTAGCTGGAGGTCTCAGATTAGTCGCTGCGACAGAGAAACTGGGTAAAACTCCGGGGAGTTTCCGGAGCTGTGGGCGCCTGCACACACACTTACACACACACTCGCTCACATGCACCCAATCACACCCACTCACTCCCGAAAGTCTAGGGGAGCGGAAAGCGCGCCCCCAGGAGCAGCCCGCAGCCCAGAGGCCGGGGGAGCCCCGCGAGGGTGTGGGAGAGACCGGCGCGCCCGGGAGGCACTTACTCGGAAGGGAGGGCGCGGTGGCGCCAGGACACAGAGGCGAACCTGGAAATCTGACGGCGCGGAGTTCCCTAGCGGCTCGAACGCTCGCGGGCTTCCGCGGACCGATCAGCGGAGCGCGGGCCTGAGCCGGCGGGAGAAAAGGAGCCAGGGGCCGGGGGCGGGGTGGGCCGGGCCGGGCGCGGGGAGGAGCTGAGCGGCCGGGGCGAGGGGAGAGGAGGGGGAAGGGGCGGGGCTACGGGCGGCTCTAGGAAGTCGGGGCGGGGCCAGGAGGAGGAGCTAGAAGGCCTGGGGCGGGGCCATAAGGAGCTAGGAGTCGGAGGCGGAGCTGAGAGGAGGAGCCAAGGGAGTGAGGGCAGAGCCCGCCGGGGAGGAGAGGCCATGGGCGGGGATGTGGGCGAGGCTAAACGATCGAAACTGAGCTGAGAGGCGGAGCCAGGAGGCTGCGGTCCGAACTCGCCAGGTAGGAGGAGCCGAGACAGGGTGTGGGAGGAGCTATAATGCCGCGGGCGGGGCCAGAAGGAGCTATAAGAGCGGGGGGGCGGTGGTAGGAGGAGGGGCTCGGAATCCCCGTGCTGAGCCGGCGGGAAGAGGAGAGGAGAAGTGGAGAAGGCGCGGGAGAGGTAGGGCAGTAGGGCTAGGTGAATGATCTAGGAGGCTCTGGGGCTGAGAGGAGGAACCGGGTATTCTGGATGGGGCGAACCCAACCTGACACCCCGGGTGGGGCGGCAGGTGCTCCCTAGAACGCGGAGGAGGGCCAGGCAACGGCCTGGGTGCTGAATCCGAACTGGAAGAAGAGACCTATACACTGGAGGGGGCAGGTGGCTTGAGGGATACGTTCGGGCCTCTGTTTCTTCAGTTGAAAAATGAGATACCAGCCTCACAGTTTGTTGAGACGGTTAGATGTGCTCATGCATGGTTACACCCTGCCTAGATGAAACAGATATGCATGACTGTTGGTGTCATTTGCCACTAGTATTGATGAGAAATATCCCTATATATAAGCACCTAAATCCCAAATCCCACAATCCCACCTGTCTTTTTTTTGGCTTTTCAGCCTATACTAGCCTCAAGTCTACCCGGTGATGTCTGACACACTCATTATTCCTGCTTTCCATTCACGGAGGTTGCAGTTAAAGGATAATTGGCTCCTAGGGAGTTAGTCTGGTCTCAATTACTTCCACAGACTTCACTAGGACTTCTGCCTTTGGGGCCAACGCCTAGCTCTCCCTCTGGGGATGGGGCAGAATCTGGGCCTTACTTCTGCTGAAGAGCCCTGACCCGGGGTAGCAGTGCATGAAGGTTCTGACCTTAATGGGAGCACGATGAATCCATCCATACCACAAACACCCATTAAACACCTCCTATAAGGTGGCTCTGTGGAGAGGGTTGGGAATATTAATATTAGCAAAACTTAGTATGTGCAGGTCACCGTTCTAATCCTCACAGATCCTATAGCTACCTTAATTTCACAAAGAGAAAGAGAAGGCATAATGAAGTGAAACAGCCTGCCCAATGTTACACATTTAGGAGTGGCACAATATGGCTGGGAGACACAAACGTAAACACTTTGTAAGTGAAATAGATCAGAAAATCACAACACATTTGTGTTTAATGCCCCAAATAGGAATATGCATAAGGTTCAAGGGTGTTTAGAAAAGTACACTATCCTGTGTTTATAGCTATGGGGAAGGGAGTGTCAGGAAAACCTTCCTGAAGGAGGTGATTGATGTCTGAGCTGGGTTTAGGAGAAGGAATATGAGTCAGGTGCAGAAATGGGCACAGGAAGCATTTTTCAAGTATTAAGAAGGGTTGGGAACAAGTGAAGTGTAGATTGGAATGAAAGTAAAATAACAAAAGAGGACAAAATCCAAATGTGTCTTGTTTGGTTGTTTTGTTTTGTTTCCTATGGGAGCTAAAGAGCATTAATTTGACCCTGGGTAAAGCATTTAAATCATGGGAGACATGTCATTCGTTGTTCTAGAAAGGTTAATCTGAAAACAGCATAGAGAATGCCAGCCAGGAAACTTGCTTATGAAGTTATTGAAATATGTCAGGTTGGGATCCTGTGGTCGGCAGAATAATGAATCTAGGAAACACGTCCACTCCCTAATCTCTGGAACACTTTGTGGATGTGATTAAGTTCAAAGACCACGAGATGGGGAGCTTATCCTGGATTATTTGAGTGGATCTAAAATAATTATGTGAGTTCCATAAAGTGAACTTTGAATGAGATTCAAAGTATGAGAGGAACTGGACCTGGTTTAGGAGCCCAGGAATGGGTGGCCTCTAAAGTTGGGATTGGACTTCAGCCAACAAAAAATGTGAACCTCAGTCCTACAACCACAAGGAAGTGAATGCTGTCATTAACCCAACTGAGCAGGGAAAGGGGATCCTCCCTTAGAGCCTACAAAAAGGAACTCAGCTCTTGAGGTGACACTTTAGTTTTATCCTGTTGAGACCAATACTGTATCTATAGTACTGTAAAATAATAAATTTTTGTTGTTTTAAAACCTTATATTGGTGGTAATTTGTTGTAACAGTAGTGGGAAATGAATACAGACACTGAAGGCCTAAAAAGGTGGTTGGAAAGAAGAAGGCCCATGCAGGCCCTGGAAATTAATGAGATGTTGGGGTTGAGGGCAGGAGAGTCATCTAGGTTGATTCACAGGGTTTCTGGTTTGGCAAGCTCAGTCTTTGGTGGTGCTGCCTAATAGAGGGAGGGACAAAGGCACTTACTTTCTAAACACTTTTTGAGTCGGCAGTGATGCAACTAAATTAGGATGAAGAATTTGTACACTCCCATCCTTCCCCACCTCCAAATAATTAGAAACGATCCCTGAATACCCATGAGCAGTGATATTCATCACCACCCACCGAGAATTCTAGTAATGTATCTGCCCTGTGTAAACTTGATGACTTAGGACAAAGCACAAAGTGTTTGATGAGGAGGAGACCATCTGCTTGACTGCTGTGAGTCAGCCAGGATGTCATGGTGGCTACAACCTGGACCCCAGTAATTGCTTCACTGTAATATGCCTTGTTCCCAACTGCACCCTAAAACAGCAATGCCCAGAGCCCCTTCTATATTTACCTATGTAAAGATTCTATCATCTATCTTCAGTATTCTATATTCCAACTATAGTCTCTCAGTCTTGACCTGGATTTTTGACTCTTCCTTTAACCTCACATAGACTTATATTTCTCCCAGTCGGCTTCCTTTCCTACCCGGCCTAACCCCAATAACCAGCACTTGAGTCACTCAGTGCTTGCGCCTCCTTTTCCTGTACCTCAATGCCCTCTCCTTGTACTCAACTGGCAAATCTTTCTAGCTCTCCACATGTTCCATAGGAACTCCTCAAGAAGAACCCAGAAAGGTAAAACTTGACTTTCTACAGACTCATGGCGTCTAATCTCAGCTAAATCTGCAGGGAGCCTGGATAGTCTCCTACATCATGGGTAGAATGAAAAGGGTTCAATCTTTACCCCTTTCCTTGAGACATCTTTCCCACCCCCACCCTTCCTGCTCTTGATATACCATCTTACTACTTCCTATTTCATACAAAATATATAGATCATCAAGAGGGAGTTTTCTCAACTTCCTGCTGGAGCTAGCAACAATACCGTCTGCATCCACTCATTTTGACTTTCTTTCCTCTCACCACCCTGAATCCGAGCAAACCCTCTCAACAGTTCTCTGCTGCCCTCCCCCTGTCCAGCTCTCCCTTTTAGCTGTATGGGCTACATTCAATTAACTATCCCTTCTCTTTTATCCTCAACCTCTCAAGTTCTATACTTCCCTTGCAAAACATAAAAATGCTAACATTTTTTAAATGATATGAAATTAAAAATTCTCCAAGGACTCTGCCACCTTCCCTCACTGCCACCCACTTCACTAGGGCCATCTAGACCTGACAGGCCACAGGTACTAGTGGTAGAAACCATGCAGAATGGCCACTGCCTCCGGGCTTACTTTAGGGGGCTGGGGAAGGGGCCTCTACCATCTCAGGCGACTTGCATTACTGTCTTCAGAGAACTACCAGTCTTCCCTTTAACTCTGGCAAACACTTAGGACTCCACCTTATTTCACAGTGTAATAATATGTAGAAATTAACAAAGTAATTCACTTTCCTATCTTACTTGAGCAAATAGACAGTTGAATCACTTCACTTTCAGACTAGCTCTTGTATATTTCCAATGTGGGATCATAAAAAAAAAGTATTACAATCTAGGAATCATCTAATCCCTAGTCCATTATTGAGTGCCTATAGTTTTAAATAATTGCAGCTCCATCTGGATTAATGTATCCTCCCAGACCAAAACTCCAACACCCTATAAATCCTATGGATTAGAGACAGCTAGGTAGCTGGAAATACTTCTGTGCATACCTGGTTTTGCTTCTGCCCAGCTGAAGGTAGGAACTAACTTTAGACAAATTTGTAAGTTTCCAAAAATTTTCTGATCCAGTTTCTCCTATACTCTTCTCTTGTTGGAAGCCCCAACTCTGCTTACTCATTGCCAGCCTCCTTTTTTCAGTGTAAGAAAATAACTACAAAGAACCATGAAATGTGCAGCAAAAATGTACGCACAGGGGCACCTGGGTGGCTCTGTTGGTTAAGGTCCGACTTCGGCTCAGGTCATGATCTCACGGTTCGTGAGTTTGAGCCCCGCCTCGGGCTCTGGGCTGACAGCTCAGAGCCTGGAACCTGCTTCAGATTCTGTGTCTCCCTCTCTCCCTGCCCCTCCCCCACTCACACTCTGTCACTCTGTCTCAAAAATAAACATTTAAAAAAGTTAAAAAATAAAATGTGTGCACAAATACTCAAAGGAGAGCAGAAGTGACTCACATTCTCGGGATGAATGGAGTTTTCACAAAAGAGCTTCCATCTAAGCAAGTCAAAAAGGATGAATGGGAGTTTTCCAGGCAGAGCAAAGAGCACTCCAGGAAGTGTGAAGAGGGGAGGAAGATATGGTCTAACATTTTCCAGCAGACCAAAAGCACTGAAGTGAGATGTGCACCTCAGACGCAGCCATGGGAATACCACCTATGTGTCCTTTGTGCTCTAACTATAATTTCATTTAAGTTTGTCAATGAATGTACCTGATTCAAAACATGGCTACGACTTCACCATCCCCCAAATCATTATCTGACTACCCACTGCTTCAACTCTTTCCAGTCCTATTTCTCTTTTCAAAGCATTATCTTAACATGTAATCTTGTCCTTAAGATAACAATATGAGTCAAGAGTATATATGTCTTTCCAAAAAAGAAGTCAAGGAGCAGATTGGGTAGGGTAGGAGAATTGTTCAATATCATGCAGACTAGAAACTCAGGATAGAATAAAAATTTGGGAATCAATGATCTTTCCTATTACTTCCATAGACCACAACCCCCACGCATAGCTAGTACAGATCACTAGTGATTATACCTTCATCACAGAGTATTTTTCACTATTCGGAATTACTTATCTCCTATAACATAGTAACTAAAACACAGATCTTCTGAACAAAGCTTGCTAGAACTATTGCCTGCATCAAAGGATAGCTTTAAAAAATTTTTTTGTTTTAATGTTTATTTCTGAGACACAGAGAGACAGAGCATGAGTGGGGGAGGAGCAGAAAGAGGGAGACACAGACTCCGAAGCAGGCTCCAGGCTCTGAGCTGTCAGCACAGAGCCTGACGTGGGGCTCGAACTCACAAACCGTGATCATGACCAGAGCCAAAATCGGTCGCTCAGCTGACTGAGCCACCCAGGCGCCCCTCAAAGGATGACTTTATCCACAATCTCGGTCAATTCAATAAACCACCCTCCCCATGAAAACAAGTTCTCTGCCTGTTCCAGGTGTCCAACTTTTGAGCCATTCTGTACAGAAATAAAACTGCTGCCCCTAGTTAGAACCCATATTTTTCTGTGACTGCACCACTGGACTCCTTGTCTATGTGGGTTCTTCCTCACCTCACCTCAATTATTTTCTCCTTTTTGAACATCTCGAACCTCACTTATGCCTATCCCAAATACTACAAAGGCTTGTTCTGTTTTGTCTTGTCTTTGGCCACACAATTCTCTGAAAAGATTCTTTCTACAAATATGGTCTAAAACTCCTGCTCTATTTATGGAGTTCTCTTGTGTACTTACCCATGAAATGTCTAGTCCAAGTTGGCAACCCTGTACTTGATTGTAAACAAGAAAGGATCAGGGTGCCTGGGTGGCTTAGTCCGTTAAGTGCCCGACTTTGGCTCAGGTCATGATCTGACCTGATCATGGGTTCGAGCCCTGTGCCAGCTCTGTCCTGACAGCTCAGAGCCCGGAGCTTGCTTCGGATTCTGTGTCTCCCTCTCTTCCCTCTCTCTCTGTCCCTTCCTCACTCATGCTCTGTCTCAAAAATAAATAAACAAAAAAAAAATCAAAAAGGGGCGCCTGGGTGTCTCAGTCAATTAAGTGTCGGAATTCAGTTCAGGTCATGATCTTGCAGTTTGTGGTTTCGAGCCCCACATTGGGCTTTGTGCTGATAGCTTGGAGCCTCAAGCCTGCTTCAGATTCTGGGTCTCCCTCTCTCTGCCTTTCCCCCGCTTGTGCACAACATTAAGCTTAATGTTTAAGTAAACATTAAAAAAAATTAAAATAAAATAAATCAAAACAATAAACAGGAAGGCTCCTACTTCTGGAATACGCCTAGCACAGCACCCTCACCTGGTGAGCTATGACTCCCATGCTGTTCTCCTGCAATCACATCCCTTCTTTCCCTCCAATTACCAATCTGCAGAGAAGAGTTGGTGTGCTAGCTCCTTCTATGTGTGAATTATCTGTGTGTGTGTGTGTGCATGCACACATGGGTCTCTCTACCTAACAATGGCTTCATGGTTTTATTTAAAAAAATTATTCAATATTGTTATGAATTACAAGGGTCTCAAGGTAGAGACATAGCCAAAATTCTGTTTACTAAGTCATTTTGTTGAGATCTCAGAAAGATTTCAGGGTGTGCCATGTAGATCCTTTTTAGGAGATACTGGAATTTCTAAGAATCTTTTCAAAAATTTTTTTAATGTTTATTTATTTTTGAGACAGAGAGACAAAGCATGAGCAGGGAAGGGGCAGAGAGAGAGAGGGAGACTCAGAATCTGAAGAAGGCTCCAGGCTCTGAGCTGTCAGCACAGAGCCTGACACGGGGCTTGAACTCAACAACTGCGAGGTCATGACCTGAGCCGAAGTCAGACGCTCAACCGACTGAGCCACCCAGGCGCCCCTGGAGTTTCTAAGAATCTTAATGTGGTATACCACAGCAAATTTGGAGGTAGCTCAAGTAGTTAACAGGCTGTTTGAGAAAACAGCATGGGTGTGGCTTTCTTCTGAGTGTATTACACACAGTTTTTAAAAGCAAATTTACTAGATTCAACTTAGGGATGGGGATAGCATAAAATGTAGAGGACTTTGAACCCTGAAACTTCTCATCAAGAAATAGGCTGACACCCTTTTTCAGTTAAAAACATGGGCCATTTTTAGAAAAAGGCTAACTCAGTGCTTAAACAACCACCACCACCACTACCTCAAAAAACAGCTCATGGTGGAGGCAAGAGCAGTGGAGAATTAATCCCAGGCAAGAGGATTACTCAAGGGACTGGTGACTGGTGCCCACTTACACTTACGAATCTCTATGGACCAGGTACTACTCTGTGAATCCGATTTCCTCTCTTTTAGAATGGGAGATAGCCGTATTATCTGTCTCACAACTGTGTTTGGTGTGTGGAAGGCACAGAAAGTGTCTCATTTGTTGATAGGTCTTTAGGCTGAGAAGTACTCTACACAAAGAACCTCATTCAAGGAGCCAAATGCACACTTGGACCTCACTTTGATAATGGGATCCTGGGGCTCAAGCCTGACCTGGAAGCAATAGGATGAAAATACTGGAGTTTTGGGAAGTATCGTGCACGTGGGAGGAATACAGATTTTAAAATGTATTTAACGCTCACTTGGGGCTGATATACTGTAGGGCTTAAGTTCTATTACATAGGTCATACCTATACATTGGGTAGACAATTGCGTACTAGTAAAGCATCTCTAGTGTGCAAATGGGTTGTCACACCAATTGTTTCTATCACCCATCTGTATTTGCTATAGGAGAACCTAAGAAATTTTTTTTTCCAGGAGCTTTGTGAAACCATGTGATACTCTAACTCTGCATTATCTCCCTGAATTATCAGCCAAATACACATAAGAGACAATGAAGCAAGGGGTGCCTGGGTGGCAGCGGTTGAGCGTCTGACTTCAGCTCAGGTCATGATCTCGCAGTTTGTGAATTAGAGCCCTGCATCTGGCTCTGTGCTGACAGCTCAGAGCCTGGAGGCTACTTTGGATTCTGTGTCCCCCCCTCTCTCTGCCTCTCCCCCACTCACACTCTTTCCCATTCTTAAAAAATAAACATTAAAGAAAAAAAAAAAAGACAATGAAGCAAGCAGAAAGCGAAAAAAAGTCATGAAAAACTGTTTAGCTTTGTAATTAACTATAGCAAAAGCTATACACATTTCTAAAAGACTGATAGGAACATTTAAATAATGTATGTTCCACTTTTTCTAAGTACTCCAAAGGTTAATATTTTACCCTTTAGTAAATCAAGCATCAAAATATCTCAACAACTCAAGAGAG
The DNA here is from genome assembly GCF_027475565.1 of Acinonyx jubatus. Classification (NCBI taxonomy): domain Eukaryota; kingdom Metazoa; phylum Chordata; class Mammalia; order Carnivora; family Felidae; genus Acinonyx; species Acinonyx jubatus. The sequence goes on along the minus strand of NC_069380.1, from coordinate 96,610,712 downwards.
TATTCCTGACAAGAACTTCACTCAACAGAGCAGCTCTCAAAGTCATTAAATACTATATGGTTTAAAGACTGAGCTTTTCTGTCCGGTGTGAGCACGCGTGCACACACACACACACACCTCTCTCTCTTAGGTAATCTGTTGCTCAGTGGGGTTCAAAGGGTTTTTAGGAAAATATTACCTCCTTCTTCCCTTCTCCCATGTTAAACTTTTGTGTATTCTTCCATACATATTTGTCTCTACATACCTATAGGACTAAAAAAACCCTGAAATAATATGGGCTATTATACATTTTACTTAGAAAATTTTCTGACCTCTTTTCAGATCAACAGATACAAATCTGACATGCTTTTAGTGTTAAGAAAATATTGCACTCCAAGGATGTACTAAATTTATCCAACTATCTACCTAATTACCATTTAGATTTCCAGGGTGGGTTTTTTTTCCCTCCAGGTAGTTCACTAAATATCTTTGTACTTACACTTATGTGCAAGGTTGCTTTTATCCTGATAGGATAATTTCTCAAAAGACTGCTTAGTCCAACTATGTGTATTCAATGTTTACACCAATCTAGGTAACGTTTTTGGAACATACTTCTAGCAGCCGTGTTTCAGTGCACCCATTTCCTTGCATCTCCACCAACACTGATGTTGCCACTTGACTTTATTATGAATCTGATTGATGAAAAGCGGTATCATACTGTTGCTTTTTTTTTCCCCCAACATTCCTTTAACCATTACTGAGGATGAACATATTTTATACTTGCTGGTTTTTTCAGTGTCCTGTTCTGTGAGTTGATTTCTCTAATAATTTATCATCTTAAAGTTCTCTTTGCACCAATTCATTAAAGTTCTCTTTGTATATATGGACATTAATAACTTCCCTATTACTATATAAATATTTCTTTTAGCCTACCTGTAGTCTCCTGTCATGATATTAAATTTTTTGGTTTAGTAAAATATGTCTTGTCTGGGTTCCCAGCCCTGTTAAAATTCTACATTTCAGAAAATGAGACTTGCAATGTTGTGAATTTTTCCATCATTACAAAGCCACATTCTCAGAAAAAACACAATTTAAAAAATGTATTTTGATGTATCCATTCCATTAATGTGGATGAAATTTTACATATATGTGCATCATTTTATATTTAGATATACATTCCAACTTTTTATTCTCCCCATTTTTGAATAACGCTTACCTATTAATTTAAAAAGATTATAAAAAAGGAAGAGCAAGGTATTTAGGAAAATTACTCAATGCTTCCTATATTTTACCAAATATAAATACAGAAATTCTCTATTTTAAAATGTCACATATACTTTAAGTCAACTAAAATTGCATAAATATTACTTAAAACAGTACCATGCTAAAAAAAAAAGTCACTGCATGATTGTTTATTTAAAATATTATGACTCTGATGTAAATACATATGGGCTTACACAATTTATTAACTCATATAAACCCTCAATGAAAATGCTTAATTGTTCATCCACAATGCCTTTTTTTTTCTATTAAGCATAATAAATCTTCTATCTCATTGAAAGTGTTTAAAGCCGTTTGAATCTTGATTTGTGAAATTACTGAAAAATAACTTAAGCTTAACTGTATCAAACAATGGCATTGTTTGCAATGCTGTCACAGATTTCTCCATGGCAAAATAGTCACATATTGTTATTGCACAATTATAGATACAGGTTATTATGTGCACATGAACTCTCTACATAATTAATGACAGTGTTTTCACTGCAACTAGCTTCACACATTTAAAATTATGAATACAATTTACAAAATCTTTAACAATATACTTTTAAGATAAAAGTATCCTGAGGATATTACAAAATTCATTTTACCAGCCCTTCATTTCTTCACTTTGACTCTTTAATTTCCCAGATAACAGTTGTCCATATTTTGTTACATAAAAATGTTTTTATAGTTCCTATTAACAAAATATATTTAAGCTAAATAGTATATAATTGTCCCTTAAACACTTAGTCCCATCTGCTTCCAGTCTCCTTGGCTAAAATCAAGTATTTATCAAGTTTTCTATAATTTTTAACCAGAAAAGGTATAGCACAGAACAGACAGAAATAGGTTTAGCACATTTAAGTTAAAAGCATTGTGCATTTTTAATATTTTGGTCATATTTTATAGTAAAATAATATATTTTGGCAAAAAATAATAAAATATAAGGTTTAATTTATTTTCTATTAGTGGTAGATCTGGCGGGTATTTTACATTTGTAAATATTATCTATTTAATTTGACTGTCTTCACATTTGTTTCTAAAAACACTGCTATAAGGTGTTCAGAACTTTGAGACTAAAAGCACCTAAAAAGGAAAAAGAAATATAAGTAAAATGTTTGGTGCTCAAAAATCCTTTGACAAATTTATCAATTTACTTTTAGGTGTCTCTTGTATACCAACACCGAATCGTTATTGCCTGCTAAGACTTAACTGATTCAAGATAATCTTTAAAATAATAATCTTGGATGTCTTCCTGAAATTATTTGAAAATCAGGATGGGAATTCAAAACTTAAGAACAAAAAAACATGAAAAAAAAACAGTTGCAAAGAAAGTTGCTATTCTAGTGGCAGTAATTGTTATGGCACAAAAACACATGAAAAGACTTGTAGTTTTCTCTGATATATACACAAACTAAGTTCAAGTAAGATGTATAAGATACATATATACACACACACACTGGGGCTTCAGTAAGGACACTGAGGAGAACTTTATATAATAAGACTGAAGTCCTAATGACAGTTTTTAATGAATATGTTCATTATGTTTTTTATTCTTACCCAATTATCATTTATCATTAATTAATAGAAGAGTTTGAGATGTTTATGTATGAAAAAGGAAGTAACAGTGGTGAGTCAAGTGATGCCTGATGTCAACTGCCTTTACATAAAGGGTATTTTTACTGTTAAATAAATTCATACAGAGATTTCTGCAGAAGAGTTTATCAACAATAAGGAAACGAAAGTCCTTTAACACTACGACGTACTCAGCATAACATACTATAAATATGTACTATTACAGTATTACTTATACATTCTACTTTAGGTAATATAGTCTAATTCTGAATGACCTTGTTAGTTTTTAAGGCATCAGTGCATCCAGGGCAAAGCTCCATAAAGTAAGTATGAAATCAAGAAAGCATTAGTTTATCTGTGGCAGAAACAGAGTGATCAGTGGACACTGTATGTGTTGGCCACTTCCAGGGAATAGGTAATCAATTATACATCCTATTGTCAAACTGTCAGAGCATAAATTTCACATCATTTTTCAACACTTCATTTAGTGGGCTAAACTGATCCGGCAGTATCCTCATCTTCATTGTACCATCGGCTCCACACGAGAACACGTGGTTTGCTGGCCCTGTCTCAATCTGCATCACTCCAGTTCCAATGTTCCGGAAAATGGACTGCCGAGCATGTTCATTGATAAAAGTGTGGAGAAGAGTAAAGGTAGACAGACTCCAAATCTAAAAGATATGAGAAACAAAATTAAAATTGACGTTGACGATTACATTAAAAATCCAAATGAAAATTTTAAGCCGGTTTTCTTGTGCAAAGAAGGAATTTCTAAAACAAATATGGAAAAAAAATCTGTGTAGGCCTAAGGTCATAACCTTTGGATACTATGTTGCAATTTCCCAATTCCCTTTGATATTATCACATTCTTCAAAATCTACTCATTAAACAGAAAGGTAATTTAACCCTTGCATTGGAGATGAGAACTTAGGTACTAGGAGGTCAAGTGTACACAGCTAAAGAAACTTGTAATATTGTAGGGACTACAATTAAGACTTCTTATCTCGGGGCACCTAGGTGGCTCAGTCGGTTGGGCGTCCGACTTCAGGTCAGGTCATGATCTCACAGCTCGTGACTTCGAGCCCCGTGTCAGGCTCTGTGCCAACAACTCAGAGCCTGGAGCCTGCTTCAGATTCTGTGTCTCCCTCTCTCTCTGCCCCTCCCCTGCTCATGCTCTGTCTCTGTCTCAAAAATAAATAAAAACATCAAAAAAAAAAAAAAAAAAAGACTTCTTATCTCTCAGCAAAGCTTGTGCTGTGTAGTTTATAATGGGGTAACCCCTTATAATACCCAGCAAGGGATTAGACCCACTGGAAAGAAGGCCTCAGAAAAGGAAAAACTATGTTCCACCCGCAAGATAAACTATCACAACTTTAGCAAACTTAATTTACTAAGATCTTCTCTTTTTAGCCCCTACCACAATAAATGCAACTATTCCTAAAGTAAATTACTTACAAAGTAATTTATAAGCATGTTCAAGTATGTGACGGACTTAAATGCTTTTAGGACATCCATTTTAACTTTAGGGAAACCAAAATAGTCCTGATTTTTTGAGATCCCTTTTTTTGGAAAACTTACTTTTTCCTAAGAAATTCATTAGTACCTATTACTCTAGCCTTGATTGTTAAGTTGTGATTCCTAAACATGTATTTTTTAAATGTTTATTTGTTTTGAGGGAGAGAGCACACATGTGAGCAGGGAAGGGGCAGAGACAGAGTGGGGGAGAGAGAATCCCAAGCAGGCTCCATGCTCAGTGCAGAACCTGACTTGGGGCTCGATCTCACAACTGTGAAATCATGACTTGAGCTGAAATCGAGAATCAGACACTTAACTGACTGAGCCACCCAGGCGCCCCAAGTTGTGACTTCTGAATACGATGCAGTAAACTTTCAAATCTGTTTTTACTTGATTAAATAATAAACCTCCAAATCAGAGCACAAACTAATATAAAGAACTAATATAAAACCTAATACAACTTGTTCTAAACTGAAGGCAGTTCAAGTAAGAAACTAGCTTCAAACTGAAGGAAAATAATTACATATGGAAGTTAGTGTATATATTTGATTTTAGGAAAAGCCTTTTCAGGGCACCTGTATGGTTCAGTCGGTTAAGTGTCCAAATTCAGCTCAGGTCATGATCGTGTGGTTCTTGACTTTGAGACCCACAATGGGCTCTGTGCTGATAGCTCGGAGCCTGGAGCCTGCTCTGGATTCTGTGTCTGCCTCTCTCTCTCTCTGCCCCTCCCCGGCTTGCACTCTCTCTCTCAAAGTAAATAAATAAACATTAAAAAAAAAAAAAGCATTTTTAAAATTCCACAATTCTAGTTAATTTTTTTTCTGGCTGGAAATTATGAAAACAATATGCATGTTGTAAAAAAAGTAGCCCAACTTATTATTTCTTTTCTTTCTTTCTCCTTCTTATTATTTTAATGTTTGTTTAATTTAAGAGAGAGAGAAACAGCGTGAGTGCAGGAGGGGCAAAGACAGAGGGAGACACAGAACCCAAAGCAGGCTCCTGGCTCTGACCTCTCAGCACAGAGCCTGAAGTGGGGCTCAAACTCACCAAGTGACTGAGCTCAAGTTGGTCACTTGGCTGAATGAGCCACCCAGGTACCCCCAAACTTATTCTTACTTAGTAGTCTCACTAGGGGTTAAATTAATGGATTCTAAGAATGTAGACTCCTTCAGTGGGTTGCTGGCCATTACAATAACTTAGGGACTAAACTGACTTACCCCTAGAGATTTTTCCAAGTGTGGCCAGAGGACTCTCCAACAAAACTGTTAGGTATGTACTGTAAAAATGCACACAGGTACCTAGCAATAGTACTTCTGGGATGGGATGCATTTAATAAGCTGCTTAACATTTTAAATAACCTCTAAGTTTTAAACATGGTGGAGTGTGAGAAGCACAGGGCTTATCTAGGTACGTCCCTAACTTCTGAATCAGGCACTGAGTGGCTGGATGCTAATACTATATAAATGAAAAAATGGACAGTATTCAGGATAAAGGAAAATATTACTGCATTTCACAGTATCTGAAACTGAATTTGGTAACTCTGAAAATGGGAGTCAAGACTAATTCCAATGTTTGAAATATGTTTTATCTGTGGAAAATCAAGTGCTTCTGCACATTAATTAAGCCTATTTGAAAACTGAAAAAGAGACAATTTCAAGTTAAATATTATTTCATTCATTAAAAGATTTATTAAATAGCAACAAACATACTGCCTACAAAGGAGTTAATATTTCTACTATTTAAATAGAATGGTATCATTAATACATGTAAACACTTAAGGTTTCTGAAGATTTCTCTTCATTTTGTAGACACTGTGGCATTACCATATTTACCTTTATGTTGCCTTCAGCAGATCCTGTAACAAAGTACTCTTCTGTTGGATCAATGGCAATGGCTTTAACAGGAGAATCATGGCTCTGGAAAAGCTGCCTCTGCTGTCGTTGCCGAAGGTCAAATGCACATGTAAAGCCTTTTCTGCCACCTGATATTAGTAGCTGGTGTTTTGGAGCATATGCTAAAACAGTAGCTCCACTATCATGGCAAGTAAAAGCTGAAAATTAAAATTGAAGTAAATCATGAAGTAAAACCCATTTAACAGTGTAAGCAAGAGACTTCTGACTTCTGGCCAAGGTAGAATGATAGATCACCAGATTCACCCACCTACCTCAAACCATTTAAAAAATTAAATGATATACAGGAAACAATGGTTGGAGACAATGGACACCAGGCAAAGAAAAATGATCTCTAAGAGATGGGAAGCAAACTGGGTGAGCCATACGACTGTCCCCGTTATTGCCTATGGAGGGTTTTCTGGCCATGGCGCAAGGGGAACCCGAGCTGGTCTGGGTTCCTGTTTCCACCAGCCATAGTGGAAAACCTCTTAACTCACAAAGGACAAAATCTGTTTTGTCCTCAGAAGGGTTTTGCCTCAGAAGCAGGTAAAATTTGTAATGCCTGGCATCTGATAAAAAACCAAGAGGCATACAAAGGAGAAAAATACAACCCATAATGAGAAGAAAATCCATCCAATGAAACTAACCCAAAAATTACACAGGTGATGGAATTAGTAGATAAGGAAATTAACAAGTCATTAAAAAAGAGATACAAATAAAAAAATCCAGAGATTAAAAACTACAATAGTCAAATGAAACATGTACTACATGGGGTTAAGAGCAGATTAAACAATGCAAAAACAAAAATGGTGAAACTTGAAGACATACCAGTATGAGAACTAACAAAAATACAATGAGTATTCTTTTCTTAAAAAAGAAGTGGATCTTAACAAATCTTAAAGAAAAAAAAAAGCCTGTCAATAGCTCAAAGACAATAGGGCATAATGATGAAGAGTGAAGATTTGGGAGTTAGACTGTCAAGATTTAAATCTTGGTTTTTGCATGGATTTCAATATATACCTTAGGTAATTTTTTTTTTTAACCTACGTCTCAGTTTCATCATTTGTAAAAAAAAAAAAAAAAAGGAGAAAACCCAGTCCACCTAATAGGTTTCTGTGAGGATTAAATTAGTTGACATATTTAAAACATGTACAGTTCCTGGCATACACTAAGTACTCAATAAAATTTAGTTACAATTACTCTAAGAATCTACAGAGAAAATTACAGGGAAAGATTCTTTGAATGTGACCAGCACTTAGAGATATAACTTACACAGAATAAAATGCTGAAATTCTAACTCGTGATGAAGTCTGACTAATGGATACATCTGTGTAACCATCATGCAGGTCAAGACACAGAATGTTTTCATCATCCCAGAAAGTTCCTTCATGCCTTTTTGCAGTCAACCCTCCTCTCCCACAAAGGCAATCACTATTCTAATTAGTTTTGCCTCTGTCCTTGAACTTCACATAAATGGAATTTTACAGTACATACTCTTTAGTGACAGGCTTCTTTTCCTTCAACATAATGTTTAAGGGATTAATGAATGTTGTCACATATATCAGCAGATTATGCTTTTTTTTTATTGGTTAATAGTATTCTATTACATAAACAGACCACTTTCCTATTGGATGTGTTTGTGTTGCTTCTAGTTTGGGGCTGTTATAAATAAAGCTGCTAAGTTTTATTACATTAATATATTAATATAATTGTATATTATTGCTATACAAGTCCTTCTGTGGATGTGTGCTTTCATTTCTCTTGGACATATATGTAAAAATACATACGGATGGATCATGCTAGGTCCATGTTTAACTCTATTAGAAAATGTCAGTTTTCCATAGTAGCTGTATCATTTTAGACTCAGCAAATCATGAGGGCTCCAGGTTCTTTATACTCTCACCAATACTTGGTATTCCAAAATCATTAATTTTGGACATTTTAGTATATAGAGTAGTATCTTATGATCATGTTAACCACCTTTTCATATGCTTACTTGCCATTAATATACTGAGAAGATGGTCATTTTTTAAAGTCTTGAATATATCATTTCTTTCATGGATTATGCTTTAGGTATTGTATCTAAAAACTCAAGACTAAACCCAAGGTCACCTAGATTTTCTTCTCTATTTCCTTCTAGAAATTTTATAGTTTTGAATTTCACATGTAGATAATTCACATTAAATCAATTTTTATGAAAGGGGTGAGGTATGTACCTAGGTTCATTTTCTACATATTGCCATCCAATTGTTATAGTATATTTTGACCACTATGCCTCCAATGAAGTGCCTTTGTACTTTTATTAATGATCAGTCTATTAAATACGTATGGGTTGATAAATGGGCTCTCTATTCTGTTCCATGATCTCTATTCTAAAGCCAATAACATGTGTTTATTACTGTAGTTTTATAGTAAGTCTTGAAATCAGTAATAGTGTGAGTCCTTCAAGTTTGTTTTTCTTCAGGGGCGCCTGGGTGGTTGAGTCAGTTAAGCATCCAGCTTTGGCTCAGGTCATGATCTCACGGTTCGTGGGTTGGAGCCCCACGTCAGGCTCTGTGCTGACAGCTCAGAGCCTGGCGCCTGCTTCAGATTCGGTGTCTCCCTTTCTCTCTGCCCCTCCCCCACTCATGCTGTTTCTCTGTCTCAAAAATGAATAAACAAAAAAAAAATCTTTTTAAGTTTGTTTTTCTTCAGTATCCAGTATTTTAGGTCTGTTGCCTCTCTATAGAAATTTTTATTTTTATTATTTTTTTAAATGTTTATTTTGTGTGTGTGAGAAACAGAGAGAAACAGAGAAAGAGAGAGACAGAGAGAGAGACAGACATACACCAAGCGGGAGAGGGGGAGGGACAGAGAGAAAGGGAGACAGAATCCGAAGCAGACTCCAGGCTCTGAGCTGTCAGCACAGAGCCCAACACGAGGCTTGAAGCCACAAGCCGTGAGATCATAACCTGAGCCAAAGTGAGATGCTTAGCCAACTGAGCCACTGAGGCACCCCCTCTACAGAAATTGTTAGAACCAGTTCGGTGGTATGTACAACAGAGTTTCCTGGGATTTCGACTGGGAATGTATTTAATTTATAAAGTTAGGAGGCAGGAGCATCTTAATAACTTTCATTGAGACTTCCAATATGTGTATATGGGCTATTTCTCCATTTATTTAAATCTTTGATTTATCTTTTTTATAGTTTTCCCCAACAGAAGCTATACATATTTTTTTAGGTTTATGCCTCAGTATTTCATTATTTTGGGTGCTGTTATAAATGGTGATTTTTTAAAATTTCAAATGCCAATTGTTCATTATTGGTATATATGAAAGCAAGTGACTTTAGTATGTTGACCCGGTATCCTGTGACTCTACTACACTTACACTTTAGTTTCAAAAGTTTTTACCTTATTTTTGTTTTGTTTTTTTGTATATAGTCTTCAAGATTTTCTACATAATCAGGGTGCCTGTGTAGTTTAGTTGGTTAAGTGGCTAACTTCAGCTCAGATCATGATCTCACAGTTTGTGAGTTTGAGCCCCATGTTGGGCTCTGGGCTGACAGCTCAGAGCCTAGAGCCTGCTTCAAGCTCTGTATTTCCCTCTCTGACCCTCCCCCACTCACACGCTGCCTCTCTCTCTCAAAAAAAAAAAAACCCAAACATTTAAAAAAATTAAAAAAAAATTTTTTTCTAAACAATCCTGTCCTCTGTGAATAAAGGCAGTTTTATTTCTTCTCCTCCTAATGTGCACCTTTTATTTCCTTTTGTCTTATTGCATTAGTTAGGACTCTGAGTACCATTCTGAATAGGAGTGGAGAGAATGGGCATAATACTGTACAATAACTGATGCTCACAAAGATGACCTGTGGCTATCAGATTCAAAGTAAAAACATATGATTTTTATATTATCTATGTTCTACTGTCCTTCATGAAGTACAGTGCAAAGTTAATTATATACGTTGTATTTTTCTGTTTTTAAACTCTACGCCATCATGGGCAAAATAAACCTCGCAGGCTAGTAAGTTTGTGTCATTAAAGACAAATTCATTAAAAAATTAGTTTATTGATTTTAGTCAAATTCTTGACTTTCAAAATTTGTAAAATGCTTTCAAAACTTACCATGGACTAAACTATTGGCAGGTGCCACAAGAGTATCCCACAAACATATATTTCTGAAAAAAAAAAAAAATTACCTTTGAGTGACACAAAAATTTAACAACAGAATAAAAAGTAAGCTTGTTTCATATAGTTACATAAATTCAAACCTTGCTCTAACAAAAAATTCAAATACAAGTAACCAATATATTTATGTATGATTAATTTTTACACAAAAATTTAAAAACTACTAACTTACAAAACTGATTAACTCTAGATTGACATGTATTTACAAATAATACTGTATGAAGTCTGAACACGGGAAATACCTTTTGTATCTGCTCATTCTGTAACCTAACAGATGGCAAATACCATTAGCAGGATACACTGAATTTCCCCGAGCACAAATAAAACTTATTTCTGCTCTGAATGGGAGCACTTTTACTCCGTTCTATGAGTTACAGAAGAGACACAAATATATGTAAGGATTTCTATGGCAGATGGGCTGGAGACTCCATATTCTTACAATCCAATTTCTAGTGTAAAGTAAGGCCTCACAAATAAATAGAAAAACTCAGCAACCTCAGTAGACATTTACCTCAGAACTCAGCAGTGTGAGGGAAGTAAAACATGGGGGTGTGGAGATGGAGGCAGGAGGAGACATTTTCTTACCTATTTAAGGTTTTGGGGGAAATGTGGACAGGCTGCCACTTACTATCTATCGTACAACTCAAAGAGGTCTTTGAATTTCTCATTATCGTGAAACACTGGTAATATCTATCTAAGAGAGCCACTGTGAGGATTAACAGAAGAGCAGGGTCAAGAAATAATGGTTCTTTCCTTTGCCTCAAGCTTTCTTAACACATAAGGAATAATACGGAGAAAAATTAATTTCACTATCAAATCATTTTTCTCTTTAAGTCTTAAAATAAAAAAATCAGAATATTAAAAATACAGAAGGAACGGATGTTGTTTTTAATGCACCAGAATTTCCTTGGCCTTACAATTAGAACACTAAAAATGCTCTAAGAAGGAAATCTTTATAATAAAAATATTGAAAAGCACAATTCTGAAAACAAGCTTGAGATATAAGAACGTAAAGCAAGTAAGAAATAAAGCTGAGCTATAGAGACACACACTTACATTTCAGTTACAATCTCTTACCTATTGTCAGTTGAAAGACCAGCTGTAGCTATCAAAGAGGAGGAACTAACGAAGACAAAATCATTGGCTGTTTTGTTATGACACTGCCAGGTCTGGAATGGTTATGAAGAAACAAATGTTATTGCTGTCAGTAACAATTTTATAACCAAGTGGATGCATTCACCAAAAGGGATCATGTAATGTGTGGCTTACTTAAATCCCCTTGTATCTTTTTTTCACCCTGAACTTGTAGACAAGTTTCAAGAGTAAAACAGAGAATTCTCATATACTCTTTACAAGATTCACCAATTTTTAACATTTTGCCACATTTGTTTTGTCCCTCCTCCTCTTTCTCTCTCTCTCTCTCTCTCTCTCTCTCTCTCTCTCACATGCACTTTCCCTGGACCATATAAATAAGCTGCATTATAAATTCTTAATGAGACCTTTTGCTTTTGTTCATCTAAAAGTTAAAAAGAAAACAAAAGGAGATTAAATGTTAAATATTTCTTAGAATATTTGTGAAAATTTGTCTCTTAGAAAAAACCCAGAATTTTAGATTATCTGAGAATGAATTATTTTCAGAAATATTTAAGCTTTTAAATAATTTTTCAAATACATGAATAAAAACATATTGAGAGTCAACAAATTCAGAAAATTTACATTTCTGAATATTCCAGTAACAGTGACTTAATATGAGAGGTTTAGCAAATTATAAAGTCTTCCAAGTTTTATGTGTTCAGATATTTCTCTTCAATAAAAAATGACTTAAGTATGTCAAAATTATCACATCAAATATTTTTCCTTTGAGTCACTTCCCCATTCCATCTGACCATCACTGGAGCTGGATGATCATATGTCCTTAAAACAAACAAAATGTACTTTAACCCCACAAAGCCAATAATGTACATTTTCAATCCAATTTATCTTTTTAGATGTTAAAAAAAAAAAAAGGCAGACCCTTAGGGAATGTAAATTTACATATTTAAACCTTATGTTGGTTTTCTTTAAAAAAGAAAAAAATTCTTTTGAAATACCTCACCAGCCCTCTCTGCTTTGCTTGCTTTTACTTAGATCGGTACTGTATTCCAGAATATAACCTTGAGTGAATTACCAGAACCTTAACCCATTTCTTGATTTTTTTAAATAGGTACTGCTTAGTCCTATAAAGGGCTTCACTAAAGAATATATTAAATACAAACTCAGTGGGTTTTTTTTGCCCCCAAACTCATTGCTCTGTGAAGCTACAGGAGGGTTCATGAAGCTTGTGCAGTCCTGAATAGAGATCATCAGTTGTTTCTTTCTTTCTTTTCTTTTTTCCAAAGACATAGACAAGAAAATAATAGTACCAGCTATAACATATCCTTTCTACTTTGTTCATAGGGGACCAATTGCAGAAAAACCACAGACTGATGATCTGATGATCACTCTTTTTAGGTATAATCTTTACTGCAGCTCAGTGAGGCTGGAAAAGGGCTTGAGTAACCCACAGGTCACATGGGTCTCCGGAGGTACCATGTTTGTTCTATACACGTTAATCGTCCAAGGCACTAGAGACCAAGACCTCACAGATTAATTTTCACATAATACAAGGACAGGAGTTTATAGTAAAGTGACTGAATACACAGAACTACATTTTGGCTTTAATATGTATTGCCTCAAACATATATTCTTGTTTTCCTTAAAATAAAAATTGAACAAAGTTTAAAGGTAAGAAAATTTGGCTTACCAGGTATGGCTTAGGCATGCTTCCAGTTACTGGACAACATTTCCAGTTTGTCTGATACAGGCTTAAATATCCATCAGCATCAACTATTCCAAACTTAGAGAAAAAAATTTTTTTAAGTACTAAGTATATCTACCCATACCTTCACTGTGAATCTCCTATTTTGATCTTAAACATTTAATTGATAAATTGACTTTTACTTCACCTACGCATGGATCTAGTCCAGAAAAACATTTAGCTGCTGCTTAAAAAAAAATTCCAGGTGACACAGAAGAAACAAACAGACACATTGTATTATACTAACCAAGAGCATAGTCTATATATTCTCTAAAAGTACTCAAAAAATAGGATACTGGATTTACACATTAAGACATGTGACAACAAACTTTTAGGATATATAAAATAGAAAACTGTTCATTTTCAAAAAGACAAAATAAGGACTTCTAGAATATTCAGTAAGGAAAACATGCAAACAACAGTAGAAAGTAAAATGAAACAGATTTTTACAGTAAATGAATTCCTACTATGGAAACTCAAGGTAATTTCAGAGGGAAAATGTCAAAATTATACAATGGGGAAGTATATGTCACAAATCTAGAAGGATGAATAAGAGTAAACATTTTTTTCTTTAGATTACAAAAATAATGTTTACTTAACAGTTTATAAAATAAATGTCTATTCTGAACTCCTGCCTTCTCCCATCTCCATATCTGGCAACTATTGACAATATAAGGTGTTCCATTTCAGATTTATTCTCTGATTATTCAAACATGCACACATATAGGGTTTTATAAAAAAATTAAAATAATAATAAATACACAATTCCACAATTACATTTTTGACTTATTATGGCCATCTTTTCACATCAGTATATTTAATCTACTTCATTCTTGTGCTGTATTACACTACATAGTTGTATTATAACTTTTGAAAACTTCTCCCTTATAGTTTCTAATTTTCCTGATTACAAAGTGCTGCTTTAAATATTCTGATACATATATCTTTGAGTATTTACGTACAATATGTATCTAGAAATGGGAAAGCTTTATCAAATGACATCATTTAAAATTGGCAGATGAAGGGGCACCTGGGTGGCTCAGTTGGTTAGGCATCCAACTTTGGCTCACGTCACGATCTCACAGCTCATGGGTTTGAGCCCCTCATCGGGCTCTGTGCTGACAGCTCGGAGCCTGGAGCCTGCTTTGGATTCTGTGTCTCCCTCTCTCTCTGCCCCTCCCCTGCTCATGCTCTGTTTCTCTCACTCTCACAAGTAAATAAACATAAAAAAAAATTTTTTTTTTTTGAATAATAAAAAAGAATGTAGTATCTTCCTGAAAATTGTTTCTCACAGGTCATTTACTCTGCTTAATGCCTATTTTAGGCTCAATGAATTCTGGTAGCCCATTTCTGTTCATAATTGACAAATTGATCAGCATTACTGTCATCTGTTCTATTTACTGTAGTAGCCTTCCCTACTAAGGGAGATAGCATGCTTAGTTGTTATGCTATTTGGCTCCATCATGGCCAAGGTAAATGAATGGTAAGTTGCCTGTTAAATATACTCGGGTAGGCAATGGAAAAGTTTTCTGTGCTTTAAAATAGCGTATGTGGAAGGCTATACTGAGTGTTAAGTGGAAGGCTATACTGAGTGTTAAGTCTATAGAATAATTCAGACTGTAGAAGGTACTGAACGGCAAGGTAAAGAATATTGGCTTCAGGGGTGCCTGGGTGGCTCAGTTGGTTAAGCGTCCGACTTCAGCTCAGGTGGTGATCTCGCGGTCCGTGAGTTCAAGCCCCACGTCGGGCTCTGTGCTGACAGCTCAGAACCTGGAGCCTGCTTCTGATTCTGTGTCTCCCTCTCTCTCTGACCCTCCCCCCATTCATGCTCTGTCTCTGTCTCAAAAATAAACGTTAAAAAAAATTTTTTTAACAGAATATTGGCTTCATATATAATAAGGAGCCTTGAAAGGCTCTTGAACAGTCATGTTCATCTCCCTTATAATGTAGTTATGTAACTATGTTATTTGTTACGGAATAACAAATGATGCCGTGCTGGCATCATGAAGGATGCATTAGAAAGGTAAGGGTTGAGGTACAGGGACTAGTTAAGGAGCAATATAATAGTAACAAAATAAAAAAGCACGAGTATACGTTACACAAATGAAATTACAGTAGTACTCTAAAAGCTTCTAGATTAAGTACCCTCAATTTCCCATTAAAGGGTAAAGAACGTTGCTAATTGATATTAAGAATCCACATTCTCTCAAACTTTGTTTCATAGCTACATGCAAAAATTACCATTGACTTTTGTGAAATGGTAAGAGAGCTAAGTGATGAATATGGTAGGCAAAAAGACTGCACCGCACCATGATACGAGCAACACACGAGGGGGGTTGAAGGTTTGTAAGTTGAGAGGAAAGGAAAAGCAAGATGGCCCATCTGAGAGGCCCCTGTGTGTTTTCCGTGAAGCATGGCTCTGAAGATGAAGAGCAGCCCGACTTCTCCTTTAATTGTTGTTTAAAGGGACAGTGAGATGCAAGGGGAGCAGAGAGGCAGTCAGATGAAAACAGGACTGTGCGAAGTGAAGACAGTAGAAGTTCTATAGCAGGGCCGGCAAACTTTTTCTTAAAGGGGCATATAGTAGGCTTGCTATCTATAAAGTCTTTGCTTTCCTGAACTCCACTGTTGTAGTAGACAAGTAGTCATGAAAACAAATAATGAGTGAGGTAGCTGTGTTCCAGTAAAACTTTATTTACAAAACATATGGCTAGGTCATAATTTGTTGATGCCCTGTTCTAAAGCAGTCCTCAAAAGTTTAATGTAGGTATAAATCACAAAAGAATCTGATTAAAATGCAGATAGCGATTCAGTAGGTCTGCAGTAAAGTAATCTGTATTTTTAATAAGCCCCCAGATTTTACTCACTACTTGTCCGTACTTTGATTAGGTTCCAGAGGACAAAGAAAGTACAAGTATTTTATAAAAAACGTGTAATATATGGTGGTCCTATAATCATTTGGTCCTTAAGCATCACTTAAGTGAATTTTAATGGATATATATACAGACATATACATACACTCAAACACACACACACACACACACACACACACACACACACACACACACTGTTGTTCCAGAAAGAACCAACTGAACATTAAGTGTTCTTGGGGAAGAATTTTATAAAACAGAATTCATATGGATTAATACTTTATCGTAAGTTCACTGAGCTGTTCTCTTCAGAAACCCAGACTAGTAACATTTATAAACCTCCAACATAATCAAACCATATTCCCATTTACATTTTCATATGCTACCTTGTTTCCTTGATAGTTAAATCTCATTCTTGTAACTCTTGAATTGCCACCAGATCGAAAACAGGTTATTTGTTGAGAATGGCCCCATTCAAACATTCTGACACTTCCATCTTGAGCTCCTGTCAGATCTGCAAAAAGGACAAATATTGTCAATTTATTACAGGAATCTTTGGTAAGTTAATTTGTGAATCCAATGTGCAAACCTTTATGACAGAGACACCTATGAAATAAATCACAGTCAATTGTTATGAAATTTCAATTGAGTATTTTGAATCTTAAAAACAGTTTTATGATGACTTTCATTTGACTAAACACTACATGGCAGAAGCAATTAAATCAGACCTCTAAGAATTTTATTCCTTTTGAAATTATCTCAAAGAGGTTTTACCAGCCTTTAATAAATACTTTGTGCAATAACCAGTTAACAAACTCTTGGGTGTACAAATGAGTCATTTCTTATCAGTCATACTATTAATGTTTAAATGTATACATTTTCTGTGGGAAAAAAAGGTTATAGGAAGTCTTGAACGTCATGCATGGTAAAGAAAGATATCACTTCTAATACTTATTCTGATTGACCGGATAGCTCAAATATATGTTGTATGTTTCACTGAGGAATATGAATAAGCTAAATAATTATTAATTCTTTACTTTGCCAATTCCTAATTTGGTGATATTAGGAACCTTATTTAATCTCCCTGAGCCTATTTCATATTGTCCTGTAAAAGGGGAATAATGATATATAAGTTAATGGACAGTTGTTAGAAGGAAATGAGATAAACCATATACATCATTTAGAAATATGCCTAACATGTAGGACTCAATTTATGTTAAGTGTAATTATCAGTGGTAAGGTGGTATCCAATGTAGTAAAAACATTGATTAATTTTTAGATTATTTTATACCTTTAGTATAAGTAACAAAAGTTACTCTCTTCATTTTAAATATAAACCCTTGAATCCTTTTGTTAGATATGGTATATAATTTGGAAAACAGGTGCTTGTGGCACTTAGAACAGTGAAGAAGAAAAGGACACTGGTTTTGTCAACTGTATTTTATCAGAGTATCTCTCATAAAAAAAAGTAGTAAAATTTTTTTATATGTTATTAAATTGAAGGGACATGAATACCTCTTAATTAACATGCACTATGCTTATTACTATAACTGAAATAATTACCTGAAAATAACATATCCTGCCTGAGAGTATAAGAACTTATGACTAACCATTTCCTATGCCTACTATTAATTAGTGTGTCTGATAAAAGGCAAATGGACAAAATATTAATAAAATACAAACTGATTATGATGAGGCAATAAGTGACCACAATATCATTCTAATTTACTTAATAAAATATGGGAGTGATCCTATTAAAATAATAACCAGTAATGTTCAAAAATAAAATGTGCTAACTTAGAAATACGCAGTCAAAATGGTAAAAATTTACTGCATCAAGTTAGCCTTCTCTATTAATTCCAGAAAATTTCTTTTTCTATTTTTATCTAATTTTGAAATGAAGATTTTATTTACTAGCACACATTCTCTACAAAAAAAGTAAAATACTTGACTATCTTTCAATTGAAACTAAAAGCTTCCTTTAAACTGCTTAGAACACGGGCTAATTATGATCAACTTACAGTACGGAAGAGTTGGATGAGAAGTCATTCTTCTGACATTATTAATGGCTTTCTTAATCATCTGTTAAGAAAGAAAAATTGTTCTTCTATAGTTATGCTAAAAAGTAGTATTAAAGATACAAATTGTGACAGGAAATTCAAATAACATCTATTTATTTATTTTTTATGTGATTCCATAACTACCATTATGGGTGCTAAAAATACCAAGCACGGTTAGCAGAAATTAAACTTAATAGCTCAACTCTCTTACATTTAAGTATACATACATTTTCTGCATCACTGACAAGGCTCTAAGAACAAATTCACCTTGAGAATTTACTCTTACCTCCTTTCTTGCCAATTCTTTTCTGATCCCATTAAATTTATTGGAATAATCCTGAATAGTATAAGGTTAAAAAGACAGGCAGAAGCATGTGAAAAAAAAAAAGAGGTAAACAGAAATTGTATAAATTTTTAATTGCTAGTTTGGAATTGTTTAGTTATCCATTTTTAAGTCATGCTTTGAATGATTTAAGTAGCCTGTCAAATAAGAATAAATATGCATAATTAAAGGGATAATTTTAATTAATAGAACAATTCCTAGTTATATAGCACCATAAGTATAATTATATGCTATCCTAGGTTTGTAGCATCAGTCTTGAGTAGATGTTTTTGTTGTTGTCTTGTGAATTTTAAACTTCCCATTACACTGAAGTTGTGAGTAAAGGGGGGATTTGGTAGGGAGGGAAGAGAGCAGGACAGCACAAATGGTGAAGGACACAAACACTAAAAGGTGTTTATGGTTGTGATTATATTCCCAAAGCAGAAGTTGGTCATGACAACTATTCTTTTTTGTTCGAATTTGTAATTGAATAAATCAGTAAAGAAAATATTTTATTAATCCTCCACAAAAAAAGAAAACTTGCTGAATGTTTCTTTCGTTTAGTAAATTTCGTGTTGAAATCTCATGTTCCTTTTAATTAAGAAATGCTTAAATACTCCTGTTCTTCTTCCTTCGACTAAAGTATCCAAGAAAAACCATAAGTAAAAAAATACATAAACAGAGGTTTAAAAAATCTCTCAGAGCATGTACAGAACATTATAAAGGAAATAAATTGTTACTTATTTTAGAAGATCCATATAAAAAACAACCATTGTATTATACTGGGTCTTTTACTTAATGAAGTGGGGCTCGATCAGCTCATTATGCTTACAAATCACCATCATCTCCATTAAAAACATGTCCTTGTAAGAGGCAGACAGAAAGAAAATTCAGTCCTAACAGGAATGACAAAGGTAAATTTCTGTATTATAATGCTTTGGAGTATAAGCAAGTATTTTCTGAGCACTGACTATATGTTAAACACTATTCTGGTTAGAGATCATCAGTGTCTAAGGGAGGCATAATGTAATCTCTCAGGGAACTTACACCATTAAAAAAGACAACGAAAGAAAAGGCTGCTGGGGTGACTCAATGGCCTAAACATCTGACTCTTGATCTCGGCTCAGGTCATGATCTCACGGTTCCTTTGTTCGAGCCCCACGTCAGGCTATGCACTGACACAGTGGAACCTGCTTGGGATTCTCTGTCTTCTTCTCCCCACCCCCCCGCCTCTCCCCTGTTCACATGCTCACTCTCAAACTAAATAAATAAACGTTACCCAAAAAAGACAACTAAATAATAAACAGATAATTTCAAAACTGATAAAGGCCATAAATATGATAAAATGGGATAATATGATACTGAGTGACTACCGGGAGGGGAGAGAGGAGCAGATGCTGTCACGAAGGAAGCAAGGGAAATTTCTGGGAATGTGAGTTGAGATCTGAAAGGTCAAAAAGAAAAAAGAGTATTTGAAGCAGCAAGCATGGCAAAGGCTGTGGACAGGGCAGTGCACTTCATGCTTCCAGAGATGGAGACAAGGCCACTGTAAGCAGAGCAAAGTGAATCAGGTATGGAGTGAACAGAGGACGAGGCTGCAGAAGCTGGCAGGGGTCGAATCACACAGGACCTTAGCGCCATGTTAGGGACTTGTTTTTTTAAAGCTGTACCAGGAAATTTGAAAGTTTTAAACACCGGAGTAAGAGAGCACGTGACTCTTAATCTCCTGGTCGTGAGTTCAAACCCCACCATAGGGATGGAGCCTACTTAAAAATCAATCAAACAAGTAAAATAAACAGTGGAGTGACAACCTAAATGATGCTTAGGAAACAGCAACTCTGGCCGCTATATACAGAACAGAGGGAGCAAGTATGGAATCAGAGACCAGCAAGAAATCTGTTACAGGAATAGCTGTAATACATTGTCTGAAACTGGAGTTGGAAAAATGGTCTTTTATGTCTATATTTTGTATATTCTAAGTTTCCCTTTAAAAGATGGTAATATCAGTAAATTTTATAATTAATGTATTTTAATATATCTGTCAGTTGGAAAAAAATGAACTATAAATGACCAAGTCATTTGATTTGAATAATTACTATATTGCTTTTCAAATTCTTCAATACTTAAAACACTCCTACCTGAAATCCACGAGCTAAGAGGAACAGAAGACTTTAATATAATAAGCTCTACCACAGATTTGAGATAATGACCTAAGTTAAATCACTAGACCTTCTTGGAACTCAACCTTCATCTAAAAAATGGTAAGCAGGAGTAGTTATAACAGCCATCTCAACAGATACCTCAAAGAATAAAAGGATTATATGACAAAAAATAAGGTTATATGACTGACAGAACTACATGAATATAAAACACTGTCAGGTATTATTAAAGATGATTAAGCCTTTACTTAAATAATTACTCTTAGTAAAAAAGTTTGGTGGCGGAGGCCAAGGAAAGAATACTGTAGGAATTAGGAAACTGAAAATAACCTCACCCCCAGAGAGCCACTGAAAGAATTACTGGTGCTGGGTTTCTCTGACTCTATGTATCATTAAGTATTAATAAAAGAATCTCATGGAGGTTTACACATGGATCACATCTTACTCAGGGCTCAAGAAAATCCTCAGACAAAATATAAACAAATTACTGTGGCTATGTTCCAATAAAACTTTACTTACAGACAATGAAATCTAATGTCATATCATTTTTATGTGTCACAAAATACCACTCTTCTTTTGATTCTTCCTGTAGCACTGAAAAATGTAAACACTATCCTTAAGCAGGCTGTCTATACAGAAACAGCTGGTAAGCAGGATTTGACCCAGGGGCATCTGGGGGGCTCAGTCGGTTAAGCCACCGACTTCGACTCAGGTCATGATCTCGCAGTTTGTGACTTCGAGCCCCACATTGAGCTCTGTGCTGACACCTCAGAGCCTGGAGCCTACTTCGGATTCTGTGTCTCCCCCTCTGTGTACCCGTCCCCTGCGTCTCTCTGTCTCTCAATAATAAATAAATGTTTAAAAAAAAGTTTTTAAAAAAGGTTGAAAAAAAATGTTGAAAAAAAAAAAAGCAGGATTTGAGCCTAGATCTTAGCTTGCTGAGGCTGATGTGTACCAATAAGTTCCAAATAATTAGGTAAAACGCAACTCTCTGTATTTTAAGTTATTTATTTAAAATCATTTTATCTTTTTCAAGAGGAAACATGTTGTTCTTCATAATCAAAATTTATAATTTCCAGCAATTATGACTTACTAAAAAGTTGGGAATTTTTCAAAAATCTGTTTAGATCACCCCTCCTCCATTAAGCTAGAGGGGAAAAAAGGACATTTATTATGCACCACATTTTAACTTGACGTACCACAGAGGCTCCTCTGCCGGTCTGTGTACTTCCAAGCCATGGCATATTGATCGGAGTGCCGGGATTGCTGTGTGTATATGGGGTTGTACCTTGCACAGCTGTTAAATCATCCCGAGCATGTATAACCAAGAAATCTTCTGATCTACAAAAGAATGTCAACCGGAATGAAAGCAATCCCATCAGTTCTTCATTTCTTCTGTTATACATGAAAGCTCTAATATATGATTTTCTATTTCCCTCCAAAATTAATTTTCTTCAGCCCTTAACCCCCAACTCAAAGACAGTAACTTCATATGTGAACAATTTTAGGTCCTCTCACTTTATTCTCTTCCAACTCTCAATTCCTTTCTTTAAAGTTCCTGCCACCCCCTTTGCACTCTTTTGCATAGTGGCAACCACTGTATTTACAATCTAGGAACATTCCTCTAAATGTCTTTTGAAAGTTACAGTCCTGTGGATATCATCATTTTTAACACAATGTTACTGAATAAAAACAAAGTATAAAAGTACCCTTTGTTTTCCATTTCAGTATCATCATCTACCCAAGTATAGATCTGTGTAGCCAGAATTCCAGAAACATCCAGCTCTTGAACATCATGGCTTGAAGCAATTGCTATGCAGTTTCTATTTGCCTGAAAAACAAATCATATGGTAACTTTTAAATAAAAAAGCATGCATATGAGCTACTTCTGAAAATGGAAACTACAAAATAGCCCCTAGAAATGGTAACTTTAAGATAGAGAAAAGATAGCATTTTCACCAACGACTCTTTAAAATTAATTCTAATAATTAAATCTTGAGTGTAATTATTTTCAGCTTGATCTTGGAGATATGTTTATGTTCAAAGAATTCAAGAGCATCTAACAGAAAGCCTCCTCTACATGGTAAAACATATACTACTTTATTTCTTCTCCCAGCATTGTCTTTCCAGTTTGCTAGTATGGTACAATCTCCCCAAGGTTTTGACACAGTTCAGAAATTTGAAGGAGCTGTTGAAAAAAGACAGAAGCTCTAGAAGGTAGAAAAAGGTGAGGGAAATAAGGAGCATCACACTAAAATAATGGTGCATTATTCAAATAAGGTAGTACCACTTTCACCTAAAGCTTTTCAGTCCTAGACAAGAAAAACACAATTTGAGAAATGGTCACAAAGAAGAGATGCAGGGAGTAGAAAAAGAGTGGGGACGTATGCCAGAATAAATCATAAATTAAATGCTGGTGAGATTAAATGACCTAAAATTTTAACCATCTATGAACTGAAAATATACACCTCTAAAAGAGAAAATGACAGGATACTGACAGCAAAGAGAAAACAAGGTTAATATTTCCACTATGTAAAATGCTAATACAAACTAAAACAAAAAAATGAATATCCCAGACATAAATGGATAAGGAATTCTCTACGGGTCCCTCCATTTCTCCATCTTTTCTGAGCGACTTACTGACTGCTATTTGTTCTGGAGGATGGCTACATACCTACAGTGTCTCTCTCCAGATCAAAGGGCAGGTATATGTAATGTTCATTAGAGAGATTTAGGTTTCCTAAACTCTATGTTCCTTTCCTTACCATACACAACCCATTCTGTGCAGTTATCATTTGACCTTCTCCCTGCCACTCTGTGGTAATTTGAACACAGGGAACCAGAGCATAAATGCTAATATTCCTGGATAGTATTTCTGCTATTAGTAATAAACTGTAATGGTCTGTGGTCCAAGAGTCTGTGTCTTCTTACAGCATTTGTTAAACTGAGAAAGCTAACTTGCTAGCTTGAATGCAGGGAAAAATTGTCACAGATAATTCACAACTAAACAAATGGGAAAAAGTTCAATCTCATCAACATTTTAAAATAATGCAATTTAAAGCAAAAGGTATTGTTTCTCAAATACAAATTTAGCAAGATGTAAAACAATAATAAATCAGGAGAAATAAAAATTAAACAGGTACCCTATTCTTATATAGTGGAACACAGATTTTATATATGTGGATGATTGTTCATTTTTTGTTACTTATATACATCCAAAAAAAAAAAAGGGGGCTGTAATATATCATATTACATAGATATTAGAACTGAGAACTGCCTAGCTAAGGGGCTGTTTCCAAACTTGCTTGTCTTCAACAGAATCAGTCACTGTTTGGGGGTGTGTAGAAGAGAGAAACGAGACAAAAGACACAGGGAAAGATGAGGGCAGAATGACAAAGGAACTACCTAGGAGAAATAGAAAGAAAGACACAGAATAGGATGATGGAGAAACAACTGGTGAAATGATTAATGAAGAGGTAATGCCATAGAATATTTACCTAAATAATATTTAAAAATTTTAAAATTAGGAATACTTGAAAAAGAAGATATACATACTTAAATATATATATTTGTGTGTGTGTGCACGTGTGTATAAATAAAATTGTGCAGTAAAGCATTTAGGTAAGAGAAAAGAAGAAAATGATTAGAGTAATTTTTGACCTTACGTTACTGTGTATCTAAGGTTATATCTCTTCTATAAGTAGCTTACAGACACTTTTGAGGAAGATGTTGAGTAGAAAACTAAGGAATGTAAAAGAAACACTAGTTAGGCAGCTACTATGGTTGTAAGTCAAAGAGAGAGAATTTCTATAAGTCATATAAAAGCTTAAATTTGATCTAATATTAGTAATCACATTCAACATATTCATATAAGGAAAATAAAAAATCTTTTCTTTGGATTAAATGCTGTAATGTGTTATAAAATTCTCAAGGCTACTGCATATATAAATACTTGATATTCTCTCTGTGTAGTAATTAAACATTATTTTATCTCCTACATATGCAATATATAATTATCAAACAATATAATCATTTTATAAAATAAAATAACTTATTCAGATTGCAATTTAGGCAATGGGAAGTAGCTTTCAGACAGAAAAATACTAATACTGAATAAACTGACAAAACGGGACTTTCTTCAACCATGAATACTTAGTCATCAAAGAAAAAAAGTCTATCTACTTACTTTATTAACAGCAAAGGCAGTAATGATATCAGATTCCTTGTGAATAATCCTTGCTTTACCTCCAGGATATCCCAAGTCTGCTTCTATCTAAACAGAAGGAAATAGAACATAAAAATATAGTAATTTTAATCACAGGAAAAATAATATATGCAAATCTGTCATTTAATACTTGTATAAATTAAAGAAACTTTTTAAATATTTCATATCTAAAGGTATTGTTTTACATGCTACTCATCCCTAAAATAAAACTCATGCGAACAGGGAAATTTAAACTTTTTCAAGCTTGCCTTTTCATATATAAAAAGACAGGTGATACAAAATACAACTTCTTGATTGCTCACATTCCCAATAAGTTAACTGCAATGAATTAACTTTAAAGGATCAAGACACTCTAATCATTAAAACAAGATTTGTTTACCCTATTTCTTAGTATTATAATCTTCTGATAAATATTAGGTCAGAAAGTAAATATTTTTATATGTTTTGCACGTCATAGAAGATCACTGTTGTATATTTATCTTTTCTTTTTTTTTTTAGAACAACCTTTTAAAAATATAAGGACCATTCTTAGTTTACTGCCTGTAAAGAACAGGTCAAATATGGCCAGCTTACTGAATCCTGGTCTAAAACGGCTTTTAATTTATAAAAACAAACAAACAAACAAACAAACAACCTGAAACCCTGAAAGGCACAGTAATTTCCCCAGGGTCAGTAAGTCATTTTAGGTCAGTAGTCATTTTTAATAGCTGAATAAACCATAATTCAATGTACTTTGGATGAGGGAAATAATCTGACCTTTAGCTTACCCCAAAGAAGGTACATACAAGGTCTTTGAACTCAGAAGAGAATACTGTATAAATCAATATTTACTAAACTAAACAGAGGTAAAAAGAGAAGGTAATTATTAAGAATTAAAAATGTTAATATAGGATAGTGTTTCATCTTATTTTATATCCCTAACCTTCATTCTTTAAGATGAATTAGTATAAAATGGTTCACAACTCATTGAGAAGTGCGGACGTTATTAATCCAAAATAAGAATATAACAAATTTAAGTCCTGCAAAGTTTAGATAAAAACATCACCAATGCCTGTCCAGTGTTTCACCAACAGAACCGAGTAGAATTAGCAGTATTTTTTAAATGGCAAATATAAAAGACTGTTGAATTGCAAAGATGAGACGCCTAAGATAAAAACTCAAATAATCCTATGCCAACTAAACTCCTAGTCACTAGATGTAATGATGTCAAAGATGTTCAAATCGAAAATACAATCTGATAACAAACCAAAGATTTTCAGGGTTTGCCAAACATTTTGGTTGATTTTGGGGTCAACCTCTTTTCTAACAAAAATCTTATCTCAAATTCTGTAATTTTATGACAGAATCCCAACTTAGTGACCTATCTATAATATCTGGTATCTAAAGTATACTGAGTGTCAGGGCGCCTGAATGGCTCAGTTGGTTAAGCGTCCAGCCTCAGCTTAGGGCGTGATCTCACTTCGTGAGTTCGGGCCCCACGTTGGGCTCTGGGCTGACTGCTCAGAGCCTGGAGCCTGCTTCGGATTCTGTGTCTCCCTCTGTCTGCCCCTCTGCTGCTTGCACTCTGTCTCTTGCATTGTCTCAAAAATAAATAAGCATTTAAAAAAACTAAAAAAATAAAGTATACTAAGTGTCTACTACTAGATTTTGAAGAAATTGGAAGGAGAGACAAATGATGTTTGCAGGAAGTGGAGGAGTATGTTATGTGCTGATAACGGGTGGGTGGGGGGAAACATACTAGTTTTAGCTGCAGAGCTTTTTCCAACTTTACCTGATAGGGAAACAGGCTCCTGCAGGCATAAACTTAAAAAGCTTCTTCAATGTGAAAATACATGCCTGTCCTCTCAAAATCTTTATTTAATAAAACATTATTTCTTAATATTATGGTCTCAAGATCACCTGCTTTAAAATCAAGTGGAGGGAGAGGGAAGGAATGGTGTTTAGCATCTCAAAAACTTAGTATTTAATTTAGAAAACAATGACAAGTGGTAGGAGATTGAATACCAGGCAAGATTCAGTTTGCAAAGAGTCTTAAAAGCCACAATGAAGAGTTCAGATTTTATTTTGGAGCTAGGAAGACACTGCAGGGTTTAGACAGTTCTGCAAGTTGTGAGGTAAAGTATAAAGGGTGTGAGAATGGTTGCCAGAAAACAGTCAACAGGCTACTTCAGTTGCTGAAGAGGTAAAGGTGGGTTTAATTAGGGTAGTAGCAATGGTGGTAGTGATAGTTGGTTGGAATTAGGGTAAATTTTGCTAATGGAATGAAATTATAGTAAGAGTAAAAAAAAGCAAGTATAACTCCTAGTTTTCAGACCTAAAAACTGGGTAAGTGAAGGTACCATTTAATGAGACAAAAGTGAAGGAAAAGTAAGGATTTAGATAAAGATGAGAAGATAGAAAATTCTACTCTTGACATTCAGGGTGAGGTAGCTATTAGATTAAGAAGTCAAGTCCAGAGTTCAGGAAATGAATGGGCTAGAGAGATTTAAGAGTTATCGGCCTATGGAGGATATTTAAACCATGAGATAAACCAAAGAGAAAGTAAAAATAGGGAATAGAAAATGTTACAGAACTAAGTCCTGGTATACCCCATGTTTCAAAAAAGGGGGAAATAAAGGAGATGTACCACAAAAAAAAGGGGGGGGGGGAAGGTCAATTCGAAATGGAAGTAGTTTTAGGAAAGAGGAATACTGACAGAATAAACAGACAGAACAAGAAACATTTTCCAAGTATGAATACTAAATAATCAAATATGATGTTAATAGAAACCAAGTGAAGCAAGAGTTTTAAGAAGGTGGCTGTGGTCAACGGTATCAAAAGATACTGAAACACTGAATTAAAGGAAGACAGAACCAACTACTGAATTTAGCATAGTGGGAGTCAAGGGTGACTTTGACTAGTAACATCTCAGTGTAGTGGGCTGGAGATAACTAGTTTAAAGAGACACATGGTGAATAGGGAGGTAAATCCATTGGGGAAGATTCACAGAGGCACTCAAATGAATTGATAATATTTTATTTCTTAAACTGGGTGGTTCCTCCAGGGAGTGTCTGCATCATTACTCTTTAAGTCTTCTATAATGACTTTATAGGCAATTCTATAAATGAATTTTCCTAGATAGGGAAATTAAAGCAATGGGATAGTAGACCAATTCAAAGGTAGGTTTTTTGGTTTTTATTTGAAAGAAAGACAATAAAATATATTTGCTTATGTAGAGAATGATCAGAGAGGTAAATATTTATTAATGAAGATGGAGGTGGGGGAGGAGGGATAACTACTGAAGCAAAGTCCTTGGGTAGGTAAGAGCCCATACGATCAGCGTACAAATGGAAGATCTGGTTTTGGACAAAAGAGTGACAGTCTATCTACTGTTAGAGAAGTTAATGAAACATCTGCATATAGAGCAGAAGTAAGATTTGGTGGTGGAAAGATTAGTCTACATTCCCGATGACTGCACTTATTTTGATGACAGAACAAGGTCATCGGTGGCAAACAGTCAAGGAGTACTGGAAGTTTGAGGAAAGAGAGTAAAGTGGGGAGAATGAAAAACAAAACAAAACAAAACAAGTACTACAGAGTAATTTATTTTGATCGTTGGGTAATTTGGGAATTGTGGCTATAAATTTTAAGTAAGGCAAACCCCCACTGTTTGTGCTTTTTCTTCATCCACGTTCAGCTCTTGAGGTGAAGATGTCACCAGCTAATCCCCAGGATCTGACCTTTACTATCCACTTGCTCGTATTCACTGACCTTTGTCCTATATTCTTTCTTCCTTAAGCTCTTCTTTCCAGCTTATCTCTTAACTCAGGCAAACAGAAGTCAACACTGCCCCTCTGGCAATAGCAACTGCCCTGACAAGACTGGCAGGCCAGTCTGAACTTAACCCCTGACTCCAGACTACACAGATGGACCATAGAGGGATCTCTAGAATGACCTATCACTACCTTTCCCTCATTATAATACTAAAATATCTGCCCAAGGAGGAGCACAAGCCTTATACAATATACAATGTGTGTATAGGCACGTTTCCTTAAGGCACATGTGTGACCTTATGCCCACCACTACATAGGATAATAAGGCTTCTCTATCTAAATATTCATCCTAATCCCAAATAAAAGGAACCCATCCACTCTTGTGCCAGGATCATGGCTTTGGAAGCCATTCCTCACAATCTCCTTATTTGCTGCTAATAAAGTTTTCTTTGTGCAAAAATGCAACCTGATGCAGTTTGTGACTCATCAAGGAGTGAACTCATGTTCTATGACAAAGGCACAGAGTAGACAGAGAGTTGCATGTAAAGAGGTTTGGGGATTTTCAAGGCAAATACACCATAGAGATAATGGCACAAAAGGGTTGAGGATTTTTCAGAATGATGAATCATGAAATCTAAGGTGGGAAAGAAAGAAGTGGAAACATGATATGCTCAAAACAGAGAACCTGCATGAGCTATGAACATAATTTAATTTGCTAAAGGCCATACAATATAAAACCAAAGTAAAAAAAAAAAATCACAATAAATACTATCTTAATGTAAAATTTAATGTATGTTTAATGTAAACCTTAACAAAAGGTTTCAGGCCATGGTTTAGAATCTGATTGGGCTGCAAATGTCCATCGACAAATGAATGGATAAAGAAGATGTGGTATATATACACAATGGAATATTACTCTGCAATAAAAAAGAATGAAATCTTGCCATTTCCAACTACGTGGATGGAACTAGAGGGTACTGTGCTAAGTGAAATTAGTCAGAGAAAGACAAATATCATAGGACTTCACTCACAGGAAGACTTCAACATACAAAACACATGAACATAGGGAAGGGAAGCAAAAATAATATAAAAACAGGGAGGGGGACAAAACATAAGAGACTCATAAATATGGAGAACAAAGAGAGGGTTACTGGACGGGGTGTGGGGGGGGGATGGGCTAAATCGGTAAGGGACACTAAGGAATCTACTCCTGAAATCACTGTTGCACTATACGCTAACTTGGATGTAAATTTAAAAATAAATAAAATAAAATCTGATTGGGCTGGATTTGCGAGGAAGAAAGAATCCAAATATTAGTACCAGAAGAGATTTTAAGAGATTACGCAGATCAAAAAAGAAAGAATTACCACAGATGACAGCAATTCCATTTCTGGGTATGTGTCCAGAAGAACTGAAAGCAGAGACTTAAACAGATATATACATCAATTTTCACAACACATTACTCACAGCACCCAAAAGATGAAAACAACCCAAATATCCATTGATAGATGACTGGATAAACAATATATGTGACATGTACACAATGGTATACTATTTAGCCTTAAAACGGGAGGAGATTCTGAGACATACTACAACATGGATGAAGCTTGAAGATGTTATGCTAAGTCAAATGAGCCAGTCACAAAACGGCAGATATTATGTTTCCACTTACACAGACACCCAGAGTAGTAAAATTCATAGAGACAGAAAGGAGGACGGGAGTTAGCTGGGGCTAGGCTAAGTGGGATGGAGGAAGTGGAGAGCTACTGCTCCAGTTTGGGAATATGAACAAGTTCTGCATTTGTTTGGTGCTGATGGTCGCAAACAAAGTCAATGTACTTAATGCTACTGAACTATACACTTAAAACAACTAAAACGGTAAATTTTTACATGTATATTTTACCACAGTTTGTAAAAAGAGTACATTTTATACAGGTGATGATCTAAAAAATGTTCAGGTTCTGCAGACCTTCCTTTAAGAACTGAAGAAGAGAGGAACATAACAGACTAACTTCAGGACTTCACTACTATTTTAATTAGAGCAGTCAGCATGTTTAAAATTATCAACCCAGTTTGATACATTAGGGTAAATGAGGCTTCAAGGACATAAAGAGCCCAAGGTCCCACAACAGAGCTATAGAAAAGCTAAGGTGAGACTCTAGGTCTCATTAGTGATTTTCAGCTACTATCACCTTCTATGATGTACAGCTGAGTGCTTGCACTTCAGCACTGCTCTAATAATATAATTAAATACAACACAGAGTAAAATGACATCTAAACAATATCAAAGGCATATTGGAAGGAAATGGGAAGCTGGCAAGTGAATACAAAAGAAGACAAATACTCTAAATATTACGAAATAAAAATATTCAAGAAGTAATTTTGTTTTCAAAACTAGCAGTGAAATGAGAGGTGACATCACCATAAATTTTCTCGTATATTAAAAGAATAGGGGAATATTATGAATAATTTTATACCAATAAATTTGACACCCCAAATGAAGCATATTTCTTTAAAGACATGGACTACTAAGGCTCATTCAAGAAGAAATAAATAACCCGACTTGCCCTACATGTTAAAGAAATTGAATTTGTAGATAAAAAACTCCAAGCCAAGATGGTTTCTCTGGTGAATTCTACCACTTAAGTAAGAAATAATACTAATTCTACACAATTTCTTTCCCAAAAAATTAAAGAGAGTATTTCCCAACACATTCTATGAGTCCAGCTTTAGTTTAAAACCAAAAAAAGAACCCCAAAACATTATAGGAAAACTTATGTTCATTAACATAAATGCAAAAATCTTAACAAGAATTTTAACAAACATACCAATATATAAAAAAAAAAAATAACAAATACAGCACGACCAAATGAAGCTTAGCCAGAGAATGCAAGGTTTGTTTAACATCAAACAAATCCATCAACGTATTTAGTCATATTTACAGACTAAAATAAGAAAAACCATATGAACATCTCAGTGGTAACAACAACAGAAAAGAGAGGTGACAAAATCCAGCAGCTATTACGATTAAAAATTTTCAACAAGCTAGGAACAGAAAGAAACCTCCTCAATCTTATAAAGGGTATCTATAATAACCCTATAGAATACAGCATACTTAATGACAAAAGACGCCATGCTTTTATTCAAGATCAGGAACAAGATAAAAATGTCTGCTTTCACCATTTCTGTTCAACATGGGACTGAAAGTTCTAGTCAGTGCAGTAAGACAGTGGGAGATTAGGATAAAGATAAATAGATCAATAGTCCAAAACAGAGTCCCTAACACACATAGGTCAACTGTTTTGTTTTGTTAATTTTTTTTCACCTTTATTTTTGAGAGAGAGAGCCAGAGTGCGAGCAGGGAAGGAAAGAGAGAGAGGGAGACACAGAATTCAAAGCAGGCTCCAGGCTTTCAGTTGTCAGCAAAGAGCAGGCGCTTAACCTAACCGACTGAGCCACCCCACCCAGGCACCATGTCAACTGGTTTTTTTAAAAGGAGGAAAAGGCAATTCAGTGGAGGAAAAGATAACTTTTTCATTAAACAGTGGTGAACAACTGATACACACATGGGAAAAAAAAAAAGCAACTGCAATCTATACTTTCTACCCATATTAAAAAATTGACTCAAAAAACTTTTTTGTAGGATTTAAACACTGCCTTCGTGTTATAATTTCTTTGTAGGGCAGAGCTTTAGATTTCTGTTTTTAACTGGAAAGCTGTGGTAATGGAAGTAGTCTTCACTAATTGTAAAACTAACACGAGAGCAGAGGTGGAGAAAATCTTTGTGATTTTTAAGTTAGGCAAAGATTTCTTAGATATGACACCAAAAAGAACATCCACACACAAAACAAATTTTGATGAGGTTCGATGTATCAGTTAAAAACTTCTGTTTAAAAGAAATTGTAGAGAATCAAAAGACATGCGAGTAGGAGAAAATATCTGCAAATGTGATACACCACTTATTTAAAAAATAAAAAGAACTGTTAAAACTCTGTCAAGAAAACAACCCAATCAAAAAAAAAAAAAGACATTTGAAAACACACTTCAACCAAAAAATTATACAAATGATATAAAAAAGCACATGGAAGATGGTCAAAGTAAATTAAAACTAGTACACACTTACTAGAATGGCTAAAATAAAAAGGCTGACCATACCACGCCCTGGTGAGGAGGTAAAGCAACTGAGATACCATGTACTGCTGCTGGGAATATAAAAGGGTACCATCACCTTGGAAAATACTTGAGTAGTTTCTCAAAAAGTTAACCACACACATACAATAAAATCTGGCCATTCCACTCCTAAGCATTTGCACAAGAGAAATGAAAGCATACGCCCAACCAAAGGGACCTGTATTATGACTAATGTGAGCATTCTTATTTGAAACAGTTCTGAAATGGAAAGAGCTCAAGTGGTCATCCACACATAAAAGAATAAACAAATTATGGTACAGCTATACAATGAACACACCTCAGCGATAAAAAAGAATGAATTAATGAAATATCCAACATGGAGGAATATCAAAATAATTATGCTATGGGAAAAAGCATACATTGTATGATTCCATTTACATAAAATTCCAGAAAATGCAAGCTAATCTATAATATGAAGAAGCAGATTGGTAGCTGCTTGTAGAGGAAGAAGGCACAGATGAAAAAAAGAAAGGAGTAAGAAAGAGATTAAAGTTTTGGGAGTGATGACTATATTCATTTTCTTGGTTGTGGTGATGGCTTTACCAGTGTATACATACTCCAAGATTAATCAAACTATACTTTAATAAATATGTGCAGTTATTTTAAGTCAGGTATATACGATAAAGCTATTTAAAACAAAATTATAGCAGATGTTTGGAAAATCTTGGCCAAAAATTGTTGATGTTAACTAAACACACAGAAGGACTACCTTTGAATGTAATGTGATGACTATAGAAATACCACATTCTGATTATATTTATTAAATTTAATATATTTATAAATATTTAATATTTATTAAAATATTTGGATGAGATTTCATGATAATGTACAGACTAGTAATTAATGATAACTTAGGCAAGGAATTATTGTTAACTGATTAAAAGTTTCAACTATATTCTTTCAAAATTGCCAAAGGCCATTAGACATTTCCAAAGTATGGACTAAATATATTTATTTTGCCAAACTTGAGTTATAATATACACTTGACAGCTAATCAGTCTCTTTTATTAATTATACAGAATTATTTTTCTTATTTTAACCAGAAGAATTTCTTTGGAAAAGAATTAGCAGGGGGAATTAGTAACCTTAAAAAATTATCTTCAAGAAAGTCTTCCTCTAAAAATTACTTTGCTGAGATGGTCTTAAAATCAGAGTAAGAAACACATGAGTGAGTTAAATGTCAATTTAATAAAACTCACATTTGAATATATGATCATAGAACATTTGGGAGATATTTCATGATTATACCAATTCCTACCATTCTTGCTCTGTTGTCAAGTGTTAGCAGAA
Source organism: Acinonyx jubatus (assembly GCF_027475565.1). Lineage (NCBI taxonomy): Eukaryota > Metazoa > Chordata > Mammalia > Carnivora > Felidae > Acinonyx > Acinonyx jubatus. The sequence continues at coordinate 96,576,620 of NC_069380.1, read as the reverse complement.
ATTGCCACATACAAGGCAATGTGCTATGTGCCATTCCTACCAGCACAATAAATGCTACATTTAGCATCTGATATATTTTAAGGAACTAACATCACAGAAGACATTGTTAACTTCCAAAATGACACTTGTAAAACAGAACAATACTGCTACAATTCTACAATGGCTATTGTAATACACCTTATTAAGAACTTCAGTAGCATTTACTCAAAAAAATGTAGCCAAAACAGGTTACATTCAACTCTCTTTAAAATTGCATTCTCTTATTAACAAAACAGAAACAATTTTTATGATTGCATATTTAAGCTACTGAAATCAAGTAAGAATAATCTGAGGGAACAATAATTTAATTGCACTGGAAACAAAGTCCGGTTCAAAACTCAAATGCAAACAATGTGTTTTTCTTGTGAAAGAATGCAATTTCTCATTTTAGTTGAATGATATTTTGTACCTTATTGATGTTTGGCTCCTCCATCATAGAATTTTTGATGGTTTCACAGTTGTCCTCTAATGACTTCATCAAGAAAGAATAACCACATGACAAAGAGTAAAGACGAGATATAACATGCAAAATACCGGGGATATTTTTATAATATTTTAAACTAAATTTACTAGAAAACAACACTGGACTGAGTTGTTATTTTTCAAGTTCATACATCTTAAAAGAAGCACATGTGGAGGTACGTGGATAAGGCTGGGCAAAACTGAATCCCTCAGAACTCATTAACCACCACCATAAATTTTATTTGCCCTTGCAAGAAATTTTAACTTAACTTATTTTGAAATGTTGACATTAAAGCAAAGTTGAGCCCCAAGTTCTTAATATTACAAATTTCAGAGCTACTGATCCACAGTACTCTCAGCTGAAAATTAAAGTCAAATTGTTCTGCTACTATGCCTTGTCTCCATTATGGTACCTCACTCCTCAGGAAAACCTCCTGATTAGAAACTTTTAATTTCTAGGTTTCTAATTCTCTCCTTCTCTTGATTTAGCCAGAAATAATAAACTGCTTGGAGGCACACATCTTGCTAAAAAGGGGATATTAGAAAAAACTGGTTCAAGACCTCTGGTTCTCAGAAAATGAAAGAAAACAGAAATACAAAGTAGGGACAAAGATGATAGCTGTCAAGTATTTTTTTCTGGCTGGGGATCATTCAGATATAGTTCATTTGCAGCCATCTGTATTCAATTTCCAAGTATAAAAAGGAAACAACTTTTATTTTAAAAATGCAGTATAGGAAAAGAAAAGATCTGAGCATACACCAGGATTTAAACATCGGATGGAGAAAATTTCATTTTCACACACATAAGGAATAAAGAAACCATCTCAAAATTCTCCCGTCCAAAATACAGAGCCTGTCATGTATCTATTTCCTAACCATATGAAAAGTCACAGTGACGTGGACTCAAACTATTTAAATATAATCATCATTTTATAAAAAAAGACATGGAAGATAATTTTGTTAACATCAAGAACAAGCTAATCAACTTGCCAGTTAAAGATTAAACATTATACTAACTTTATAGAGTTAATATTCTACTTAATTCCATCCCATCTGTGGTTCACCATACAAGGTTTTCATTTTCATATTCCCTTTATCAAAATGTCACTATTTTTAAAAAGTGAAGAATAAAACATGAAGAATAAAACAATAATGCAGTAGCAATTAATTTCTAATAACTATCATTAATGATGCCAAGTTTTAAGTAAATAAGATCTACCAGTTAAAATATTCCAAATTAATTTTGCAGGGAAAAAAAACCCCTAAAATTCAGAAAAAATATTTAGCTCACTAATTATAAAGCTTTCTCTCAGTCCAACATTCATAAGCATGCATTTAATTACTAACAAAAAAATTAAAATTTTCTTAAGGTATCATCGAACTCTGAAAGAAAACTCAAACAGCAAAGGAATTTAAAAGATGTAGTTGTACTCATTTCCCTGCTGTTCTTCCTCATGTATCTGGCTTAGTCATGCTACTCCCCTCCTTTAGTGGTTCTATTTCCTGATTCAACTAGACAATCTGGTGGTGAACAATTTTTTATTTTGTTTTGAGAATTATTTAATTTCCCAAATACCTATATTCCAAATTCCCTATATCAGCAGTAGAGAAATATTTTTTATATTTACAACTATATTAATCAAATATGGCCATGTTCTTTAAAAAATGATTTTGTACATTTTTTGTACAAAAAATGATTTTGTAAATCTATACCTATACAAGGTAGGTCAGAGAAACCCAAGAAATAACAAGCACAGTAAACATACTTTTTCCACAGTAAGCAGGTATAAAGTGTATAAAGAAGGAGGGCTTTATTCACTATTATGGAAATGCTTTAACTTGTAATACATTATTTTAGGCAAAGATATATTTAAAATAAAATCAGAAACATTACCTCACCAATGAACACACCCTAATTAATTAGTCTCTGATCCAGTACATTTTTAATTTTACTTATCCCAAAATTTTCTTGAACTGTTTAATGGTAATTCATATACTAAATATTTAAGATACATCTTATGGAAAGTTAAATAAAACTACTTTTATTTATTCTATTTTACCTATTGTTGGCTTAGATTTCAATGTTATCCTAAGATACATATTTCACAAGTTTTCTAAGTTGCAAAAAATTATGTATTTTGTTTCCTGGCTTGGCTAATTCAAATATATTTACATCACCAGGTGAATGCTAAGTATCAGCACCCGCAGTTGCCTCTTATAAAATAGTGCTTAAACCGAGAGCCCATCAGATCTATGTAATTTTTCTGTTTTTCATTAAGGTTATTATATGCCATCTTGCTTTTTGCTAACTTGTCTAGTAAGAAGCCACTTTAATGTATAAACATGCTGAGTCACTACGGTGTACACCTGAAATTAATGTAACATTGTATGTTGACTACACTCAAGTAAAAATTTTTTTTTAAAAATCAGGAAAAAAAGCCGTTCTACTTCCTTATTTCTCCAAGTGAAATACCTTCTTTTTTTCCCCCCACTTCAAGAACCATACAAAACTTGCTTTCAGACTAGTTCAGTGCTTCTCAAAATACGATCCACACACCAGCTGAGGGTCTTGAGTCCATGAGGACATAAGGAATTAGTGTCATCACTAAGTCCACCACTGAGTTTACCGGGTATTTTTTAAATAGCAATACTGTCACAGAAAAGGAAGCAACATGTTAATCTACATTCAGGTGCAAATTCTCCATAGCGTCAAAATGGAACTTTTTAAAGCACTGAACTAAATGTGAAAAATAATCATAATGATAACATCAAAGTACAATTAACCACAGTATATTTATAAACTGCACTTACAAAATTCACTAAGAAGCATAATCGAAAGAATAAAAAGAAAATGTACATATTTGAAATGTTCTCAGTATACAAACCTAGTTTCAATAAAACTTCTAAGATAACTTCTTTTAACGATCACATTCTGAAAATCATGGGAAAATTCGACTTTATTTCCTAAAATGGCAATCATGACAACTCAAAGCACACCAAACAAGATACACAATCTTCACTCAAACAGTACCTTTTCAGGAAAAAAAAGTTCCAAATACATCTGAATTAGTTACTTTAAATTGACTTCAGAAAATAGTGACCCGTTCTCTCTCCTTTTCAATTACTGTATCTATTTATTAACTGCATAATATACGTTTATGGTATAAAAGTGGGTTGTAAAATACAACTTATTCTTTATAGGTACATAAAACAAGACTTCAGTAATAAAAAAAAAAAAAGGTTTTAACTTATACAGACCTCATTTAGACATCTTTTCTTCGTGAATATATTTCTTATAAAAGTTTCCTGAATTTCTTCCTGCTTCACCAAATACTGCCAAAGTCTCTTCACAGACAGTGCCAGATGGTGTTTGGATCTACAAAGACAGGATATTTAATTATACACTTTGGAGATTTCTGATTAACTTGACCACATTTCCTTGGTGCTGTAAGAATGTTTATAATAATAAATGAACTAGAATCAGATCACATCATCTAGGCAGCAGTCTGCAAACTTTTTCTTAAAGAACCTGATTGTAAAGATTTTAGGCTTTCAGGCTACATGGTCTTTCAACCACTCAACTCAGCCACTGAAGAAGGAAACCACCCATAGATAATATTAAAATCAAAGGGTGTGGCTGTAATCCAATAAAATTTTGTTTACAATGCAGGAGGAGGGATGGATTTGGCTCTAAGCTGCAGTTTCTGACCCCCAGGAACAGAAGATCTACCAAAATAGACTTCCTGGAAGAGATCTAGAGGCAGAGCTACTCCAAGTGTCTGAGGACACATATCAGCCCACGAACTGTTACTGATGCTCACTATGGTTAAGAACTTGTGAAATAATGTGTATCAACTGTATAACTAAACTTGTAAGTACAGTTTAATTCAGTTAACATTTGGTAGCAAGGCTTTATTGATGAAACAAGCACTGCATCGATTTACCTTTTGGTGCAAATGCTTCATCTCCCCACGGACAGTAAAATAGTTTGCTAACTAAATATTTTGAAGGGCACTGTTCCAGAGTGGGCGGAAGTAAACTATGGCCCACAGGTCAAACTCAGCCTGCCTTTCATTTTCAAAAATAAAATTTATTGGATCACAGCCATGACCATTTGTTTACTTATTGTCTATGGTTGCTTTCACTGTACAATGGCAGTTTAAGAGCTGCAACAAGGATTCTAGGGTCTGCAAAGCCTAAAATATTTACTTTCTAGGCCTTTGCAGGAAATGTTTGGTAACCTCTGGCCTACAATATACATCTAACAAAGACACAGATACGAGCCAAGAACTGCAAATTAGACACAGAAGGCCTTAAGTATTTTTTTTAAATTACTAGTTGATAGCATTCTGATTTAGTAACTCTGACGTAAAAACAGTATCCATAGGGGGCACCTGGGTGGCTTAGTTGGTTAAGTGTCTGACTCAGCTCACTCAGGTCATGGTCTCACAGTTGTGGGGTTAAACACCACGTAGGACTCTGAGCTGACAGCTCGGACCCTGGAACCTGCTTTGGATTCTGTGTCTCCCTCTCTCTGCCCATCCCCCCTCCACTTGTGCTGTTCTCGCTCTCTCAAAAAGAAGTAAATAAACATTAAAAAAAAATTCAAAAACAGGATCTATAGGAAAACCTACCTGAAAGGAGTGTTTGTAGGTTCCAGCAAAGCTTTATGGCGGAGAATTGCAGGGCCTGCAGACACACTCTCTTCAGAGGTATGACTTGAAATATAGTTTTGAGGTGGCCCACCATGGATTTCAAGTCGTCGGAGAAGAACTTGTTCCCAACACTGAAGAGTTTTCAGAACTGCATGACAAAGTGGTGAACTAACTGGAAGTTCTAAAAAGAGAAAATAAAAATGACCCACATTTGTCTTCTGCAGTAAAATGTTACATTCAACTGTAGGAATGAGAGAAGACACGTTTTGGCAAAGGAGATGTGGAAGAGAGGTAGGCACAGAAACCCACAGGATTCAAAAAAAAAAGATGTAATGAATCTTTATTTCAACATTATTAGGTGGCCCTTAGCAACAGAAAAAAAAGAGAAATCTAGGTTGAAATTATATCATAGCTTTACAAGTATAACTTGGAATAATATTTATGACTTATGATATAAAGTATTGATTGCCATATCAATTACTGCCTCTGGCTTTAATTTCACAAGAAAAAATATACCTGCATATTATAAAAATATATTGGAGAGGAAAAAATAATAGCTTTTAACATTTAATTTCTTTATGGTATATATTTCTATACAGTGTCTGTGTGTGTTGTGTATGTATGTATATGTACATACATACACAACACACACAGACACACACACACACATACCCAAATCTATATGGGTATATTTAAAACTTGTTTAGAAAATTAAAATAATACACGAAAGTAAAGAAAAAAAACCTTAAATAATATTTACCAGTAAATTCAACACTTTCTAGTTCTGTAAACTTTCATTCACATGACTCCTCATTCCACTCTCAACTTTTATTTTATTAAAATTTTTTTAATGTTTATTTATTTTTGAGAGAGAATGAGACAGTGTGAGCGGGGGAGGAGCCAAGAGAGAGGGGGACACAGAATCTGAAGCAGGCTCGAGACTCTGAACTGTCGGAGCCTGATGCGGGGCTTGAACTCACGAACCGTGAGATCATGACCTGAGCCGAAGTCGGATGCTTAACCAACTGAGCCACCTGGGCAGCCCTACTTCCAACTTTTAGCTATTCCTATTTACCTCTGAAGATCTAAATAACAGGATAATACTGTGAATTCATGATTTTTCAATTTTAGAAATGACGTACTAATTTATTACTATGGAACATAAAAATAAACGGTCTCTCCATCACTGCAATATAGTCACATAATAATTTCTGGTTAAATTGATGTTTTCAGGTTTAACTTGTTATATCTATTTATAAATATAGATCATAGCTGAACCACGTGGTATACTATCATGTACCTTTCTGTACAATCTTTTCTTCCCCTGGAGTTAATAATCACTAAGTTTTTGCACGTGCTTAGTTTTCTAAGTGTCTACTGCTATTAAATCCCTCAACACCTGGCTACAGCTATAAATAAAGTCTCAATACAGTCAATCACATCAGGTTCAGATCCCCAGCTTTCTTAGATGATGTCCTCCTAAGGGCACCAATATAAAATATTTATAGATGGTTGGTTTGGTTAAAAGAAACCTATCTTCTACAATAGTAAGTTACTAAAGTTTTTCTCCACTATTTGAAAAAAAATACAAAATAGTAATTCAAAAGCACTGGGAATATTAGTTCATGTTAAGATATTTATTACCTGCAAGATCGTGACCTGCAAAGGGATAGAAAGTCTTCAAATTGTTGAGTACCAACTGCACCATTGCCAAGCGCATCAATGACCAACTAAAAATAAAACAGGAGATGTGTTAAAAACTTACTTAGGGTTTTGGAAGAGTATACCACTCTTTAATCCAACAATTTCACCACCAAGAATCTAGTCTGCAGATATACTTTCCCAAAACCAAAACAATATATGCATGGAGTTACTCATGTCAGCTTTATCTAAAATAGCAAAAGAGCAGAAACAACCAATTATCCACCAAGAAAATACTGGTTCAAACACTATGGTTTTGAACCACAGAAAAAACAGTTGCCATAAAAAAGGAATGAAGAAGGATCTCAAAGTATTAATATGAAATGAACTCCAGTATGTATTAATAAATAAGCAAATTATAGAACATTATACACAGTATGCTTTTCCATGTAAGAAAGCAGGGAAGTAAGATTTTACACACACACACACACACACACGATTATTTTACAAAAAGGCAGATAAAACAAACTAATAAAAATGGGTGTAGAGGAGGAAATGGGTGGAAGACAGAAATGTGATACTTCCGATTTCACATTTTTATATAGTTTTTGCTTTTTTAATTGAAAAAAAGAAATATTAGCTTCTCTTAAAGTGAAACACATTTATTTCTTAGAGTACTGGCTTTTTACTACTTTCAATTGTGGTAAAATACACATACCACAGAGTTTACCATCTTAACTATTTTTTAGTTCAGTGGCATTAAGTACATTCATATTTTTGTGCAACCATCACCACCACCTATTTCTATAACTCTTTTCATCTTGCAAAATTAGAACTATCTCTATTAAGCAACAATTTCCCCATTTCCCCCTTCTCCTAGTCCCTGGCCACCACCATTCATAGAGACCTTTTGTCTCTATGAATCTGACTACTCTGTGATACTCTACTAAGTATCTCATATGTGGGATTATACAGTATTTGTCTTTCTGTGACCGGTTTGTTTCATTTAGCATGTTGTCCTCAAGGTTTATCCATGTTATAACATGTGTTAGAATTTCCATCCTTTTTTAGGTTGAATAATATTCCACTGTAGGTATATACTATTATTTCTATTTATGTATTCATCTGTCAACAGACACTTAGTACTTTTACCCCCTGGCTACTATTAATAATGCTGTCATGAACATGCTTGTACAAATACCTATTCAATACCTTATTTATTTTAATTCTTTAGGGTATATATACTTAGAAATGAAATTGCTGATTCATGTGGTAATTCTGTTTTTAATTTCTGAAGAACTGCCATAATGTTTTCCACAGTGGTGTTACCATTTCACATTTCTACCAATAGGGCACAAAGGGTCCAATTTCTCCACATTCTTGCCAACACTGCTATTTTCTTTTTGAGAGCAGTCATGCTAAGAGGTATGAAGTGAACTCTCACTGTGGCTTCAAATTGCATTTTCCTAATAATCAGTGATAGTGACCATCTTTTCATGTGCTTATTGGCCATTTATATATCTGCTTTGGAAAAACATCTATTCAAGTCATTTGTGCGCTTTTTAAATTGGGTTGTTTTGTTTTTGTTGTTATTAAATTATACAGTTTGACTTCTGAGCCATGTAAATATTTTGTGTATTCAAAAAACAAAATCAGGTCAACAGGAAATCAACAACAGTATACTAGTAAGTAAAAATCTCATAATTTTCCTTTAGATAAAGGACTACTTCATTTTCCCTAATATCCTACTTACTGCTTGTGGAAAATTTCTATTTTTCTATCATACCATAACATACAATGTCTTAATAAAATGTATACACCTTTCAGCCATATACAACATATCAACAGAGATAAGATAATACACCATTATCCATGCATGTAAGGATAATGCAGCTTCGGAGCCGAGGGTGAACATTTTGAACATTTATGATTTTTATAATATGGGGAAGACATTTTTAAGACAAAAATCACTGACATGTTAGAGCATTAGTATTACACTGAAAAGATATTGTGTTTTCTAGGCTAAAACAGTGGGATTTGTGTACCTCAGGGAGCAAAGGGCAAGGAATAGTCTGATAGCATTTGTGAGGACTGATTCATACATAATAAATAAACTGTGAAATTATTGTTAAAGAAAGGTATCTAACAATTTCATCTAAAGAAATTTGACTTAGGTGTTTTAATTCAATGAGCTATTAATTTTACATGAATTATTTTCAAAAATATTATGTATATAAGCCATGAGAAATTTTTAAAAAGAAACTTAAAATTAAATATTCCATACCTATATGAATTTGAATTAGAATGCTCTTGCAGATGGAAATCAGAAGCTAAAACATCATCATCATCATCATCATCACTCTCCAGACTCTCTTCTGAATCATACTCTGCTCTACTTTGGGAAGGAGGGAGAAAAGGCTATAAAAAAAAAAAAAAAGTTATGGGATTTATTCAACTCCCTTATTTAAAACATTCAATGACAGAGTCTAATATTAACAATTTATCTCATTTTCAGGCACTTCATTGTAAGAAAGTAAAGTAACCAGTATTTGGCTGCTTCTTTTCTGACATTCTATGCCTCTGACTTCTCTTGACAGAATTCTTTATTAATTCAGCCATTCAACAAAAAATTCATCAAGTATCAACACATCAAAAAGTATACTTGCTATAAGAATTTTTGAGACATATACACAGTCACTGAACTCAAAGAGCTTACATTTTAGGGGGAAAATGGCAAAAAATAGATAAAGCAAGTACAAACTGTATGTAGTTGTGATATATGTATACACACACACACACACACACACAAAAGGATGGCTGGGATGGAGAAGAGCAACAAGAACAGAGATGAGCTCATCATGAAAGCCCTCTTTGAAAAGTGGCGTGTGAGACTGCAAGGACAAGAAGTAAGCCACAGATCAGGAGGGAAGAAAAGCTCATTTTGAGCAGCGGAAAGAGTAGGTAGAGAGGTTTTCCTACGTAAAAGAGTTTGGTGTGGAAAGAAAGTAGTTTGACTGAAGGCCACTAATGCAGGAGGGTAAGTGTTGCAATGAACACTCAAGACAGTGGTAGGTGACAGGTGGGGCAGGGTGTCTGTAGGTCACAGTCAAGAGGGTAATGGAATGTCACTAGTCAGTTTTAAGGAAAGGACAGGTATTGAGATTTACATTCTAAGACTGTTACAATGCCCCTCTCTTATGAGACAAAACTCAAAAGGCAAGAGTAGAAACGGAGACAGTAACTAAGGCAAGAGTTGACAGTCTGGATGAAACCACTACAGAAACGTAAAGGCAGATGGGAATTAAGATGGACACACTAGTGCTTCGGCAAGGCTTGCCTTTAAACTGAACGAATTTTTCTCTTCCTCGTTCTTGAAGCCTCCCTCTTCCCTTCATGTGTTGTTCTGTAGAATCCTTTGTTCCATGAACTTGGTATCAATGTGGACATCTCCCTGACCTCGGTGCATAGCGAGTAACGAGACTCGGATGGCCGGGCCTGAGGTAGTCAAGAAACATGAACAACCCGCCTGGCGTATGTACCAGATTGTTCTCTAAACTGCCCAGATCCTGTATTTTCCTAAAACCACCCTTAACCTTTTATTACAGGTGGATCTGCAGCTTTGAAGGCATTAGCCTGCTTCAGCCTCCTTTGCCTGGCAAAGCATTAAAACCAGTGTTCCTCTTTATCCCCAAACTCTGTCTTCACGGTATGTTTTGGCTCTAGAGCACAGAGGTCAGGTTTCGACAACGTGGTAACAGGTGATGAAGATGGAGAGAAATAACATACTGATGGTGTATTTGGGGGAAAGCACTGCCAGATGTGCCAATAAATACGGAGAGCAAGGAACAGAGAGAAAAAAGACTATTTCTGGGTTTCTGGCTTGAGCAACTATTAGGATGAAGATGCCATCTACTAAATTGAGTGAGAGGGAAGTAGTGGACAAAGTGAGTATCAAAAACCCAAATCTTGAATAAGATTAAGATTATAGATCAGGTAGAAAAGGAAGGACAAAGAAAGGAGACCACAAAAGAATAAACAGTAAGGCTAGGGAAAAAAACAGAAGAGATTGGCATTAAGAGAAGAAGACAAAAAAGTGTTTCAAAGGAGGAAATGGCCGTATGTGTTGAATTTTGCTAAGAATTTAAATAGGACGATGATAAAGAAGTTTCAGTTACATGTGACACCAAGGATGCCCCCTGAATCTCAATAACAGCAGCTTCAGAGGGCTAGCTGTGTCAGAAGTCGCACAGTGGGGAACTATGAAAGGGACCTAAGGTAATAGGAAAAAAAATGTGTGTACAGTTTTGAAAAGCTGAATGATAAGAGGAAGCAGAGAAATGGGATAATAGCTGAGAAAAGTCTGGGGATCAAAGCAGGACTTGGAATGGGAGACCGGAGAGCACATTTCTGTCCCGATGGGAAGCAGCCTGTAGAGACAAGAGAACTGAAAACATAGTGAAGAGTAGACAGGAAAGCACGACAGGGATTCAGAACAGAAATGGAGCCTGTGACAAGAAGGACTCTTCTTCCTTAATAACAGAAGGAAGGAATAAGATGTAGTTATAGCTTCATGATAGGACAGTGACAGTTTTGTGCGATTCTACCTTTCTAATGACTTGTAAGATGAGGGCATTAGTTAAGGGTGAGGACGGAGGAGGAGATGTGGGAAGTCTGAAGTTACTTTGGTCTAGGGCAGCCTGGTGAAGAAATAGCATGGACGGCAGAACTTCTGAAAGAGCTGAGTGAGGAGCTTCGTAAGTCCTCTCACCAGAAAGCAACAGGAAAACTGAACAATGTTGTAAAAACGTCCTTTAAAAAAACTGGAAATTGATCAATATATACAACACACAGAGAAGCACCTGGCATTTTGGCCAGGGTCTCTGCGACTCCACCCCTGCCACTCTGTGTGACAGGGGTCCACTGGAGCCAGCAGGGCATCCGTGAGGATTGAGAACTCTGCTGCATGGCCAGAAGGGCTGACACTTTAATAAAAATCCCACCCCAATGGCACAGTCAAAAATGACAGAGATCTCATTACCAAATAGCTAGGAAAGGCTAACATCTCAATTAGCCTGAGGCTATGATATAAAGTGGGACAAGGGCAGAGCAGCCAGAAATTTAACAAGGTCCAGGAACACAGAGAGCTAAAGAAGGCCGTGCTGATCAAGAATCCTTTATCAACTCAAACTGTGCTTCAGAAATGAAGATGACATATATATATTCCCATAGCAACAATAAACATTTGCTGAATGAATGAATGAATGACTCTGTAAAAGGCAATGAGGAACAAGGAGATACGAATACCTGTCTTTAGCCCACGCATTGTACAATAAACGAAAAATAAAAGCTAACGCTTAACGTGCCTGAGGGACTGGTGTCACCAGAAAATAGTTCAGTGTCAATTAATACAACAAAATATTAACAACATCTGGAAGTTGAGAATGTTAGGGATCGGGCTGATCAAAGGAAAAGGAGAAGATACATTCAGGCCTTTTCTGCATGTGCATGGTAGCACAGGAATGTGAAAACAACCATGCAAGCTGAAGTCACTGTGAGGCAATCTTTAATTTTTTTTCTTTTTTTTGACGTTTCTTCATTTTTTTTATTGTTTATTTTTGAGAGAGAGAGAGAGAGAGAGAGAGAGCGAGCGAGCACTAGCGGGGGAGGGGCAGAGAGTGAGGGAAACACAAAATCCAAAGCAGACTCCAGGCTCTGAGCTATCAGCACAGAGCCTGATGAGGGGCTCCAACCCACAACGTTGAGATCATGACCTGAGCCAAAGTCAGATGCCTAACTGACTGAGCCACCCAGGTGCTCCAAGGCGATTTTATTAAACAAACGAAAAACTACAAATATTCTATGACTATGAAAAATATTTTTCAAAGCATTAAGAACACTTATGGTAGGCAATAAATGTATAAGGAAATGAAAAAATAGTAAAAATATTTATTTAGAACACTGTAATTAAAATATTAGAAATATTGAGAATTAAGTGTTTTATGTCTTTATAAAAAATTTATCAAGAGTACTCTGAATAGTCCCTGCATTCTAACTCTGTAATTTAGGATACAAAGCAAACATCTTTTCTAATCATTGGCAAATCGTCATCATATTTGTTTCCAAGTTTGTATCAGCTTCCAACATTTTCTTCTTCGCACCTTCAACGTTGTGAAATATTACCCGGAGTTACTCTAACATGAAGATTGTTTTTTTTGTTTGTTTTGTTTTTGCCAATTTCACTATCTCTAGAATATGGTCATCTTTTTGTCACACTTTGCTCATTCGTGTTGACAAGTCAGCCTTCCCTAAGTCTTCTGGTTGCACTAGAGTCTCTCGAATGACAGTAATGTCAGAGATCCCACAATTAGCTATTTTTTCCACAACTTCATTTATATTTGATTTGAATTTCACTTATAGCGCTACCACCTTTCACTGTTGTGTTGCACTTCCATCTTTGTGAGCCAGTTCCCTCTTGTGATTATGCAACTTTAGAAAATGTCACTTGAGTTCATCATGGGAGCCAAGACAGCAACACACTTTTCTGTCTGCATATGAACTAACAGGTACTAATCACCAATAGACTTTGAAAGAACTGTTGTGATTGGTCACTGAACATGAGGTACATCTGTTATTTCCATACTGAACTGTGGACTGAGGAGCCAGCAGGGAGGTTTGTACTTTATGCAGTTATTCACAGTTAATATATTGTGGAAACTTTAAGCCATGTTGTTGAGGGACTCATGTTACTTACTGAAGGACCAAGTAACTATAATGTGTATATGAGAACAGTGCAGGACTGTCTGTAGGACAGAAAAGGAACGACAGCAGGAATGGCCCTGTGGCTTCTTAGCAATCTTGATTTCTTAATTACAATCAAGTACATTAGCATTAAGGTGCTGACCAATTTATCTTTCCATCTAGAACTATTTTGTCTAAAATAAAGAAATCATAACTTATCAAAGAACTGCCTTAACTGATTGGAAATGGACAAATGTTTTTGAGGGTTTTTTTTTGTGTGTAGTTTTTTTTTTTTTGGTTATGCAGCCTGATAAAATGAAAATTTTCTAAATCAGAGTGGGAAAATACTTGGAAGCAGCAGCAATTACAATTATTTTAAACATTTTCATTTCCATTTCACTGCATAAGTATTGTTCTGGGTGGCACTTTTATTACCTTGGCTATGAAATAGTCCCAGATACTGAGCTCCGGCGGGATGAACTTCTCTTTGACTGTCAGTAAGTCCTGGCTGACTGGTGATGAGGAAGAGGTTGGTGGGGCAGATTCTCTGCAAGACATTTTTGATGGCCTAAAACGTTTGTTCTGTTTCTCTCCTTCTTCCACAAGTGAAGAAACTAATAAAAAGAAAAATAAAGTATTATTCAAGTAAGCACTATTTCCAGTGTACTAACTTCATCTATCTTTATATAAGATTTAAGGTTACAAATAAGCACACACACAAAAGTGAATTATTATAATAGTAAGGTAATAAAATTATTATAATAATAAGGTAATAAAATAGAAGTGAGACAAAAATCACCATCAACAGCAATCTTTGCTTTTATCTCAACTTATCTCTCATTCTCTGAATGTTAACTTTTCTATTGCATATGTGGGTAATAGGATATAATATCCACTTATAAATGAGTCCACAATGGAACTAAGATCATGAAAGAAAATTATCTATATCCCTCTACTTTGTGTTTAAGAATACCATGGAAGACCAAGAATATCATGGGATGTCAATGTTAATTGAAAGCAAAAATTCACTTAGGAGGTTCTTCAGTAATCCCTTGGCCTTTTATCTCCATACAAAACTATATGTTTTCACTGAAAATATTAAAAAAATTCAAATATGTAAGAACTTAATTAAGTTGACTCAGACTTCTGGAAATGGGTTACATATGGAATTTTCTGGTCAGTGCAATAACAAATACGAGGGAGAAAATGCAATCTTTGTTGTTTTAACTTCTAAACATTTAACAGTATTCTTTTAGTATTTTGCTTTAGAGTATTAAGGGCCTTAGTAAAGAAAAACAAGTTACACAAATCTTTGACAAATACTAAGTCAGTCACGAGATGCAAATCACCAGTAGAGAACCAAGGATCTCCCAGAGAGAAGCACAGGTCTAATCAACAGGCAAGCAACTCCACAATCAGGCACACCCCAATATTCTCCTTCAGTGGTTTCAGTGAGAATTTACTTACCTCCCAAAGGAATGCAAATATTTGTTCTGTAATACAATTTTGTTTTATTGTTGGAAGCTACTCAGCTTGCATAAACAGCATGCTCATGCATCACATCAAGCTACAGCCAAGCTGAGTTTAACAGACTAATTTCATTATTTCAGAGAAAAGGAAACTAAAATGAATAAAATTCCAAAAGATTGCTAAAAAGTGCTATGATTATTACATAACCTTTCAAATGATTTTAAAACGAACCATCAGATTAAAATGTGTCATTTTTTTGTTTTTATAAGCAATTGATATTCAATGATCATTCTTCTAAATATATCTGTTGCATACATTTATATATATTCTAAAGCTTCACAACAGTGGTTCTACCAAATTCTGATCAAGTAAAAAATTTAGAATATAAAAGTATTCTTTACCTTCCAAAAAATTAATGCTGTGGTTTAAAATAAATTTATCATTTGACTTTAACATTAGTATTTGGCTTTTAATTTTGTTTTTAGATCAGAAGGCATATAAACATAGAAGTGTAAAGGATCTCTAGAAAAATAAAACTTACAAACAATGCTAAATGAACACATTTTTCCCAAGATGGCCACGGGATTAAAAAAATCAGAGTTTTTAAAGCAAAACCTAAGAAGATTTTTAGAAAGAAAAAACTTTGGAAGTACTGCCTGGAGAGCCCAGATACTGACATGAAAATGAGAAAGTCACCACACACTGGGGGTAAATGTTTAAAGTTACAGACTCAATGCCAGAAGTATAAAACTACTTCTTAAAATATTTTTGATGAACAAGGACAGAAAAAAAAATGGCAAACAAATTCACAGTACTGAATGTTATGTTATTTCAAATGCTATAAATACAAAAGGACCTGAGCAGTGCCTCCCAGCAAACAAGAAATAACACGTAGCTGGTTCTTAGTGTAGATGCTCCTTCCTTTCCCTTCAATTACAGCAAGACCTAAGGCAACTTTATGCTTAATCACACGGGGTTAGAGTAGTCGTGAAGTACCAAGAGAGACTACCTATAGTGGCTGAGTGCTTGGCTGCTTACTTTTGAAAATGCTAATAAATATCAAGGATCTCTGCCACTCCTTGGATAAAAACTGACTCTACTATTCTATTACTGAGAGAGTAAATGGATACTTTACCAGTAACAGAAGAAAAAAACAACAAAAAACAGTATTAGAGAAAATTGAAAATGAAGTTGGATATGGAGTTTATGAATTATAAGAAATACAAAGAGGCTAGAAAGTGGGTAAGGAAAAACTACCGTTCATGCACTAACATAAATTTTTAAAATATATTTCTTAGCTGTTTTGGATTCACAGACAGTACGTTTTAAAAGTATAACAATGGTGATTCAAAGGAGCACATGAACCCCAATGTTCAGAACAGCACTATTCACAATAGCCAAAGTATGGAAAGAGCCTAAATGTTCATCAACTGATGAATGGGTAACTATAATATGGTGTGTACATGTGTGTGCGCGTGCGCAACACACACACACACACACACACACACACACACACCCCGGAATATTACTCTGCTATCAAAAAGAATGAAATCTTGCTATTTGCAGTATCATGGATGGAGCTAGAGTGTATTATGCTAAACAAATGCTTAGTTCAGTCAGAAAAAGATAAATACCATATGATTTCACTCATAAGAGGAATTTAGGAAACAAAAAGATGAACATAGAGGAAAGGAAGGAAAAATAATATAAGATAAAAACAGGGAGGCAAACCCTAAGAGCCTAATAACTATAGGGAACAGCTAAGTGTTGCTGGAGGGGAGGTGGGCGGGGGGGGGGGGGGGGGGGGATGGGATAAATGGGTGATGGGCAATGAAAAGGGCATTGTTGTGATGGGTAGTGGGTATTATATTCAAGTGATGAATCACTAAATTCTACCCCTGAAGCTAATATTATACTATATGTTAACTAATTTGAATTTAAATAAAATCTTGAAAGACAAAAATACTTTTAAGGTCAAGATAGCGGATTGAGCATGCAAATATATTTTCCTTCCCTCTTAAGAACCCCTATCCTCACTCCGCAGGGGTTTTCTTGGAATATGGAAATGACTCCCGAAAGAATTCACAACAGAACTGGAGAAATGGCTAAAGAAGTTACAGTTGAAGAATGGACCTAGGAGATACAGAGAAGTAAGAAAGACAACGTTGCTTTTTTTCACAAATTCTTCTGGACTACTAGATTTGCTACCATGCACGTATATTGCTTTGATTAAAATCAAAACAGAAGGCAGCTAATAAGATTAACTTTTTTTGTTTGTTTATCAGACACAAAATTAATATTCTAAACCTAGACTTAAATGTTATTTCTTTTAAAACCTGACCTCAAATAACCAGCAGGAACAATCTCATTCCTTGCTCCTCAATCTAAGGCAACCTTATCCATGAGACTATTCATGAGTGTGCCAGAGAGTGCAACGAAGCTTCAGGAGGCTTGAAGGTCCTGGACCTTCAAATTTAGCTCCAAAGTTTAAGGGGTGGGAGGATGAAGGTAAGTAACTTAAATAATGACTTAAAACATTTCAGTGGAAAGAAACAAAGATATGTAGAAGATAAAAGTCATGTACGTTCAAGATAAAATAGATTTCAAATCTATTTGTTACTTTTGGCAAGATAATTCAGTGGAAGAGATCTCCTAAGAGATATGTATTCACTCTCCTTTAGCATCCACTTTAGGCAGAAAGTTTGAGAAGTACAAACATATGCCAACACAAATCAAATATTCTGAAAATTATATGTAAAACTTGATTTTACAGGTAAACTTCAAAGATTCTTAAAAGAAAAAGACCAAAACAGGAGATTAAAAGAGTAGTAAATTTAAGGTACTTCTTAATCCTCAAAGAAAAAAAATTAATGCTAAAAAAATATCTGACAGGTGGTATTTTCCATATTTTAGAAAGACTGACTCTCAAGGTCTTCCTCAGATCATTATCTTGCACCTGCTTCATAAGCATCTATAAAAAGAAAACAATGAATGGGGCACCTGGGTGGTTCAGTTGGTTATGCATCCTACTTTGGCTCAGGTCATGATCTCATGGTTCATGAGTTCGAGCCCTGTGTTGGGGTCTGTGCTGACAGCTCAGAGCCTGGAGCCTGCTTTGGATTCTGTGTCTACCTCTCTTTCTGCCCCTCCCCTGCTCACACTCTGTCTCTGTCTCTCTCTTAAAAATAAACATTAAAAAAAAAAAAAAAAAGAAACAACTACCTTAGTAGAAAGTAGTGATCTATCTCCAAATCACAGGGTGAGTCGTTGCCAAGGTGGTTGGTGTTCAAAGTGATTCAATGGAATATGGAAATAAAATCTAAGTAAGTAGTAAGTAAATCCACTACTTACATTGAGTTTTTTAAATGAGTAGAGGTGGGAAAAAAGGAAGAGAAGAGAAACAGGGTAAGAAGGGAAGCAAAAGAAGAAAGGAGTAGAGGGAGAGTGGAGAAAAAGAGTGAGAAGGAGGCTGAGGGAAAGCAGAAGCATTAGGGGAAAGAAAAAAAAAGGAGGGGTGAAAAGGGGAGCAGACACGGGAGCTAAGTGGTAAGGGGAAGAAGAAAACAAAATTTGTTTAATATCTGGATCAAAAAGAGTACATGTATTTTATTAAAAAAATTTTTTTTTACATTTATTTTTTTTTTTGACAAACAGAGTGAGACAAAGCGTGAATGGGGGAGGGGCAGAGAGAGTAGGAGACACAGAATCTGAAGCAGGCTCCAGGCTCTGAGCAAGCGGTCAGCACAGAGCCTGATGCGGGGCTCGAACCCATTAACTGTGAGATCATGACCTGAGCCGAAGTCGGACACTCAACCGACTGAGCCACCCAGGCGCCCCAAAAGAGTACATGTATTTTAAATAAGTAAGTACACACATTGTTGTTAAGCATAACCAAGCAGGACTTAGTTAAGCATGTTTTGTCACTAGGGTTATATAATAAAAAATCTAGAGGTGACTGTCCCATGGTACTACTTTTAAACAGTCAATTAAAAGGATTTGGCATATTCACCTATATTTTAAATAGCTGTTTTCTATTTTAAAATGCTCAAGTCTTACCTTTTCTGGTCAAGAAATGCTGCTATTTTGTATATTTTGCTAAAGGAAGGATAGCAATGACATGTATAATCAATCACTAAATACTGAATACCAAACTTTTATTTTGATACAAGTTGGAGGGGGAAAAAGTAAAACATCTGGATTTTCTGATCTGTATTTAACATAAATAATCAAAAGGCAAAAACACACTTTAAAATGTCTAAAACATCATTAGCAGTCTCACAGTTAAAAAAAAAACTGGCTTACAAATAAAATACTCATTTTTTATTTCATGCCTCAATTTGGAGACATAAAAAATCATTACTAAAATTTTATCAAGGTAAAAATTCACAGTTCTCACAACTGCAAATATTACTACAAAATACAATAAAAATTCTTCAAATAAAATAGTTTTGCTTTATAATATGCAATAAAAAGCAAAAGTATGGATTTCTAACTGTTAGCATAAAAAAATCATTCTTTGAAATTTGCTATTGCTTACCTGATTGTCTACTTTAAAAATTAACCATAACAAAAAAATTCCAAACTCCATGAACATACATCTACACTAGTTTTAATTACAAAAAAATGAATCTTTAACATATGATGTGGAATTTGCAAAATTAAATTTAATTAAAAAATAAATTACTGATTTATTACATAACATTTTTGTTAAGAATTCTGACCTGCCAAGCTAAACTCTAATAGAAATCATCTACCATGTTCTCACATTACAAAACTTAGTCATAGTTTTAAACTTTGTCGCTAAAAGAATTAGTACATTAAGTATATAAAAGACTTGTACAGAGAAATAGAATTTAGTTCATGACACCATTAGTGCAAAGAAAATTAAAGTTAGAATTTAGACCAGAAGAAAGAAAACAAATGGTGACTTTTAAATACCTCTTCTAGTACTAAGCTACATCAATGATTGGTTTAGAAGAGTTTCTAGGTTCTCAAAGACAGATGAGCATCACATAATCTGGATAAGGCTATATCCAGCCCTACTACTAAGTGAACTACATATTTTAAGTACTCTGTGTTATTTGGCTACCAAGTCCTAATCCAAGGGATTAAATATACAGATGCAGATAATTTTTGGTCACCTTACTTACTTATTTACTTACTTACTTACTTCAGTGACTGGTGAAATACAGTTTATGATGGTACCTCTAAGATTTAAATTTAAGTAATTGTATTTGTATAAACGAAAAACTAAACCTGGTTAAACAATGAACTTATTAGACTTTGAGTAAGGTTCTTTACACATCTGTGCTCAGAAGAACTGGTCGGAATTGAGACATAGTGACTGGTAAGAATATTTTTAATTTTTTACAGGTATTTGGACATTCCATAGCTAGAATTTATTCCTTTTTAACATTCCACATTAATAAGATCAAAGTTTTAAGTAATTTTCTCTTAGAACACATTAAATTAGTTCTGAATTAGTGAACCATTTTTCCTTAATGCTTATCTCAGTAGAGCTCTATCTTATACCCCCCTCTTAGACTTTGAAGGTTTTTCTTTAACTGAATTCAGATATCTGAAGTATATATATTCCCAGGCAAGTTTCATGAGAAGTTAAGTCTTTTTCTTTTTTTTTGTCCATATAAAAAATAAAGCATGAGAAATTACTCTTTAAAAATTAGAAAACAGGTTATAAAAATTAAAATATTTGTTAAAATTTGAAAACTAAGATTAACACACACAGGCTAATAAATTACAAAAAGAAAACTTAACAGAAAGGTAGAAAGCATTATGAAGATTCTTTTCAGGTCAAGATGCAATATATAGAGTTTTACTATTAGAAAGTTTAGAAACAGGAATACAGTTGTTTAAAATATTTACTTTTCCTGGTATTATGAACACTTAGAAATCCAAATCCCCTAATGGCCAGAATCATAGTATGCAAAACATAAAGCAGCCAATTTGAAATGTCTTCCAGTCATTTCAAGCCATAGTCTGATTTACCATGATTAGCACTGACATTTATTTCTACACATTTAAAATTATGTTAAGAGTGTAAGGAATAGATAACATCAAAACAATTTAAGAGCAGATTGTGGTTTCTAAAAGGCTAATCATTGTTTTAAATCAAAAATATGGCTTGATTAAATAAAGGAAATTTCTTAATTTTCTACTGTTAAGTGCAAAACAAAATGGGCCCCTTCAAAAAAACACAAAGCAAGCTGAACTGTAAAAGCCTATTTCTAAAGCTAGTATCTTGCCTGCAAGACTGGGAGGGCTATGAGAACTGATGGCTGAAAGAGCTTTGGTAAAGCCCACACATTCCATGGAGAATACCACTACCTGGTGGGGGCTAGGCATAGCAAAGTGCCTTCCTGCCAAAGAAAGAAGAGAGAATCTGTATTTGGGATAGAACAAAGACCACAGTTACAGTATATTTCAAAACAAATGATAATTTCAATAGTAAAAGATTTAAGAAAATTACATTAGACAGTTCTAATCACTGGTGCATGAGTATCGTAAAGTTTGGAAACTGCACCAGAAACTTCATACTGCGTTTTCACCATAAAACTATTTATTCATGCTTTAAGAAAATGGTCTGTAATAAGAATTTTGTGTGAATAAGTTAAAACGTCATTACGCTTGACAAAGTTATCATTCAGATGAATAAATAAAGTTCCAGTCTTAAAAATAAATAAATAAATAAATGAAACTGATGAAAAACTAACCAGGTAAAGGTTTTGAGTGTGTCTGTTCTTTGCTGGGAACATGCGCACCTCCACCAAACACAGCAGACCACATTTTTTCATTTAGAGGATGGGCCACAATCCGAAATAGTTCATTACTAGAATGTGTCGCCAGGCCATGGATGAAGAGACTAAGATACACTGCTGTGAGAATCTCACAGAGTAAAACTGTAAGCCCTGACTGGGCTTCCTCGCCAGAAGAATTCAAAAGTCGAATTAGGGAAGTTATGCCTAGGACAAACAACAAACATAGCTACTAATGACAATAAATTAAAAAAAAAATCAACTATAAAAAACTTTATTACATCAGAATTAAAAGTTTTTCTTCTGTAGATTCACAGACTAGTAGAGGTTATTACAGTTAATGCACAAACACTGAGATATCTGTTCAACTTAGAGAAATGATGAAGATCTATAAATCTGAAAGACAAAATTTAATTGCCATTACAAATGATCTCCTATTATAACAAAAGTATAAAAAGTGATAACAAAACATTTGAGTTATCTTAGTAAAATGGCTAAGGAAATACCAATGTTAAGTAACTACGTAACTTATAACAAATGGGAAATACTCAAGTGGTATCAATTCTAACAATGTTAACTGTTATGTTAACAGTTATTAACATACAGCAAAACTATGCCAAATGTACTTTTTCCTCATCTAATTCAATAAGGCTGAGAAAAAACTCATATGTATATTTACATATATATTTTATTTACATATAAAAATATATATATACAAATTATTTGTACCTGGCCATTGTGCTGGTGCTGTATTAGGAGTTACTGCTTCGTCTAAGCTTCCTGTTTTCAAAGAATGTCGATGGGGAAGCAATACTGTCTGATACATCATTCCAGTAAACTGATTTGTTTGAAATGAACTACGGGAAGAAAACATTTAAATAAGAATAATTTACAATAACAATATAATAAAACAGTAAACATAACATACAATGATCTAAAATGAATTTCATATGTATTATTTCCATATTTTAGATCTAACTTCTAGGGTATCTTAAATATAAATTTATTAGTTATACTGTTATTACTGATCTAAGTACTGTTATCTATAGTCTAGTGTTATGTTAAAACCAAGTATCCTTTGAGTGTAAACGTGCAAATTTTCTAAATTAAGACACATGTGATGTTTTAAGTATTTAGTGAAAGACACAGAATACATACAAATGAGAAAACTAAATTCCTATTGACCACAAACTACCAACTATTCAATCAAATTTCAAAACAAGATTATCTAGTTGAAAAGAAAGTCAGTGTAGGTTCAGTGTGATATTTAATGGCTAGTCAGCCCTACATCAGGATAGGTTACATCAGGTATATGCACCAGGTACCAGGGATATAATTAAAAATGTGGTTTCTGTCTCCATGAAATTTACAGTCTGGTGGAGGTATCAGACACAAATCATTTTATTATATTGCTTTTAAAGACAAAATCTACGCATACAGGGCTATAAAAGCAAAACAGAGTAACATGGCACACAATTTGGGAAGTCAGGATAAGTTTCTCCAAGTAAATGGCACTTTAAGCTTAAAACTAAGTAAACAGAGGGGCGCCTGGGTGGCTCAGTTGGTTAAGCATCCGACTTTGGCTCAGGTCATAATCTCAAGATTTTTGAGTTTGAGCCCCACATTGGGCTCTGTGCTGACAGCTCAGAGCCTGGAGCCTGCTTCAGATTCTGTCTCCCTCTCTCTCTGCCCCTCCCCCACTCATGCTCTGTCTCTCCCTCTCCCAAAAATCAACATTTAAAAAAAAATTAAACATATACTGATGAAAATAAAGCGACACTCAATGACAAGAAAATGAACTGTTGGAGGACGAAGGCCAAAGATATCAAGTTGAAGCTATCTTGAGAATACATAAGCAGAGTAGTAAGTTTAGACTCTCATGTGAGAATTCAAGCACATAAAACAATCAAAAATCAACACAAAGGAAGAGTAACATCATGTAAGAAACAACAAACTCTGTGAATGACCTGCACCTAAGGAAGCAGATATACCAGAACATTACAGAATGTGCTTTATACTCAGAGAGGTTAAAACAATTAAGAAATAAAGACTGTAAGTTATAAACATAAAAGTGGCTATTAAAATCAACAAGGAGATCTTAAAAATGAAAAACAGAATTTCTAAAACACAAACTCAGATAGGCTAAATAAAAGGACATTGCTGAAGAATGAGTTAGTGTCTGGAAAACGAAGCTAGGATTTCTCCTGAAATGAAGGAAAAATGAATAAAATGAAAGCTAAAACAAAAATAAAAGAAACCTCTATGTTCCAATACCTGTCTAATAAGGAACAAAGAAAAGACAAAATATTTAAAGAAATGAAACAAAACAAAGGATCATAGGAGAAAAAGAAGATGCAAACCAAGAAACAAACTCGTAACCACAGGGAAGGAAGTGATGCTTACTAGAGTGGGGGAGGGGATGGTAATAGGTAATAGGTAATGGGGATTAAGGAGTGCACTTGGCAGGATGAATACCAGATGATGTACAGAAGTGCTGAATCACTATATTGTACACCTGAAACTAATATTACACTGTTTGTTAACTAACTGGAATTTAAATAAAAATCAAAAAAAAAAAAAAAAAAAGAAAGAATTTCAAAGCACTAAGGAAAGATACCTAAGTGTCAAACAGTATGTTTTAAAAGTCTAGCTAAATTAGAGTGAAACTTAGGCTATAAAGAGAAAAATCATAAACACCACATTTTTTTCATTTTATTTTTTCATTTTTATTTAATTTCTTTTTAAATTTACATCCAAGTTAGTTAGCATATGGTGCAACAATGATTTCAGGAGTAGATTCCTTAATGCCCCTTACCCACTTAGCCCATCCCCCCTTCCACAACCCCTCCAATAACCCTCTGTTTGTTCTCCATATTTAAGCATCTTATGTTTTGTCCCCTCCCTGTTTTTATATTATTTTTGCTTCCTTTCCCTTATGTTCATGTGTTTTGTATCTTAAAGTCCTCATATGAGTGAAGTCTTATTTGTCTTTCTCTAATATCGTTTGACATAATACCCTCTAGTGCCATTCACATAGTTGCAAATGGCAAGATTTCATTCTTTTTGATCACTAATACTCTATTGTATATATATATACCACATCTTCTTTATCCATTCATCCATCGATGCATATGTGGGCTCTTTCCCTACTTTGGCTGTTGTGGATAGTGCTGCTATAACCATTGCGGTGCATGTGTCCCTTCGAAACAGCATACCTGTTGCCTTGGATAAATACCTAGTAGTGCAATTGCTGGGTCGTAGGGTAGTTCTAGTTTTAATTTTCTGAGAAACTTCCATACTGTTTTCCAGACTGGCTGCACCAGTTTAAATTCCCACCAGCAGTGCAGAAGAGATTCTCTCTCTCGGCATCCTTGTCAACATCTGTCGTTGCCTGAGTTGTTAATGTTAGCCATCCTGACAAGTGTCAGGTGGTATCTCATTGTGGTTTTGATCTGTATTTCCCTGATGATGAGTGATGTGGAGCATTTTTTCATGTGTCAGTTGGCCACCTGGAAGTCTTCTTTGTACAAGTGTCTATTCATGTCTTTTGCCCATTTCTTCACTGGGTTATTTGTTTTTTGGGTTTTGAGTTTGACAAGTTCTTTACAGATTTTGGATACTAACCCTTTATCTGATATGTTGTTTGCAAATATCCTCTCCTATTCCATCATTGCCTTTTAGTTTTTCTGATTGTTGCCTTCACTGTACAGAAGTTTTTTATTTGGATGAGGTCCCAAGAGTTCATGTTTGCTTTTGTTTCCCTTGCCACTGGAGACGTGTTGAGTAAGAAGTTGCTGCGGCCAAGGTCAAAGAGGTTTTTGCCTGCTTTCTCCTCGAGGATTTTGATAGCTTCCTGTCTAACATTTAGGTCTTTCACCCATTTTGAGTTTGTTTTTGTGTATGGTGTAAGACAGTGGTCCAAGTTCATTCTTCTGCATGTCGTCCAGTTTTCCCAGCACCGCTTGCTAAAGAGACTGTCTTTATTCCATTGGATATTCTTTCCTGCTCTGTCAAAGATTAGTTGGCCATACATTTGTGGGTCCACTTCTGGGTTCTCTATTGTGTTCCACTGATCTGAGTGTCTGTTTTTGTGCCAACATCACTCTTTTTTGAAGTTTATTTGAGAGAGAGTGTGTGAGTGGGGGAGGGGCAGAGAGACAGAGAGAGAGAATCCCAAGCAGGTTCCATGGTGTCAGCACAGAGCCTGACACGGGGCTCGATCCCATGAATCATGAGACCTGAGCCGAAATCAAGAGTTGGTTGCTTAACCAACTAAGCCACCCAGGTGCCCCAACATCATTCTTCTGTGAAATTTTTCTCAATTCCAAGTCACTTACTCCCTCCTTTGGGCTCCCTGAGCCTTTTACTATCTTACATCAAATATACTATAATTGTATGATATCATACATTACACATAACAGTATGTAGTTATATATAATTGCATATAAGGACAATGTAACTATACCATTATACTCATGCCTCAAGTACAATGTCAAGCTATATATATCACTTATCAGCTCACATGTATGTCTTTAACTAGAATGATCTTAAGAAAGGAGAACTTATCTCAGTGCATACTATGACTCCTAAGTTAGTTAAATGAGTTATACTGACAAGGGTCTACTTGGCATTCATTTACCAGAAAGGCATACACCAAAATTTCAAAGCTGGGGAAAAAAGTACTCTTCAGTTCAAATGCTTTCTGTGCTATTTAAAACACTGTCATAAACAGTTTTTCTAAATCTAGAGCATATAAATTCTGAAATGTCATCAGTTACTATAAGCATTCCTCAATTTCACAAAGATATTTACCTGTAGTTATGACTACCACAAAGGCACTGATAAATACAAGCAGAAAGTGAGGCTGCTAAAGTATGCATTACATATACCTGGAAAAAAACCACAAAATTACTTTAAGTATAACTTTTAAAAAATCAAGCTTGTTTCAAGACCAACTATAATAAGCATTATAAAAAAGTGGAAAAAACTATTCTGTCCTTATGAACTATTTCCTTTTTTTCCTTAACATTCATTTATGTTTATACAGGTCTCACTACAGACAAATTAAAAACACTAAGGCTGTGGGCAGATAACATAAAACACACACAGGCTACCTAATTTCTATTTTAAGAGCAAATGGGAAAAGACATTAGCTATTCAGTAGTGCATCAGCCATGTATTAAAAGAAAACCCTATGGGGCACCAGGGTGGCTCAGTTGGTTAAGCATCCAACTTTGGCTCAGGTCATGATCTCTCAGTTCAAGAGTTCAAAGCCCCATGTCGTGCTGTGTGCTGGCAGCTCAGAGCCTGGAGCCTGCTTCAGATTCTGTGTCTCCCTCTCTCTCTGCCCCTCCCCTACTCATGCTCTCTCTCTCTGAAAAATAAACAAACATAAAAAAAAATAAAATAAATAAAAAAAGAAAAAGAAAGCCCTTCAAGACTCAACCTTCTTCAAACAAAATATGTAGAAGCTCAGTCTGGTAAATAACAGTTTACGTATGGATAGGTCACTGAAGAATATGCTACCACATATTCTAGCTACTAGAGAAAGCAAGGAACCTAAAGAGAGGGAAATTATTTAGGGAAAGAAGAAGGTATCAAAGACAGCAACTGAAGGGCAAACATTTGTACTGAGGAAGAGAAGGCTCTAAACATGGCATGACAAGCAGTAAAAGAAGTAGATCTGACAAGCATAATCCAGGTCAGAAAGCAAACTAGATTAGACTATTACAAGACTAAGTTCTTCAAATGGAGGGTTGCTGGAATGGAGGAGAGTGGGGATGCACTAGATGCGTGATGGACATTAAGGAGGGCATTTGTGATGAGCAGTGGGTATTGTATGTAAGTGATCAGTCACTAAATTCGACTCATGAAACCATTATTACACTGTATATCAACTAACTTGGATTTAAATTTAAAAAAAGAGACCAGGTTCTTGATCTAATTATGAAGTAGGACAGTCTTGGATGCAGACAAAAATGGGAGAGTCACAGATTAAAACCAAAATCAAGGATATCATCATATTAAAAGAAGACAACAAAACCCACATATGGGAAATTGCAAAAATGATCAAAATATTTTTAAGTTTCTCCAATCAAAAAGTGGAGTCTATTTCTCTACTTACTGAACCTGGGCTGGCCTTGTGACTTGCTTTGACCAAGAAGGCAAAGCATTATATGATTCTGAACCTAGTCCTCAAAAGGCCTTGCAAATTCTCCTATTGCTGCTCTTTAAACCCTGCAACCACTATGTAAAATAATCTAGGTGGGATGGTTAATTTTATGCATTAACTTAACTGGACCATGGGGTGCCCAGACATTTGGGGAGACATTCTGGGTTATGTCTGTAAGCGTGATGTGGGATGAAATTAACACAGGTAGAAGTGGCAGACTCAGTAAAGCAGACTGCCCTCCCTAATGTAGGCGGGCCTCACCCAATCAGGTGAAGACCTAAACAGAATAAAGCTGAATATAAAGGGAACTTCTGCCTGGCTGTACTGAGCTGGAACACTGGTGTTGTCCTGCCTTTAAACACTTGCTCCTCTTGGGTCTCACGCCTACTGGCTCTCACACTGTACCTTATACTACTACTGGCTTTTCTGGTTGTCAGGTCTCTGGACCCAGACTTGAACTACACAATTGGTCCTGGGTCTCCTCCACCTTGATGACAGCCAATCTTAGGACCTCTCAGCTCCCATAGTTATGTAAGGCAACTGCTCTGTACATATACATACACAAGTCCTATTTGTTCTGTTTTTCTAGAGAACCTAGACCAATACATTAGGCTTGGTTCATAGTGGATGAGACCCGTATGATCCAGATTCTCCTGTCACCCCTGGAAATAGTGTGCCAACCACCCAAAATGCAAATAAGGCCATCCTAATCCAGAATCCAGCCAACGTACCAGCTGATGGAAGACAAATGAAAATATCCAGACATCAGTCAGTCCAGCTGGCCCAAATTAGAACTGAGGAGCCAACCCAATGAATCATGAGCAAAATAAATGATGGCCATTTGAAGTTACTAATGTTTCAGGGTGGCTCTTAAGCAGCAAAAGCTAACTGATATACCAAGTGTAGGCTCATTATTAAAATTAAGTATGTGATACAGTTTAGCTAAAATAAGCAAAATCTCAACAAAATTAAATTCCTTACTGTATCATATACCATGTGGGCATTTATACTAGAGGAGGACAGGAAAAGCAGCAAAATTAAATTACAAGGGTTAAGGTTATCAAAGAGGGTAAGGCTGTAGGCAATATTCAGGCAAGCAGAATATTGAACTGGTATGATATCGCAGCCTGAGAGGTGGGCGAGAACCAGACGACAGACTATTAAGAGAAAAAGAGAAAAGGAGTCCAAACTTGGTCATACTTTAAAGGATTTCAGTATGCTTGGAGAGTAAAGATGAAACATGGAATGTGATATTAACTGTACATAAAGTACAGTGGTGATGATGAAAAGATGATGTGCTTGACTAGATAACCATGTGTACTGATTCAGTAAGTTTGGAGTCAATTTAAGAATCACATATCCTTAAAATACATGTTTTAATATTAATAAAGGAAAACTTTAATTTTATACCATAATACTTAGTTCCTATTTCTAAAAATCAATCAGCTTCTCCCCTAATTGTAATGCTAAAACAATTACTCATGTATCTGCATACACACCTATTACTCTTATCTTAATAAAGTGGCTAAATTAACACTAAATAACTAAATTTAAAACTGAAGTACCCTATTGGGTATGAGAATACAAGTGAGGTCAGCCTGGCCTACAACCCTAAGTTCTCTTTGGTCAAAAAATATAAACTTAGTAATGTGACAATCCGTATGTATAGTCTGATGTTTAAAATTGCTTCTAATAAGTGTTTCTTAACACTTAGCTTTCGGTTTTATCATAATATACAGGTAAGTTAAAAGAATGAACCAAGCATACTTACCTTATTGCTCTGGATGTCAGGATGGGGTGGTGAATCAAAGTTTATTATGGCATGCAGAATATCATGTGTAAGGTTACTAAGGTGCAGTAATGGATTGGCAACTACTGTTTTGGCACTGGCAGTACAAGCAAAGAGGAGGGGTACCGAGGTTTGCTCTGACAGAGGGCTAGGAAATATGGGTTCTGATGTTTCCTTAAAAACAATGGGAAAAAAAAGGTTAATCAACTATTTAAAGTGGTAATTCACTACTTTACTATTTCAGAAGTCTCTTGGAAAAACTTCAGAATAATTCAAAATTAAAAGCATAACAGATTACAGAATTAGGACCTGAGGAGGTCAACATTCCACCAATTATAGAGGAAAATGAGGGGACAATACCCTTTTATCCTAAGGAGAAGTTCATCACCTCACAAGGCACTCACGTAAGAATGCAGAGTATGAATGCAGCAGATCACAGGGCTTGACGGAGAATGATCCTGAAACCATTATACACAAACTACGCTACAAACTCCTAACACAAAACGGTATTCCTTAAAAGCAACCATAATGAAGAAAATCAACAACTTTAAAATCAAAAACCAAAAGAGCAGTATCAAAAACCATTTCTCATGTGTGTACTATTTCAACTGGCCACTGTGTAACTTACATACCTGCTGAGATTCTTGTAAAAGCAAAATCAACTCCATTCTCACAGATGCAAGACCCCCTCCGTGGGACCCATGAAGTATGCAGTAACTCAGAAACATCCTCAAGAGTGACTGATATTTCAAAAGCCACTGTCTTTTTTCCTGAAAATTTTCTCTTAGTTGTTTCACTTTTGTTTGCTGAAGCAAATCTTCAGAATCTTCATTTAATCCAAATCCATCTCCATTTTCGTCCAGGGCAGACTGTAATTCTTCTCCATCTGAACAATAGTCACAGGTCCTCTGAAGAGCTATTACCTCTCTTTCAAGCCAGTGGTAGAGTTGGTAACGCAATTTTCCACCATCTATTTCATAGCCAGTAGATAAAGTACGAAGTTCTACGGTGAGAATCTTTAAACATGCTCTAAATTTTAACTGAACTGCAATTATGTCTTCTGATGGACTCAAAATATCATTTTCATCTAGTGTGCTGAGAGTGTCTGTATAATTAGAACTTGTTTCATCTACTTTTTTCACCGTTTTTCTCTGTAAAGGTTTCAGTTCTTTCATTGAGATAGGGAGATCGTCATTTTCTTCATCGTTATCACTGTCCCATTTTAATTCTAAAGAGTCATCCTGAAATACAACGCTTGGTTGGCTCCAGTCAAAAGAAAGAGTGGAGTTTGACTGCTTCTCTGAGGAACCTTCTGAAGAAGATCCAAAACCATTCATCACTGACTGTGACCAATCAACAGCAGAAGACTTATCTTCCCTTGCATCCAAGTTCACTGGAGAAGAAGGAGAATAGTCTTTACTAGTATCCAGAAAACTCGATGTTCTACAAAAAGGTTTTGTTTTCTTGATGACTTTTGGCATCTTTGATAATACTTCCAAAGCTAACATAGGACAGCCAGCTTTTAAATGAGCACTGGCAGTAGTAAAAAATAATCTTCTTTCACTTAAATTGATTGTTCCTGCCAATCCACTTTTTCCCGTTAAACTCATGTGTGTAGACAATACATCAGATGATCCAAAATGACGTCTCAGCAACAGAGGATGCGTTCTTAGATAATTGTAGAAATTAAAAACTGCAGGATTACAGGCTGACATCATGACTTGATCTGAAAGTAAATTAAGTTTATCAGCTAAGAAAAATTCAAGAGTTGTACTGCAGTCTTTTTCTCTATGGCACCTTTACCCACCTGGTATTTTGAACAGAATTTTACTAAGAGATCACACTCACACATGGCATTGAACAGACAAGAACACGTTTGTCGTGAAAGTGTTTTAACATAAAAGGAGAACGGAGGTTATACTGATTTCCGCCTCTTCAGGTAATAATTTAAGATTATTTGAACATCCACTTACACACCCATAGTTCTTATTCTCCTACTTCCCTCAACATCCCTTCCCAGTCTGCTGTGCTAAATCTTCCTCATCTTCTCTACTTGAGGATGTTAAGAGTATCCTAGAGTTCAGTGCTTGGCTTCTTTTCTGTCTACACTCGCTGAGTGAACTCATACAGTGCCAAGGCTTCAAATACCATCTAGACATTGGTAACTTGCACATCTATTTCAAGCCCAACTTCATCCTGTACATCTAGACTGCTATATCCAAAGGCCTACATTACATTTCCATTTACATGCACATATTCTTTCCTCAAGGTCTCTTTATCTAGTGTGCTCTTAGCCTAAACCACTCTTTATCCAGATAGCTACTAGATAACTCACTCAGGTCTCTGTTCAAAGGTCAGCTTATCAGAGAGGGCTTCTCTATCTAAAACAACACTCCCCCAAACCTGCTCCTGGTTTTCCTCATACCATTTACCTCAAGCTAAAAACCCAGGAGTTATCCTTGACTCTTACTCCCTTCACATCCAATCCTACCTAGTTTACCTGAAAATTATATTCCAAATCCCACCATTTTTCTGAGCCTTCGCTCCTATTATTCCAGTCCAAGCCACTCTTACCTTTTAAAATTTTCTTCTAGAATAGAGAATTTGACTCTAAAAGTATGTGATCATGTATTAATCCCAAATCAAAATACACTTTTGACATGAATATGTGTAGGTATAAAACAGTGACCGGCAAAGGCCTTTTCTTTTCCCCCTTCATTACAGACAAGTCAGTTTGGAAATCTTTAGCTCAGGTGGCCAGGACATTTCAACAACTGAACATGGCTTTCTCACAATTCTCTCACAGTAAGACTCATGATATTCCTCATTAAATGATGCTATGTAAAAACCTATCAACTAAAATCTTTTCCAATTAGTACTTCAAGTGATATGACTGACACCAAGGATACCAGCTATTACAAATAATTCAATTCTACCTATGGAAAAATATTTGAAAAGCATATCCCATCATTTTTATATGATTTCATACAAAGATTCCATTTTATACTAACCTCTAGAAAAGAAGCAAAAGGGATTTCTAAAACAAAAGGAGATCTTAAAAAAAGGTAAATTATAAAAAATTCTCTACCTCACTCATCTCATAAAAAACTAATCCCATCACTTGTCAACTTTCTTTAAAGAATGTATTTTTATTACAAAAATTATAAAACTAATTAACACACAAACTTGCAACTGAGAAAAATGGATTTTCTATCACTACTTTCCTCAAAATTTATATTCAAATATTGATAATATTTATGTCGAATACACTGATTTTATAAAAACAGAAAATCCAAAGTTCTTGGTTTTCAAAGGATTTTTATGAAAAAAAGGATTTTCCTAAAAAAAACCCAAAAAACTGTATATACATAACTCTGTGTCCCCAACTGAATCTTAAAAGTCTTAGACCATGTTTTCAACTTGCTTTGTATTACCCTTAGCACCCAACAGTGTGTTCTGCACCCAGCAAATACTAAAACAACTGTATTATTATCTGTATTATTAACATCTTAGAAATGTAGCTTACCATCATCCTCTCTGACTGGTTGCTTTATTAATGTTTCCAGAGCACCACTATAATCTTCCAAAATCCAATATGCCATACTCCGAAGAAAAGGATCATAATGCATACTTATGTTCAATGAATTGAGTTCACTGACAGGAGAATCAATTCCCAAAACTTTTTTACGTAAAATAGATTTATATGTTGCAGATGTATCAAATTCAGACTCATAGAGTCTTGCTATTACAAGAGCCAACTGAATGTCATTAAGTTTCTCAAGACATACCTTCAAAAAGAGAAATACTGGTTATCAATAAGCAGAAGCATCTTTCATTTTAAGATAAACTCGACTGACTCACTAATAACTAGATGAAAAAAAAGGCACTGTTAGTATCTGAAATTTTTAAAAATATTT
The DNA here is from genome assembly GCF_027475565.1 of Acinonyx jubatus. Classification (NCBI taxonomy): domain Eukaryota; kingdom Metazoa; phylum Chordata; class Mammalia; order Carnivora; family Felidae; genus Acinonyx; species Acinonyx jubatus. The sequence goes on along the minus strand of NC_069380.1, from coordinate 96,542,964 downwards.
ATTCTTGAGAGAGAGGGAGACACAGGGGAGGGGCAGAGAAAGAAGGGAGACACAGAACTGGAAACAGGCTCCAGGCTCTGAGCTGTCAGCACAGAGCCTGAGGCAGGGCTTGAACTGTGAGATTGTGACCTGAGCCGAAGTCAGACACTTAACCAACTGAGCCACCCAGGCACCCCTAGATGATAGGATTTTTAAAAGTCACTATTAAATATTATTATGTATTTATTAGCCTTATGCAATTTCTGCTATTCTTAAATCAAATTAAAAATAAAAATTTAAGCCTACATAAAAAGCTTAAAAGGCTGACAATGCTTCTTTTCATGTTTATTTACTTTTGGGAGAGAGAGAGAGAGACAGAGCGCAAGCAGGGGAGGGGCAGAGAGAGAGGGAGACACAGAATCTGAAGCAGGCTCCAGGCTCTGAGCTGTCAGCACAGAGCCCGACGTGCGAAATCACGTCCCAACACACAAACTGCGAAATCATGATCCAAGCCAAAGTCAGACACCCAACCAACTGAGCCATCCAGGCACCCCAACAATGCTTTTATTAAAAAAGTTTCATCATTACCTCAATTGCATCTCTGAGGCAACCAGCTAAAAGAAAAAATGCTGCAGAATGGTCAAATCTTTGTTTGCCTAACAAAGAAAAGGCATTCTTTAAAGCTGCTTTACGCCATCTCTCATCCTCAAAATTGTGTCCAAAAAACTGTGTCATCTTGGTGTCTTTTTGGGATCTATAAAGAAAAAAAATGTACGAAAATTTTGAAGCACGATGTTTCCACAGTCAGAACCAATTTTATAAAGTCAGCCATTTACAAGTTAAGACTCAAAGGAAACACTTGCCCATGTATGGATTACTATACATCTGCCTGCCCACTGGAGGATTACTGGTGATTCAAAACCTAAGGAATTTATTTATCCTGATTCAAAACAATCCTAAAAGATCTAGTCTCTGAGAAAACTGACTGGTGCCCATGATCTTCCCCTCAAAGTTGTATTCATATAGATTCACCTGGAACAGAGTGTGAAATAAATGATGAACTATTTTTAGTAATCATGTTTATCAAGTCTTGCTGAGAATAAGTAAAAGAGAAAATTCCAAGTGATCCTTGCTCAAGAGTGGGGTCGGGGCCCACAGGAGGAGGGTAGTTTGGCGGGATAGCCTGGTCCATGAATCTGTAATAGGGCAGAGGGTAGATGCCTGTTCCAGATTCCACCAATTCGTCTTCTTCCCCACTACAGAGACAAGTCTTTGGTTTAGTTCTTTGTTCCAAAGAAGTGCCATGAGAAGTTCTTACAATAAATAAGAAAATGGCTTCCTGGACTGATAAACCTAAAACCTAAAGTGATGTCATCAAGATTTTTCTATTCTGGAAAACACTTGGGCTTCTTTCCTATGAATCTCTCCCTAAACACAAAAATAACTAAGAATGTACATGAATCACAATTAACAAGAACAACAAATCTTGACTTTATTTCATACACTTGTTCCTTACGAAAAGTTTTCCATTTTGAAGCAGTTTTCTTACCTACCTATATAAGCCCCAAATCACAGCTTTCTTTCTCATTGCAAGGTAAAAAATGGCAGCATCTAAAGGATCATTCTTTCTATAAAAGGCTGCTTTAGCTACCTATAATTAGAAAATGTTGGTCAAAATTTCACGGAAACAATTTTTAAACAAACAAAATAACTTCTCTCACATACCACACCGACACACATTATTTCAATGACCAATGAATTAAGAAAATATGTGCACGAATGCATGGATGTTTATGTATACATACGCACACATATACACATATTTTACACTTGAACGCGTGCATTTTTTATAATTTCAAAAGTAATTCAGGGTGGTGGCCTCCAAAGACACAGAGAGGTGGGAACACATGGACGATGCTCTTCAGTACAAGCTCCTCAGTACTATTTTACTTTTCCAAGATGTATATACATCATTTTGTAAAAATCAGACACATACTAAGTAAATGTATCAACTACAATGGAAGAATTAGAATATAAACATTAAAATCCTGTATTAATGCGATATTTTGAAATATCATGGCTATTTCAAGGCATTTTACTGATTCACTTAAAAAATAGAAACAAGAAAGGGAGTAAGGAATGTTCTTTAAAGCAATACCTAAAATACATTAATTACTTCATTTTTCTACCACAATAAAATACAACTTACCTTTTCTATGCACTTGCGTAAGGTGCGGGTGTTCCGGACCCACCACCCCACGCCCATGGCTCTCAGTTCCGACCAGGTGGGATCATCTTTCTGCATGGCCGGCAGCATGCTCAGCAGTTCCTCCTCTGCTACCGAGTGAAAAGCCCAGGCAAAATGACTAGTAGACAGGCCTGAATAAATGTCAAAAAATAATGTTCGTGGGAAATATAAACATGTGTATATAATGATGATCAGAAATGCGTGTGCCATATCTGTCATAAGGAAGTCTCAACTCTTTATGGGACTCACAGAAGCACAATTAAGAGTTTAGGGTTGGAGGAAATAGGTTTTTTCTTTCGTTGTTTCTCCTAACAACTCTATCACTTCACTATTTTTTATAATAAGCTCATATTTTCTATAATTAAAACACCTATTTTTAAAAAAAGGTAAGAAAAAATGTTTTATGGAAAATGCTACTTTTCTGATTATTTTTGCTCTCTAGCTATTACCCATGATCTTTCCTTAGAAAATGAGAAACAAATAACGTACTGTTCTATGCTGGAATGACTTATTCACAGCTGATTCTCACTTTCCTTTGGTCAATGTTTGTTTTGTGGATTGAATACCATGGAATTAAAACAGCATCAAGTAGATAGGACACCTCCCTGAAAAGAACTTAACAGGGTAGACTCTGGAATCAGATGATACAATAAACCCAGATCTATCCCTAACTATGTAACTGTGGACAAATTACTTCGACTCCTGATTGTTCAACTGCCTCATTTATAAAATGTGAATAATCACAGCACTACCTTATTACATTGTTGTGAGGATTAAAATACCAGAGTTTAAGCATTTAGAATAGAATCTTAAAGCATTTAAAATATCAGAGTTAAGGCATTTAGAATAATAACTATTATTACCCCTTATCACCACATTAGTCAGACACTTTTTTATGTACACAGTATCATTTACATCAGCAATTCTCTTAACCTACTGGCCCCTACATTTGGGGCTTACTGTTCAGCTTCCATTTGGTCTCTTCACAGAGTTCATTTTCTTTGGTATTTCTGGGTGAAGTACATGCTTAATTATAAGATGTGGCTTTGAACATATATGAACTCAAAATTTTAATCTGATAGCAAATGCCAAGGAATCTGAAATGCCCACTATACTTTCTTTCCTTGGAAAGAAATATAGAAATTAAAAAAAAGAAAAACACCTATGCAGTAAATGGACTGCTATTCTGAACTGTTTTTAGATGTCTATTATCTCTCAACTAAGTTCAATAATATTTCACAAATAATTAAACGATTAGACTTAGAATTTTAGTACTTTTCCAAAGCTAAATACAAAATGAAGGGAAGGAGGGAGCAGAAAGACAGAAAGAAAGGAAAAGAGAAAGCAAGAGACAGACAGACATCAATAAGAAGAGGCTAACCTCTGTCCCAATAACACTGTTTAACCCTGTAGCTCCAATAATGCTGGAACCCAGCTGCACCTCTGAACTTCCAGGGCAGTAAGCCAAGAAATACCCTGTTTTAAGTTACCTTAAACTTAAGTCAAATATTTCTGTTAATTTAAGGCCTAAGGTATATGAGAGTATCTGAAAGGTTAATAAACTAACATCTGAAATACACATTAATATTAACAGTAGTTTTGGGGTGAGTGAATTTTCCCTTTCTATGTTCTATACTCTTTACGTAACACAATTAAAAACTATTATTTCTGGAACAAAAATGTTACTCAAATTTTGGGTAGAAAACTCAACTTTGATAAATGTTAAATAGAGCAAAGAAAAAAATCTAAACAAGTTGAAGAGAATAAAACAGTATTAATTGGTCTTAAATGTATGACACATTTGAAAATGTAACACAGATTATGTAACTGCCCAATACCCATTTCTTCATTAAGTCTTTCCATCTACCAAAAAAATTCCAGTATTTTAAGAAATAAAGAAATTAAGAAAAGAAATTAATAAAGAAATTAAGAAAATTAAATGGAAATAAATATTTTACAAGTAAGTTAAGGACACTTAAAATGTGTCAAATTTGTCATTGTCATATCTGGGCAAAATGTTCTCAAGCCTCTCTACTTTTACTCTCTTTCCTTTTAATAGATTACTACCAAAATCACCTTGGTGAAGGAGCTGAGCTCGGTAAGCTGGAAGGGAAGTTGTCAGGAACGTATGCAGTCGAACAGCTAAAAGAAATTTTAACCCACATTCATCGAGAGTTTCTCCACCTATGAACAACAAAAACAGTAACAAAGTATTTACTTTTTTGTATTTAAAAGAAAACCATTTCATGAGCAAACTCCAAGTAAATGTTAATAATTCTGGCATGTGGCATATGTCACAGCACCAAATACAGGAACAAAACATTCTGAAACCAACAAAAGTTACCGGTCTAATTATTATCTAATATTTCCTTTGTCTACACAAACAAACATCATAGACCAAAGTAGTATAGTTAAATATTTTGAAAAATATTAAAGAGAATGAATTGACTCGGGGTTAGCGATATTTTTCATAACTCAACCTCCTCCCATCTGATCTTGTTTAAATTAAAATGTAACTAAATTTTAAAATAGTTTAACCTTCACTCTGCAATTCCATGTTGATTCAAGCCATAGACCCATCCCAATAATCAACTGCTAACACAGGAAAAAATAGTTACATATTTTCCTTTGAAACACAGTTCAAGGGGTGCATCCTACTGACCTATGCACAAGGCCAGACTTGTTAATTTCAAATCTTACTGAGATCTGATGTGAATTCTACCTTCCAATTTTTTTTTTTTTTATAACTCAGATTAAGAAGAAAAAAATGCTCTCTGGGTGACGAAAAGACCTAATTTTATTATACTTATTTTTGTTATGCTAAGCAGGAGTATACATTACTGCTAATTTTAAAGAACCTCAATATTTTAAAAACCCATTAACAGGGGCACCTGGCTGGCTCACTCGGTTAAGTATCCAATTTATGGGTTTCTGCCCAGGTCAGGATCTCAAGGTCTGTGGGATTGAGCCCCGCATCAGGCTCCACAATGATAGCATGGAGCATGCTGGGGACTCTCTCCCTCTCTCTCCCTCTCTCTCCCTGCCCCTCAACCTCTCTACATGCATGCAAACTCTCTTTTAAACTTAAAAAAAAAAAAAATTAACAGTGATTACAACAGGAGAAAAAGCAGAAAGCACCTTTTACTTTCAGGTATTTAAAGTGATTATTTATTTATTTATTTATTTATTTATTTATTTATTTTTGAGACAAAGAGAGACAGAGCATGAATGGGGGAGGGGCAGAGAGAGAGAGGGAGACACAGAATCGGAAGCAGGCTCCAGGCTCCGAGCCATCAGCCCAGAGCCCCACGCGGGGCTCGAACTCACGGACCGTGAGATCGAGACCTGAGCTGAAGTCGGCCACTTAACCGACTGAGCCACCCAGGTGCCCCTAAAGTGATTATTTAATAAGAAGGTTAACTTTTGCCAAACTCAAAAGGATTCGATTGGATCTTTAACATTATTAAGCAGACATCAGGTAAAAATGACTGGCATAGTGACTCTCTGCATACTCTCTCAAAGTACTATGATTTACGGAAAAATAGTATCTATTAAAGTTAAAACTATCATGAAGGTATAGTAATAATGATTTTAAAAACCGTCATGGGCATAATTTTTATAAAAATTACTTAAGATTATTTTCTGCATAAGTAAGTAGAACGGTGACCAGCTGTTCTGCCACTCCCATATCTAGTTTAGTTTTACCTTGGCTTCTGTCTCTGCTTTCTCCGATATCAGTGCTGGTAGTTGCGATTGTGTCTGCTAAGGCCATCAAAGACATCTGCTCCATCCGGCTGAGTCCTGGTAAACTAGAATGAAGTAAGTGGCCAGAGAGAACCTGAGCGTGCTCAGGACCAAAGTAAGTTGGACTGTATTGTGAAAGGTCGATAACCCTGGGCTTTGTGTTTTCTTCATCTGTCTCTAACATGTGATTATCAGTCATTAAAGTTGGGATATGAAAAAGCTCATCATAACTTTCTTTTGACAACTGGTTTGAGTTATTTAAAGTACTTTGATTACTAGATTTCTCTAAAGACGCATAACAGCTATCGTCATCTGCTGCAAGTAAGGCATATAAAGGAAGCGGAGGGACAGAATCTATTTCTGTATAATCTGTATTTTCACTTTTGTTGAAAGCCTGGGGATCTCTGGTAGTGCTTCCACTAGCACTGATGGTGAGAGATCTAAGGCGGCGCTCGTGGTTGGATTCGGCTTCATTCAGAGCCACAACCTCTCCAGCAATGCACTTGACAAGGTGCGACAAGATGGCCTTTGCTCTCCGAACTTTGCCAAGGTCCATGAGTTCTAAAAGCTGCAAAGGATGGTACTGAGGTAAAGTTGGGGAAAGAACATGAGCTGCTTCAAAAAGACCTGAATCTTCTGTGTCCACAGAAGGATCAAAGGCAGTTCTCTTTCCACAGATTTTCTGTGCAAGACTGGTCATGGATCGAGTCAGAGTTTTCTTTGGAGGATGTAATCCAGAACTTGATGAGTTACTCTGTTTTATTAAACTTATTATAGATGGAGTGCTCCCATTGTAGGACTCTGTGACAACGGGTTCTTGTTTAGAAGACGGCTGCCACTGGGAATATACATGCATTTCACAGTCCATGCCTACCACCAGGATGCCATCCCGGACCCATGACAAAGAAACAGGAAAAGGTGGAGAGCCTTCTACTGAAGAAACCAAATCCATACTTCTTAATAGCACAAATTTAGAAAGAGGCACAGCTTTAGTGCTTTCCCAGAGAGGAAATGTGAGGCTTTCCTTACCAGCCTGTTCTTGTACCTTGCCAGCCAGGGGTCCATACATAAAAAGTTTTGATCCAATTCCTACAGTGAGGATATGAGAACCATCCTCTCTGGACATCCAATCTAAGTGAACTAAATGCTTTGTGTTGGATGTGATACTCTCTTTACTGGAGAAATACACCTCTTGCTTATTGTAAGCCACTAAGTTGCTATCAATACTAATGCCAGAATCTAACACTGTATTTAATTCGTCTAAATGAATTGTCTGTTCAAGGACCCAACAGGAACCTCCTGTAGACTCACATTCAAAAATGCTTACATGCATCAAAAAGTCCTGAGAAGACCTACTATTAGATGCAGGCTGCTTATAGGCTACTGCTAACCGATTTGTATGTGCACAGCTAACTTCTACAGGCCTACCAGGGACGGTTATACTACTATTGCTATGAAGTCCATCCTCAATAAGTAACGGCCATTCTTCCCAAATGTATACAAGATCCATTTTTCCATTCTTCAATGTGGCAGATTCTCCATCTGTTACTCTGCATCTCCAGAATCTTACTTTCTCATCCGAGCACGAAGTTGCCAATAAATAAGGAGCACTGCACACAGGATATATGGAAGAAGAACTCAGATGTCCTAAAACAAAAATGATCTATTAACAAAATGTCAAATTGGATAAGTATTTCTGTTTTCATGTACTAAAGGTTTTAGTCTTTGTACAAACTCCTGTTAACAACGTGACGGTCTATACTCAGTTTAAGAGTCAACAAGATCAGTAAAATGCTTTTAAAGATGTCAAAAAGGTATACATAAAGGGCAATATTACCAAAACCGAGAACTGGAAGAGAACTCTGAGGTGGTCTGCTTCAATTCCTACATTTAATAGGTAAGGACCTTTGACCAAACATGTGATGTATCTTACACTAAATCAAACACAAGCTAGAATGACACAGAGTTAGAAAACCTGAATTCTAATGCTGGTTCTCAAGCCAGTAGTCTCTCTGCTCATTTTATATATTAATATGCATCTCATTTTAAAGATACCAATATATTTTTAAAACTGTGTCAACATTTCCTGGCTCCTTCTCTTTCATCTTTTTCAATACAATTTTGTAAGCAGCCCATGCTTACTGAAGTACTAGGTGAGCCCTCCGTAACTGATGTCTATGTGACATTATTAATGCTGAGAAGATTCTTAAGTGGGACAAAACATTTGCCATCCTTAATGTAATGACACACTTTTAATTTCCTAAACCACTGGCAAACTTCTTTTTCTTCAAGATGGCAGTGACTATTTTAGGTTCCTAGCCACAGGGTCTCTGATGCATCTATTCCACTCTAGGAGTCTAGAGCAAAAGCAGGTATACACAAAAAGTAGACAAATACGAGTGGCTATGTCCAATCAAACTTATTTACAAAACAGGTAGGTAGCCCGTAGTTTGCTAACCCATGAACTAATTACAACATAGAAATGCTATATAGGATATCTATCATATCTTAAAAGTATTTCAACATAATTTTAATAAAGTTTTTTTTAAGTCCTCAAGGAGGATAGCAGTGTTGTGAAAGGACACAATTAGCATTGTCCGTTGGTATCTCTGAGCTGAGTAGAGAGTAGCTGACCTTCTTAATAGTCTTGATATTAAAAAAAAAAAAATTAAGACTAGGAAAAATGCTTTTTCTCTATGCTATTTTTTGCCAAACAAAACGAATTTCTCCTTTTTCGCTAGAACTCCTACTCTTCTGCCAAACTCAACTTGGGCCAAAGTTAAATAAGAGGGCTGTTTTTAGAAATATTTCTCTTAGATTTCCCATATTATTTTAATTGGAGTTCAGCAGTGAAGATCCAACTATTCTGGCTAAGGGAACAGTTCTTAAAATTGTGTCTATACAAACATCATTCTTTTTCAAACTTTTTCTTTGCATTAATGCTTCTTTCAGTAAAATATATGAAGAAACAAAATTAAAAGTTATTAGAACAATGTTAATACCCCAGCTCCTAACTTCACCAATTAGAAAAGTACTTGATAATGACATGGCAAACTGCAAAGCATTCCAAGTCATCAGTTCAAAAAATGACAGAGAAGTAGAAAAGACCAAATGCACACTGTGACTATGAAACTCAAAGAAGTGGGTAATAAAAGGTGATTTTGTCTTGGTTTTCCTGATACCCTAGAATCGTGGTTCTTCATCTATTGTATGAATTAGAATCACCTGGGACCCTTGTTGAAACAGCCTGTGAGGTGCACCAGCATTTGTGATTCAGTACACCTGGGAGGGTGTAGACCAAGAATTTTTATTTCTAACAAGTTCCCAGATAATGCTGATGCTGCTGGTCTGGAGATCACATTTTGAGAACCACTGCTCTAGATTAAAGATGATAAATATTACGAGGAACGACCCATTCAAAATCCCTCAGAGCACACAGCTCCAGGCAGCCATGACCAACATTATCAAAGTTGGCAAATAAGGCACAAACTTGTTACTATCTCTGCCCTGGAAACGCTCAGTTTTTCTTCATAAAGACGTCATGAAAATTTGTTTTGGAAATCACTACTTAATGCTACAACTCGCTGACAAATGTCAGACATCTGAAAACATAACGAGAACGTAAGTTTTCAGTTTAAGGTAAAGAGAGTGTTTCCATTTCTGCTTCCATGTGCATTTAAGAACAGGTAGCTATGCCTCTTTTTATATATATATATATTTTTAAACGTTTATTTATTTTGGGGACAGAGAGAGACAGAGCATGAACGGGGGAGGGGCAGAGAGAGAGGGAGACACAGAATCGGAAACAGGCTCCAGGCTCCGAGCCATCAGCCCAGAGCCTGACGCGGGGCTAGAACTCCCGGACCGCGAGATCATGACCTGGCTGAAGTCGGACGCTTAACTGACTGCGCCACCCAGGTGCCCCTCTCTTTTTAAATACCTTACTGAATATTCATAGATTCCAAAGTTTGAGTAGTCTCTTTTTACAAACTTTACAAACCTGCTGATGGCTTAACACTTATTATCTCAACTCCTTCTGGCAAATTCAATTCTTGGCTATAAACCATTTCTGAAGACAGAGTTAACTTGCTGGTACTCTGGAGATTTGCTCTGCAAGCCTGATACTTCTGTGAAAAAGGAGACAGGATCTTCTCTGGAGAAGATGAATAATGTTCTTCTGGTTGCCAAACTGCTTCAGTTATTTTTGTATCTACTTTTTCATCTATAAAACATAAGAAAAGAACCAAAAACCAGGGGGAAAGGGGGAATCCCTGTATTAAAATTACTACATTTTATAATCCAAAAGCCTTATAAAAGATTTTAAAACATACTAATATGATTTTTTACAATAAGAAAATGAGAGAATCAGTTTGCTTTTTAAATTAATTGAATAAACTACAGTTACCTTCACTCAATAAGAATACCTTTAAAAAACATGCAGTGAACGATCTAACCACATATAATTTGTTAATTTAAGCCTAAAGTTAAAAAAAAAATTAAAAAGACTCACCTAATGAGACAGGAATAGACTTTAAATGTAAATTCCACATGTGTAACAATGATTGGTTGTCTTGGGTGCACTCTATTACAATTAGGTAGAATTTCTCAGAAAATCCATTAGGTGAGCTGCCTGTTGGTATTAATAATTTTCACTATTAACATGAATAAATGAGACAACTTATTAAATACACCAAGTTAAAATAAGTGAATTAAAAAAAAAATTAAAACCCTTACCTAAAATTCTACGTAGAAAGTAACATTATAGAGTGCAATCAACTTTTTTACCACATGAATTTGTATCAACTTGAAATTTTAACAATTATATGTATGCTATGCTTAAATTTCATCTTTGAATTGACAGGCTTAAAAAATCACATATCACAGTCATCACTGTCACATCATTCACATAGGTTACACTATAATAAGGAAATTTCTGAACAGAGACACTGTGACATATACTTTAAATGAATACATCATGGGGTGCCTGGGTGGCTCAGTCAGTTAAGCATCAGACTTCAGCTCAAGTCATCATCTCACAGTTCCTAGGTTTCAGACCTGCACCGGGCTCTGTGCTAACAGCTGGGAGCCTGCAGCCTGCTTCAGATTCTGTGTCTCCCTCTCCTCTGCCCCTCCCCTGCTTGTGCTCTGTCTCGCTCTCTCTCTCAAAATCAAATAAACATAAAAAAAATTTTTTTTAATGAGCACTACTACCATGATTAAAATTGTGTTGCCAAACACAATTCAAAGTAAATAACTTCCATAATGGAATGATCTATTAATGATGTTTATCTAAGAACCAAACCAAAAAAAAGTATTTATTTAGTTATTCATCATATTATTTAAGAACATTTTTCTTGGTCAAAACTCCATGATTTAAGCAGCGCATAAGCTGCTCAAAATAAACCAAAAAACTGCAACTAAAATATAAAATCAGTGACTCATTATTAACTGAAATAAAATGGACCTGGTTTAAATTTTATCCAAGTCTTCTTGGTTACAAGCTAATCTTATGTACAAAATCATGTAAAGAAAAATTATAGAAACTATATAAACCATACAGCATATAAAAATCAGGAAAAAAACCACACACAAATCTTATTGTGTTACAAGACTAAATGAAAAGGTAGCTTTGGTAACGTGTTCCAGGTGAGTTAGGCATTTAAAGCACAAGAATTTAGGGGAGGGAAAGGATAAGGGATAATAACTAAAGACAAAAGATCAGAGATCAATCTATTTCTGATAATTTTACTAACAAGAAAGAATGTCCTATTAATGAAAGTATCTGTGAAATATTTCTTCTCTTCTTAACATTACAGCAAAATAAGATGAACATTTTGGGTGTTTTCTAGAAAACTACAATAATGAAGATAATAGCTTTTGAGTAAAAGTAGAATTCCCTGAATATTTTAAGAAAAACTAGAAAAAAGACTTAAATAGAAAGCAAAAGTTAAAAATTAAAGACTCATAGAAAAGAAAATGCTGGAATAGATTAAGATCACAACAAACTCAACCTTAAGCATAAGAGAGTAATTTCTTTTAAAAACCTTAGAGAGATTTGGATCGTTACAATATTAATGTTATTAATATTTTAAGATATGAAAGGAATCAAAAAGAACATTTTGTTGATATAAATAACCCTTTATCTTGTACCTGACATCTTTATTTACCAATTTTAGTATCTTTCTATCCTTATATTCAGAACTTACCAAAGCACTGTGTTGTTGCACAGTTCATGAATTCTCAGAGAAAATGACAGACTAAGTGAAAACAGTGGTAAGAAACTAGATATTCGACATAACGGTGCAAAACTCAAAAGAAAAGGAAAATGGAAAAAGGTAGAATTAAGAAATAATGCACAAGAGGAATAAGACAAATAATCAGGAACAAATATAAAATGAAAATAATATTACTTGAGGCTTAATAATGGACTTTAAAAAGCAACAGGCACAAAAAACCAAAACCAACCAACAAACAAAAAACCCGGAAAACAAAAGCAGCAGGCACAAGCTGTATCTATGGTTCATGTGTAAGGAAAGTCATTTCTGAGTTTGGTTTGGCTCCGTACGTGAAACTGATGACCAAGAGATTTTAGTTTCATTTTGTTCTATTTTCCTTTACGCAAAGTAACAGTTAATTCTGAGTGTAGGAGTTTAATATAATTTTTTTAAATGTTTAACTTGAAAGTATTAAGGCAGTCTTTATAATTTGAAGTTTTAAGCTACTGCTTTAAAATTTTTTGTTTTAATGTTTATTTTTGAGGGAAAGGGGCAGAGAGAGAGGGAGACAGGGAATCCAAAGCAGGCTCTGTGCTTTTTTAATGCAAAGTCCAATGTGGCGTTTGAACTCACCACCATGAGATCATGACCCGAGCCAAAGGACGATCAACCAACTGAGCCACCCCAGGCTTCCCTACACTACTGCTTTAAACTGTAGGTTTCTAAAAGGTCAGGTGTCCCTATTACCCAAATTGCTGGTGGAGGACCCTGTCCATGCAAAGAGTACTCATACATTTATCATAAAAAACATTTCTATTATGCTTTTTAAAAAATGTAATTGACAAACCCCTTTAATGTTTTCATGTTTATATCCAGGTTTAAGAATTTAAAAATACTGGTATTTTTTTTTATTTAAAGAAAAAATTTTTTTAATGTTTGTTTATTTTTGAGACAGAGAGAGACAGAGCATGAACAGGGGAGGGGCAGAGAGAGAAGGAGACACAGAATCCGAAACGGGCTCCAGGCTCTGAGCTGTCAGCACAGAGCCCGACGCAGGGCTTGAACTCACGGACCGTGAGATCATGACCTGAGCCGAAGTCAGACGCTCAACCAACTGAGCCACCCAGGCGCCCCAAAAATACTGGTATTTATATGCTAAATAATATCAGAAACCTACATAGGAAAATTTTAAGTTCACACAGATGGTATGAAATACTGTATCAACTTATCTTCATTAACTGCTTAATATACTCTACATAATATTTCTCACTACATAAAAAAATTATTCTTTACCTGCATCAGACAATATTCTGTCTTTTCCCAGACTTTTCTTCTCGAGGTTATTCAAAATGAAATCTTCTTGAAAAACATGAAGCAGCTGGGTTTTTCTGCCTTGCTGAATGTAAATAAATACCAACATATATAAGTTGACATATGTGTTATTTACCTAATGCTAAGTGGCCAGAAGAATAATACTTACAAGTTTGGTAATGGGATCTAATGCGATAATGCATCCTGGCCTGGCAGTTGACTGCTGACTTACTATGTTAAACACTTCACCAACATATTTCTGTTTAAAAAAAAAAAAAAATGGATATCTCCTTTATTAAACAATTAAATTAAAAAATAATTAATAATTAACATGAAATTTCAGGCATAGTAGAGAAATAAGTTCAAGTGGGGCTAAATAAGTCCCTAAGTTGCTCTCATCATAAACATTCTGGGACTTTACCTTACCTAATTATGTTGGAATGAATAAGAATTATGGCTCAGTTGGTACAGAGAAAAACAAAAGCAGTGTGCGGTGACTGCTAGAGGAAAGAATATTTCACATCTATAAATATGAAGGACTGACTTCAATCTCATGGAAATATTCTAAGAATCAATGCTTTTCGGGCATTAATTAAAAAAAAATTTTTTTTTTTTTAACGTTTATATATTACTGAGAGACCAAAAGAGACAGAGCCTGAGCATGGGAGGGGCAAAGAGAGAGGGAGACACAGAATCCGAAGCAGGCTCCAGGCCATGAGCTGTCAGAACAGAGCCCGACGCGGGGTTCGAACTCACAAACCGCGAGATCATGACCTGAGCTGAAGTCGGACGCTTAACCAACTGAGCCACCCAGGTGTCCCTTCGGGGATTAATTTTGAGGTAAGGAAGATGGAGCTAAAGAAACAAGCTGATATATTATGTCTATATGCTGATTTCTCAAGCTACTTATGTCCTGACTACTCTAGTCAAGGTCACATTGTTAAATCTGATCTTCAACACACGTAATCTATGAGCAGCATTTGATTCTGGTGATCACTGCCTTCTTGAACTGTCTTCACTCGGCTTCCACTATACACCACATTTACCCTACTTTCAACAATGGCATGCTCCAGGGTTCAATCCTATCACTTCTCCTTTTCTTCAGGGATCTCATTCAGCTCCATGCTTTTAAATTTATATTCTGACAACTACTCATTTTATATCTTCAGACTGGGCTTCCCTCTAAACTATAGACTAGCTTACTAGGTCTCCTAGGTGTCAAACAGTCATCTCAACATTAACATGTCCAACACCAGCCTCTCAAAAATCCATGCTCTTCAAAATCTGCTACTTATACATTCTTCTCAACTCAAGGTCATTGTATTCTTCCTTGTGCTCACACACAAATGTGGGGCATCATCCTCTTTTGCTCATACAAGCCCCAATCGAGTTCAATCTTGCCTATTTGATGTTCAAACCACATCCAGATTTGTCCTTTTTTTTAAATATAATTTCTTGTCAAACTGGTTTCCATACAACACCCAGTGCTCATCCCAACAACTGCCCTCTTCCCTATCACCCACTTTCACCTCCCCTGTACCCCCCAACAACCCTGTTTGTTCTCAGAATTTAAGAGTCTCTTACGGTTTGCCTCCCTCCCTCTCTGTAACTTTTTTTTCCCCTTCCCCTCCCCCCTGGTCTTCTGTTGAGTTTCTCAGGATCCACATATGAGTGACAACATATGGTATCTGTCTTTCTTTGCCTGGCTTATTTCACTTAGCATAATACCCTCCCGTTGTTGCAAATGTCCAGATTTCATTCCTTCTCATTGCCAAGTAGTATTCCTTTGTATACATAAACCACATCTTCTTTATCCATTCGTCAGTTGATGGACATTTAGGCTTTTTCCATGATTTGGTTATTGTTGAAAGTGCTGTTATAAACATTGAGGTACATGTACCCCTATGCATCAGCACTTCTGTATCTTTGGGTAGATTCCTAGCAGTGCTATTGCTGGGTCATAGGGTAGTTCTACTTTTAATTTTTTGAGGAACCTCCACACTGTTAAGATTTGTCCAAATCTTACCATCTTTATCACTACCACTTGCTACCATTACAAGCCGCTTTGAGACTGTCTCTTGGACTACTATAAAGATTCTTGGATTGGCCTTTCTGATTCCACTTCTGCTCCCATGTCTAATGTGTACAACAGCAAGAGAAATCCTTTCAAAACCTAAGTGAGATCATATCAACCTGTCAATGGTTTCCATGTTCTTCAGATTAAAAGCCAAAGTTACCAAAATGGGCCATACAGCCCATTGTATGATCTGGCCAGGCTGATTTTCCAACTTTATCCCTGACTACGTTCCACATCACTTACTCCGCTCCAGTCACAATATCCTCCTTGCTGCTCCTGTACATACCAAACATGCTCTGACCTCAGCATCTTTGCACTAGCTGTTCCTCTTCCTAACATACTCTTTCTCTAAATATTCACATAGCTAGCTTCTTCATCTCCATTAGATCCTTTCTCAAACGGTACCTTCTCTGTGAGGCTTATCCTGACCGGCCCCTTATTTGGCATTCTCCACTACTTCTGCAACATGGTTTCTCTCCACAGTATTTATTAATATATTTTTACCATTTTTCCTATAGCCCTTCACTAGAATGTAAGCTCAGATTTTTGTCTGCTCTCTTCACATCTAAATTCCCAGCATTTAAATAATACCTGAAAAATAGAAGGCCCTCAATAAATATGCGTGTTTCTCCTATAACACTCTTGTATGTGTTTTGAAAAACCCTGCATTCTGAAAAACCACACATTAAAAATAGGAAAAAAACAGGATTGGAGCAGACCAGTGACACTATGCAATTATATAACTAAAACATTAACAAAAACGTTAACTGGTAGCTGAGGAGATGGCTTGAATTCCCTGAACAATAAACTCAGTGAGGTTGAAGGTTACCTCAGGGTTCATTTAAAAACACCAAAGCCAAGAGTGGAAATGCTGGCTTGCTGGTGGGTTGCTATTAGCTGTGTAGAGGAAGAAGCACCGCCTATCATAAGACAAAGGCTTTGTGAGGAGTTGAAAGGACAATAACTGAACTGCAACGAAGTTGAGAGCTTTTTTCTTTCATGGTTTAAGATTAAAATTCTACTGCTGCTACTCCAGCTCCCAGTGTCTTGAAAACACTACAGGTGAATCAACATAACTTCCACATTTATCCTGCCAGTCATCCTCATTCATTTCTGAGCAAAGAAGTATTAGAGAAACACATATTGTAGGAAACCAGACTTTACTTTTGGAATGAATAAAAGAAATGGTTTCTTTTTAAAGAAGCTAAGAATCACTATAATGGTACCTTACAAATGTGAAAAAAATGAAATAACTAGAAAATATACATCTATTTACTACAAATTATAGGTCACAATTCTAGAACATGCCCAATAAATATAAATTACTTATCTAAAAACATCATACTATACACTTAATTTTAAAAGCCATTTACTTACAGAAATTTCAGGATTGGAAAGCTCATATAGAAGTTTCTTGGCATCAATAACAGCTTCATATAATCTCAGATACTGCCCATCACTTGCTACAAAGCATGCACTAGGAGAGTTGCAGTATGCACCTAGAAAGTATTTACGGACACTTACAATTTAACCCTTAAATAATAATGTCAGAAAATCTAAATCTCTTAAATAAGAATTAGAAAGCTCACCTAGACAGTAGCTGGGTATAAGAGTGGGCAGCCACGCCACATTGGAAAATGCAGAAACATGTAGAGAATTAATCCGGGCCAGTTCAGAAACACCTCCAGAAAAAGACAATGGCCCAACGGGATCAACCCTCCAAAGAATAAGCTCACTATAAACTGCATTGGGATCCTGAAATGTCACATCAACGCTGCTTTTATTCTGTTGTGCCAAAGAACATTCTTCAATATTTACGGGATCATGAGGTTGCTTTTGGTTATCGACATCCGGTGTCCTTAGTGCATTATGGTGTGACGTCGTCAGCAGTAATGGTAATACTGAATGGCAAGCTAAATCGTTAAGATGAAACCGATGACCACAATATCTGGATTTATGAGAAATACTGAGAACTGTAGAAAAAGCAGATTCTTCAGCAAAACTGACCAGCCACTGATTCAGAGAACCATCAGCATGCTTTGAAATCATCATAACATTAGGGGTAAAAATACTTAATTTTAAACTATTAGTTGATTTACTGTGACCAGAGGAGATTAGCATTGATGTGGACCGCGTGAGACTAGAAGGTTTTTGTTTTCCTTGCTGAATAGCCAAGTCAACATTCTTGGTGCAGGCATACATCACTATGCTTTTACAGAGAGAGTTTGCATCACCTGTGGGGAAAGCTACAGGAATTCTGGAAACAAAGGACACCTAGAATTAAGAAAGCAAGCATTAGAACACATGAAATAATAAAAAGAGGTATTACAAAACAGTACCCACATTTAACAAGAAGTAACTCTCCAGAGATCGTAATAATAGTACCTGGACTTGACGAAACATACCAGGCTGGTATTCGTCCAGCCAATCCACATGCCAAACCAGCAAAGAACCATCCATGGGATGAATACTGAATAGCATGTCTGCATTTTTACTCCATTCAGACAGAAGTACTTCAATCTGATGATCAATGGCAGTGGAGGGTAATGGTACAAAACTTGAATTTGGTACCATTTTATCACTGCCCAATTCCTTTTTTTCATGATTTGCTTTCAGATCATCAACACCATCATCCATTTCTATGAGCAAAAGAATTCATGACCCAGTAAGTACAATTAAGCTATTACTATAAATTAAGAAACACCCTTGTAAATACATTCAAGATTAAAAACATAACGGCTTTCCTATAAACAAGAAAGTGGCTCCTTTTTAAAAATAACTTTGCTCCAGGAATATAAGACCATTAGAGTTAATTCTAGAGGGCCTATAGGACTGACTCAGTGGATTAATGGTAGAGTACTAATACTGGACTAGAAAATAGCGAAACTGGTTGTACCACAGTTTACTCAGAAGTAAAACATACTACTTGTCTGGACCTTAGTTTTTCTCACAGTAAAATCACGGAGTTAGAACTGGGGATATAATTCTGGGCTGAAATATATTATTGGAATGCAATTTGTATTTTCTTCATAATATTAGATTTTTAAAAACATGAGTCCACTGTACTAGTGATGCTCTAGGTGTATACACTCATAACTGATAGGACACCTTAAAGAAACTATTTTAAAGGAATACACTTAAAGTGCAATTTCCAGATCTCCTTCAATAACACAGGTAACTAAAACTGCTATACTGAACTATTAAAACAGGTACATATGCATATTGTGACCTCTATTTCAAAAATCCTGGCCTCTACTCTTGGTTAGGAAAATAGAGACGTTCTTAAGAGAGACTCAAAAAATGGTAAGACTGTTTATCAGATTTAAAAAATTTGTTAAGACATACAAATTATTAAGAAGAATAATTTAACAGAAAAATAGGCAAAGAGCAGGAAGAGGCATACCACAGAAGAGCTAAAATAATTCTATTCAATTTGCCTCAAGAAAATGACATGTAAAACAAGATGCCATTTTCCCCATATCAAGTGGCAAAAATATTATGAAATATAATGAAAAGCTCCAGTGTTGGCAAGGATGTGAAAAAAGGTTATGTGGATCCATTAGAAAAGGGTATTGTATTATAAACACTTCTGGACGGTAATTTGGCAAAAGTGATTGAAATCTAAAATGTCCACACTCTCTGGCAATTCTGTATCTGGAAATCCTCTTATGTAAAAATTCACAGGAAGATTAAAAGATGTGTCATTGTACCATGATCAGTATAGTGAAAAATAATTTAAATGTCAATCAAAGAGAAAATACTCAAATTTTCTCTTGATAGGGAATAATCAAGAGCTGGTAAAAATCATGAGATGGAAAAGGGCCCATCAGTGAATTTAAAAAGCAAGCTGCAGGCAGATCAGTGTTTTTGTTTAAAAAATGAATACCTACAGCACAACTTAAAAAAACAACCATATGTATGTTTGTATGAGCACAGAAAAGAATAGATCTTGGAAGTACACTCATACAATATTCAATTATTTTCCTAACTGTACTGTTTGATTTCTTTTTTTTAATGAGCCCATACAACCTTATAATCAAAACAAAACTTTTTAAAAACAGAAATATTTATGAACTACAAACTGTAGCAGAGATGGCTAGCTACCCACCACAAACTCATGCTTCCTAGTCCTCAGTATAGAATGACCACCCAGTCAGGGACTGCATGGGCCTTATGACTAGTCTTTGCCAGTTAAATTAGAATATAAATGGTTTGTGATATGTGCCGATTCTGAGTTAAAGATGTTGAGAAACAGCTAAACCTTGTCCCCCTCCGAAGACTCTTCCAGCTCCCAACCTACCTGAGGCTGAATGCAGACTTTAAGGCCCTAGTACAATCACCTGAGGATTTCATTAAATTGCAGATTCTTAAAGATCGTGCATTTCTAACAAGCCTCAGGTAATGTCAATGCTACTAGGCCACAGGTAGTCCTTTAAGTAACAAGGTCCTAGGGGCTGACAAGAGCATAAGTATGGAGAATCCTGAGCCTCTATCATCCCATAAAAGAAAGCCACTTGCAACAGGAATGTTAAATGAGCTGGATTATTAAATGAGCTACTCCAAATCTGTATTACACCACTGAAATTCTGAGTTTCTGACAGGAGCTAGTTTTAGCCAAATATAGACAGCTTAGCTATTCTCAACAAAACTTGACTTTTTTTTTTTTTTTTTTTTATCCTTGTTAAAGCTTTACCTTCATCAGATTTCACATCTGCCTGATTAGAGTCTTCTACACTGGGCTCAGAAGATGGCTGTTCAAAACTTTTTCTAAGTTGCTGTAAAAATACTTCCATGGACAAAGTAAAATGCAACTCTTTGTTGTTCAGCCAGTGTACCACAAAAGGCCCACTCTTCTCATTATTGTCACTTAGACTTAGAGATGTGATAGAAGGAAGAAGTGGAATGTCTATAAAGAACAACAAAACACACACAATATTTCTATCATACACAATATTCAGGTCTCATATTTTTACCATTAACTATTACATTTATCTTTACACTTCTGTAACATTTTAAATAAGATTCCCAATATAATGTTTGCCACGATTATTAGTAACAACAGCTTTAAATGATAAATTTAACATGCCTATTATAAAGGAAAACAATTATGTATTCTAGGTCCTATAGCATAATTTATATACACATACAGATATTTTCTTTATTATCTTTTTTAATATGAAATTTATTGTCAAATTGGTTTCCATACAACACCCAGTGCTCATCCCAACAGGTGCCCTCCTCAATGCCCATCACCCACTTTCCCTTCCCTCCCACCCCCCATCAACCCTCAGTTTATTCTCAGTTTTTAAGAGTCTCCTATGGTTTGGCTCCCTCCCTTTTTTTTTTCCTTCCCCTCCTCCATGGTCTTCTGTTAAGTTTCTCAGGATCCACATTAAGAGCGAAAACACATGGGATCTTTCTCTGTATGACTTATTTTACTTAGCATAACACTCTCCAGTTCCATCCACGTTGCTACAAAAGGCCATATTTCATTCTTTCTCATTGCCCTGTAGTACTCCATTGTGTATATAAACCACAATTTCTTTATCCATTCAACAGTTGATGGACATTTAGGCTCTTTCCATAATTTGGCTATTGTTGAAAGTGCTGCTATAAACATTGGGGTAAAAGTGCCCCTATGCATCAGCACTCCAGTATCCCTTGGGTAAATTCCTAACAGTGCTATTGCTGGGTTGTAGGGTAGCTTTATTTTTAATTTTTTGAGGGACCTCCACACCGTTTTCCAGAGCGGCTGCACCAGTTTACACTCCCACCAAAAATGTAAGAGGGTTCCCGTTTCTCCACATCCTCTCCAGCATCTATAGTCTCCTGATTTGTTCATTTGAGCCACTCTGGCGTGAGGTGATATCTCAGTGTGGTTTTGATTTGTATTTCCCTAACAAGGAGCGACGTTGAGCATCTTTTCATGTGCCTGCTGGCCATCTGAATGTCTTCTTTAGAGAAGTGTCTATTCATGTTTTCTGCCCATTTCTTCACTGGATTATTTGTTTTTCAGATATTTTAATTCAAAAAATATTTTCATTAAGAAATAAATCTGTGATTTGTGGACAGTTAATAGGAAAGTGTCCTTAATTTACATACAAACTGGTAAGAAATCTCTTTTAACCTAATCTACCAAAAAAAATTCCATCAATATGATGTCAGAGGAACAAGTGATATATTTATCTTGATTTTAACCACTTTTTAATTTAGAGACTGACAGTAACTTTTTAAATGATGTATCTAACTCTAAGTGAGATAATTCTGATTTATTAGCATCAAGATTCAAGTTGTAAAGGAGAAACTGAGATCCCTATCTTGTACTCAAGGAAGGCATTTAAGACAAACGAACTCAGCTAAAAAAAATTCTTTCTTGGTAGTACTTTTCATCTAATTGCTAAATTAAGTATACTGACGTACAAATTCAGAGTAGAATGTGACAAATGATAGTCCCTAATTAACATAAAGGTGAAGAAAAATTTGCCTATCATATTAAATCAAACCTAAATCTATATCATGCAGATATCTGTTAAACAGTAAAGGCTACATTGGATTCACAAAAGGTTAACAATTTTCCACAGAACAAATTTATTGATTTTTTTAAGGGAGAGATAAATAATTTGAATTAATGACCTGTGTCAGACACCAATGAAAACAGTATTACAGAGGATGAATGATAAAATAAAGAATAAAAAAACCTTTCTCCTATCCCTTCTGCTGGAGGCAAATTCTACGAGTTGACAGATATATCCAATCCAAGAACTCTGTTTATAACTGTACATTCATTACTGTAATTATCTGATTAGCGTCTATCTCTTCTCTCCTGATTATATGCTTCATGAAAGCAAGGATCACATCTGTTTCTATTACCACTGTACCTCCAGCTCCTACCATATCTCTGGTTGCTATAATGGCACAGACCAAACACTCAATAAAAGTCTTGAGGTACTATATTGCCAGTCCTACTACCCCTAGGTGCATATATATTAGTGTCAGGGAATGCGAGAGTGCCCTAAGAATCCTAATGAGTATGATTTTCTGATTTTCAAGCAACAATCAACACAAGAGAGATCAGCAATGCCTCTAGGAGATCACAGACCTAGCTGTTAAACACACAAGAAGGAGAGGCTAATGGAGGCTTTTAACAGAAGCATTCTGGGTTAAGACAAAACTTACATTTCTTCTGTCTCCTGACCTCAAAGAATTTCATTAAAGCCATTTTTTTATGAGAGATCTTCAGGGAATGGGTATTAAGAGAACATTCTCTACGAGCTCCTTTCCTTTATCTATGGATGGGCAAATAAGGGAAGCTCTAAGAGTTTGGCCTTGAATAACAAACACAACATTCAGAAAGGTCATTCCAAAAGGTCTAATGTGGGAAAAGAAGAACTCCATGGTGTCTAATCTAGCTGCTAATAATATTATTTTGCTTTGATTTGTTATATACATATGGCTTTTCATTAAGGACCTACACTCTAAAAGAAAGGTTTTAGAGTTTTTCTTATTGGAAGGTGATCAAGGAGATGCTACATTGAAACTTAGTGTTTATTTTTCTGTAACAACTCAGACTTTTCCATTAAAGCAAGAATCCAAGCTTTCTTTATTCTCAACATGTTGTCCTTCATTCAGAAGAGCCTTTCAAAACTATTCCAGTGATCTCAGAGTTGCCTGTGGGTATTACAAGCACTGTCAGTATACGTTTTTTGATAAAGGTAATGGTATTTCCCAAGCCTAGGTAATGTTTTCATAAAACTAGTTCAGTTTCAGGGCCCCTGGGTGACGCGGTCGGTTAAACATCTGACTCTTGATTTTATCTCAGGTCATGATCTCATGGTTTATGAGACTGAACCCCACGTGGGGCTCTGGGTTGGGAGCTCAGAACCTGCTTGGGATTTTCTCCCTCTCTCTCTACTGCTCCTGGGCTTGCACGTTCTCTCTCTCAAAATGAATCAACATTTAAAAAAAAATAGTTCAATATTGTCCCCTTTCATTTTCTTGGCTCATGAATTATTTTAGAGCTGGGACTGTTGTTAACCAAATTTGTCAGCAAATACTCTTTACTCCTTCTGTAAATATCCCTATATTTAACTTACCAGAGCACTTCTCACTTTGATTCAGGTAACTAATGAACCATATTTATTGTTATTTTTCCTTGAAGAATGCAATAGTACAGCAACAACCCAGTATACTATATGGAAATAGGTTTACTTTATGCATAAGGGTATCTGCAAATATACAAAAACTCAATAGGGTTTATCTATGGCGGAGAAGGACTAAGGTACAGCACAGGTGACAGGAGGCTTTCACTTTTCACTTTCTGTACAGATGGTATTTACCATGCGCAAATACTGTTTTTAATCTTTTTCTCAGTAATATTCTAGTTCTGCTTTAAATGTCCCAACTGTGACCACTTGCTTTTTAAACTCACAGAAAATATTTACTGAAATGATGAGCACTTTAATTTTAAAATTCAAAGATCCAGATATCCTAGATCTTTTAATCTAACAGTGCATTATCTCACTAGTAAGATAAATTTAATTCCCATTTACAACTTCTATATATTTATGCCCTATTTCTGGAATGTCTCCTAAAATCAAGCATTAGACACAAGGGTTTTATTTTAACAACCATACAATAGTTACAAAATACTACTTTGTGGTGTTAACCTGTTAAGTTTTAGCTCAAATCTCAACTTTTTTTTTAAGCTTTATTTATTTTTGAGAGAGAGAGAGAGACAGAGTGTGAGGGGGGGAGGGGCAGAGAGGGAGACACAGAATCTCAAGCAGGCTCCAGGCTTTGAACTGTCAGCACAGAGCCTGATGCGGGGCTCGAACGCACGAACCATGAGATCATGACCTGAGCCAAAGCTGGACGCTTAACCGACTGAGCCACCCAGGCGCCCTGAACATCTCAACTTTTGAATGAACTAATTAAGAATCTCAATGACTAAAAAAAAAATTTTTTTTTTTTTTTCAGAGAGAGGGAGGGGACACAAGTGAGCAAGGGGCAGAGAGAGAAAGAGAGAAAAATAGAGAGTGAGAGAGAGAATTCCAGGAGGGTCAGAGACAGAGAGAGAGACAGAGATGTGGGGCTCGTGCTAACCCAATGTGGGACACGAATTCATGAAATGCGAGCTCATGACCTGAGCCAAAGTCAGATGCTTAACAACTGAGTCACCCAGGTGCCCTACGACTTCTTAAGATTTTAAATCACAAACCAAGTCATAGCCTTAAAAAGCAAACAAGTAAACAAAAACCTATCCTATGTCATTACTGAGCTGGCTATAACAAAGTTAGGTGAACAAGTCACCACCAATTTTTTACTTATTCAAAACTAGAAGTATAACTTATTTGTTACCAAATCAACTTACTCAATTTCCAGGAACATTTTTGGAACAGTGTTCTCTTACCTGTGGCTGGGTTGATGCTGGCTGCAATATGAAAGTGGCAAAGTGCATTGGCGTGCAGGGGAGCATTCCTGTGGACACGATGAGGGTCCTGCTGATGTGGCAGGTATCCAGTATGTGCTACAAGGGCAAGTGATCTCCGACCTCTGCGAAAATGTCTCAGGTTGACCTGTGTGAATAAAAACAAAGTAAAACCATCATTAAAAGTAAAACAATCGTTACAAAATGATTGCTTGACATTACATATACCCTATTTCATTTTTTAATTCTAATTAACTTTCAACTACAGTATAATTACAGCTATATTAGCTTCAGGTGTACAATATAATGATTCAACGATTCTATTGGTTACTGAGTGCTCCTCATGATTAAGTGTACTTTTAATCCCCTTCAACTAATTCACTCACCCCTCAACCAACTCCCCTCTGGTAACAATCCATTTTTTTTATTGTCTTTTTTTCTTTGTTCATTTCTTGTTTCTTAAATTCACATGAGTGAAATCATATGGTATCTGCCCTTCTCCGACTTATTTCATAACACCCTATTTCAGATGAGTTTGAATGTACAAATATTTTTCAGTACTTCTGTGCAGCAAATTTGAACTTGAAGAATAAGCTTAGAACTGCCTAATTTCTTTTAACCATCACACAATACTTTGCGATTTTTATTTGGTTTATTTTCTGATAATTAATTAATTTTATAAAACAGAACTTTAACAATGTGTCTGTGGATAATGATGTCTCTATGTGTACTGTTCCCTTTGCATCCACAGTTTATACCCTATGACCACAAAGCACTGAATAGTGTTACCATCATACATTAGGATGTTATTCCATAACTTGCAAAGCCTTTTCAGATATCACTTCACGTGACCCACAAGGCAGACAGTGCTGATTTTTATTCACATCTTTCATATAATAGTTTCTACAGAACCCAAAGTCACCTAAACATAGAACAAGAGTCTTCAGATTCCTAGTCAAGAACTTCTTTCAGCTATTATACATAACCATTCTATTACTTGTTGAGTCTCCCAGAAATATATATTTAATTATATTCTGAGCCCTGAGAATACTCTCCAAGTTTGAAAAATAGTTGTTCCATAATCATACAAAGTATTCAAAGATAAATCACTTCAGAACACTTTGTTTTCAATATCAAGAAAATGGGAAACTGTATTATTAGTCTATGTTCAATTAGCCTACACATTAAAAATTTACTTTTACTTTTCACACTACTTAGTAAAATAGAATCTGACAAACTATTCTTTTTTTTAATGTTTATTTATTTTTGAAGGAAGAGAGACAGAGCATGAGTGGGGGAGGGGTGGAGAAAGGGGGGGGGAGAGAGAGAGAGAGAAAGAGAGACACACACAGAATCCCAAGGAGGGTGTGGGCTCTGAGCTTATCAGCACAGAGCCTGACATGGGACTCAAACTCACAAAACTGAGATCATGACCTGAGCTGAAGCTGGATGCTTAACCGACTCAGCCACCCACATGCCCCTCTGATAAACTATTCTTTTTTTTTTTTTAATTTTTTTTTTTTAATGTTTTATTTATTTTTGAGACAGAGAAAGACAGAGCGTGAATTGGGGAGGGGCAGAGAGAGAGGGAGACACAGAATCGGAAGCAGGCTCCAGGCTCCGAGCCATCAGCCCAGAGCCCGACTCGGGGCTCGAACTCACGGACAGCAAGATCGTGACCTGAGCTGAAGTCGGACGCTTAACCGACTGAGCCACTCAGGCGCCCCTCTGATAAACTATTCTAATCATTCCTATAATTATGACAAAACACCCAACCTGTGAACAGCAAATATATATATATGCATATATATATATAAAAATTATTTTTACAGTCAAATCTTTGCATTCTCAGATTTTCATTTACTTTGTTATTTTAGCTAAGTCAACTGTAATCTTTCTGTTATCATTAGGTAACTTAAGATTAACTTCATAATTGTAAGTACCTTTATGCTCTAGGCAAATCCTTAAAAACATTTTTTAATATTTACTTATTTTGAGAGAAAAAGAGCATGAGCAGGGAGGGAGAGGGAGAGGGAGAGGGAGAGGGAGAGGGAGAGGGAGAGGGAGAGGGAGAGGGAGAGGGAGGGAGAGAATCTCAAGCAGGCTCCCCACTGTCAGTGCAGAGCCCAATGTGGGGCCTGATCCCACACACCGCAAGCTCAGGACCTGAGCAGAAATCAAGAGTCAGATGCTTAACTGACTGAGCCATTTAGGCGCCCCCTTAAGAATATTTTTTGAATGAAACAAATTATAAAGTTTTCTGAGAATCATTTTCCTAATATACATATATGTCTTCATACCTAACCATATGACTTTGAATATTAACTAGGATGAATGTTACAAAAAAGGCAATGTACAAGGGGTTTTAAAACTTGTAGGAAATAACATCTAATAAAAACACTTACATCTGAAGCATTTTGAATTCGTTCTTTACTAGAAGCATTTCTTTTGAAGTTATTTGTTAAATTAATTGGTTCGGTCCAATGGCTGCAGTCACCTCCATAGAGCAAACAATCATTTGGTAAAAAGGTCTCTACCCAAAGACGACATACATTATCTTTGCAGCAAGTCAACAACACGTTACATACAGAAGCCCTGAGGAATAAAAAGATTTTAGAGGCAAACATATAAATTTCGTATGGTATAATATTCTACAGTGTTTCTGTAATTATTTAAATGCACACAATTGGAGTACCAATGAAGAAATGTCAATATACATTTATGCAATATATTTAGTCAAAACCATTAAAACTGAGTGGGTATTTGATCTCATCACAGCAAATGCCTGCTAACCTATTTCTTTTCTGCTTAGAATGTGGTACTTCTTGTTTTAAGAATCTAAAATTCACTTACATCCAAAGAACAAAGGCTGAGATAATGCCATAATCCCTCAGTCAATAAGCAAGGAAAAACACATTTTCTTTAAAAATTTTCTGATTTATCCATTGAATGGTTACCATTTGAATTCTTTCATAATGCTTTATTTTTGCTTTCTGTGAAGACTCATGCACACTGGTCACTAACAAGCTACACTATTTAGTATACTCATTTTTCTCCATGCTTAACATATTCCAAAAGCAGTGAAGTACAAGAGAAGAAAAATCATGATAAAATAATTAGTAGCCACCTCCTTCCTTATTCTTGACTGTCAGTGAATTTACTATCTCTGCACTCACAAAAGCAAAATCAATTACATATATATTAATAAACCCCATAAGCATGAGGAGTTCAAAGGCTGAACTCATATCAACAAAGACTACATTCTATTGAGGAACTCCTGCAAAAAAAAAAAAAAAAAAAAAAAAGGAAAGTAAGAAAGAAAAAGTCACAATATCTTGCTTGTAGTAGACACATACTCAAACATATCAGAATTAAAAAGAACAATCAGTACAAGACTTCTATCAAATAACTCAGGAAGTTAAAGAAAAATAAAAAGGAAATCAAAATTTTGTGTAGTAGTCACTTAAACGTTATCTGCTTGATTAAAAAAAAGAACAACTATAAAGGGGAAGAAAAAGGAAAACTGTGTATTGTCTGGGTTGCTTTCCCCTTCAGCTTCCCTCTCTTTTCTCACCTCTCCCTTCCCCACCCGCTTCTCCGTCTACTCCTCTGCCTTTCTCCCCTTTCCATCCACTCTCGGGCCTCCCTCCCCTCTGCCTTCTCCCACAATTCTCTGCTTCTCAGCCTTGCTAGGCCATTCTCTCTTTCCACCTGTCCCCACTTGCTAGGGCACCTCCTTCTTTCCTTTCTGAGTTCTGTTTTCCTACTCCTTTCTCCTTCCTCATGCCTCTCCTTCCTTTTCCATTTTTTCTCCATCCTCCTCTGATCTATCCTCTTTCCTTCTCAGCATTTCTCTCTTGTTCATTCGCATCCACAAAGGTGGTGACAATGAGATTAAAAGCGCAATCAGAACAGAAGAAAATACACCAAAAGGCAATAGGAAAAGTTAAAGGTTCACAGAGCCCATCTGTAACCGGCAGAATGCACAGGCTTATAAAGGAAGAGGAGAAAGTAGTAGACTGAAGGGCTGAATAGAGAACAATCAGAAGAGGCATTAAGAACTTAGGCAA
Organism: Acinonyx jubatus; assembly: GCF_027475565.1. Classification (NCBI taxonomy): domain Eukaryota; kingdom Metazoa; phylum Chordata; class Mammalia; order Carnivora; family Felidae; genus Acinonyx; species Acinonyx jubatus. The sequence goes on along the minus strand of NC_069380.1, from coordinate 96,513,893 downwards.
AAGCAACAAAACAAGCAAGATACACAACTCAGAAGCATAGAGAGGCCTTTGACCTAGGAGTGTGGTGGCCCCAGGTGACTCTCCTCAAGATACTAGACCTTACAGACAATCAGTATAAAGAGGTGCCAGGTAATCTAAGAGAATGGAAGAAATGCCCTGCTCTGTGTGAGGCATTTCGCTAGCAATATGTCCTTTCCTCACTTCGTATCAGGGTAGCTCATTTGCTCATATTCAGGTATAACCACCACCCCTCAGTAAAAGGTATAACCACATGGAAGGCAAGCATGTGATAGGTAAGTATCTATGACACCTGTGACAGCTACAACAAGACAGTGTGTCCCATCTTCATGTGACAACAGGCCAATTGTTGTTTTTGCAACTAGTTATCTAGGGAAGGGTATACAACAAACCTTCCACTTATCCTACATTCATCGGTGTTTAGTGAAGAAGTATATGCTCATTACAAACACTTTCCCATTCTTTTCTCTCAAGCCAGCAGTACCCTTGCATAAAGTATTACCATTTGGCTGAGTATCTGAATTTTACGTGAAAAACAAAGCACCTGTATAGCCCAGTGAAGATGCCATATCAGAAAGAGCAATGGTTTAGTTGATAATGGGATCTCTGTCATTGTCAGAAGGGGTCAGCCTTCCTACCACATACCTGCAGGCAGCTGGTAAAACAAAAATGAAACCTAAAAGAGCTCAGGGAGATTAGCTGGTTCGTAAATGACATGGACCAAAAGAAAAATTCTTGAGACGTCTAAAAGATACTGTAACAAACAGAAATTCTAGTCCTATGCCACAGTTCCTGCACAATGTAGTTGCTAAGAGATAAAACGAACACAAGCAGAAGGAGAAATTGCTATGCCTCACTGGTGTTACTAGGCATTCGTGACAGCCCAGTGCAAGGCACCTGCCTCTGCCTCCACCACGATCCCTTTTACCAACACCGAGTGAATTAGGTCAGGTACAGATATGACTGTCCTCTGTCAAAAGATAAATACTTCATAAGCCTCTTTTTCAGTATTCTGGTAGTCTCACCATGTGCAAATGAGAACACTTGGATGTATCAGAAGAAATCAGCCTCCAAAATGATGTAATCTTTATGGTTTGCAATGACAGCTATTTTTATTGTGGCCATTTGCAAATTTTATTTTTTATTTATTTATTTATTTATTTATTTATTTATTTATTTATTTATTTATTTATTTATTTTAACATTTATTTATTTTTGAGACAGAGAGAGACAGAGCATGAATGGGGGAGGGTCCGAGAGAGGGAGACACAGACTCTGAAACAGGCTCCAGGCTCTGAGCTGTCAGCACAGAGCCCGACGTGGGGCTCGAACTCACGGACCGCGAGATCATGACCTGAGCCGAAGTCGGCCGCTTAGCCGACTGAGCCACCCAGGCGCCCCCATTTGCAAATTTTAAAAGGAGAATTAACACATACCACAGCTCATTACATTCTGAACACATTTTTGTATATGTGGGCAATGGTCTCAGAGGTACTAGAGAGCAACAGTTCACCAAGTGAAGCTGGAGTGAGCTCTTTTGCCAACAGTACAGACTGTCCACACCACTCTCTCCCTTAGCACACTCTGCCACATCCTCCTGACACTACTGGTCCTACAGTGTCCTACTCCTATGCTTGGTTAGCCTGGATGGCTGGGGTAGGAATAATGGTAACTACTGTACTAGAAAAGAGCTCAAAAGATCAGGTATAACAATGATGGAAACACGTCATCATACATTTGTCCAAATCCATACAGTGCACAACACCGGAACTGAACCATACTCTCAACGATGGACTTTAAGGAACAATGTGTTGAGGTAGGTTCATCAGTTATAATAAATATACACTCTGGTGGGGGAGGCTGATAATAGGGGAGGCTATGCATGTGTGGGTGCAAGGGATAGATGGGACATTTGTTTACCTGCCACTCAATTTTGCTATGACTCTTAAACTACTCTTTAAAAATCAGTCTTAATATACATTTTTGAAAAAAAAAAAATCTGGATATACTCTGCTGGCTCAGAAGAGCAAAACTAAAGTCAACAAATGATCCAGGTACCCTCCCACGGATCAGTGACAAAAGGTTAAGGGAAAAACTGTATTGTTCCATGGTGTAACCAAATTGAAAATGGCCATCAAACAAAAAGGGATTTCTACTTATACTTAAGTAATAGGTCTCTGTACCTTACTAAATACAGGCAAAAGCTCAGTGGGTTATCCAGTCTTGCAAGAATAAAGGAAAGAAAAGAAGTTATTAACAGGTGTACTTGTGCATGACTGCACAGATTAAACTAATACCTAATTCAGAGAATAGTAATCTTTTAACCCACTCTCTTTTCCATAAAGATGTTAGATACAGTTAAAGAAATGTTTGAGGCCTCGTGTTATAGCCTCTCAATAAAGCAGCTTAAAAAAAAAAGGGAAACCAGAGGAAATACACAGAGAAGGAACAAGATTAGGGACTGAAACGTGGAAAGGTCCATGTAAATGGCAATATAGAGAAGGACTAAGACACAAAAGAACTGGATACTTAACAAAGAGAAGAAAAGACGTACAATTCTGTCACTTATAGACATGTGAGATGGAGATAAATTATCCTTTCCCATGGCTCTCCTGTGATGTGTCAGTCATAGCTGACCCATGGCCAGACATCTGCAGGCCAAGGATTATCTGATATTACTAAAATCTTCATAGGCCAAAGTCCTATAGCTGTGGATTCTTAAAGCGAGAAGAGCACTCAATGTCACAAAGATGATGTTCTCTTAATACATAGATAAAATGACTAAATCGCTGACCTAGGCATATATTTGCTTGTTTTACGCCAGGAAAATCCATTTACAGCTCGAGGATGGGCCAGATATATAAAGGAAAAGTCCATTTCTCCTTGGGATTGTTTTTCTGAACTTTTATCCGGAGAGGTAACAGCTGTCCGCCAGTTTTCTACATTATACCATACCTTTAAAAGACAGTCATCCTAATGAAAAAAAACAAAAACAAAAATAGAAAAACATTCACATCAGAATTAATTTAAAGGTTAAGTCAAACAGCAAAAGTAAGAACCTTCTCCCCACTTACAGGAATTTAGGGGTGTGAGGTGTAGTTGGCACAGAGGAACTGAGAAGAAAACCTCTGATTGAAACTTTTCTATTAGCATTCCATAATCGTGCTCTGAGAATTAAGGTATGAATGTGTATATTTTGCAAGGAATGGATCAAGGAAAATGCTAGTTACCACACATGAATCACTGAGAAAAGATTCACCGATAAAGGGTTTATTTTCCCACTTAGACAAATATCAAATAAGAAAGAATTACCACTAGCAGGCTTACGAGGACTGCCAATTTTTTTAAACAAAAGTTTTCATGAAGTATCATGTGAACGTTCAAAGAAAACGTTGAAGATAGTAATGATGAGTTAATAGCTACTACTATATAAGATATTCCAAGTTTATTTATTTTGAGAGACAGCCAGAGAGCTAGAATGTAACCAGGGGAGGGGCTGGGAGGGAAGGAGATGGAGAATTCCCAGCAGGCTCCACAACGTCAGTGAAGACACAGGGTTCCATCTCACAAACTGAACTGCGAGATCACGACCTGAGCCAAAATCAATAGTTGGTCACTTAACTAACCGAGCCACCCAGGCGCCCCAAAATATTCTAAGTACAATTAAAATCGCATCTGCTAATTTGGGAAGCATGGATAAAACAAGGGGCACTACAACGTACCAGGTTCTGCTTTTAAACTATAATTGCACTTCCACTGGTAAAGTCCATCAGAACAAACTCCATTTCTCTCCTAAAAAAACCTCACTGAAGATTTAGGGTAGCTCACATCTTGGGTCTACAGAAAGGTTTGAACCATGAGAACAATTAATTTCAGACAATTATGTGTATATGAACTGTTTGGAGATCCAATGATTACAAATAAAATAATTCCAAGGAAAAATATACTGCTGGGACATCAGCATGGCAAAATATGAAAATGGATACAAATGTCCTCTTAGAAAGTCGGTATATCCTTATATTTGCCCAAAAAAATTAATTACTTGCCCCAAATCAAAAAGTTAGTAAATGGCAGATTTACATTCAGATCTATCTTTAAGTCTATGTTTCAATTATACCATACTATCTTTTAGAACAATAATAGCCCGTTTTCACTATATTTTAAATGTTTTTATTAGAATTTTTAACGTTTATTTATTTTTGAGACAGAGAGAGACAGAACATGAACGGGGGAGGGGCAGAGAGAAAGGGAGACACAGAATCGGAAGCAGGCTCCAGGCTCCGAGCCATCAGCCCAGAGCCTGACGTGGGGCTCGAACTCACAGACCGCGAGATCGTGACCTGAGTCGAAGTTGGAGGCTTAAACGACTGAGCCACCCAGGTGCCCCTAGAATATATTTTCAATAGAAAATATTTTCAACTTAAATAAAAGAATAAAGCCAGTTAAGGTTTTTTGAAGTTCCAAAATAAACCAACAGCAATAGCAATTTCACAAGATTACCTTCCCAGCAGTGGCAAAAAATTCTCCATCTGGTGAAAATTTCATTAAATGAATTTGGGAAGCAGTTCTGTAAATTAAAGAGAAGAAATAATTTTTAAGGAAAATTAGAATTCTGTATTACTTCTCTAAACAATATTCAGGAACTTGCTTTAAATAATGGAAAATTTTCTGATAACACAAGTTTTACACTCAATTTTAAGTACATCTCATAAATATAAAATGAATACAAAATATAAATTTTTAAATTAAGTATAAAAATTATTTTTACGTGAAAATATCTATGTGTACGAATCATTAAAGGAAAGACTTCTCAGTCTTTAAAGCTTAAGACAAAACAATCATAGCTCTCATTGTCTTGGAATATAGATACCTAATGGCCCCGGGAATTAGATTTCCAAATTGAAAAATTTCAATTTCTCTTTCTCATATTCTATCATACATTTTAATGGACAATAAATCAGTATTTTGAAATGAAATCTCCCTTAAGGTGGCATTTACCTCATGGAAGATTACGTGTGGGTTACTGGGGGACTTGCACGCATGAGGGAAGCCTGCCAGCTTCGCCTATGCACTTGGTGCACACTTGCCTTTTCTTCTCTGATGAACTTTGGCTCATTTCACGTCATTGCCTTCCCTTCTGGCTACGCACTTATGCTGATCTCAAGACAACCTTCACTGTCATTGCCTTCCTTTTCTTTACCCAATTTTGTGCTTAGATTCACCTCAAATTTATTTGTAAAACAGGCCAAAGAGGAATTCTGTCACACTTCCTTCCAAATTAAAGTAACTTTTTTCTTAATCTTAAATGTAATAGCTACGTAACAGAAAGTATTGCTACATACATATGAAAAGAAGAAAATGAAATCATCTACAGTTTCGCCACGACACCCATTCCCAGGCAAAACCACTGCTAACATTCTAATGCACAGACTTCTAGACCCATCTCTCCACCCTCCTCCTCTGTCTACTTTCTTTGGGAGGATATAGGGGAGGAGAGGATGGAGAGTGAGGTCATATTACATTACAATTTGCTTTGTAACATTCATCTATTTTAAAGTATGTAAAGAACATGTTTGCATATCAATGTGTATAGATCTGCATTATTTTACTGGCTATGTTATTCTATTACGTATATATGCACTGCCTTAAAATAATTTTTCACCACCGTTTCCTCATTTCTGCTGCTACAAAATAAGTGGTGCAATGAACATCCTTGTATACACATTTCTATGGATCTGGCTAATTCTAAAGATATTCTTAAAACAAATCATTAAAAGTGCCTGATCTCCATCGCAATCATCTCCAGGAGTGTGACCTCTGTCCAGGTCTTCTCAAAAAAGCTAAGGCAGTCCCTTTTAAAAAGGAATCAGTTCTCAATGCTCCCTCTGCTCAAAATTCTCAAGAGCTTCCCAACTCAGCACAAAAGGCAAACCCTCACAATAACCTCTAAGCAAACTCCCTGACCTTGTTCACTTTATTCCAGCCACAAGCTAAGCACACTTCTACCAAAGTCTGCAGTGAATGTTCACTCTGCCTCCAAGATTCTTCTCCCAAAGATATCCCCACACACCTTGCTCCCTCATTTCCTTCAGGTCTACACTCAAAAGTCACCTCTACTCTTCTTCCTTTTACCTTAGTTTTCTCTATCATACTACTGATCTTCATCTAACGTGTATAACGGGTTTTAAACACATCACAAAAGGAATGTGATCAAGCTCAATGTTTAAATGTGTTCCAGTCAGTGTAATCATCAGCTGCTCCTAAATTGAAACCTGAGTCCCATGGCTTTTCTGCTTAAATAACCATCCCAAATACATAGTATGTCTAGTCCAAGTTATCACCGTAGACTCTAATCTTGAATTAACTTAAGATTCTTCCCCTCTACCAAAAGCACAAAACACATTTCAAATTCTCAGTTCAACCCATGGAAGCCCTGAGAAGGCAATATAACACTTTGCTGCTCCCCTCTCCCCAACTTTACAGGGAAGACTCCAGAGCAAAGACAACTGTCTCTAAAGAATTTTCTTTGCAAAGTCCTACTCCCTCTCCATGTTAAGCCTTTTTAAAACTCACAATCTAGCCGAAGGGTACAAAATATATGGAACCAACTCTCCTGAAATCTTTCTAAACTCTATATACCAGGTCTGCCTTACTCTCTATTTGGTATCTCATATAGTTCTCTTCCTGTTTCATATAAAACGGACTCAGGAAGAATGCCACTTAACATTCTGTCATACTGGTTTACCGGTTGGTAGTCTCAGTCCCTACCTGGTCACTGCTATCTATATTCCAAGCACTTCTACCACTGCCTCAAACATGATAAACACTCAGCAAATAATTGCTGCATGAATGAATGAAATGTGGAGTTACTATCTCAGCGTATAAAAATTAAGCCTGTTGATTCATACTTCCAAATTGCTCTTTAGAAAAATACCAATGCACTCCCTTAAAGAGGATTTAAGAGTACCTGTTCTCCAAACACTCACTAATAGTAGATATTATTCATCCTCTTCTTTCTGGATATTTTTCATTTCTAGATTTTGCAGTCCATCAACTCTTACTTAATTTGCTTATTATTCATATGTACTACCATTTAAAATTTTTCACTTGTCTATTTTTGTTAACTACAGAGATATTAATTTTTAAGACCTCTTTTTAAAAAAAGCATTAACTCCAAATTGCAAATACTTTCCTCAACTTTTCATATTCCGTGTGGTCTGTTTGCTTTATAGAATTTTGTTATTGATATGGTCAACAAATATTGATGTTTTCCTTTCCTTTCCTTTCAGTTTCTAGTTCTGGTATTATACCTAGAAAGTCTTTCCCTCATCTAAAGCAGCATTTATCCTGCAACGGTGACAGAACATAAATAACAAATGTTAAATTTCCTAGTAGCCACATTTTAAAAAGTAGTAAGAAACAGGTGAAATTATTTTATTTAAGTTAATATATTAAAACTACTATCATTTCAACATGTAATCAATAAAAAAAATTAACTGGATATTTTACATTTTTTTCCTTTGTGCTAAGTTCTTGAAATCCAGCGTGTATTTTATACTTACAGCACAGTCAATTCAGACTAGCCACATTTCGAGTGCTCAAAAGTGGTATATCGCTAGCTGCTACCATAATGGACACTGTAATTCTAAAATAAAAAAATTCTCCTGTATTTTCTTCTAGTATTTAGTTCATTGTGTAGAAATTCAAGGTTTCCCTCTTTTGACACTTATTGTGGTGTGAGGCATGAAACATACTCTAATTTCATTTTCTTCTCCACAGAGTTACCAAGTTTACGCACTGATATAAAATGACACCTAATATACTGAATCTCCATGTGTAATTGGGCCTAATTCTGGACCCTAATCTGTTCCTACATCAATAACAAACTGCTAGACCAGCTCTAGCTTTAGAATTCATTTTTCTATGCTATCTTCACTATTTTACTTCTTACAGAATTTTCCTGATTTTCCCATATTTAACCTGTTAAAACAAGTTTAGAACTATGCTCAAAAGTAGAAATTCCAACGGGATTTTGACAAGGATTATATTCAATACATAAAGCAACTTGGGAAAAATATACTTCTTCACAACAGGAAAACTTCCAGTCAAATGCATGGAAAGCGTCTCTGTCTCCTTTGGTAGAATTTAGCAAGTTTCTATTTAATGATCATCATACAGGCTTAACACATTTTCTATGTTTCTCCATAGGTGTTTTATTCAATAATTTAAAAAAAAAACTGGATCTATAGATTCACTATGGGAAATAGTGAATCCTCTGTATTTATGAAAAGACCTGTTGCAGAATAAAAAATCAATACTTTTAATGTTGTGTAGTTTCACAGAAACTAAAATGCATTTATAACAAAACCCACATGAACAGATTTATCACTTTAATCCCCTAATTAATTGCTTACTTGCAATGCCAAATGCATCTCCAGTCCCCCAAATTAAGATCTGTTTTATCTGGATTTTCATCTTCAGTTGGCTTCTCCAAGTTAGCATTGGACCACAGTTGCAAACAGCTAGAACCAGTTAAAAGACGATTGCCTAAAAATATATATACATTATTCACCATTTATTATTTAGGTATTTAATTAATGAGTTAAGTTACATGGTTAAGAGTCTCATATAATACTATAAAAACAACTCAACTTCTAAAAAAGTTAAATAACCAAAACATTTGCGGGGAGAGGGAGTGAGGGTGTATTTTAATTCTGTTGAAGCAGTTTGGGGAAAACAGGGAAGAGATCATGTAATCTTTCATTTAAAAAACATTTAATGAGCATCTTCTTTGTACCAGGCACTGTGCTAGCCACTGACGGGGAACACAATGACAAATGAAAACTGTCCTTTTTCAAGACGATTTCACATTCTGGTAGAGACATTCTGTGAAGAGAGGCATGAATTCATGCAAGTTCAAATATATTCCCAAGAATGATTTATAATCTGGTTTATGGTTAAAGAATAAGGTGCACAGAAGACTTGGAAAAAATTCTGGTCAGAGACCAAAGCATTTTTGAAGTTTATAAGGCATCTGGTTACAATTAGTTACAATTAGTTGGGAGTGTTAAGTGTGGAGAGGTTACATAAGTGGATCTGTATTTTAGAAGAAGGGGTCTAAGTAGGATGGGCAGATATCAACAGATGGACTTAAAGAGGCCTCGTAAACCTTGTAAACCTCCCTGCACTGAGACAATATGCAGAAGTTATATGTAAAGTATGTACATTTTTCTAGAAAGACAATCCTTAATTTTCACCATGCTTTCAAAGGCTCTAGTACACAAAGGTAAAGATTCTTTAAAAAAAAAAAAAAAAAGTCTAGAGATGGATGAGATTAGAGAAAACACACAGGGAAACCTGGTTAATTGACGATAATAATACACAAAGGAAATCATGAGGATCTGAATCAAATACTAAACTAAGAAGCAAGGATTTGAAAGCCATTTCAAAAGCAGAATTTTCAAGGCTTGACATCAACTAAAAAACAGGAGATACAAAAGGTTTCAAGGAAAAATCCCAACTTGGGAAGTTGAGCAGAAGACTGTTGTCATCCAAACAAAGAACACAGAGGAAGAGACACAACTGTGATCGAAAAGTTGAAAATAAATAAGGAATTCACTTTAGCAAATAAGGACTATGGATTTGTGTCTCCCCATAAAGATCACTCTATTTCAAGGAAAGTGGGTTTGTGACAAAATAGACTGTTGACCAGAAATCCCTGTGTCTACATCCAAAGTGAGTCACTTAATTAGTCATGTGAATTTAATCTTGGGCAAACTCTGAGCCTCAATTTTCTTCTCATCTATAAAATCAGAAGTGTGTACAGATCGGCTATAATGGTATCGTATGTATAACTGTGAGGCACAGGCTAGTATCGTACATATAACCGTGATGCACAGGCTAGCGGGCTTAGCAGAAGCTCAATAAATAGCAGCAACAGGGTGGAAGGTCTCACAAACAGCTTAGAAAGCACCAATGAGGAATTTCATTTAAATTTAGTTATTATTAGCACTGCTAGGAATTTACCCAAGGGATACAGGAGTACTGATGCATAGGGGCACTTGTACCCCAATGTTTATAGCAGCACTCTCAACAATAACCAAATTATGGAAAGAGCCTAAATGTCCATCAACTGATGAATGGATAAAGAATTTGTGGTTTATATACACAATGGAGTACTACAGGGCAATGAGAAAGAACGAAATATGGCCCTTTGTAGCAACGTGGATGGAAGTGGAGAGTGTGATGCTAAGTGAAATAAGCCATACAGAGAAAGACAGATACCATATGTTTTCACTCTTATGTGGATCCTGAGAAACTTAACAGGAGTCCATGGGGGAGGGGAGGGGAAGGAAAAAAAAAAAAAGAGGTTAGAGTGGGAGAGAGCCAAAGCATAAGAGACTCTTAAAAACTGAGAACAAACTGAGGGTTGATGGGGGGTGGGAGGGAGGGGAGGATGGGTGATGGGTATTGAGGAGGGCACCTTTTGGGATGAGCACTGGGTGTTGTATGGAAACCAATTTGACAATAAATTTCATATATTGAAAAAAAAAAGAAAAAAAATTTAGTTATTATTCCACTGCTTAGTTCACCAATGGACACCAGTTTTTTTTTTAATTTATAACTAAAAAATAACACTGTATTAATTTCAGGTGTACAATATAATGAATGACCTGATATTTGCATACACTGCAAAATGGTCACCACAGTAAATCGAGCCTACATCCATCACCATACATTGGTTACAATTTCTTTCTTGTGATGCAAGAACTTTTAAAATCTACTCTCTTAGCAACTTTCAAATATACAATATGGTAGTGTTAACTAAGGTCACCATGCTGTACATTACATCCCCAGGACTTATTTATTTTATAACTCCAAGCTTGCACCTTGTGACCACCTTCACATATTGTAACCACCCCTCACTCCAGCCTCTGGCAACCGCCAATCCCCTTATTTATGTATGAGTTTGGTTTTTACAAGTTTTCTTAAACATAAACTGAAGTTGAAATTAAGGTAGTATAAGAGACTCTTAAAAACTGAGAACAAACTGAGGGTTGATGGGGGGTGGGAGGAGGGGAGGGCAGGTGATGGGTATTGAAGAGGGCATCTTTTGGGATGAGCACTGGGTGTTGTATGGAAACCAATTTGACAATAAATTTCATATATTAAAAAAAAAAGAAATTAAGGTATCCCATGAAGGATTAAGAAATTAATATAAAATACAAAACAATTAATCCCAGTTATGGAATGATACAAAGATAGCTAATGTATAATACAGTATATTGCTTTGAACACAAAGGGTGGAGGTATGAATATTAAAGTAGGAAAAAGGCAAAAAAAAAATCTTAAACAGAAAATCTCATGATTTAAGCTGGATGCAATAGTGGATCTGGAGAAAACACAAAAGCACTATAGTCAGTTTAGTAATGGCATCTGAAAAAATTTCTTTATATCCCAATACCTAGCAAATAGTAAGTAAATACTGGTCAGATATTTCACTTAAAATATTTACAATCTGTTTATAAATAAAGTTCACTTGCAAAAATAAACTAATTGTTCCCAATTATTTATTACAATAACCTGTTTCTCAACCAAACCATTAAATTTTAAACTTTTCGATTGTAAAAAGAAAAATAATTCGATCACAATTAAAGAGATAATGGTCATGAGCTGTTGTCAAGTCACTATCAGGTATGCTAGGAAAATAAGTAACTGTCTTTTATTTTCCTTTATTTTTTAGAGAGACAGAGAGAGAGAGCAGGCGAGAGGGTCAGGAAGAGGAAGAGAGAGAGAGAGAGAGAGAGAGAGAGAGAGAGAATCTTAAGCAGGCTCCACACTCAACATGGAGCCCCATCTCATGACTGCCCAGCCCCCATCATGACCTGAGCCAAAATCAAGAGTTGAACCGACTGAGCCACCCAGGTGCCCCAAGTAATTATCTTTTAATGCTGATTTCAGAGCAATTTAATATTAATACTATCCTCTGAAGCATTAGTATTGATAAACCAATGGTACAGAATATCCAAGCAACTATTAATGTTATTACTAAAGAAATATCACTCAAGGGGCGCCTGGGTGGCTCAGTTGGTTAAGTGACCAACTTTGGCTCACGTCATGATCTCACAGTTGGTGAGTTCAAGCCTCGCATTGAGCTCTGTGCTGACAGCTCAAAGCCTGGAGCCTACCTCAGATTCTGTGTCTCCCCTCTCTCTACCCCTCCCCTGCTCACGCTCTTTATCTGTCAATAATAAATAAAAACGTTAAAAAAATTTTTTAAAAAAATCACTCAATTGTTAAATGTTTTTATTGAAGTTAGTAGTCTGACACCTCAAGTAGCTAGTTTACCTGCTAACAATATTTTTAGAGGGCTCTTATACACCAAGTACTTTCAGATACACTGCTATACCTTATCATTAAAAAACTACCTTGTGAAATAGGTTATTACCTTAATTTCTAAGTGAGTTAACCATTCTTCATCTTTTAAGTACTTTCTTTCATAACAAAACTTATAGTCAAATATGTGAACATTTATTGAAAACCTAATATATGATGGGCCCCTAAAGATAAAAACATACTAAATAAAATAGTCTCAGCTCTATCTAACCAAAAATTTAAACCATGTAAACAAATAATTATAAAAGACTGTAGGGCTATAAGAGAGTAACCATATATTGTATCATTCAAATAGGAACTTTTGTTAGAGTAGAAGGTGACACTATTATCATATGAGAACAACAGGCATTAACTGGGACATAAGTCTTACTATAGTAACAATCGAGTTATACACCAAGTGCTGTACTAAATGAAATGTCAAATTTGAACCCAGGTCTGATCTCTCTCCACTGTATGTATAACATATACACATAGATTACCAGCTAGTAAGCATCAATCCTCTAACCTTATAAGAAAAAACATTTTAAAACAATGATTTTAAAAAAGTATCTCAAAGATAATCTCTTATCTCCTAATTTCCAAAGTTTTCTAATAAACATTTTTTCTCAGCCATTTCAACTACTATATTAAAATGTAAACTATCTTATCTCTAAACTGATGATTTTTTAGTTCTGTTTCAAAAAGAACTTCTTTCTTATATTCTAGAAACGTCTATCTTTTGGATATTGCTACATGATATGCAAGCATGTCAAATTCCACATGTCCAAACAAAATGTATGTTCCACTATCTGTAACTCCTACATATCACTGTTCTTGTGGGCACAGATATTCTCAAAAGAATCTAAAATCCAACTGCCAAGTAATATCAATTCTACCACCAGTGCATTTCAGATCTATGTATTCCTTGCATTAGTCATTCAACATTAATTAAGCACCAATTACATTAAAGACAGTGAAATAAATTCTTATTTCTCATTCAGACTACTGTGAATCCATACTTTGCAAAGGTAACTATAAATATATTTATCCCCCTCTTCCTCCAGACTCTGACCCTTCTAACTTACTGCTACCAGATAAATCTGGTAAAACCATAAATCTTAGCTTGTCTTGAGGCACTTCAAAAACCTGTAACAGTTTTTTGGACAGTCAAAAAGAATTAAATTCAAATACCTTCGCATGACTTTAAAGACCTTCCACAATATGTTGCAATCTCATCTCCTTATCACTAGACTTACTCCAGCTTCAAAGTCCTATTAACAGAATGTATCTAATGCTTTCTTTTTCTGGGCAATGGACTGATAAAAACTGCTTTGGGATTTTTTTTTTTTTTTAATGCAGAAGTAGGTAAGTGATACATACACACATGACCTCTTCTTAGAATTCCCTTCTTTTTTCATCTATCCCCACTCTCAAAGCTAAAAATCTACCTCCTGACCGGTCAAAAAGCTCCTCTTCAATCAAACTTTGATTCTCCAGACAGAATTAATGTCTCCTTCCCAAATCAACAGGTATTCCTACCATAAGTAGACACTATTACAGTATTTGTGTTTATTTCAGTATAAGCTCTAAAAGAACATAATGTTTTACTTATTTTTTACTCCACACAATCTCACACAGAGCAGAACTGAAATACATGAAAGTAATAAAGGAAACAGCCCAAACAAGTGATACTGTTATTTCATTTCAGTTAATCCTGCTTGTGTTCTTACCTGCAGGATCCCAAGTTATGTTGTGTGCTATTGATTCCAGAAAAAATTGGCCACTTTTCTGCCATTGACTATATAATTCCTAAAATTAAAAAAGAAGTCATTTAGCCAACTATTATCGGCAGCGTTTTTCTGTCAAATATATACATTCATTTATTATTATCACTTATTATTCATAGTAACACATGAAGTCATTTTCTTTGAGGTACAATCGACCATGCAGTCATTTTGAAGGAGAAGAAAATGTTCAATTCAGTCAAGAATAAGAAATATGCAATGGAAGAGAAGAGTGAGAGAATGAATACCCATTCATGGAGGTCCAAAAAAGTTTGTCTTCAGCATAAACAACCAGTAACTATATGCCACGTTGGAGAACATTCTCTTTAACCTCACACTTTCAAAATTACAATGTTTATCGTATTATTATAATAGTTACAAAGGTTTAACTTTAAATTTGTCTGTGTCTGTGCTGAGGCTTCCTTCTCTTTTAATGTTTCATCCTCACCTGAGATCATAAGGTATGTGTGAAAATTCAGAGTAAGAAATGAAACACTTCCATTATATTACATAATTTGTGACATTATCATTTCTGAAAGCAATACTTTTCAAACTTTTTTACCTGTAGGTCACTAAGAAATGTATGTTGCAATAGGGCCCAAAACACAAACAGACATAAATGCAATCTAAGTTTACCCCCTTACTACATGTGATGCACGGTAACATCTTCTATTTTACCTCATTTTCTTTTAAATTCAGGCTATGGCCTACTAAGTTGATTTCACAAACCTCAAAAAGATTGAGACCCACAAATAATCTTTTAATGTAGTGGTTTTCATACTTTAGTACAATAACCTGAGATGTTGACTTAAAATTCAGATTTCTGAGATGCACATCCAAAGGTTTGGGCTCAAAAAATCCAAAATGAGGAATCTGTACTTTAAATCAATGCCCCAGGTGATTCTGATACAGGTGGTCTGCAGAATATGCTTTTATGAAACACTGCTTTACAGGAATGGCTTTTGATCATAGTGCACGTCAGAACCCTCTCTAGAACCAGACACAGAAGTGCCTAGGCACAACGCCACACCTACAGATTTAGAAATCCCGAGGGCAGGATGGATACATGGACCAGCTAGTGATTCTGAAGTTGTCTTCCCATGAAGAACCACCACCTTAAAAGAATATTCCAGAATGCACAAAGAAAAGGAAATAGTATCTTTTTTATGAGGATCTACAGATTCTCTTAGACTATACCCAGGAATTACAGATTCTATGTACCTTCCAAAGTCCATTTTTCTATTTGATCCAGTTTTTCCCTTACACATCAAGGTTGTTTGTTTGTTTTTGTTGTTGTTGTTGTTGTTTTTTACCCTTTCTGCAGTCAGGGTTGCCTACCAATAAACCAACTTCTTCTTACTGACTTTTTAACAATATATTAAACAATTATAACCAGTACATGAGAAAATGGGCAAAAACTAAAATTCCTGATTCTACCCTTACTGATAAAGGTATTTTAACATAACTGATTTTTTTAAAGTCAGTTATTTCATTCAATAAATATTTATGGAATATTACTTGAAATATATCATCCCGAGCAGAGCAATCCCTTTTATTTTTACTACTTTCAATTACTAATTCACAGGTTATTAGGGCTTCTAATATTGGATTCATTTGGTAACACAACACAAATATAAATCAGGGGAGAACTGTGGATTCTCCTTCCGGGAAGTTTTAAAGTGAGTATCAGTTAACCTAAAGAAAATATTTTTCATTAACACAAGGTACGGAAAAGAAAGTCCACACGTAGGAATCAATACAGCTAGTTTTACTTAGTTCTGCGGCTCAGCAGCTGTTTCACTGGTTAACTAACTTATTTTCTTTGGGCCTCTGTTGTCTTACTTATAAAAAAGAAATAACAGCTGTCATACTAAGTCAGAGGGAATCTGTAAGATACTAAGGAGCTAAGTGAAAATGAAATGAAAAATACTCAAAGATATATAAAGGTATGTCTATTATTAAAACACCTCAATTCTTTACATTTAACATACTTCTGCACAGTTTCGGACATCATGTCATCATTACAACATTCCCACAAAGAATGAATCGCTGTTAGCCAATTTCAGAATTGATCAAAGAGCCTCGTAAGACTGACTTGCTTAGGATCAAATGGCTAGAAAGCAGCAGAGAAAGCAAGCAAGCAGTGCTCTTAAGACCATACTTTGGTGATCCTCTTTCATAGGACTTAAATCACCAGTTTAATCTTCAGTGGAAATGGGTAAAATAAGCTGGTCTATTGTATCTAGGGCATTCAAGCACCCAAGAAATTTACTACATAACCTTTGTACTTATGAAATATTGTTTTAACCAGCTTTCAGAACTATTTCTGAATACAGTTTCTCTATAAAGAAAAACATTTACTGACCTGTTAACAGTTATATTACACGAACATAGTAAGTGCAAAAAAATAAGCCCTGGAGATATGTTAAGACTCTGCAATTAAAACATGTAACTTTAAGAACAAAATACACAAGAAACAGCAGAGAAACTATATAAAAGTAGATAATAAAAACCAAAAACAAAACAGTCACCCCACCTACATAATGGTGTTTGCCACTAGCAATAAATGAAGTGCCAAATTTAAAGTTGTTGACACTTGAAATATTTATTATAAAAGAAAAACATCAGAAGAAAAAAAGTATTTTCAGGCAATTCATCAACACAATTTAGTTTAATTCTACTTCAATCCAAGATTTAAAACATATTTTAAATATGGAAGTGGCATTTAACATGTATCTACAATTATGGTATAATTTATACTGATTTATTTGATGACCACTCTGATTCTACACCCTTAAAAAACAGTCTTTGAATACTCAAGACATTTCAATTCCTAAAAGAAAAATGATAAATTACTGACCAAATTTTTCTTTTGCTTCGGTAGGTTAACTGGTTCAAACACAGAGATAACATTTCCATAGGATGCTGCAATCTTTTAAAAAGAAAAAATAAAGAAAACTTATGGATATGTTAACTTACTTATGAATCAAAAGAGCAAAAGAAATTAATAATATAACTTAAAATAAGCCCCCCACCAACACAATTTCATTCATCAATACTTGAAATGTCAGTTTTAAGAGACCACCATACCCAAATCAGAATTCTAGTACTGTCACTTACCAACTGGGTAACTAGCGAGTTAATCTCTTTGCATCTTAGTATCTCTATCTATTTATGTATATTTATAATATGCATAATACTATCTTCCTAATGGAATTAGTTGGAGGATTAAAACAACGGCTATAAAATATCCAGCATATAATTATCTTGTAAGATGCATGGTAAATATTAATTCTCTTCCTCATAGAAAAAAATGTACTTATGTATTCCTTGTCAGGTGGAAATCAGACTTAAAACTCAATTTCTAGGTTATCTCTTTAAAGTTCAAAATTCTGTCACTGTATGTGTATGTAGCCTTTTAAAAATAAAACTTAGATCTATTCCTTTGTGAACTCTCCAAGAAATGCATTTTTTCAATACTCTATTTACTCTTTTAGTCAATGGCTCTATTTTATTTTATTTTATTTTATTTTTCAACGTTTATTTATTTTTGGGACAGAGAGAGACAGAGCATGAACGGGGGAGGGGCAGAGAGAGAGGGAGACACAGAATCGGAAACAGGCTCCAGGCTCTGAGCCATCAGCCCAGAGCCTGACGCGGGGCTCGAACTCA
The DNA here is from genome assembly GCF_027475565.1 of Acinonyx jubatus. NCBI lineage: Eukaryota > Metazoa > Chordata > Mammalia > Carnivora > Felidae > Acinonyx > Acinonyx jubatus. Next base: position 96,496,044 of record NC_069380.1, on the reverse strand, counting down.
CGGACCGCGAGATCGTGACCTGGCTGAAGTCGGACGCTTAACCGACTGCGCCACCCAGGCGCCCCAATGGCTCTCTTTTATAAGGTGGCTACTGTTAAAGCTTGAGTGAGCCACAAATGAAGAACACTGAAGTATCAGAAATGAGATTGATAGATACAAAGAATGAATGAGAGACAAAGATAAGAACATATAATCAATCTAGAGAAGAGGGGAGTAAGTAATGAGGATGTAATATCCAATGGAAAAAGACTTTCAATGGCTCTTTTTAAGTGTTCTGCAAGGTTCATAGGATACAGAAATCATTTGCAATCAGTCGGTCTGCAAGGAAGTATTTAGTTTGAGCTTTTAAGTATGGGTAGGGTTTCAAAGAGAAAGGAATATTCAGTGTAGAAGCAGGGTATAACACAAATATGAACACAAGTATAAACATTAGAAGAGACAATGTATGCTTGGAGATGACTACTAGCCCAGATGGAACAGAGTGTCCCTTATAACAGAATAAAGGACATACATCCAAAAAGGTACATCCAATCCAGGTTGTACAGGGCCTCAGGCCAAGGTGAACGATTTGAACTTTCCCAAGGTACTGGGAAGCTAAGAATGTTCTAAGCAAATGAGTCAGATAAATGCAGATGAATATTCTCATGAAAATTAATCTGCTAGTACTACAGAGGAAAACAAAACAGTAATGCTAAAATACTAGATGTCTACAGTATTAAGCAGCATTTCCTTCTTAAAGGCAAACAGAAATCTCCAAGTTTCATAACCTGCAAATTTTCTTCCTGATATCATAAGGAGTCTTTTAATTGTACTAAGATCTGTGACACAAAGGAAATTTGCCCTTTATGAAAATGACTATAAAACCAAATAACCAGTTTAACCTGGACTGTCATGTAATATAGGATCTCATGAAAATATAAATCATATGTGAAGTTATTAAAATGAGATTTCCAACATTAACTAGGTCTGAGTCCAGATGGTTTAATCAAGTTTTTACACAATAATGAAGATTATAGAACTACAAAGCTGGAGATCAAACAAACATGAAGGGGGGGAAGTCTCAAGGATTTTCAACATTCCATAATAAAGATCATTTTCGTAATGTAGTAATTGTGAAAGTTGTGAACAAAAGAAAGATAGGTGAGAAACACTTGTAACTACAAAGGTAAGGGACCTAGGAATAACAAAGAAGACCAGTCAAAGAAACAGGTAAAGATTTCAAGAGCCAAAACTTATTCTACCATAAGTAACTCTAAACTATGTCCTAAGAGTTAACTTTTCAGACAGGCAGGTTCATCAGAAATGCTTACATTAAAAAACAAAAAAAAAGATTGGGTCCATTTGATTCCTCACGCAAAATGTTCTGGTGGAATCATATAGGCAAATAACATTTTAAATATCTAGCAAAAAAATTAAAAAATTTGCACAGTTTAGCCCAGTCTAGTTACAAGTATACCTAGGCTTGGCCACCTATGCCTACATGGTGCTATATTAAGCTATACACTACTGCCTACTAGCTAGGACTCTACCAATTCTGCTACTATGTAGAACCATATTTCACCTGATACAGAATCATAACCTGTTTCTTTTGTTGTTGTTGTTCTTCTTGTTTCAAGGTCACTTTTTACTTTTCACATGCAAATAGAAGCCCAAACAAAATTTTTCATTTTTCTTACAGACTTGGAATAAATTGATGAAAAACTACGGACTTTAGAAGAGTTGATCTCCATTTTAGTATAAAGTTTATCCAGAAGTTACAAGGAGATACCTGCACAATGAAGAATGACTCTAACATATGATTTCTCCTCAGTAGTTTATGTGTAAACAGACTGAAGGTTTATTATCATTCCTTTACCTTAATCCAATCAATTTTTAAATAAGTAACCTTTAGAACTGTTCTATGGGTAATGTTCACAGAAAAGATTATGCTATAACTTGAAATTATGTAAGAACAGAATTCTTGACAATCTCCAAGACACATCAGAGAGAAACAAGAATTTTGTTCTCTACTATGCATCTTAGAGAGTCAAAGAAAATTGTAGCTACATTGTCCCTGAAACAAAGCAAGCTTCACATTCAATAGGAAATACATACTTTGGAGATTATCTTGACAAAAACCATATTCAAAACAAATCTCACATTATAAGATTACAAACCTTGCCTTGTTGCATTGAGCAGTCTACACATCCTACTTGAATATTTCCATGTTTAGCTCCTGGGATTATTTGCAACCTTTCAAAATCACTTCCCAGTATAACAATGTCACATCCAGATGCATAAGCCTAAAAAAAAAAAAGAAAGAAAGAAAGAAAGAAAAGAAAAAGAATAAACTTGTGAAGAAAGTATATATCACATACAATACTGGCGTTAATATTATGTTTTAACAGAGTGATTTTAAACATCCTGTTTTTTTTTTTTTTAATCTGTATAATTCAAGAATATTTCCTTTACCTCTGATATTCAGTCCCATCAGCAAATTCAGCCAGTCCTGTCTGCAAAATGTTCACTTCCTTCATCACTAATGAATGGTACTGCTCTGGTCTAAACTATCGTCATCTACCTCTTGCACTACTATTTTTTTTTTAAGTTTATTTAATTTGAGAGTGGGCACACTCATGCATGAGTGAGAGAGGGAGACAGAGAATCTCTCATGAGACAGAGAAGGAGACAGAGAATCTCAATCAAATAGGATCTGTGCTGTCAGCACAGAACCCCACCCAGGGTTCAAACCCATGAACTGTGAGATCATGACCTGAGCAGAAATCAAGAGTCAGATGCTCAAATGACTGAGCCACTCAGGAACCCCCCCCCCCATACTACTATTAATAGTCAGACTGTTTCCATTCTTGCTTCCCTCTAATTCCTTTCCACACACAGTCATCTTTTTTTTTTTTTTTAAGTAGGCTCTAGACCCAACGTGGAGCTCAAACTCATGACTCCAAGATCAACAGTTGCATGTTCTATCAAGTGAGTGAGCTGAGCTCCCCTAAGAGTCATCTCTTAAAAATCTTTATTAAAGCAAGTAATTTGCCCTGCTTAAAAACCCTTTCAATAGTTTATCCATTGGACATGGAATAAATCAACTCCTTACCATGGTTCAATGCCCTAAATTATTATCCTAACTCTCCAAACCCATCTCAAGCTACTGTTTCCTTCCCTCTTTTGGCTCCCGTCCCTACATTGCCCTTCCTTCTGTTCCAGGGGCATACCAATCTTTTTCCACCTCAGTGTGTTTTATCCACCTCTCTCCTGCCTGATCTTTGTCTAGCTAGCTTTTTTTCAATATTCGGGTCTCAGTTCCCTCTGTCTCTGATTACTTTCCATCCCACCACTATTTATTCTTCTTCATAGCACCTATCATAATTTTTAAGTATCTTGCTTATTATCCACTTCAATTGCTGCAAGTTAAGTTTCAAGACAAAAAGAGAGCATACAAGCATATCTTATTCTCTGCTCTATCCTCCAATTCTAACTAACAGGATTTCTTTATAAACACCTATGGAATAAATGAAGTATCTAACGTCAAAAAACAGCCACCACAGCCAAACAAATAAAAAGGTATCGTTCAAGGCTTGCTGGCAAGCATTTTATACCTCTTTTCGGTTTTTACAATTAGCACAACTCTTCCAACCAGAACTGATTTTGCATCCTTTCTTTAACTTCTTAAATCACAGGAGTTTCTCCTGTTACAAAGTATGTGGCTGTCTTCCTAGAATTTACCTATATAAGCCAGCATGAAGTATAACACTAACAATAAAACATTTATCACAAACTGTTTCCCATCCAAAAATAAGTTCACAGTATTGGCAATTATTTACTTTCTCATCACTTTTGCACCTGCACATTTACCTTACTTAATGTAAAAAATATTATACTTAATATATACTTCATGACCTTAATTCCTATCAAAGCCACAATGTTTCTGTACCTGCCAGCAAAAAGTATTTGAAAAGAAATTTGAGAGAACATACCAATAAATATGCTCACATTACAGATAAGAAAATGAGGCCTTAATAGGCTGACATAACTTCTAAGTGGCAGAATGGGCTTCAGAATCCTGATCGCTTTTGATTCTTGACCTAGCGCTATTTCCCTGGCACCACTAGGACTTCCCTAGTTATTGTGCTTGCCCGAATTTTCCTAGAAGAAATTAGTGACAATCAAGTATGGTTCCACTAGTATCACACAGGGGAAAATATTGGCTCAGTGAACAAACAAAAAAAATCTCATGATGGTCTGTAAAACGATATAAACATCCACTATCAGAACACAAGACTTGTCACAAGACTATTAGCAAGAAAAATTTCCAAAAACTAATTTAAGAAAAATTTTCATTTGTAACACACTAAATATCTTAATGTTTTAGAAAATGATTTTCCCCTCATTATTAAATTTTGATAAAGTACTGATTGTCACTGTATCCCAAAACATTGTGTCAAATTCTGAATGTTTACAATTTAGATTTCCCTACTTGTTAACAAAATTTTTTTAGTTTCCATTAACTGGAATGAACAGGTATGTTTTCTCTTTCCTTCTTTCTTTCTTTCTTTCTTTCTTTCTTTCTTTCTTTCTTTCTTTCTTTCTTTCTTTCTTTCTTTCTCTTTCTTCAATATATGAAGTTTATTGTCAAATTGGTTTCCATACAACACCCAGTGCTCATCCCAACAGGTGCCCTCCTCAATGCCCATCACCCCCTTTCCCCTCCCACCCCCCCCCCCATCAACCCTCAGTTTATTCTCAGTTTTTAAGAGTCTCCTATGCTTTGGCTCCCTCCCTTTATTTTTTTCCCCTTCCCCTCCCCCATGGTCTTCTGTTAAGTTTCTCAGGATCCACATTAAGAGTGAAAATATATGGTGTCTGTCTTTCTCTGTATGACTTATTTCACTTAGCATAACACTCTCCAGTTCCATCCATGTTGCTACAAAGGGCTATATTTCACTCTTTCTCATTGCCACGTAGTACTCCATTGTGTATATAAACCACAATTTCTGTAACCATTCATCAGTTGACGAACACTTTTTTGTAATTTTTTAATGTTTATTTATTTTTGATGGAGAGAGAGACAGAGTGTGAGTGGGTAGCGGCAGAGAGAGACACACACAGAATCCGAAGCAGGATCCAGGCTCTGAGCTGTCAGCACAGAGCCCGATGCGGGGCTCAAACTCACAAACCGCGAGATTATGACCTGTGGAGAAGCTGGATGCTCAACCGACTAAGCCACCCAGGCGCCCCCATCAGTTGATGGACATTTATGCTCTTTCCATAATTTGTCTATTGTTGAAAGTGCTGCTGTCAACATTGGGGTACAAGTGCCCCTATGCATCAGCACTCCTGTATCCCTTGGGTAAATCCCTAGCAGTGCTATTGCTGGGTCACAGGAAGATCTATTTTTAATTTTTTGAGGAACCTCCACACTGTTTTCCAGAGGGGCTGCACCAGTCTGCATTCCCACCAACAGTGCAAGAGGGTTCCCATTTCTCCACGTGCTCGCCAGCATCTATATAGTCTCCTGATTTGTTCATTTTAGCCGCTCTGACTGGAGTGAGGTGATGTCTGCGTGGTTTTGATTTGTATTTCCCTGATGAGGAGTGACGTGGAGCATGTTTTCATGTGCCTGTTGGCCATCCGGATGTCTTCTTTAGAGAAATGTCTATTCATGTCTTCTGTTCATTTCTTCACTGGATTATTTGTTTTTCGGGTGTGGAGTTTGGTAAGTTCTTTATAGATTTTGGATACTAGCCCTTTGTCCAATATATCATTTGCAAATATTTTTTCCCAATCCGTTGGTTGCCTTTTAGTTTTGTTGATTGTTTCCTTTGCAGTGCAGAAGCTTTTTATCTTCACGAGGTCCCAATAGTTCATTTTTGCTTTTAATTCCCTTGCCTTTGGAGATGTGTCAAGTAAGAAATTGCTGCAGCTGAGGTCAGAGGTTTTTTTCCTGCTTTCTCCTCTAGGGTTTTGATGGTTTCCTGTCTCACAATCAGATCCTTTATCCATTTTGAGTTGGTTACAAAATTACTGTCTAAGTATTAAACATCTGCAGAGTTGAGAAACGCATAGTTATCCCAGAAATAAACACTTAGAACTCTAGATAGGAAAATGCCAATTTTTAATACAATTAACCCTTGATCATTCAAAGATTAACCCAGTTCTGAATTACCCTTATCCTTTTGCTGCTCCTGTATTACACTATTATTGCCTGTCATTTGACTTTCCTTTAGTGACAGTAGAACATACAAAAGCTTTCTCTCTCTAGTTTTGGTAAACTTCGAATCAATTGAAAATGACTGATCTTATCTGGCATATCTCTCTTTCAGTCCCCACTTTCTTCTCTTAGAGTTATAACTAATGCATGGCAATAAACTACCATATGAGAAAAAAAAAGATTATAATCATCTGCAGTCTTCACTAGTCGACTACTATGCTTGGTGCTTATAATTAAGATTTTCTGGTATTCTTGACTACAGAACTTATTTTTCAGTTTATCTGCATAACTAAATATAGAATGCATTAAAGACTCAAACCTTATTTGCATTATGTTCCGTTTCTCAATCATTTTCAAGAATCTGTAAATGTCTCTCCTTAAAAAGTCTGCTGTGCATAGGAGACTAGTTAAATAAATATTGCACATACCCACAATGGAGTATAATACAGCTGTAAAAATAATTAGGAAGCTATCTATGAACTGAAATGCAGTGATTTCTTGGGGACATTTTTAAGTGAAAAAAAGCAAAGTACAAAAGGATGTGTTATTCGAGCAAGGAACAAGGAAAATAAGAAAACACACATGGATCTGCTTATTACAGTAAGAAACACAGGATGGATAAAACTAGACAGTAATAAAGGTGATTACCAACAAAGGTGGGGAGGATGAAGTGGAAGAGATACAGGAAAAAATGACTTTTGAAAACATGTTAACATAATACATATTCAAAACTTAAATCAATCAGAGTAGGGGACAGGTAGTGAAACAAAGGAATTAGCTGCATTTCAAATAAAGAAGGCACAAAGGTTCAAAGTAACTTATGAACACAGAGTATGACTGTGTATTATCAGTCTTGGACAGTGAAAAGGAAAACACTAGACCACCTCCTGTGTTTCTCCTTTACTCACACACAACTACCACATTCTCAACACTTTTGACAACAGATGTGGGGTCTTTTAACCACAAGAAATAATTCTATGACATAAACTGGGTCTCTGACAATTTAACTCAATTCTGACACTACGTACCTGGGGATAGTGTCTGATCCCATAGGTTAAGGGCTCAGTCTTAACTGAGACTGTCCTATACTTCACAAGATAATCTCAAGTGGTGGGTCCCCAGGTTACCCATAACTTCTGTCCAATTTGGTTACATATCAGAAGTTCCCATGACTTCCTTCCCCTTGGATTTGATATGTGCTAAAACAGAACTCAGGGAAATACTTATTTACATTTACCAATTTATTAAAAGATATGATAAGGGATACAGAAGAACAACTTAGATAAAGAAATGTATAGAGCAGGATCTGGGAGGAGGTTCCAAGTACAGGAGCTTCTGTCCCCATGGAGCTAGGGGAGCATCACCCTCCTGGTACATGGATATGTTCACCAACCTGGAAGCTCCCCGAGTGCCATACTGTTGGGATTTCACAGAAGCTTCCTTGCACAGGCATGTCAATTATTAACTCCATTTCTAATCCCTCTCTAGTCTCTGGAGAATAGAAGGTGGGGCTGAAAATTACAAGCTTCTAAATCTGGCTTAATCTTTCTGCTGACCATCCCAGAAGCCATCCAGGACCCTACCTAGAGTTGCCTCATTACAACAAAAGATGCTCCTGGTTCCCTTATACCTTAGGAATTTATAAGGGTTTCAGGAGCTGTGGTAGGTCCCAGCGTAAAGAACCAAGTAAGTATTAGGGGGTGCCTGCCTGGCTCAGTCAATAGAGCATGTGACTCTTGATCTCGGAATTGTAAGTTTGAACCCCACATTGGGTAAAGAGACTACTTAAAAAAAAAATTGGGCATGTTGGGTGGCTCAGTTCCTGAAGCATCCAACTCTTGATTTCAGCTCAGGTCATGATCTTACAGTTCATGAGATCAAGCCCTGTGTCAGGCTCTGTGCTGACATGGAGGAGCCTGCTTGGGATTCTCTCTCTCCCCTCCCCCTCACTCCCCAACCCCATGCAGCACGCAGCACCTGGACACACAATCTCTCTCAAAATGAAATACACATTAAAAAAAATATTAAAAAACTGTTAAATTTAAAAAAACAAATATCAGAACAAGTGATGCTCATAATGTTTTTATCACTTAGGAATTTAGAAGAGTTTCAGGAGCTCTGTGCCAGAAACAAGGGAGACAGACCAATATATGTTATCTTCTATTATCTCACAGGCAGGGTGGGGAGAAGTATGAACAAATCTTGAATGCTTTTTGTAGGTTGTTTTGTAACTGTAGTGGTACGGACAATGCAATTCTGAAACTATTTTAAATGTATTACAGAACTGAGCAAATTAGCCGAGGATCTCATAAGGAAGAACAAAGATATAAAATAAGGAAAGATGCAACAGAGTCAAGTAAGGTTGTACTGGAATTGGAAATATTGGTATAAAAATTATGCTTTCCAAAATATACATATTTCCCTGCACATATGTATATATATTTGTACATGTGTATGTATGTGCATGCCATATGCATATACATGTGTATCATGTGCTGGTACTGTCCACTGAAAAGGACAAGAAGCATAAACATCCCAGTAGCAATGAGATCACCTAGCACCTTGATCTTGGTCTCTAATAGCATTCTCTACTAAAAGAAACCAGGGCTCCTTGAAGAAATAGCTAATTACATCACTGGGGCAGGGTAGCTACAATGAGGGCAAAGAATACCCTCTTACACCAGAAAGGTGCTTTTAAAAAAAAAAAAAAAAAAAAAAAAAAGGACCAGGCAAGAATCATCATCAGTGGATATTCAACCTAGGAATAGGGACTCAACCTAGGATATTTGCACGGTCTTAAAACTCTCTCACACATTGCTTATTAGGTGCAAGAGGAAGGAAAAAAAAAAAAAAAAGAAATTTGTTGTATGGGGGAGAAACTGGGCAACACCTTCAAGAGTCATCAAAATTAACATCACTAATGATAGATATCACATACACCTAGAGAAGAACACAACATCATCTATGCACAATTTTGGCCAAGAATGCATAACCTCACTATAATCAAGAAGAAACATCAGAAAATGCAAAATGAGTAAAGGTTTGTTTTTTAAAAGTGGGAAGAACGTACTCTACTCTTCAAATGTCAATGTCAAAATGAATTAAAAAAAAAAGAAATGATGCTAAAGAGACATGGTAATTAAATGTAATCCCATGGTCCGAATCTTGTACTAGAAAAGATAAATGCTGTATAGAATGCCGTCATATCAACTAACAGAACTGGAATACAGCTAATACATTAGCTAAAAGTTTATCAATATACATTTATGAAATAGATTACTGTTATTATATAACAGAATACTCGTCTTACCATGAAATCAAACTAAAGTATTTGATTGTAAAAAATTATGACATATGTAACTTATTTCAAAGGGTTCAGGACAAAAAATTATGTAGGCATACACATATCCAAGGAGCACAAATGTTAAAGAAAATGGGAATCAAATACTACCAATAGTCAAATCTAAGTAAAGAGAGTATGGGTGCTCCTTGTATTATTTTTATTTCATTACTTTTTCTAGGTATGAAGTTATTTCTAAATAGTTACTTTCCATGTAGTGATGAAAACATCTAAAACTTAATTACTTTCAAAAATTTAAAACAAAAAATGCTGTGACTTTTTTGTACTTTCTTTTATTTTTCACTTTCTATAGTGTTTTGGGCCTATTTTTTTCTCTTTGGCACTATACCGCAAGGCCAATTCAAGTGGTTTTCACTGTCAACAGATTTAATCCCTACAACAAATACTGGGAAGTACTCACTATAATCACCCCATTTTACTCATAAGCAAATTCAAGCTTAAACAGACTGAGTAATTGCCTTGAGTGTTAGAGCCAGTAGGAGACACAACTGAGACTGAAACCAAGTTACAACTACTGGGAAAGGACATGCTCTTACCTGCTGTGTTAGGCTGCCACACGATGTCTTATAAACAAACAATGGCAATGAATTTAATAATTTTTCTCTAATTTCTTCCCATAATTAAAAACGTCTTATTTGGATTGTGAAGCAACCAGCACTCCCATAACTGTTGATACGAATATAAATTAAAATGGTACAACTCAAGATGCTTTCATGGCTCAGTCAGTGGGTCGAGTGTCCAATTCTTGATTTCGGCTGAGGTCATGATCTCACGGGTCGAGACTGACCTCCTGTGCCATCACTGCAGACCCTGCTTTGGGATTTTCTCTCTCCCTCTCTCTTGCCCTTCCCTGGTGCTCAAAATAAATAAATAAACATTTTTAAAAAATAAAAAAAATGGTACAACTACTTTGGAAAACTAAACACATGCCTAATCAATAATCCAGCAATTCTACTCCTAAGTTTATACGCAATAGAAAGTGTCCATATTACACTAAAATACATGAATAAGAACATTCAAAGCTATTCATAAACACTCTGAGGTAGAACCAACTCAAGCATCCATCAACAACAGAACATATAAATAAACTGTAGTATAATCATATAATGGAATACTAGAAAGCAATTGTTCTCAAACTCCCTGGTCTCAGGAATTCTTTGACCTCTTAAGAAAACACTGAGGGGCACCTGGGTGGCTCAGCTGGTTAAGCGTCCAACTTCGGCTCAGGTCATGGTGTCGTCGTTCATGAGTTCAAGCCCCGTGTCCAGCTCTGTGCTGACAGCTCAGAGCCTGGAGCCTGCTTCGGTTTCTGTGTCTCCCTCTCTCTCTGCCCCTCCCCGCTCAAGCTCTGTCTCTCTCAAAAATAAACATAAAAAAAAAAAGAAAATATTGACGTTAACCATCCTCCCTTTTCTCTCCTCAAGGGCTTTAGTTTGTACATTATCACTATCAATACTTTCTCTTTTAGAAATTAAAACTGAGAAAACATTATACACCAATTGAATCAGTTATGAAAACCTTCCAACAACTAAAAGCCCAGGATCAGATGGCTTCACTAGTGAATTCTACCAAACACTTGACAATTAATGCCAATCCTTGTCAAGCTCTTCCAAAAAACTAAACATTTACAAACTCATTGTGTAGGGCCAGCATTCTGCCGTTAGAACTCTAGACAAGATGGGGAGCCTGGGTGGCTCAGTCAGTTAAGCATCTCTCTCTTGGTTTGGGATCAGGTGATGATCTCATGGTTTGTGATATCAAGCCCCACAATGGGCTTTGCACTGACAGCATAATGCCTGCTTGGGATTCTATGTCTCCCTCTCTCACTGTTCCTCCCCAGCTCAAAGGCACACACTCACTCTCTGTTTCAAAATAAACAAACATTAAGGGCGGAAAAAAAGTCTAGACAAGGGCACTACAGGAAAATTACACACCAATATGCTTGATTAACACAAATGTAAAAATCCTAAACAAAATACTTGCAAACCAATTTTAACAGCACATTAAAAAGATTATATACCATAATCAAGTGGGATTCAAGGACAGTTCAATAAAGGCCATACATGACAAGCCTACAATATAAACACCACATTCAATGGTAACAAGCTGAGGCAAGCTTTTTTATAATTCTCTAAGATTAGGAAAAAGGCAAGGATGCCTACTCTCACCACTCACATTAAAAACAGTACTAACGGGGCGCCTGGGTGGCGCAGTCGGTTAAGCGTCCGACTTCAGCCAGGTCACAATCTCGCGGTCCGTGAGTTCGAGCCCCGCGTCGGGCTCTGGGCTGATGGCTCAGAGCCTGGAGCCTGTTTCCAATTCTGTGTCTCTCTCTCTCTCTCTGCCCCTCCCCCGTTCATGCTCTGTCTCTCTCTGTCCCAAAAATAAATAAATGTTGAAAAAAAAAATTTTTAAAAACAGTACTAAAAGTCCTTGCCAGAGCAATTAGGTGTGAAAAAAACAATAAAAGGCATCCAAATCAGGAAGAAACACATCAAAATGACTCTGTTTACACTTAACAAGATATCATATATTGAAATCTCTAAAGGCACTACCAAAGGAAAAAAACAACAACATTAGAAGTAGTAAATGAATTCAGCAAAGCTGTAGGATACAAAATCAATACACAAAAAATCAGTTGTGTTTCTATATATTAACAATGACCTATTTAAAAAGGAAATTAAGAAAACTGACAATAGCATCAAAAAGAGTAAAATACTTAACAATAAATTTTAAAAAGGTGAAAGATACACTGAAAACTGTAAAACACTGATTAAAGAAACTGAAGATGACACACACAAAAAAGGAAAAATATTTTGTGTGCTTAGAATGGAAGACTATTGTTAAAATGTCCATAGTACTCAAAGCAATCTACAGATTCAGTGCAATCCCTATCAAAATACCAACGGCATTGTTCACAGGAAAAAAAAAAATCCCAAAATTCATATGAAGCCACAAAATACCCCAAATAGCCAAAGCAATCTTGAGCAAGAACTAAGCCCGAGCCATCACACTTCCTGATTTCAGACTATATTACAAAGCTATAGTAATCAAAACAGTATGATGCTGGCATAAAGACAGACACATAGACAAAAGGCCAACTAATTAGCCAACTAATCTTCAACAAAGGCACCAAGAATGCATAATGGAGATAGTCTTTTCAAAAAATGGTAATGAGAAACTGCACATGCACATGCAAAAGAATAAAACTGTACCCTTATGCACAAAAATCAACTCAAAATGGATCACAGACTTGAATGTAAGACCTGAAACCATAAAATTCCTAAAGGAAAACATAGAGGAAAAACTCCTTGACATTGGTCTTAGTGATGACTTTTTTGGTATGACACCAACAGCACAAGCAGCAAAAGAAATAATAAATAAGGTGGGGGGGACTACATCAAACTAAAAAGCTTCTGCACAGCAAAAGAAACCGTTCACAAAATGAAAAAGCAACCTACAGAATGGGAGAAAATTTTGCAAACCATCTCTGATAAGGAGTTAATATCCAAAACATATAAAGAACTCATATAAATCAGTAAGAAAACAGTCTGATTAAAAACTGGGTAGAAAACTTGAATAGACATTTTTCAAAAAAAGACATTGAAGTGGCTAATAGGTACATGAAAAAAAGTTTTTCATCACTAATCATGAGGGAAATATACAGCAAAACCACAATGAGATAGTGCTTCACACCTATTAGAATGGCTATCATCAAAAAGACAAGAGACACCAAGTGTTGGTGAAGATGCAGACCAAAGAAAATTCTTGTGCACTCTTGTTGGGAATGTAAACTAATATAGATACTATGGAAAACAGTATGAAGTTTCCTAAAAAAGTTAAAAATAGAAGTACCATGTGACTTAGCAAAGTAACTTCTGGGTATATATCCAAAGATGATGAAATGACTATCTCAATGAAATACCTACACTCCCATATTTACTGCAGTATTATTCACAATAGCCAAGATATGGCAACAACCTAAGTGTCCAACATGGATGAATGGTTAAAGAAAATGTGTATATGATATATATACACAATGGAATAATGTTCAGCCATTAAAATAAAAGAAAATCCTGACATTTGTGACAACCTTGACAGCATAATATTAAGTGAAATAAATCAAACAGAGAAAGACAAATGTGATATACATGTATTCCATACACGGAATCTAAAAACATTATACTAATAAAAACAGAGACTAGAAAGGTGGTTGCCAGGGTCTGAGGGCTGAGGGAGATGGGAGATGCTGGTCAAAGGGTACCAACTTTCAACTGTTAGATGAGTAAGTTCCAGGGATCTAATGTACAGCATGGTGACTAGAGTTAACAATATAGTATTATGTCCTTGAAAGTTGCTGTGAGAATAAAGCTTTAATGTTCTCACCGTAACAACAACAAAATGGTCATTATGTAAGGGACATATTAACTAGCCTTACTGTGATAAACATTTCACGATATATACTTGTATCAAATCATCACACTGTATACCTTAAACTTACATGATGATGTATGTCAATTATATCTCAATAAAGCTGGGGAAAAAAAGAGATGAATATGTACAGGTAACCCAAACAAGGTATCATCCAAAAATCACTTAGAATAGACATATCTTCTTATGGATAGTTCTAATGGACTATTCCAATGAATTTAAATAAAAATTTAAAAAATAAAATTAATTCAATCTCTAGAGTATATGCAACATGGTGAGGTAATAAGCATGGAATTACACCAGGCTCCCTCCCCCACCAAAATCAGGGAAAGCAGGTTTAAAGTGGGCTAAGTACGTACCACTAAATTCTTAAAGTAATCAATCAACCTGGTTTAAATAAAAACCAAAGGAGTAATATAATACATAGTATTCCTAAACAAAAATTTAGAAGTAGTTTGAAAGATTTGGCTAAAATAAATTATTCTCAAAACCCATTTGAAGGTGCCCTGACTATATTGTGTAAGGTTATCAAAACAATAAGAACAGCACTGATTTATCAACTAAACTGTAATACAATTTGGTCTTCAAAATTAATATGCATATATTACAACTGATACATGAGCTGCTTCTATCAAGAGATCTGTAATCAGAAAAATCTATTACCATCCAATGATAATTAAATTAACAAATGAAAATTCTTTTTGATAATACACAAATAATAGGTTTACTAACTTTGAGACTAAACAAGATGCACAGGAAGAACTGAGTTCATATATGTGCCATCAAGCATAGAATCATCATTTTTAACTTTATTTTTTTTTAATTTTTTTTTCTACGTTTTTATTTATTTTTGGGACAGAGAGAGACAGAGCATGAACGGGGGAGGGGCAGAGAGAGAGGGAGACACAGAATCGTAAACAGGCTCCAGGCTCCGAGCCATGAGCCCAGAGCCTGACGCGGGGCTCGAACTCACGGACCGTGAGATCGTGACCTGGCTGAAGTCGGACGCTCAACCGACTGCGCCACCCAGGCGCCCCTTTAACTTTAAATTTTGGCAGAGAACCTTCTCAAATATTCTAAATTCGAAAATTATCCAAGACTGTAACAGCCAGTATCTGAATTTGGAAAACATTTTGATTTTTTGTTTTCACTGAATCATTTTAACCAACCATACCAGGTATATATTCCAAGGAATTTCTTTCTGGTATATTTCCTGGTTAAATGACTTGAGTTTGGTATGTTGTAATTAACATTTTTCTCATTTTTAACCGTATGTTAAAAATTAGTACTGCTTCAATATCTTAACGGCATTAATACTATTTAAAATATTTAAAGAGGGCCAGTTTTTAAAAAGAAGTCCAATTTAGTTCCACATGATGGCATATGAGAACCACAAAAATCTTTTTCCAGATATGAATAGTATCAAATTTTCCTCTCTTGTATTCTCTCCACTTACAAAGACCCACAAGCCCCTTCCAAAAACAAACAAAAAACCCCTTTCTATCCTCCCACCTATAAAGATTTCCCTAGAAGAACAAAACAAAAAGCTAAAGGATGCTTACTATGACAGAAAGTGTTGGCAGGAGAATGCAAATTCAGCCTCCATTTCTCTACCAACACCCAGAGAGCTGCAGTCAGTCTTTTGACTTCTAATCTGGGTCCCCTTAGCTGTGAACACTGGGTTGTCTAACACAAAAGAGAGCCTGGAGCTCTAATATGTTTGCTTTCTCTTCTAAAGCAAAGATGTTTAAATTTCAAACTAGAGACAGCAAGTCCTAAATATTAACACAATCTGTCCCTTATAAATTACCTCCCTTTCCATTTCACTTGAAACACAGTTTCAACACTAACTATAGATAAGCTATGAAAAGAAAAAAACAATCTATTGTATATTAAAGCATATATGTCATCAGTATTCACAGAAATACTAGAAAATCTAGATTCCAATTAACTGTGACTCTTTTTAACTTATCATTTGTCCTTTATAAACAAAATAGTTTTTATTCTAAAAACAAAAGTTTTCAACAGATCAGGACCAGGTTGCTCACATATTTTCACTCTAAAAGCAGTAGGAAATTAACAAGGAAAAAAAGAGTAAGGGAAGAATTCAGTTAAATAAAGAAAACATAAAGAATTTTTGCTTAGTGTACAGGAAATTTTTCCCCGTTGTTCACCTGATATTGAGGGTAAAACACGTAACAAATAACTGAGAAAAATTTCAAGAAACTTTTTTAAGTTTATTCATTTATTTTGAGAGAGAAAGCCTGTGCACAAGTCAGGGAGGAGCATTAAGAGAGGGAGGATCCCAAGCAGGCTAAGCACGGTCAGCACAGAGCCCAAAGTAAACCTCACCACAGTGAGATCATGACCTGAGCCCAAATCAAGAGTTGAACCCTTAACGACTGAGCCACCAAAATGTCCCTAAAGGAACTTTAATAGAAATATTTTATTTGGACTCAAATATAAATTATTAAAGCTATTTTAAAATACAGCATTTTAATTATATCCCAATGTCTTCTGTATGTCTTATTCATCAATTCAACCAGTATTTATGTGCCAAGCATTAGAGTAAGCATGACTTGAATTTTATAATAACTGTCATTTTTGAGGGTTTTACATAAACACTGAACATAGTACACTATGAATAGGTAACACTTTAGCTCTATTTTACAGATGAGAAAAAAAGGAATTTAGAGAGTATAAAAGAACTTGCTCATGGATATACAAAGAGCTGTAAGGAACTAGGCTGGAAATCAAATCCAAGTAATGACTCTACTAATAGGAGTCACCACTACTTTAATCACTGTTCTAGATGGTCATAAGGAAACCATGGGAGACACACACAAAGCAATACTGGTTAATGATATAATGAAAGTACAAATAAAGTGCTTTGACAGCAAGACAGACGTGGTCACTGCCTTCCAGAAGTTCTCATACTAAGAGGGAAGTCAAAATATTTGATGCCAGTTTAAGTAGTAAAAGTGTATCTAATACTTAGACAAATTGTATTACTAAGGGCATATTTTAAAATCTAGAATTCATGAGGGCAGGCATTCAATTTCATTTCAATTTGAAACCTGTCAGACTTGATTTGGAAAAGAGGATTTCATTTCTTGTAATCTTTCAAAACAAGAACAGTTAGTTATCTGCAAACATGCAAAGGGAGGAATTACAAACACAGGATGTCTTCACAAAAGGCATCAAGTACCAGGAGGAATAAAACCATTCTTCAAGGGGGCCTGCAACAGGAAGATCTCAGGTCCCTCCCTCTAGCAATACTGAAATTTAGAGATTTTTTTTAGTCTATATATACCATCTACCATTAAGGTCTGTTACCTTCCTATCAAGTACAAATCGGAAAATGTTAAAAACAGAATTCAAGGAGTAAACAATAAATAGATTTTGCTTTTTAACGTAAAAAACAACTTGAAGAGACATAAATTTAAGATGTATAGGGTGTCAAGGAAACCGAAGGCGCGAAACTTGGTTTATAACACAACTACCAACTTAATGTTGAAGAGTCGGGGATGGATTGGGTACAAAGGAAGATGACTGTTAATCCTTAAACTACCACCCAAATTACAGAGAATTGGGATCTCTTTATACTAAACAGACAAAAATTTATTTTTATCGAATTCACTAGAATCCTTCCTTAGATCTGGGAGAAAGCAGCAGTATGCTTGGTAGGAGATGATTAAAGTCTAGTTTATGGAAATAGATTTTAAAGATTTTTAATTTTTTTTAATTAAAAAAAAAATTTAAGTTTACTTATTTATTTTGAGAGGGAGAGAGAGAGTGCGTGCACAAGCAAGCATGAGTAGGGTAGAGACAGAGAGGGGAGACAGAATTCCAAACAGGCTGCATGCTAACAGCATAGAGCCTGATGCAGGGTTCGAACTCACAAACGTGAGATCATGACCTGGGCTGAGATCAAGAGTTGGATGCTTAACCAACTGAGCCACCCAGGTGCCCCCAACTTTTTTTTAATGTTTATTTATTTTTGAGAGATCATATGAGCGTGAACAGGGGAGAGGCAGAGAGAGAGAGAGGGAGACAGAATCTGAAGCAGGCTTCTCGCTGTCAGGGCAGACCCCCACTTGTGGCTCAAATCCTGGAACACTGACATCATGACTTGAACTGAACTCAGACACCCAACCAACTGAGCCACCCAGGCACTCCGGAAATAGATATTAAAATAAGGTCGCAGAACTGAGCAACAAGCTACATGATGGTATAGAATAACCATATATAGTCTCTGGCACATTACCTCACCTCTTCTTTAAAATAACATGGAGGTGGGGTGCCTGGGTGGCTCAGTCGGTTAAGCGTCCAACTTCGGCTCAGTTCATGATCTCACGGCTGGTGGGTTTGAGCCCCAAGTCGGGCTCTGTGCCGACAGCTCAGAGTCTGGAGCCTGCTTCAGATTCTGTGTCTCCCTCTCTCTGCCCCTTCCCCACTCAGACTCTGTCTCTCCATCTCTTAAAAATAAATAAACATTAGAAAATAGTAATAATAATAAAAATAAAATAACACGGAGGCATCCACCACGGTTTTATATACACTTAAAAGGATATTCTAGGTGTATAAATAGGTCAGTCTATTGCATGTGTTTTGAAGTTCACACTATGGCTTACAGATTCTGAAAGCCTTCTTAGAGAAAGTTGCTAGAATTTGCATTGGATAAAGCACTCATGTAACTTTAGGAGATGTTACCATCCTGTAATCTTCCACTAGGAAAACCTGCTTAGGGCACTGTTTATTTCCTCCATCTAAATAGCAAGAGCAGAGAGCAGTGTCCAGCTACAGAAAGTCTACAACTTTCAGTTCAGTGAGACCCTCAGAATTCAATCTCCTCCTAAATATTCAGGCTAGATTACCATTTAGAATTAGAATCTCCAAAAGCTGCTCATGTCAAATGCAAGCTAAGGTGTGTACTAGTATCTCCAGAGTGGAGGTACAAACTGTCCAAGAGCAAAATACTTAGTTGCCGCAGATCTAAAAGCACAATTTAGGGATGGAACACCTGTACCATGTCAAATCATGACTATTATTTAATCTAATACTTATTCTGACTGACAAAGACCACAAAACAATTCATAGGAGAAGAAAATCTGGGGGATCTGCGAAGCTTTTTTTTACTTTGTCTCACTGTTAATGTAAAAATAAGTTTTACTTTTCATCACAACTAAGAGAGAGCAACACAAGTTGTAGCAAATATCCTCAGCATTATAAATAAGTTTATATATCCAATCCTGACTTACAGTTTGAAATTATTATAAAAACTATAAAGCAGAAAATGCCACTATACTGCTAAGTAGCCTGAAGTTTGGGGCCCTCTTCCTTCCAACATCTGAGGAAGACAAATGAAAAAGGAGTCACTTTCAGGTACAGAAGAGTTTTATTGAAAAACTGTAACGTAACTTTAAGTAATTGATGTGAGCAATCTAAAATAAATAACACTTTCCCAGGATTTCTAAACTGCTACACATGGAATTCAAAGGATGGCAGGAGCGAATTGTTTACAAAAAATATTTTTTTCTTTCCAAAGTTATTTATGGGTGAATTTGAAGAGAAGTAAATCAAAACACCGCTTTCACTGTATTACTCAGCGCTAGATGTTGATAGCAAACAATCAATAATTGTTTTAAGACACCCACTTAAAAAAAAAAAACCACAACTACAAAGATACTTGACCTTAACTAAGAAATGAAACCAATCCCAACTATTTCTAAATTTGACAATTTAAGCCGATAGAACAGGGTAACGAAAAGCCTTCATACACATCACAACAACGACTTCTGGATAAACGACTGTGGGAAACCATCCCAGTCTTAAGGACGTCAACCTAGAAACTTTAAAAATCCTACAAAACATTCTAACTTCCGAGCCAGTACCTCGATGCCCGACATGTTTCTACCTCCTTCGCTCTCAAAAGCCAGGTCCGCCCGGTCCCAGGGGCGCGGACCCGGGGACCCCAGCGCGGAGGGGACCAGGCGTTCTTGGCCTCGGCCCCGCGATTCTGGGCCGCTCCCGGCTGACTCAGGCGCGCGGACCGGGCACGGGCGACGCGGGAGCCTCCCTCACTCACCGTGAAGCGCTGGTCGCCGACGCTGCCCACGGAGAAGCAGTGGTCGCCAGGGTTCACAGCCCCGGTCAGCACCTGGTGCAGGTTCATGTCTGCGTCTTATTCCAGCAACGGACGCCGCGTCCGGCTCATGCCCAGGGTCGGCGGCCGCTTCCCTCCCTCCTTCCCTTAGGGGCGGCGGCCGCTCTTGGGCGGCGACGGAGGCAGCGACAGGCGCCAGGAGCCGGAGCCGCTCAGCCGGGGCCCGCAGTTCATCCCGAGCCCTGGCGGGCAAGGCCCGGAGGGGGCGGGCCGCCGAGAGGGCGCAGCGCCGCGCTAGTCCGCGCACCTGTCACAGCCAGCGGGAGGCCCAGGTGAAGCTCGGGGTCGACTCAAAGGCCGAGACCCCGGGCCGACTCACCGGCCAGCAGGGCCGCGGCGTCCACACACTTCCTCTGGGCTCGGGGTGGCTGGCCCTGACGGATCCCAGTGGCGCAGGCAGCACGCGCTCGCCTTCACCGCCTGACCTGTCCCTTCCCGGCTCCGGTGCCCGTCACCCCCACTGGCCTTTGCCGCTCACTACGCGTCGCTAAGTCCCTTCAGCCGAAATATCGCGAGGCTTTCCGCGATGAAGAGGGATACTGCGGTAAAGGACGCACTTTTTTCACCACAGTTTACAGATCAGCAAGTGGCTACGAAAACGCCTCGTCTAGTCAGATGCTGGCCAATCCCGAGCTCCAGTCTACGTAGGGCCCCGCCCACCACTGAGGACAGGCCAATCTCGTTGAGTCTGGTAAGTGAGTCTGTCGGTCTGAGCTGATCCAAAGTAAGGAGCCTAGCAGAAACCCAGTGAGCCCAGAATGAGGTGAGAGTTGTCAAAAAATGCTTTAGGTTACGGCTTAATCTGTCGGGCCAGAAAGCTTGAAAGGGAGAAGTGCATTATAAGTGGAGCTGCAGTGTCCTCTGTCCTGGTAGAAACTACAAGTCCCAACAGGCACTGCTCCGCTAAGGCGGCGCTTGTCGACTTCCAAGTAAATGTGACCCGTTCAGCATCTGTTATCCCGGCGTGTGGTTTCTCCTGCTTTACGCGCGTTTCCAGCGCACCAAACGGGGTTAATTTGAAAGACTTAAATACTCGACAAGTGTTCAAATGGAGTGTTTTCAGCTAAGTTTTCCTTAACCTACGTTTTGAACTAGTGCTGATAATAATATTGCAGCAGCCCTGCGTTGAGCGTTTGTTTGGGAAAAACCCAAGGATTCCAAAATGATTAGTGTCACAGTTACAACCGCTAGATACTCTCAGTGTATTTTGACACAAGTTTTGTGTTATTATCGATAACGGTCTGTTTATATGTCTCCTTCCGTATATTTAAGCCTCTTGAGTACAGACTGTGTGGTTCGCCTCTGTATTCCGAGTGTGGGGCTCAGGGCCAGCTCCACTGTAGGTGTTGAGTAAATGTTAAACGAGTGAATGTAGATAGGAACTCTCCACCCAAAAGGAGTAGTTTCTTAAAAACTGCTAAACTGATTTTTATATCCTTTTGCTGGGGTGAAAAAAAAAACACTTTCACACCAATACTTGGACGGGAGGAGTATTAATTTTATTTATGCTTTGCCAAAATGTTTTGTAATGTGTACATTTAATTTTGCAATAAAAAGTTACTTAAAAACCAAATTTAAGAGCCATCTCCCATTTTCAATTTGACAGATGTAGGTGAATTCCATTATTTATCCCAGTTTCTTTATCAAAAGAAGGGACTTAAAACTTAATTTGTTTTAAAAAACTATTTTATTGATATCTGACATACTTACAACTTAATCTGTATTTTAATTATTAATTTAAAATATTATTCAGGGTGGCTTTAACTTAATTTTATATTTAGACTCTAAATAACGTTTTCTCTGTGTTCCACCTAAATTGTATCTGGCCCAGCATGTTTTACTCATTCTGTCCTGCCCAGCTTTTACTTTTCAAGGGCATGCAGTATAGCAGAATAAAAGAAATTCAGTGGCCTGGTAGTTAGGAAATCTGAGATCTAGTGTTAATCTCACGTTGGCTGTGTGTCCTTGGAAAGGTTTTTGTTAACTTTCAGACTCGTTTTCCTCATCTGTAAAATCAGCAAGTTTAATTTATCAACAACATTTTCATTCCTGCAACTCAGTACATCTGTTAGTTTTAATTAAATTCCTTCAGCCTTCAGTTAGACTACCTGAGTCTGAATCCTGGCCTTACTGCTCACTTAGGTTATTTAATCTCTCTGTGCTTTACTTTCCTTATCTATGAACGGGAGATAGTAGTAGACTTTCTTCTTTTAATTATCACGAGGATCAAGTGAGAACAGTATTTGGTCCATAGAATTCAATAGATGTTAGCCATTATTACTATTATTACTATTATTAAATGAACTTAACCTTTTGAACTTTAATGAACTTAATGAACTTTAATGAACTTTAAATGAACTTACTCTTTCTAAGGTTTTCCAAATAGTGTCAAACCCCAGCACAAATCAGACTTTCCAGGGAAGCTTAAGACTACCACAAAAGTTCTGAGGATGTTATAGTCTATCTAAAACTATGGCACTACAATATCTGATGGAAAGCAAGGGTATTCTTTTGCTTCTTATTCATCAGAAATACTTCTACTACTTTATTAAATTGCCTGTTAAGCAACCTGTCTTTGATATAAAGCAGATGAACTGTTTCAGTGACACAACTAAATGCTTGTAATGTATCTTTTTTCTTCTACTGCAATTCTGGCCTACTGTCTGGTTTTATACAGCCCAGAATTGAGAATGCTGTTTACATTTTTAAATATAAAAAAATATATATGAATAGAAGAAGAATATTTAATGACACATGAAAATACATGAAATTCATATGTCCTTAAATAAAGTTTTATTGGGATACAGCCATGCATAGTCATTTAGGTGTTACCTATGGCTGCTTTCACACTACAAAGGCAGAGTTAAGTACACCTGACCTTGGAGCAATGCGGAAGAAGTTCTAGTCTTAAAGGGGAAGGAGGAATTTCTTTATACTCAGTGGGTGGTGACAGTGTAAAGAACAACAAACAGGCTAACTTCTGAGATCTTGGAGGCAAAAAAGGAATATGTATGAAGCCAATTCAGATTGGGAAGCAGTCATGCCTGTTCTTCACCCTCTGATTTCCAGAAATCCTTCTCATTACCCTTAATGTAAATTTCCTACCTTCCCAGTGCAAGTGCCAAGGGAGCCACCAGTTGGGACATCCGGCCCCATTGCCAACACTCACTTGATGAAGGAGGTTGGAAGTAAACAGAGTCCCTCATCCTATATCTAAGGCTGAATTAGGGGGACTGTGTTGCTGGCATTTCACACAAGCATTATGAACTTACTATTTCATCAAAATAATATGAGGGTTTCTGGTGCATCTAAGACACTGACTGCCCCAGGAACCCGCCTGAACTTTTAACAACAAGCTTGCTATCGCAAAATCTATCAGGGATATTACAGGTTACATAGATATTTGAGCAATGAAATAGGACCCTAATCATCATTTATAATATTGTTACCATAGAAAAATTAATTCTGATACCTCTTAAAATTTGGAGATTGTCATTAAATACTCTTGGCTCATACTCACTTGCTCAGTTGAGGAATTTTCCACCCATAAGCATTTAAAGGGCAGTTATTTATAAAAAGCTACTATTTTATTAAACACCCACTCTACACTGTCATACGTGTTTTATTTATTTCATTTAAATCTCAACAAACTCTTGAGGCACCTGGATGGCTCAATTAGTTTAGCATCTGACTCTTGATCTCAGCTTAGGTCTTAATCTCAGGGTCATGAGTTCAAGCTCTACATTGGGCTCCATGCTGGATGTGAAAGCCTACTTTAAAGATAAAAATTTAAAAATCTCAACAAATCTATAAAGGTAATATCTCTGTATTATAAATGAAGAAACCTAAACTTAAAAAGACTACATATTGACCAAGATCATATTAGATTTGGATCATATCACCACCCAAAGATTTGAACTCAGATTTCTTGGGCTGCAAAGACCCTCTAAGTGTTTTCCAAAGACCCCCGAATCCCAAAGTGAATACAGTCAGAGTCTATCACTTCCCTCCTTGCTAACAAGGTAAGAAGAGATAGGGAGGTGAGATGACTTCTTTAAGTAAGTCACTTCAGTGATTTTTCTAGTAGGAAGAACCATCTTCCCCAAACACTTTTCTCTTCCCCTTCCTAATGATGGAAGAAAAGCTGATCTCCTTACCTTGACCCACTCCCAAACTATAAAGACCATGCTTTGTTGAAAGTTAAAATCAACATTTCCAACCAAAATACTCCTGATACTTAGCCAATTAGGTAGATACTCACTTGGTTAAAGGCAAATATTTCTAGGAAAGTCTTGGAATTACCAGTAAGTCACACACATCAGTTGCAGCTTTAATCAGACTGTGACTGTCCTCATGCCTATTGGGACTTTTCTTCAGTGGGAAGGAGAAGTTGAGAGACGGGATTTTGCTCTCTCTCCCTTTCTCTTCCATTGTGGTGTGTGCCCTTGGCTGTTCTTTGCTGTGTCTTCTCACAAGACTTTGAAGATCAAACAATTCCTGGCCAAGAAACAAAAGTGGAATTTTCCCATTTCCCAGTGGATTTGGATGAAAACTGGTAGTAGAGTCAGGTATAACTCAAAGAGGAAACATTGGAGAAGAGTAATTTGGGTCTCTAAGGAGTCACATGAGATGATGCTCATTTATGCTGTTTCAAGATCACTTAACATCTTACTATCACTGAAAAAATCACTACCATCTTTACAGCTAGACATGTTTTATTGGGGGAATGCTTCTTTATTTTTTTATACTTCTGCACTAACAGGTTGGTTTCATAAAAAATATGTGTGAGCTTTTGTTTGGAAAAAAAGGGGAGCATACAGAAAGGAGAGGCCATATGGGAGACAGCAGCAGGGGGTTTTGTTTAACCAGGAGCAACTTGAGGGCTATGGAGTCTGGAAAAGTAATGAAGAAAAGGGACTGCCCCGATGAAAATCCCAGCAAGTTATTTTGTGGATACTGACAAATTGATTCTAAAGTTTTATAGGGAGGAAAAAGACCCACAACCAGTGAACACAATATTGAAGGAGAAGAACAAAGTTGGAGGACTGACATTAACCAATTTTAAGGCTTACTATAAAGATACAGCAATCAAGACAATGTGGTATTGGCAAAAGAATAGACAAACAAATCAGAGACAGAATAAAGAGCCCAGAAATAGACCCACATAAATATAGTCAACTGCTCTTTGACAAAGGAGTAAAGGCAATACAATGGGGCAAAGATAGTGTTTGCAACAAATGCAAAAAAAATCGACAACGGTATGCAAAAAATTAATCTAGACACACCTTAAACCCTTCACAAATACTAACTCGAAAATGGATCACAGACCTTGGCGCCTGGGTGACTCATTGGGTTAAGCCTCTGACTTCAGCTCTGGTCATTACCATGGTTTGTGGGTCTGAGCCCCGCATTGGACTCTGTGCTGACAGCACGGAGCCTGGAGCCTGCTTCGGATTCTGTGTCTCCCTCTCTCTTTGCCCATCCCCTGCTCATGCTGTGTCTGTTTCTCTCAATAAACAAACAAACAAACAAACATTGAAAAAAAATGGATCACAGACCTAAGTGTGAAATGCAAAACTATAAAAGTCCTAGATAACATTGGAGAAACCTAGATGCCCTTGGGTTTGATGTTGATTTCTTAAATGTAACACCAAGGGGACGATCCCTGAAAGAGACAATGGATAAGGTGGACTTCATTAAAATAAAAACTTTTGCTCTGTGAAAAACATGTCAAAAGAATGAGAAAATGAACCATAGACTGGGGGAAAATATATGCAAAAACCATATCTGATAAAAGACTGTTATCCAAAATACACAAAGAACTATTAAAACTCAACAATAAGAAAACAAACAACTTGAGATATTATTATACATCTATTAGAATGGCTAAAATCTCCAACGCTGACAACAGCAAATGCTGGTGAGGATATGGAGCAACAGGAACTCTCATTCATTGCTAGTGGGACTGCAAATTGGTCCCACATTGGAAAATAGTTTGGTGCTTTCTTACAAACTAAATAAACTCTTACCATTTGATCCAGCAGTCGGGCTCCTTGGTATTTACCCAAAGGAGTTGAACATGCATGTCCACACAAAATCCTGCACACAGATGTTTATAATAACCTTATTTATAATTGCCCAATGTGGAAGCAACCAAGATGTGCTTCAGGAGATAAACAGGTAAATAAATAAATTGTGGCACATCCAGACAATGGAACATTAGCCAGTGCTAAAAAGAAATGAGTTATTAAGCCATAAGAAGTCATGGAGGCATCTTAAATGCATATTACTAAGTGAGAGAAGCCAGTCTGAAAGGCTACACATTGTATCATTCCAGCTAAATGACATTCTGAAAAGAACAGAACTATGAAGACAACGAAAAGATCAGTGATTGCCTGGGATCGAGGGTGGGGATGAATTGGTGGAGCACAGAGGCTTTTCCAAAGGGCGTTGAAAATACTCTGGATGAGGGGCACCTGGGTGGCGCAGTCGGTTAAGCGTCCGACTTCAGCCAGGTCACGATCTCGTGGCCCGTGAGTTCGAGCCCCGCGTCAGGCTCTGGGCTGATGGCTCAGAGCCTGGAGCCTGTTTCCGATTCTGTGTCTCCCTCTCTCTCTGCCCCTCCCCCGTTCATGCTCTGTCTCTCTCTGTCCCAAAAATAAATAAACGTTGAAAAAAAAAATTTAAAAAAAAAAAAGAAAATACTCTGGATGATACTACAAAATGGACACATGTCCAAACCTACAGAATGTACACCATCAAGAATGAACTCTTAAGACTTTAAGGTACAAAACAGATAGATGAACATAAGGGAAAGGAAGCAAAAATAATATAAAAACAGGGAGGGGAACAAAACAGAAGAGACTCTTAAATATGGAGAACAAACAGAGGGTTACTGGACAGGTTATGGGAGGGGGGTATGGGCTAAATGGGTAAGGGGCACTAAGGAATCTACTCCTGAAATCATTGTTGCACTATATGCCAGCTTGGATGTAAATAAATAATAAATTAATTTACAAATATACCAAAAAAAAAAAAAAAATGTGAAGCTTACCTAATGTAAGCTATGAACTTTGGATGATTATTATGTGTCAGTGTGGGTTCATCAACTATAAAAAATTTATCACTCTGGGGCACCTGGGTGGCTCAGTCGGTTAAGCATTCAACTGTGGCTCCAGTTATGATCGCACAATTCATGAGTTCAAGCCCCACATCCCTGCTGTCATCACAGAACCTGCTTCAGATCCTCTGTCTCTCTCTCTCCCTCTCTCTCTGCCCCTCCCCTGCTTGCTCTGTTTCAAAATTAAACAGACATTAAAAAACATGTATCACTCTGGTGGAGGATGTTTATAATGGAGAAGCTATGCATGTGACAGCAGGGTTATTTGGAACACCTCTGTTCCTTCCTCTTAATTTTGCTATGAAACTAAAACTTCTCTAAAAAATAGCCTTAAAAAAAAACAATAAAACTCTCTCTGCCCCTCCCTCTCCCTGCACACACTCAATCTCTCTCTCAAAATAAATAAACTTAGAAACAAATGGCCTTAAAAAAAAAGAAGAAAGAATGGGGAGTAAGGTTTAGAAGTCTTCAGAGCATACCACTTCCCCCTAGCTAGAAAGGTGAGAAGAGGTAAGGGAGGTAAATTAATGAACAAAAATGTTGGGAATGTTTCTCAAGCGTGGCAAGGAATAATTACAAAATACTGAAATATTCTGAGAGCAAAGAAAACTGAAGTTGCGTGCAGAGGTGAAAATTTTTTTTCCCCTCCGGTTAGAGTATAAACAAACTTATCAGGAACTATGCTTGCACTCAATCATGTATGTGTTATGGAATAACTGATGAGGTAGAACATGAAATTTTCCAACAAAAGAAACTACCAGCCTCTTTTCTGCCTCAGACAACATAGCAAAGTGCCCTTGAAGCAATCTGTGTCTAGGTAAGAACCACTTAAGTGGCCCGTTTAATTATGCCATATAAGTGAGGCTATTTCTACGTAAAGGTAAGTGTAGCTGAGTCACACACGATCCACCAATATCTAACTAAATAATATATGCATATTTTTTTGGTAATTGATTTATTTATCTTGAGAGAGAGAAAGTGTGCACGCTTGCACACATGAGCACGAGTGAGGGAGGAGCAGAAAGAGAGGGAGAGGAAATCCCAAGCAGGCTCTGCACTATCAGCACAAAGCCCAACTCTGGGCTCAAACACGCAAACCATGAGGTCATGACCTGAGCTGAAATGAGAGTCGGATGCTCAACCATCTGAGCCACCCAAACACCTGCCCCCCCCCCCAAAAGAGTATTATTAAAAACAGCACAATTTTGTCAGTAACAACTACATTAGGAAAGCAAAACAACCTCACAAGATAAACTAGAAAAAGTGATGGCCAACTGCACAAGTCCAAGTTTCTGCTGATGGTTAGCATGGTTCTCTGAGAAGCAGTCCTTGAAAGTTACAAACACGTCATGAGAACTCTCACACATAATCTCAAATTTAGAAAAAGGGGACTAAGTGTATCCTTATTTTTACCACCACCCCCCCTCCTCCTTCTGCCTAGGGAAGTGGAAACAGATGCTAGAGAGAGATGGATGAAAGGAATACAACCTAAACTGCCTCTCTCTGGTCAATGCTTAGGCTCCAGGGCCCTACCCTGTAGTGGAGATTAGCAGTGGTAGCTCTCAGGAGAACAGGATTATGAGCCTGGCAAGTGTCTGAGAGTACAATGGAAGTAGATTACAGAAGTCTACAAAATCCTACCGGACTATGTGCCCTTAATTGCTGGGCAGTACTGCTCACCTTGGGTTCCCTGGCCACTATAATTGATTCAGGAACGGACCCCGGCTGCGTGGGTCAGGATCCTTCTCTGGGATTTTTCTGCAGCGGGTAGCAGGGAACTCTTGCATTGTTTAAAGAAAGAACCAGGATCCCTGAGCTTAGATGATGACTGAGTATTTTAGGGAAGAACAAAGAGAGAACAGTAGAGCTAAGTTCTATTTTTTTATTAAAATTTTTTTAAATTTAGGTTTATTTATTTTTGAGAGAGAGAGTGCATGTGAGGGAGGGGCGGAGAGAGAGACACAGAATCCAAAGCAGGCTTCAGGCTCCGAGCTGTCAGCACAGAGCCTGACATGGGGCTTGAACCCATGAACTGTGAGATCATGACCTGAGCTGAAGTTGAATGCTTAACAGACTGAGCCACCCAGGCTCCCCAGCTAAGTTCCATTTTTATAGGAACTATGAGGACATCATGACAACCTCACTTGAACTCTTGGTCCAGTCCAGTGTTGTGCCTTTCCTGCCCAATTACGTGATTCCCAAATCTTCCCCACCTGCTTTTTTTTTTTTCTTCAGTGGGTTTGAGTTTTAATTCTGTTTCTGTCACTTTGAGTCCCAAGGTTAATACAGAATAACTTACACTCCAACCACATAAGAGTGCCAACTCTCCTGAATCTTTGGAAAATATTAGCATGTGAATTAGCAGAGAGAACGTCAGATAGGAAAAAAGGCAAGAATACCATTCCTGAAAAGTGCTCTCTATATAACTCTATATAACTTGGCATGGTTGCTGCCACTAGGATTAAAAAAATAATAATAATAAAACTATAGACACCAGGTAGAAAATTAATTCCACAGAAAACCATCTGGCAGAGCTCTGAACAAATAGAAGAAAGCAGAGATGAGGAATGTATTTCACCTGCTGATTTTTCCTTTTCTTTGTAGTAGAGGAAAGAAACAGAAAATGTTTTTAGGAAGGAAATTCAGTAAACAGCTTCCTACAAACCCTTATTTCTGTACCTGAAATTGCTAGAGATTCAAATGGCCATAGTACTTTTCTTTCCCTGTGTTCTAGAAGAATATTGCCCTATTCTCAGTGCAAAAGATTTTGATTATAGTTCTTGGATCAAAAGCATCCATAGAGAGAAGGTGAGCTCCAGGTTGTAAATAGTGCTTTAATTAATGCACATGTGTCTGAATCAATAATGGATTTTCAATAAATAGGGTCTTTGGCTTTCTGAATGTTAAAAACTCGAGGTAGATAAAAGAAATGCCTTTTTGCTACATATGAAAAAGACACTTATGCTGTATATATTTCTGAAAAAAAAATCTCATCAAGTTTGTGTATTAAAAAATGAAATTTAAAAAGTATATAGGATGGTATTTTTACACGTGTCTAACTTTCTACTGTAGATGTTGAACTTTGGTGTCTAAAATGGTACATTTGTTTTTTCAGTCTTCTTCCTGGGAAATTTTCATCCTGCAGAAGAAGGGCTAGGAGATTTTGAAATTTTCTCATAGAAGAATAGGAATGGAGAGAGGCTGCTGATTAACAGAGTTGGGTGACTAAGGAACTGGCATTTTACTAATGTAGTAAAACAATGGGGAGAAAATAGCGGGACAAGCCTTTTTGAGTGGGTAAGGCCAAGGCTGATTTTCATGTTTGAATTTGAAGTAATTAGGTGCACTGGGTGGCTTAGTTGGTTAAGGGACCAACTCTTGATTTCAGCTCAGGTCATGATCTCACAGTTTGTGAGTTCTAGCCCCATGTTGGGCTCTGTGCTGACAGCATGGAGCCTGATTGGGATTCTCTCTCTCTTTCTGTCCCTCCTCCCTCTCTCTCTCAGAATAAATACAGAAAGTTAAAAAGTGTATTTGAAGTAATCATAGGACATCCAGGGTAACAGAGAGATGGGATTGTAACTCAGGAATGATTACACAGCTGGTAATATGAAACGAAGAGGTATTCAGTAATTGTCAAGAGCTGACCCTCAGGAAATAAGGTGGTTTCCAGGGGAGAGGGGAGGAAGACAGCAAGCAGTGGAGAACCAAGAACTAAAGCTTAGTGACTGTCAAGTAGTGGTCAGGGGTCAACTGCTGTAATACAGTCAGGTAGTAGGAAGGTTGTATAGGAACCATAGGAGGAGCTTTTAGAAGTATGTTGCTTGGGGGGGAAAAAAGTTTGCTGCTCAGAGCATAAAAGAATTTAAGTCCAAGAAGAGAGCGTTGGATTTAGGATTTAGGTCATAGGTGACCTGCAGGAGCTCGCGAGAAGGATGTACGGATTCACTGGCTGGCAGCCATATCCATAAATTGTCTTTGCCTTTGTATCTATTTGCTGTCCTTTTCTTAAGCTGAGTCCTGAAAGAGGAAAACAATGAAGAAAATTACAAGGCTCTGAAGAATTAGCCCACCATGAGAGAGAGTTCTCCAGCCAAGCCTTGAACCTGAACTGGCCACTGAGAGCTCTTGAATACATGAAGACGGACTATCTTTCTTTTTCTTTCCTTATTTCCTTCTTTCTTTTTTCTTTCCTTCCTTCCATACTTCTTTTAAAAACTTTTTGTTTGTTTGTTAAAGATTATGAAGTACTTAAATTTCCTTGGTATCTCAAAGGTTCTGACAAGGAGAGGTGCTGACTAGAGGATACCTGGGCTAAAGTAGATAAGAGGGCAGTAGTTTCCAAGGCTTCACTCAGGGAACAAGTCCTTTCTAGCTCTCACTCTGGACCACCGTCCTAAAGAGTCTAATTAGTTTGCTTCTCTGACCTTGATTGCTACCTTGGGAAGAGGCTTTAAAGCCTGTTTAGTTTCCCAAACTTGCCAAGCCCTGCAGTCTCCAAGTAGTCAGCAATCGTGCCCTGCCCAGACCTCTTGCTGTCTGACCACACTGCTTAGCTGACCTCATTTCTGTCACACCCTCTGTTGATGCTTCCTTTGGAAAGGCCCATCTAAGAGGTAGCTCGGCACACAAATAGAAAGGCTTAAAAGATTCTTAACAGAGCAAAAACCAATGAGATAAGGAATCAAGGGTGGAGGGATTGGACTTGGGAATGGTAAGTGTAGAAATAGAGATCGGTAGCTTTCTAGGATGGGTGGAGGTGAAGTAAGAAAGGTTCAACTTGATAGTCATCAAGTCTTTCTACAAAGTAAGACACAAATTTTTTTTTTTATGTTTATTTTTGAGAGAGAGAGAGAGTGCAAGTTGGGGAGGGGAAGCGGGGGGTACAGGGGATCTGAAGCAGACTCTGCACTGACAGCAGTGAGCCCCATGTGGGGCTCAAACTCACAAACCGTGACATCATGATCTGATCCAAAGCCAGACATTCAACTCACTGAGCCATCCAGGTACTGGATGCAAATCCTTTTTGAAGAGGGAGTGTGAATTATATAGCATGTGAATTATGTCTCATTAAAGCTATTTTGAAAAGGAATGAATGTACACAAAGAAATGGAAAGACATTCCATACTCATGGGTTGGAAGAACAAATATTCTTAAAACATTCATACTACCCAAATCAATCTACGCATTCAATGCCATCTGTATCAAAATAACAACAGCATTTTTCATAGAACTAGAATAATCCTAAACAAACAAACAAATAAAAGGAGTGAATGTAAGAAATCGGATAAGATCAACAAAATATTGAGTTTAATACTATTAGCATGGCAGTTTCTTTTGTTTGAGAGAGAGACGGAGTGTAATTCAGGAGGAGGGGCAGAGGGAGAGGGAAAGAGAGAATCTCAAGCAGCCTACACACAGGCCTCAATCTCAAGATCCTAAGATCATGACCTGAGCTGAAATCAAGAGTCATATACTTAGGCCACCTGAGTGCCTGAGTCAGTGGAGTGTCTGACTTCAGCTCAGGTTTTCATCTTCCAGTTTGTGAGTTTGAGCCCCACATCTGGCTCACTGCTGTAAGCCTGTTAGCACAGAGCCCTCTTCAGATCTTCTGTTCCCCACTCTCTACCCTTTCCCCATTGGCACTCTCCCCAAAATAAATAAATTAAGAAAAAAAAAAAGAGATGCTTAACTGACTGAGCCACCCAGGTGCCCCTGCATGGCAGTTTCGAGTTACAGGTCCCTTTATATGGAGTCATTGCAGTTGTCTATGTGTTCTTCTTTTCATTCTCATTGAAATAATAGGTTGCTCCAAAGGTTTGCACAAAACCTATTCAACTGTATCATAGTCATTCTAGGAAGGAACAAATAGACCATAACCATACATTTCCTAATCAATAAATGCAAACATGGTTATACTAAATATTCCAAACATAAATAATATTTAGTAGGATGTTTTAGGCTGTATATAACAGACTACGCAACGATCAGTGCCTTAAATAATAAAGACATGTATTTGTGTCATAGGACAAAGATAGTTCCAAGATGGAACAGTAACACAACGTGGGCTTTCTCCTGATGGACACATGCAGGTTTTAGCAGCTCCAAATTTTTCCTCATCAGAAAACATAACAGGAGTGCAGGAAGGATGGGGAAAGAAAAAAAGGTATTTTCCTCACTTTGTTTACTTTTCCCAGTGAAGAAAATCTTTCTAGGAAGCTACCAAGCAAACTTCCTATTATATCGTAATATAAAAATGGGTCACAATACAAATCCCTGGATTTAAGGGAGGCTGGGAAGTGAATAACTGATTTTTTTTAGCTTTAAAGATAGAAGTGCAAGAAAGGAGGGGGCTGGAAATGGCTTTGGGGTACATAACCAAACTGTCTGCTGCATTACGCACTGGGAAAAAGAATGACAAACCCAAAAAAATATTTGCTTGAGGAAATTTCAAGATGAGCAGATTTCATTTAAAATTAAGTGTCCCTGGCTTTGCCGGTAGTACTTACACAACCCACAAGCCTGCATCTCACAATATGTCAACCACAAATACCCTACACATATTGAAAGTAGGGTTGTCAAATAAAATAAATAAAGCCCAGTTAAATCTGTGTTTCAGATTATTTTTGTTGTATATGTATGTTCTAAATATTACATGGGACACACTTACACTAAAAAATAATTTGTTATTTGTCTGAAATTAAAATTCAACAGGGCTTCCTGTATTTTTTTTAAATGACTATTGTTTTAGAACAA
The DNA here is from genome assembly GCF_027475565.1 of Acinonyx jubatus. Classification (NCBI taxonomy): domain Eukaryota; kingdom Metazoa; phylum Chordata; class Mammalia; order Carnivora; family Felidae; genus Acinonyx; species Acinonyx jubatus. Next base: position 96,462,005 of record NC_069380.1, on the reverse strand, counting down.
TTTTATGTACATAACAAAATTTAGAGAAGGATACAGAGTTTTTCCATATACCCACTTCCCCTATAGGGACGAAGGGGAGGCCATCCCCAGATGTGCCACTTTGGCATATTGATTATTTTGAATTACAAATTACATAAGAAACAGCCAGTGCAAGAAGAACACTCTGACCCCTCTTTGTCTCAGTAAAGTAGGAAATAAACCTCCCATGTAAACATATCCTCCCTGTACCAGGAAGTAAAGAGACATCCTTAGTACCAGAGATAGGGAATTTAGTGCCAAGAAGGCTGTATAATAAATAAACCTTGTTACTTTTTACTATTTACTACCCCAGCCCGAGCTGTTTAGAATTTATTAATAATTTTAGCTCCCAAACATCATTTTTCTTACTCTTGTCAGTTCTTCGCTGATTATTTGTCTCTTTGTCTAAAAACTGCCTGCCTTAGTCATTTCTCTAGGTCTTAATTTCATTATTAGGCCTCTGTGTGCACATAACTAAACTGTTTCTTTCTCTTGTTAACCTGTCTCATGTCAATTTAGACAGCTTTTCTAGAAAAGCTAGAACTTTAAACAGCAGAGAAATTTTTTTTCCCCAATACCCCACACATACATGTCTTCCCGCATCATCAATATCTTCTACTAGAAAGGAGTATTTCCTACAATTGACGTACCTACATTGACACATAATCACATTATCATAGACAACTATCAAGATCATAGTTTACATTAAGTTTTACTCTTGGTGTTTTATATTTTATGGATTTTGACAAATGTGTAATGACATTTATCAATGATTACAGTATCTTACAGAGCAGTTCCATATATATGTGTGTGTGTGTACATATATATATGTGTATATATATATGTATATATATATATATTTTTTTGAGACAGAGAGCAGGGAAATGGGGCAGGAGAGAGAGAGAGAGAGAGAGAGAGAGAGAGAGAGAGAGAGAGAATGAGAGAGAGAATCTTAAGCAGACTCCCCACTCAGTGCAGAGCCCAATACAGCGCTCAACCCCACAGCCCTGGCATCATAACCTGAGGCAAAATCAAGAGTAGGACTATCACCTGACTGAGGCACTTAGGCACCACAGCTTCCTATATTTTTATATGCTAAATCTGGCATCCCTGACCCGAAGGCTTCCACTCATCATGGGGAGTGCCTCCTCTCTCTCAGAAAGAGCCTTGCCGATTTGGTGAACAGTCTAGAGGTCAAAATATTGTGCTCAGTCTCAGAGAAGGAAGGGCAAAATTGGGATATTTATTGGGACTTTGAAGTTTGATTTAAAGCAGTTCTTTTAATTCCAATCCAGCAGGACGGGGCGTGTTGATTAGTAATGGGTATGGATCATTGTGTAGTTTACATGTATGTTATAGTTTACAAGTAGTGAACACAAGGGGCGCCTGGGTGGCGCAGTCGGTTAAGCGTCCGACTTCAGCCAGGTCACGATCTCGGGGTCCGTGAGTTCGAGCCCTGCGTCGGGCTCTGGGCTGATGGCTCAGAGCCTGGAGCCTGTTTCCGATTCTGTGTCTCCCTCTCTCTCTGCCCCTGCCCCGTTCATGCTCTGTCTCTCTCTGTCCCAAAAATAAATAAACGATGAAAAAAAAAACAAGTAGTGAACACAAAAGGTGAGGATTTTCTGGCGAGTCTTGGAATATGAACTGTTTTCTGATACCTTCTATTGACGAGTTTATGGTTCTCCCAGATAATTCCACTATTTGATATTTCCCTTATATCCAAATGGTGTTTGTTCGCCTTTTCTTGGGAAAATCAACAATTATCTTGGACAATTATGCCTGGAATGTGACTCAGTCATACTTCTACTTTGCATAATTCTACAACCAAGGCCTCAAAGACAGTAAATTTCTCTGTGATTCTATCTATCAGTCCTAAACTGATTCCAAATCTCTATTTACTGTTTTACCAGAAAGGTCATAAGTTTCCCAATGAGAATATACAGTTTTATCAGTCAGGTTCTTTAGTTAGGATATGATTTATATTGAAGAGATAAATCCTTTACTTCTGACAGATTATAGCTTGTTCAAAAGTTCATCATGCCAGGAACTAAGACACAAGAAGATTCTTGAGTGGCACTATGTTTTTCAGACAGTGGGTTCCCGATTCTTCTGAAATAACAGTATCTTTAAACAGTGTCGGGGGATGCCTGGGTGGCTCAGTCGGTTAAGCCTCCGACTTTGGCTCAGGTCATGATCTCACAGTTCGTGAGTTCGAGCCCCACATCGGGTTCTGTGCTGATGGCTCAGAGCCTGGAGCCTGCTTCAGATTCTATGTCTCCCTCTCTCTCTGCCCCTCTGCCACTTGCACACTGACTCTCTCTCAAAAATAAATAAACAAAAATTAAACAGTGTCTGTTAAAAGCAGATGTATGACTTAACTAAGTCCTTGGGAAATGAAACTTCTGCTTTGGGAACCCAAATATGAACTGAACTTTTGCAAGTTAAAATGAGCCCTGCAACAGCCTCTCATTGTGGTTTGTGTAATAACAATGACTGCAGAGGCTAAACTGCTAGACAGAGGCAGCCTGTTTTGGGGCCTCCTTTAAATCTGGTGTTCCTCCCTGCTGTACCATCTTTGATTTTCTCTGAAAACATACCACATTCCTTTTTTTTTTTTAATTTTTTAAATTTATTTTTGAGACAGAGACAGAGCATGAGCAGGGGAGGGGCAGAGAGAGGGGGAAACACAGAATCCCAAGCAGGCTCCAGGCTCTGAGCTGTCAGCACAGAGCCCGATGTGGGGCTTGAACCCATGGACTGTGAGATCATGACCTGACCTGAGGTCAGACACTTAACTGACTGAGCCACCCAGGCACCCTGAAAACATACCATATTTCTTAGCAAAGAAGCTTGCCTCCTATGAAATCCTATTACCTTCTCTGTTACATATTTCTGATCATTGTTATAGTACTTTAAATCCTGCTACTTTCCTTCCATTACCTAAAAAAGAGGAGACTCACGTCTCTCTGACCTCTGTTTGTAAAATCTATGTCCTAAACACATTTATTAGAAATCCTTTTAGAAAATGCAGACTTCACCTTGCTTTTCTGATGGGTCATACTGTAAAACTAAAACAGAAAAATGTTAGGTAAAATACATGGCAAAAAACAAAGTCATTTTGGTCCTAGAATATAGCCCTTTACCAGAAGGAAAAATTTGCTCAGATGGCAGAACTCACTGTGCTCACTAGAGGTTTTTGGCTAGATAAGAGCCTTAACATTTACAAGGATGATAGATACACTTTTTGGGTAGTCCTTGAAGTGCTCTGGAGACAAAGAGAGATCTTCACCTCAGGAGGGGCCCATTTAAGAATGGTCAGCAAATTGGGGGTGCCTGGGTGGCTCTGTCGGTTAAGTGTCAGTCTTTTGATTTCAGCTCAGGTCATAATCTCACGGGTTCCTGAGATCGAGCCCCAAGTTGGGATCTGTGCTGACAATGCAGAGCCTGCTTTGGATTCTCTCTCCCTCTCTCTGCCCTTCCCTGTTCACATGCTCTTTCTCTCAAAATTAAATAACTTTAAAAAATTAAATAAAAATTAATTTAACAATTAAAAATTAAAAAATTAATTAAAAATTAAAATTAAATTAAAAAATTAAATAAACTTTATAAAATGAAGCATAGAGGGGCCCTTGAGTAGCTCAGTCAGTTAAGCGTCCGACTCTTGATTTCCACTCAGGTCATGATCTCCTGGTTTGTGGGTTCAAGCCCCCCATCTGACTGTCCTCTGACAGTACAGAAACTGCTTGGGGTTCTCTGTCTCCTTCTCTCTCTCTACCCCTCCCCCGCTCATGCTTGCTCTCTCTCTCTCTCAACAATAAATTAATTAATTAAAAAGAAAAGAATGGTCAGCAAATTAAAGAATTTTGAATGTTCTGTTTCCTAAGAAGGTAGCTCTTATGAAAGTAGGAGCTTATACAAAATGTGAAAGGAAATGCTCTGGCACTCAACTAAGATTCTAGCCTCATGACACCTCAAACAATTCAATCTTTGGAGACGTTCAAAAAATCTGGTATAGAAAGCCAGCATTCAGGATGCCTGGGTGGTTCAGTCAGTTAAGTGTCCAACTTCGGCTCAGTGTCCAACTTTGAACTCAGTTCTTGCTGAGTTCTAGCCCTATTGTTGGGCTCTGTGCTAACCACAGCTCAGAGCCTGGAGCCTGCTTCAGATTGTGTCTCTCTCTCTGCCCCTTCCCTGCTTGCACTCAGTCTCTCTCTCAAATAAATACACATTAAAAAATAAAGAAAGAAAGCAAGCAAGTAAGCCAGCGTTCAACAGAGCTTACAGTCTAGCCAGGTGACAACATTTAACTTAGTAAATACAGTAAGGGATATTATGCATTATGAAAATTAACACATAGGCAAATTTTCAGGGAAATGGACTTTGGAGGAAATGGTCAGTTCTTAAACAAGGAAGGAGAATACTAATGGATCTGGAACAGTTGCTCAAAGCAAGATACCCTTGAGTTAAGTCTTTGGAAGATGGAAACATGGAGTGTTTTCTAGACAAAGTAAGAAGCTCAAGCAAAAGTTGTGAAGTGGCTTGGGCAGTCCAGGGACTTGGAACCACCTTGCATGGTTAGGATATTTGAGTGACAAATAAGAGATGACACATCTATTGTGGACGATGTATGTATCTTAATCCCTTGACCCCTCGAATAAAGCAATTTAGTATATGTGCTGCTGAAGCGAGCACTCGAATAAAGCAATTTAGAGGAAAGAAGTGATTTGGTAAAAGCATAATTCTTTATTAAAAAATAAAGTGTTTTTTTAATCTGAAAAGCTTCTGTTTTCATAATTATATCTTGATACTTGATACTTGATATCTTGATACTTACTCATTTTTCAACTGCCCTAAGTCAGCTTTAAAAATTATGTCCCATGTTCAATTCTGATACCCTTTCTCTCCATAATCTAGTTCCTGCAAATATTTGAAACTTCATTCTGGATAAGTATAAATTGATGCAAATGGATCTACTTTTCACTGGGTGCTCTTCACTTGGAAAAGTAGTCATGTTCTGATATTCAGGTGCACAAAGTAATTTACAGGCATGGTCAATGAATATTCTATTTGTATATGTGTCTGTGTACGTGCACGTAACTGTTGATGTGTACCCACAAGTATCATTTCTATTTATGTAGTATCCTTTATAACATAAGCCTAAAACCAACATTCCAGACTATCAACTAATGGCTTCCTATTTATATTATTAAGTAGCATTGTTGTTAGTAAACACTGTACATGGAGAGAGCTATTACGGTAAACCAGCTAAACCACAGTTCGATGTCCTTACTCAGTGGGGTTTTATTTAGAACATAAGCAATGTCCTAGATAACCTAATGATAGACACAGGGGTGTGTCTTATCCTTGCATTCTTTTCCTTTCTTTGGAGTTCAGGTTTATAAGTTTAAGCTAATAATCGTACTTCCTTGTTCGTGGCACATTGCTATCATTGCCTTCCTCCATCCCCTCACTTTTTAACATTTTAGGTAAGAGGGTTGTTTTTACATGTGTACTTCCATTTTCCAGGAAATGGAAGTCCTATGAGTCAGATCAGGATTTCGATCCCGATTCTTTGCCACTAATAAGCATGCAATTTGGTGTAAATGATTTAACCTCTCTGAGACTCCATTTTCTCATGTATAAAATGGGAATAGGGGTGCCTGGGTGGCTCAGTCAGTTCAGCATCTGACTGCAACTCAGGTCTTGATCTCGCTGTTCATGAGTTCAAGCCCCATGTCAGGCTCTGTGTTGACAGTTCGGAGCCTGGATCCTGCTTCAGATTCTGTGTCTTCCTCTCTCTCTGCCCCTCCCCTGCTCACACTCTGTCTCTCTCAAAAATAAGTAAACATTAAAAAAAAAAAATTGTAATGGGAATAATAACAGCTACCTCATCATGGAGTTACTATGAGAATGGTTTATGTACCTAGAGTACTTAGTACAGTGTCTAGTATGTGGTAAGTGCTCAGTACAATCTTGCTACTGTTTAATAACTGTCACTGGCATTAGAACTTTGAATTTGGACAAATTGCAAGCCAAGATAGTAGTATCTACTACCAATATGCTATGTAACTTTAAGTAAGTCACTTTGCCAAACTGTCACTTCCATTTCTGCACTTAGGGAATAGAAGTGGCATTGCGACTGCTTGTAAATAAGACTGTGAAAATTTAAAGCACTAAGTAAATATTAATCATTTATATCACCTCATAAAAATCTGTCATTATGTCTATAATCCTGAAGATAAGTATAATTGATATTTTGTATGAATAGTGCACTTTCCACTTGTTCAGACATTTCAAAGATGAACGAAAGAGCATTGAACCTACCCAAGGTTATAGACTCAGTAAGACGGGAGGAACAGATATTCTGTTAACTGATGGGCAATGACAGAAGAAATTTATCTTCTTTGAAGAATTTCATGTTTCTTCCTATCCAGCAAAGAGTGAATCTTAGCAGTTCCATCAAGAAGTAGATGGTGCTAATGGCAAGGTCTTCAGTGGGAGCTGATTCTGTGGGTTTTTAGACCACCTGAGTAACCTTGGCTGTTCCTCTCCTTTTCAATGCCTAATTCTGAACTTAAAATTTAGCTTCCCCAGTGGGTTAGCAACAAAGGAGGAAATGTTATGCTGTAAAAGTAATGGAAGTCCTGGGTCCTCTAATTCTCTCTTCTTTGACGGTACTTCTCAAGGCACAAGATTTGTCACAGTATAGGCTTATTAAGCTCTTTAGTGGGAGGGCTGTATAGAGCAGTGACTTAGATCCTTAGAGCCAGACTGCCTGGGTTTGAATCCTGGCTCAGGTTCTCATGAGCAACGTACACTTAACTGTCAGGGCTTAAAAATAGCACCTGCTTCATGAATTAGACCAGCCCCTGGACCATGCTAGAGGCTCAGTTAATATTACCTATTAGTTTTGCAAGTAAAAGTGTATGCCTAACTAGAATGTGGTTTACCTGAAAGGTAAAATTGGAGGACAAAGTTGGTTTAACTTGAAATAATTTATATGAGCAGACACCACCAAGATGGGTTCACCAAAGTGAATCACTACATAGTCACATAAATAACACAGCTTTATTTCTTTATTACTAGAATTACAAGTTAGTATAGCACAGACAATAAGTGCATGGGCTTTTAAGTCAGTTATGACACTGTGTCCTTGCTTCAGTTTCTCCACTTGTAAAATGGTTAAAAGTAGTACCTCCTCCGTGGAGTTGGTGTGAGGTTTAGATGAGATAATGCCAGTAAAGTGATTAGCAGTTTCTGACAAACAGTAAACACTTAATATTCTGTTATCAATAATAAAGGTTAGTGGTTATTGTCATTTGAAGTAAAATAGCAAGGCATATAAGCCCCATTCAGATAGAACTAGTTGTAACTAATTTAAATGTTTGTCACATACATTGTCACAAATTTAAACGTGGTCAAAACTGGGGCTTCTCGTTGTAGATTTAGACATATGGAAAAAGTTCTAGAACAATTCTATGCCTGGGCCATAGTAGGCACTTATATAAATACTGATACATGAGTGCCTCTGTGAATACACTGATTGTTTTCCTCTGTGAACCTCACATCTCAGTGTCTTAAGATTCTTTGTTTTGCCATACTATTTCAGGTCAGTTTAGCTGTGGGAGGTTGTTTATGCCATCACTAGGGCTTGCTGTATCTAATCTGGTCTTGATCTGAATCTGTTCGAAGCAGCTAAAAGAAGCCATAGCTAGTTGGCATTCACTGAAAAAAACATGAAGGCTTTGGGGAAAGTTTTTAAGAGTAACAGGAAAAGAACAGGATGTTATTAGATTGGATTTAAATGCCTGGCATGTATATTGGAGTTTGGATTACCTTCTCTATGGGCTAACTCCTGCAAAATTTTAGTTAGCATTTTCCCTCCTACAATTTATTCTTAAAGCTCATTATCTTCTTAATAGATTAGAATTAATTTTAGTTTTAGCCCATGTAAAATTTAATAAGGACAGTAAACCTTTAGCTCCAGTTTTCTCAAATGCTTTACAAAGCAAAATGGTAGTTTTACATTATTATTTGCTCTCAAATATTCAAAGCTCCACTATCCATCATATAAACTGATAAATCCTTAAATTGTAATAACAAATTAACAAGTGATGTTAGCAGAAAACATTGGCCACTAATTCCCAAAGGGAAGCAGAGTTGTGTTTACCCATTCATATACTTACAATATGTCATTTATTAAATCCCCTTTTCCTTACCACAACCCTTGATCCAAACTGAATGTTCATTTGCGGTAGGTCTAGGGTGTTGCCGTGGCAACACTGGAACTCAAGGCACCAGAATGTGGCCAGGTCAGAATACACCAGAATCTGTACCTCCATGTCCATAGCTCTTTGTTTATGGCATTTATCATTGATTTGCTCTATGTGATTTGTTTGGTTATTTGTGTACCTATCCAGGAGATAGGTCTGAGAAATACCACTGCCTGGAGTCACATCTTCTTGGAAGAAAGAAAGGAAGGAAAGAAGAGAGAAAAGAAGGAAGGAGGATAGGAAGGGAAGAGAAGAGGAAGAGAGGGAGGAGAGGAGGAAGGAAAAGAGGAAGGGAGGATAGCATTTGTATGGAGCCAGAGTCAGAGATGTGAGTCTAGGAAAACATTATTATCTCTCCCACCTTCTATATACCACCCCAGTGGTTGCTTTTTTATGTCTCTATCCAATTTCTTGATAAAGCTAGACTTAAAAAGAAGTAATCCTAAGATGTTTTCTTAGTTGTCATGAATGAATTCAGTAATTTTTCTTTTTTTAAGTTTAGTTATTTTGAGAGACAAAGAGACAGACAGACAGAGAAAGAAAGAGAAAGCAGCATGAGCAGGGGAAGGGCAGAGAGAGGGAGGGAGAGAGAGAATCCCAAACAGGCTCAGCACTGTTAGTGCAGAGCCCAACAGGGGGTGGGGTTTGAACTCATGAACCATGAGATCATGACTTGAGCCAAAATCAAGAGTTGGTTGCTTAACCAACTGAGCCATTCAGCCTCCCCTGGATTCAGTAACTTTGACTCTCATTAGCAGTAGTTCAGTCAACTGGAAACATTTTTTTTTTACTTTAGAGGACACACATGTGTGAGTGGAGAAGAGGGGCAGAGGGAGGGAGGAAGAAAGAGAGAGAGAGAGAGAGAGCAGCATGAGCAGGGGAAGGGCAGAGACAGGTAGGGAGGGAGGGAGGGAGGGAGGGAGAGAGAGAGAGAGAGAGAGAGAGAGAGAGAGAGAGAGAGAGAGAGAATCTTAAGCAGGCTCCACGCTCAGTGCAGAGTCTGAGTCGGGGCTCAATCCTATGACCTTGGGATCATGACCTGAGCTGAAATCAAGAGTCAGACAATCAACTGACTGAGCCACCCAGGCACCCCAACTGGAAATATTTTTTATTGTAAGATTTGAAATGGGCTATGCTGAATAATTCACAGGTCTATCATATATGGTCATGTCTATTCTCCTACTTCAAAGTTTGATTTTTATGTTTCTGTCAGCTCTAGGAACTGTAAAACCTTCTGAGACATAAAAAGGAGAAAACCTCAAAATTGCTTTCTTTCTATACTCTAACTTTCCCTTTTATCTATAGAAGCTAAAAGTATTAACTTTGGAACCACACCTATATTTTGCCCCAAAGACTGTATTAAATAATGTATGATGACATACAGTGAAGTACAGTTGTTGAAATGACTTTGGGAGTGTTCTTTGGCTCCAAAAGACATTTGATTGAGCGCATTCTTTCTGATTGCAAGATAGCAGAGCTCATTAACCCGAGGGATAGAATGACATTTGCTGTGTCTTTTACCGTTTCAAGAATAGGATCTTCCCAGTAGATTATGCTCTTGTCAGTCTTATTAATATTTTAAGGGAAACACATCAATCTAACTTTCAAAAAATTATGTTTCCTTCTTTGAATTGATAATATATTCATATGGTTTAAAACCCAAAAGGTACAAAAGAGTATAGAGTGAGATGTCTCTCCTCTGCCCTTGTCTCCCAGCCACCCAGTTTCTGGAGATAACCACTGTATTTTGGATACTCTTCCAGACATGTCCTCATACTGATTTTTGACACATCTCTCTTAATCTAAACAGACATTTGGCTCAGCCCTGAAACGTCAAATTCTGTTATTTCCTAAAGGAGTTTCTCCCTGCTGGCCATTTGCTATAAACTGATTCACAAAATGGGAAAATTTAATATAATTAAATTCCCATTCAAATGACTTTGAGAAAGTGTCAAAATTGCTGGGATTAGTTGATTTAAATATTGTTTAAGAGAAAATCAATCGCTATAGAGTCCAGATGGCAACTCAAAAAAAAAAAAAAAAAAAAAAAAGAAAAGAAAAGAAAAGAAAAAAGAAAGAAAGAAAAAGAAAAAAAAGACAAAAAGCAGTGTCTTTTCTTAGATTTGTCTATCAATGAAGAGGATGACTTCTATATTACGAAATTACTTGTTTTTGTTGTTCTTAGCCTTCTCCCATAGTGTCCCCTCTATTACCGCTCCCTTTTTTTGCATGTTTTTTAGCAAAACCTTGTCCTTAGCCTACCTCCTCTACTCTGAGCTTTACATTTACATTAAAAAAAATTTTTTTTAATGTTTATTTAATTTTGAGAGACAGAGAGAGAGAGAGCCAGAGGCAGAGCATGAGTGGCGGAGGGGCAAAGAGAGAGGGAGACACAGAATCTGAAACAGGCTCCAGGCTCTGAGCTGTCAGCACAGAGCCCAACGCGGAGCTCGAACTCACAGACCGTGAGATCATGACCTGAGCCGAAGTCGGACGCCCAACCAACTGAGCCACCCCCAGGTGCCCCTGAGCTTTACATTTACATTTTATACTTTCTTAGAGCTTCCCAGTGGTTCTAGCCACGTGTGCCTCACTTTCTGTCCTTATCCTCTGTTCTGGAGCTCATCAATATCCCACAATCACTCTGTATGGGAGTCAAACCATAAGAGACTTTTAAATACAGAGAACCAACTGAGAGTTGATGGGTGTGGGGGTGTGGGGGGTGGGTTAAATGGGTGACAGGCATTAAGGAGGGCACTTTTCAGGATGAGCACTGGATGTCATATGTAAGAGATGAATCACTGGGTTCTACTCCTGAAGCCAAGACTACACTGTATGTTAACTAACTTGAGCATAAAAATAAATAATTTAAAAAACAAACAAATATTTTTTAAAAAAAGAATTAACTGTAATAGTCTTGTTGGATACATCTGTGTTTGGGAACAGTACTTCTTTTTTTTTTAGTTTTTAAAAAAATGTTTTATTTCTTTTTGAGACATTGCAAGCAGGGGAAGCACAAATTCTGAACTTACAGCAGTGAGCCTGATGCTGGGCTCGAACTCAAAAACTGTGAGGTAATGACCTGAGTGGAAGTTAAAATGGTCAACTGACTGAGCCACCCAGGTGCCCCCAGAAATAGTACTTCTATATGGGGTTTTCCATTCAATGCAATTTGTTGAACTGTATCACCTGCCTTAGTATTAATGGGTCATTTGCTTGGATGTGGGAGTTGGTTCATTAAACAAAAACTTGAGTCAAACAGATTTTTAGTTAAATTGGACTTTCCTTGATGATGCAGTTCCTAGAATCCACTAGAGTGCATTATATACGAGCTGATCATGCAGGAAGGTGCATGATCCCACCCATAAGGAGTATTGTATTCATGAAGGGTGTTATAGTGAAGATATAAGGCAAGGTATTTCCCTCAGGCTATGTGCTCTCAGTGCACAATAAGACAACTTTCTGAGGAGGCCTTTTGGGTATTTCTAGGAGTTAATCCTACCTTCCCAGGATTCAAAGAGGCTTTCCCTCATGCTAAACTATATACACACTTAGGGCAGGGTCCCAGGTTTTTATTAGTTCTGATACCATAAATTTATACTAACAGGACATGTACTAATAGAAACAGTGCTTTTATTTTTTTCATTATCAAGTATCAGAACTAGGCAACCAGGGATTTGATTAGAATCTGCCATTCGCTTGACACAATTCTCATTGCCCTCAAGGTCTCTGCCAACAAGGTTAGAAACTACCGTGACAATGTTAAGCAGTTCAAAAACTAATGGATCATCTGTGTTAATATATTTTTCCCCCAGTGTGCTTCAGATCAAGTATTTTTCTACTTATTACTCATTTTAAAAACCATACTGCTTTAAAAGGGTTACGTGAAATATAGTCTTACTAGCACAGGCTTGTACCTAGTCAGTTGAAAACAAACTTATCTGGGCCCAAGCTATTTTGGGTATAAGTGGGAACTAATTTTAATAAAAGTTTGGAATTGTATACAAAATATTGATGTTCTATTTCTGGTATGTACTCTCATAAGACACCTCACCACTAAAGGAAGGGGCACTGAAAACTCTGTGGTCAGATATTCTTTGTTTATGGTGTTCAAAAAATTCATAATTATGTTTTAGCTACAATGTTGTTACATTATAAGGTGGTTATCTTAGAAGCTAGGATACCGAGATAGTACTGAGAGAATTAATAGAGAGCTATTGACTTGTCTAGTATACTTCCTATATACTAGTGGCGTAAGCCACCATTTGCCATTAAGAATAGCATAAATGCAACAGGTATTTGTCTCTATATATTTTCAAAAGTTTTAAATGTTTATTTATTTTTGAGAGAGACACAGAGCATGACCAGGGGAGAGGCAGACCAAGAATCCAAAGCAAGCTCCAGGCTCTGAGCTATCAGCATAGAGCCCAATGTGGGCCTTGAACTCAGGAACATGAGATCATGATCTGAGCCAAAGTCAGATGCTTAACCCACTGAGCCACCCAGGCAACCCTGTCTCTCTATTGTCTTAAAGGTGAGAACTGTATCTCAGTGTTTCATTTTGGCAATATCTTTAGTTAAATGCATCTCCTCAAATGTGGTTTCAAACAACCCACTATTGACCAACTGGTAGGAAAATGGCTGATATTTTACTTCCTTACTGTGATTTCAGATGGTTTCTGTTTAAATAATTCTCCTGGAAATTGCCTTAGGACTGACAGGTAATGACTCAATGGAACAGTTCCACTTCTGACTCACGGAGAATCTGGTATTAGTCATTTGACTCATCTGCTTCTCTCATTTAGGAAATGTCACTATAAATGCACCATAAGGTGCTTGTGAAATGCTCCAATGCGCATATAAAAGGTGCTAGAAAATTACAAGGTTAGAGAGTCTTACTTCAAAATGTAGTCTTATAAAACTTCAAACAGGTGTTTGGTTTCATTATAGACCAACTCTAGAATAACCTATTTATGTGTGTGTGTCGGGGGGGAACAACCCACCTCCTCTCCAAATGAAATATCTCATTAAAAAGTTTTATAGCTTCTGTAGGCTTTGATAATTAGGTTAAATAAAATAAATGGGAAAAAAAACCAAACATTCAGTGCTGGATTTAATTTAAAAATGTTTCCTAATTAAGTTTAAAAATCCACACAATGTCCAGAGCCTACCATAAATTAAATTAATTAAATCAGTTGCTTATTCCACTTTGGTTAAGTAGAATTAAACCTGTCTGCAGCCTAATTTTTTTTAAGATTAACAAATGTCAGTCTCCCAAAAAAGTATTTCCATTACATAGAAAATACGATGCAGTGTGTAAATGATACACTTTTATTAGAGTAACTGACAACCTTTTTTTAAAATAATAAAACTTTATTTTTTGGAACAGCTTTAGATTTACAGAAAAATTGAGAAGATAGTTCAAGGAGTCCCCACAAACCCTATACCTAGTTTCCTCTGTTATCAATATCTTACATTATTGTACATAATAAGATTAACTAAAGATCTGTATAAATTTTAAGTCAAATAAAGATGATAAATTGTATATATTTTTTTAAACATTTTTAAAATTTATTTATTTTTGAGAGACAGAGAACAGGGGAGGGGCAGAGAGAGAGCGAGACCCAGAATCCGAATCAGCCTCCAGGCTCTGAGCTGTCAGCACAGAGCCTGATGCAGGGCTCGAACCCACAAACCATGAGATCATGACCTGAGCTGAAGTCAAACGCTTAACTGACTGAGCCACACAGGTGCCCAAGTATATTTTTTTATACCAAATTTATTTGGGTTATTGGCACTTCCTTCTATACTTGGGTGCTAAGCCATGATGCCTCAGCTCTGTTTATATTTTCCTGTGAGCCCTGATTTACCTACCTCAGTGGCTAAGAAGAAACCAAAAATTGCTCCAACCTTTTTCTTCTTTTCTTTTCTTTTTTTTCTTCTCTTTTCTTTTCTTTTCTTTTCTTTTCTTTTCTTTTCTTTTCTTTTCTTTTCTTTTCATGTCTCAGCAGCAACTCTGCAGCTTGTTCCACAGCTCTTGAGGCTCATGAGAGCTGGTGCTACTGGGCAGACCTAAGTTCCTAAAACATGCATCTCTACCCTTGGCATTCCCGAAGGCATGGGCAAATCCAGATTTTGTGGGGCAGAAAGATTATACATTTTTGAAGGCCTCTTAAAAAGAATAGACAAAATTAGGTTCATTTCTTAGAAGGGGCCCATGCAAATGAAAAGCACTGAAGTTTAGCATTTGTTAATGTCATGGTTAAATCTGTTACTGCCATGGAAGTACCCCCTAAATGTGTGTGTGTGTGTGTGTGTGGTGTGTGTGTGTGTGTGTGTGTGTGTGTGTGTAAAACCCAAAACAGCACAGCCATAGGCACATATTATTTCTATCTGGGATTTTTGTCTTCTAGCTCCAATGTAGAATCTAGCATTAGACTGGACCACCTCAATGCTCAAACTCAACTCTCAGATTTCATAAGTCTTACATAAAATGAGGTCTAGGGCAATGAAAAATGTCAGAATGCAAAAGAGCAAGATACAACCTAAATTGGAGTGAGTTGGAATATTATTTATCAACCTAGACACTTCCCTGGGTGAGGACCCAGCCTGTTTCTCCTAAACACCTAGAATAGAAGAACTCTCAGAGAGAGATGACTCCTGTAAGTTTTATTTATCTTTGAAAGCATCTTCCCAATAAATCTAGACCATCCTTTCTTCTATGGGACAAAGAATCACACAGGAGCCCTTCCTGTGGGACAGAGCCATGCAGCAGAGTAAAGAAGGAAGTCAGCTGGGGGGTAAAAGGACAGGAGGGCTGAATGGAACAGGCTTACTCTCCTGCCTTCGCCATCTGCAGGCTTTAAAGTAATTCCTCCATTCATCCATCAACCCCCACGTGAGATTTAGAAACTTGAAACTCATTTTACAGAAGTATTCAGATTGTTTGCTCTGATTAATCAAAATGTTTAATTCACCTTTTTATATAGCATTGTTTTCTTTCTTTCTTTCATTCTTTTTTTTTTTGAAGTTTATTTATTTATTTTGAAAGAGAGAGCAGGAGAGGGGCAGAGAGAGGGAGAGAGAGAACCCTCAGCAGGCTCCACGCTGTCAGCATGGAGCGCTATGTGGGGCCCGAGCTCACAGACTGTGAGATCATGACCTGAGCCAAAATCAGAGTTAGATGTTTAACCCATTGAGCCACCCAGGTGCCCCAGCATTATTTTCTTTCTTTCTTTCTGTTTTTAATTTTTTTTTTATGTTCATTTATTTTTCGAAAGAGAGGTTGACAGAGTGTGAGCAGGGGGAAGGGCAGAGAGAGGGAGGAAGACACAGAATCTGAAGCAGGCTCCAGGCTCTGAGCTGTCAGCAAAGAGCCTGATGTGGGGCTCAAACCCACGAACTATGAGATCATGACCTGAGCCAAAGTCAGATGCTCAACTGACTGAGCCATCCAGGCGCCCCCCCAGCATTATTTTCAAAAAAACAAAACCTCCCCTTAATTAAGAGGGAAGATAAAGAAGTTTCCTGTAAACATACATACGGACATAGAAACAAATTATAGCTCCGTTTCTGTCTACTGGGTCATAGTTTCTACTTCCTTCTGGGTTTCTGCTTAGCATCTGACTGGTGGCTAACTTCTGCTTACAGTTTCTACTTTTTAACTTCTGCTTGCGCATAACTTGTACTTGTTATAGTCCTAGGCTGGGTGCTGGAAATACAGCAATGAATAAGATGACCCTGACTCCTCATGGGACTTACAATATGACAGGGAATAGATAGAAAGAGAGAGAGAAAGGGAGAGAGAGAGAGAGCAAGAGCGAGTGAGCTAGAGAGGTGGGAGGAGCGGAGGGAGGGAGGGATGTTATATTATGAAACAAGCACACAGGGTGCAAAGAAAACCTACTTGAGGTCAGCGTAATATAAACTGTGGATCATGATCCATGAGTGGGCCCTGAAATCAACCTAGTGACTTAAGACCAATATATTTTTTTTAATGTTTGTTTATTTTTGAGAGAGAGAGAGAGATACAGAGTGTGAGCAGGGAAAGAGGAGAGAGAGAGGGAGACACAGAATCTGAAGCAGGCTCCAGACTCTGAGCTATCAGCCCAGAGCCCGATGTGAGGCTCAAACACACAGACCGTGAGATCATGACCTGAGCTGAAGTTGGCTGCTTCACCGACTGAGCCACCCAGGCGCCCCTAAAACCAGTATTTTTTTTAACAAAAGAAATAAAAGAAAATATCATAATAAATCACACATAGTAAGGATAAGAATTGTGAAACTTTTGTTGCAGTTTATATTACCAGTGAGTAAACAGACAAAACTCCAGGTTCTTGTGGAGTGTGTTTTCTAGGAGAAAGATAATAACATAGTTTAGTAAAATATAGAATATGTTAGAAGATGATGAACTGAAAAACAAAAGGCAAGGAGGAGTATATCAAATGTCAGAGGTAAGGACTGAAATTTTAGAGACAGCAGCCAGTGAAGACTTCTGTGAGACAGTGTCTTTTGGGTAAAGACCTAAAAAAATTGAGGGACTGAGCCAGACTCACTGTTTGGAGGAAGGACATTCCAGACAGAAGACATAGCCAGCATAAAGACCTTGAGTGGGCCTGAACGATTGTTTGAATTTGTAGATGAAGCAAGGCCAATGTGACTGATGGGGAGTGAAAAGGCAATAAGGAAGGAGGACCAATGGGGGCACTGGGTCATGTAAGGAATTGTAGTTCAAAGCAGGGGTTTTGGTTTTGACTTTCGAGTGAGATGGGAAACCACTGGGTGATCTTGAGCAAGAGTATCATCTGATTTATGTTTTAATAGGATCATTCTAGCTGCTGGATTAAGAATATTTTTAAGGGGGGGCACCTGGGTGGCTCAGTCGGTTAAGCACCTGACTTTGGCTCAGGTCATGGTCTCACAGTTTGTGATTTGGAACCCTGCTTTAGGTAAAAAACATGAGCCCTGCTTCTCTCTCCCTGTGTCTCTCTCTCTCTCTCTCTCTCTGCCCCTCACTTGTGCCCTCTCTTGCTCTCAAAAAAAAAAAAAGTTTTAAGGAAGGCAAAGGCAGAAGCAGGAACAACAGAATGTAAGCTCTCTCCAGGGCAAGAGTGTTTCACTGTGGTACTCGCTTTGTGTCCTTAGTGCTTTCTAACAGTGACAGACGCATAGAATTAATGATTTATTCAAGAATGAGTATTTGCTGGGGCACCTGGATGGCTCAGTCGATTGAGTGTCCAACTCTTCATTTTGTTTCAGGTCTTGATCTCACGGTTGTGAGATCGAACCCCCCTGCCGGGCTCCGCACTGAGTGTGGAGCCTGCTTGAGATTCTCTCTCCCTCTCTCTTTTTCTGCCCCTTCCCCCCCTCCCTGCCCCCTTAAAATAAATAAATAAATAAATAAACAAACAAACAAACAAACAAACATTTAAAAAGACAAGTATTTGCCTGTCTGTGCACCAGGCCATGAAATGTATTTCTTACTGTGAGTCAAAGTCATAAGGGTTTAAAGCTTTTGTCTTAAAGGCAAGTGGCCTAGTCTTGGTCTAATGAAAGGGTCTCTGGGAATTGACATTTAGGCTGAGATCTGAAGAATAAGCAAAAGGAAGTTCGGGAGGAAGAGAAAACAAGAATTTTTCAGGAGGTGTAAATTTGGAAATTATCAGCACATGCAGAGTATTTGAAGCACTCTCCAAGTGTTTCTGTCTCTGTGGAAGGAGGAGCAAAATTAAGGCCATTGCAAACCACCCCACTTGCCCGTTCTTATTTTTTGTACTCATTTCTTCTAACATTTGTCCTATTGAAAAGTAGTATGTAGCAGTCACTTTTTTTTTTAATAAATTTTTTTTAAGTTTATTTATTTTTGAGACAGAGAGAGACAGAACATGAATGGGGAGGGGCAGAGAGAGAGAGGGAGACACAGAATCGGAAGCAGGCTCCAGGCTCTGAGCCATCAGCTCAGAGCCTGACACGGGGCTCGAACTCACGGACCGCGAGATCATGACCTGAGCTGAAGTCGGACGCTTAACCGACTGAGCCACCCAGGCACCCCAGTCACTTTTTTTTTTTTAAAGTATAAATCTTTAAGGCAGCCTCCTGTGTCATATCATAATAATAGGAAAAGTTAGTAAACTGCAAAATTCCTATTTTGTTTTTATTAAAGGTTTTTTTTTTAAACTTTTTTAGTGTTTATTTTTGAGAGAGACAGAGCATGAGTGGGGGAGGGGCAGAGAGAGACGGAGACACAGAACCGGAAGCAGGCTCCAGGCTCTCAGCTGTCAGCACGGAGCCTGAAGGGGGCTTGAACCCACAATCCCTGAGATCATGAACTGGGCTGAAGTTTCATGCTTAACCAATGGAGCCACCCAGGCACCCCTAGCAAATTTCAATTATATACAATGGTGTTGTCAACTACAGTCATCATGTTTTACATTAGATCCTCAGACCTTATTCAAGTTCTTGCTAAAAGTTTGAACCCTTTTACTAACCTCCCTTAATTTTACACACCACCCAGTCCTTGGCAACCATTTTTCTACTCTCTGTTACTATGAGTTTGACAATTTGTTTGTTTGTTTGTTTATTTAGTCCACATACAAGTGATACCATGCTGTGTTTGTTTTTCTTTATCTGCCTTACTTCACTCAGTATAATGCTCTCAATTTCTATCCATGTTGTTGCAAATGCCGGGATTTCCTTCTTTAACTGACTGAATAACATTCCATTGTGTATATATACAATATCTTCTTTATCCATTTGGCCACTGAGAGAATCTTACATTGTTGCCATGTCTTGACTATTTTGAATAATTCTACAATGAACACAGGAGTGCAGATATCTCTTCAATATCCTGTTTTCATTTCCTTTGGATATATTCCCAGAAGAGGCATTGCTGGATCATATGATAGTTCTATTTTTTATTTTTTATTTTTTGAGGAAACTCCATACTGGTTTCCATAGTGGCTACACCGATGTACATTCCCACCAACAGTGCACCAGGGTTCTCTTTTCTCCATATCCTCAAAACACTTGTTATTTTATTGTTTTTAAAAATTTTTTTTAACATTTATTCATTTTTTGAGAGAGAAAGACAGAGCGTGAGCGGGGGAGGGGCGGAGACAGAGGGAGACAGAATCCAAAGTGGGCTCCAGGCTCTGAGCTGTCAAGCACAGAGCCTGATGCGGGGTTCTCATGAACCCCTCAGATCATGACCTGAGCCGAAGTTGGACACTTAACTGACTGAGCCACCCAGGCGCCCCAATTTTATTGTATTTTTGATGTAGCCATTCTAACAGGTGTGAGGTGACATTTTATTGTGTTTTTTTTTTTATTTTTTTAATGTTTATTTATTTTTGAGAGAGAGACAGAGTGCAAGCAGGGGAGGGGCAGAAAGAGAGGGAGACACAGAATCGGAAGCAGGCTCCAGACTCCGAGCTGTCAGCACAGAGCCTGATGTGGGGCTCTCATGAACAATGAGATCATGACCTGAGCCGAAGTTGGACTGAGCCACCCAGGCGCCCCTATTACGGGTTTAATTCGCACTTCCCGTGCAATTAGTGATGCTGAGCACCTTTTTGTGTACCTGTTTACCATTTGTGTGTCCTTTTTGTTTTTGTTTTTTAATATTTATTTATTTATTTTGAGAGAGAGAGCTGGGGAAGGTGCAGAGAAAGGGGTACATAGAGAATCCCAAGCAGACTCCGAGCTGTCAGTGCAGAACCCGATGTGGGCCTCCAACTCACAAACTGTGAGATCATGGCCTGAGCTGAAATCAACAGTTGAGCACTCAGCGTGCTAAGCCACTCAGGCGCCCCTGTATTTTGGAAAAATGTCTATTCATTCCCCATGTCCATTTTTCTATTGGGTTTTTTGGTTTTTGCTACTGGTGTACATGAATTCTTTATATATTTTGGATATTAACCACTTATCAGAAATACAATGTGCAAATATTTTCTCCCATTCTGTAGGTTGCCGTTTCATTTCATTGGTGGTTTCTTTTGCTGTGCAGCTTTTCAGTTTGATGTAGTCCCACTTGTTTATTTTAGTTTTTGTTGTCTTGGTTTTTGGTGTCAAATCCGAAAAATCATTGCCAATACTGTGTCAAGGAGCTTACCTTCTATGTTTTCATCTGGGAGTTTTTACAGTTTCAGGTCTTACTTTCAAGTCTTTAATTGATTTTGAGTTGATTTTTGTGTATGGTAGAGGATAGAGATCCAACTTCTTTCTTCTGCAACTGGCTATCCAATTTTCCCAGCGTCATTTGTTGAAGAGGCTATCATTTCTCCATGTGTGTTCTTGGCTCCTTTGTCTTAAAATAATCAACCATATATGCTTGGCTTTATTTCCAGGTTTCTATTCTGTTCTATTGATCTAAGTAACGGTTTTTAGGCCAATACCATCCTGTTTTGATTATTATAGCTTTGAAATATAACTTGAAATTGCAAAGTGTAATGCCTCCAGATTCATGAATGCCTCAGATATTGCATGTTTTCTCAAGCTGTTTCTTTTTGTCTTTCATCCATGCTTTAATTTTGAGTCGGTAGGAGTGTGATTCCTGTGTACAGATGGAAGTATAGTTATATAAACTGCCCAAAAGACTAACAATGCTTTTCTCCTGACTCTTCGTCCACAGTGTTCACTACACTGATTTGATTTGAACTGATGCTAGGTCAGATTCTGCTGTGGTGATACACACACGTACACACACATGCACACCCATAATCTCAGCAAATTTAACTCCCAAACCGTTCACTTAAAGCAATGCTAACTAAACATACCTTTGGTATATGTTATTTTCCAAGGGAAGTTCAGTGTCGTTCATAACTTTCTAGTATTTGTCAAAGTGTGAAATGGAATTAAAGTACTTGAATATGTTGTTTAGAAAAATATCGCAATTTAAACTACAATAGAATCCAATTTTAGCTTTCCTAAGTAAAATTCTGTAATCTTTGACTTGTCTAAAAAATCAAACTGGAAAAAATATTTAACTTGTTTTAAAGAATTTTAATAATAGTTTCAAATAACTTTTTTCTTATTACAAGGTAGAACATTGTCTTTGTGGAAAACATAGAAAACCCCTAAATGTATAAAAAAGGAAATAAAAATCACCTGTAGTCATATCATTCAGGTGTAATGTCACTATTCACATTTTATAATATTTTCTTACAATTTCCATACATACATTTAATGTATGTTTTTGGTTTTTTAGTATACTATGGTACTAATACGACCATTTCTTATGAGCTGGCACCACACTAAATATTTAATATATATATATATTGTTCCATTTAATTGTTACCAGGACCGTATATAAAAGTAGTTACTATCATTCTCATTTTGTAGACAAGAAAACTGAGGCTCAGACAGGTTTAGTAACTTGTTCAAGGTCATACACTTAGAAAGTGTCTGGGCAAACTGTAGAATGTTGGCTGATCTGACTACAAAGCCTAAAACCTATATTCTCCACCATTATCATGACCTGCTTTTGTCATTTGCCATTAGATTATATGAATCTCCCCATGTCACTAAGTGTTCTTCATCAAATGATTTTAAGGGCTGTAAAGTAGTCTGTTTTGTCAGGCATACCATAATTACTTTGACCATGTCTCTTTGGACATTTAGGTTGCTTCTAAATTTGAAGGCAAGGACCATCTGTGAGTCATTGCTGTAGCCCCCAGCATCCAGCAAAGTATCTGGCGCTTTGTTCAGGCTCAAGATGTCAGCTGCATGACTAGGTGGAGAGAGGAAAAGCAACATCCTGTAAGATAAAAAACAAAATATGGAAGCAGGCACAAGTGAAAATGGCATGTTTGTGGGAAAATGAAGGAAAAATCCTACTCAACAGGAACAGAAAGAATGCATATTAGAGGGGTTGGTTTTCATTAGACTCTTTGAGTCGAAATGAACAGAAACTCATTCAGGCCAACTTTCTTAAGATGGTAATTATCATTAACGAAAACAGTGATACCACAGGAATTCAAGTCTATAACTGTAATGGGCTCCCTCTTAATATGACCCTACTACTTTCTTTGAATCCATTTCAGGGTGTCTGTTTACTCTTTCTCTAATTACCAACTGGCTCACATACTCTTTATTCTCTTATGCCCATATATTTTCCTCACCCCTTGGGGTAAGTCAACGTTTCAGCTCACTCATGGCTCATTAATGCCCATCTGTCCTCCTTCTACTTTGTGATCTTCCTGATTTTGCTTCCAGAGTCGAACTGCCTAATGCAGGCTTAAGAGGCATAAAGTTTGACATAATCAGGATAGTGGGTCTGGGAATGATGCCGGAAGGAGACGGTAGGTGTGAACAGGCCTTCGTTATCTCTTCACTGCAGCCGCAAAAGACAATCTACGACTCCATCCCTTTGAATATAGTGTTTCCTCTTCATGAAATACACAGCTTAAAAATGTCATTCTTCTCCCATAGTAGCCTTTGTACACCTCTAGCATAATACCTGAATTTCCTTATTGTAATTATCTACTTACCTTGTCATGACTCTATAAAAGCTATTCAACGGCAAGGAGAATAAATGAATGAATACATTAGTCAAAACTTATGTACATTTATTTTATAGTAGCATCCATTTATTCACTCATACCGTAGTTTATTGAGTGTCTGTCTATGCCAATGTACAAGGGAAGCTCAGTTAGGGGTGCCTGGGTGGCTCAGTTGGTTAAGTGTGCGACTTGGGCTCAGGTCATGATCTTGCGGTTTGAGAGTTTGAGCCCCGTGTCGGGCTCTGTGCTGACAGCTCAGAGCCTGGAGCCTGTTTCAGATTCTGTGTCACTCCCTCTCTCTGCCCCTCCCCTGCTCATGCTCTGTCTCTCTTTGTCTCTCAATAATAAATAAACTTTAAAAAAAATTAAAAAAACAAAAACAAAAACAAAAAAAACAAGGGAAGTTCAATTACCCAGATTGTAAAGAATGGAAAAGCCCCTCTGCTTAACCCATGGGTAGATCCCAAACTATTACAACTATGTCAAAAGCTCTCACAGTGTCTCATAGTAATATACTTTTAGGGGCACCTGGGAGGCTCAATCAGTTCAGCCTCAGACTCCTGATTTCGGCTCATGTCACCATCTCAAGGTTGTGAGATCAAGCCCCACATTGGGCTCTGTGCTGGGCGTGGAGCTTGTGTAAGATTCTGTCCCTCTCTCTCTCTGTGCCTCTCTGCTTGCACATGCATGCACACTGCTTTCAGCCTCCAGGAGAAGGGGAAAATGAGAGAAAAACAAATATAATATAACCAGCACTGGTGGAGTTATCCTGCACCTAAAATGCTTAAGAGAGTCTGGCCACCCAACTTGTTCATAGTAGGAGCTCTGGTGTAACACACAGGCAGACCTGCCGGGAGATTCCGAGGCACGATTAACGTTTTTGCCACCTGCTTCCTGTATGACACGTTCCTTTAAGGCCAAGGGAATGTTTTTTCAGTGTTCTACACGACACCTGGCATCTTACCTATTCCTTGCTGCTTTTCCCATAGTGATGAAGCAGTCCACCCTAACATTTTTTAAAAGTGTAGAATAGTCTTGAGATAGGGCTGTTTCCTAAATAACTTCATAGGGGAAAAACAAAGGAAAGGGTGCGGGGTGCCCTCAATCACGTTATTACCTTTTTAACTTTGATTTTTAGTTTCCAAATGTTTTCACCTGTAGGAAAAAAGGCAGATAAAAGTATTACATGATGTTCAGCACATTACACAGTGTGCACATTACAGGAGATCAAAACAGAGCAAAACAAAACATCATCTGCATGACCCAGGCTGTACCTCCTAGGAATGTGCAGTATATTAATTCGATGATATCATTAGAGGCTCGGGATGTTTTCATTTTTCACTCATTCATCTTTGGCATGTCTTTTCTTGCTCTGAGCCTTGTCTCCTTATGACCACAAGATGATGTGTTATCAAGGTGAGGAAGAGGAGTCATTTTCTTCCACGGGCCTATTATTATCAGCTAGGAAACTTCTGCTGGACACCCCCTACTAGGTTTCTTGTCATGTCTCATTGTCCAAAATTGCTTCCCTTGCCCAAGCCTAACCCAGTCATTGGCAAGAGGAACTGAATGACAGTAATCAGCGTTCGTCACAATCACTGGGGCCAGTGGGGGAGGAGTCTAGTCTCCCTTAAATTACAAAGCTAACTTAGACCTGAGCAAGCAGGGGTTCTCTTAGCAAGGAAGAAATCTAAAGTATGGGCTGTAAAGAAGCATGGCCTAGGGAATCAATAGGGTCTGCTGTACATTTCTCCAGCAGAGCAAAACAAGACACATACAGTCAAAAGCACAGTGGTCTGGACCATTTTATGCAAGGGCAAACAGCCCCACATGTAGTATTCATTCTGAGGGATATATTATGTGGCTCTCTAGGGTGGCAAATAGGACATGGGCTTTGGAATCAAACAGGACTGGTCACTTAGCAGTGACTTACCATTAGAGAGGTTACCTTCTATGCAATTCAGCTTGCTCCTTTACAAGGTAGGGATAAACAGTGCCTGCTTCTAAGAGCTTCTGTGGATTAAATTCTATGATGCGCCTAAATTATCCAGAATATTACAGGCATTCAAGTGTAAAGTCCTTTCCCTCTTTATTGAAATTACAATAATTCAAAATGATGACTCCCAAGTATGTTCTGTTTGGACTTGGATATTTAGATATATTGGACATGTTTTTGTCTAATCTGTTTCAGGTAAGAGATTTAGGCTCATAAAATATAAAAAGTCAGTTACCCAGATGCCCCAAATAGTTCATTAATAATAATAACTGAGAACTTATTAGTTTTATGTACTTTGTATACATTTTCTCATTCATTTTTTTTAATGTTTTATTTATTTTTAAGGCAGAGAGAGACAGAGCATGAGTGGGGCTGGGGCAGAGAGAGAGGGAGACACAGAATCTGAAGCAGGCTCCAGGCTCTGAGCTGTCAGCACAGAGCCCGACGCGGGGCTCGAACTCACAAACTGTGAGATCATGACCTGGGCCAAAGTCAGACGCTCAACCGACTGAGCCACTTGGGCGCCCCTCATTCATTTTTTAAAAATGTTTTATTTATTTTTGAGGGAGAGAGAGAGAGAGAGAGAGAGAGAGAGAGAGAGAGAGAGAGAGAATATGAGTGGGAATGAGAGAGAGGGAGACAGAATCTAAAGCCTGCTATCATCACAGAGCCTGACTCGGGCTTCAACTCACGAAGCGTGAGATCCTGACCTGAGCTGAAGTCAGGGACTTAACCAACTGAGCCACCCAGGTGCCCCCATTTTTTTTTTAAACAGGAGTGAGAGCACACAGTGGCTAAAGATTACAGATGCTGCTGAATAGCGTAGAATGCATAAAGACAGCTCGGCACAACAAAATATATCTCATAGTTTACAGTAACACTGTGGGTTATGTATTACTGCCCTTGTTCCATCAACTGACCATCCAAGAGGCTGACAAGCCCACAAGCACACAACTAGTAAGTGGGGTACCTGGTTTTATCTGACTTTAAAGATCACACTCTTTCAACTCCAATGCATCGCCTGAGTAGGGTGAGAGAGCATCAGTAAACGTGTTACTGAAGATTTAGAAGATGCATTTATAATGTCTACAAAATATATGAAGTCCTTGACAATGAATCATTAAAAAATGTTGCAAGAGAGGCACCTGGGTTGCTCAGTCGGTTAAGCTTCTGACTTTGACTCAGGTCTTGATCTCATGGTTCGTGAGTTCGAGCCCTGTGTCCAGCTCTGTGCTGACAGCTCGGAGCCTGGAGACTGCTTCAGGTTCGATGTCGCCCTCTCTCTCTGCCCCTCCCCTGCTCGTGTTCTGTCTCTCTTTCTCAAAAATAAAATAAACATTAAAAAAAAATGTTGCAAGAGTCCCTTGAGGAGAGAAAAACACAAATGAAAGATATTAAAGGTGATTTAAATAAATTAAACCAAATGAAATATACAGTGATCTTAGGGCAATGTGGTATTGTTTGAGAATATTCTGCTATAAAAGAAAGCAAATGAGATCAACGAAAGCCTTTCGATGTATTAAGTATGGATGGGAAGTTAATATGTAGCACACATGCATGTTAAGTAGAAAAGGATGAAAGAATCAAGAGGTACTTAACATGCATGAGGCACTAAAGACTTAAATATTCATGATATATTAACTATACAAGAGGCACTTAATATTCAGGATATCCTAAGTATACATCCTGTATGAAAACACTCAATATTCTTGAGGTCTTTTTTTTTTTTTAATTTTTTTTAACGTTTATTTATTTTTGAGATGGAGAGAGACAGAGCATGAACGGGGGAGGGTCAGAGAGAGAGGGAGACACAGAATCTGAAGCAGGTTCCAGGCTCCGAGCTGTCAGCCCAGAGCCCGACGCGGGGCTCGAACTCACGGACTGCGAGATCGTGACCTGATCCGAAGTCGGACGCTTAACCGACTGAGCCACCCAGGCGCCCCTATTCTTGAGGTCTTTATTCAACCACCCATTTTTAAAATTTTTTTAAAAATTATTTTTGAGAGTGAGAGAGAGTGAGTAAGCGAGCATGAGCAAAGAAGGGGCAGAGAGAGAAGACACAGAATCCAAAGCAGGCTCCAAGGTCCAAGCTGTCAGTACAGAGCTTGACGCAGTGCTCGAAACCACGAAATGGGAGATCATGACCTGAGCTGAAGTCGGACACTTAACTGACTGAGCCACCCAGGTGCCCACCAACAACCCGTTTTTGACCCTTATTCTGGCCCCATGTATCTTGTATCGAATAACACAAATAAAACCCAAGATTACTCAACACGTTAAATTGAAATGTTAAAGCTGTGACCAAGGGTACTTGCCCTTGTGTCTCTCCAATAGAGCAATTATATATCGTTGGTCCTGAGCCACTATGCTCAAACCTCCACTCTGGTCCTCAAAACCACACCATCCATCCACGTGGGGAAGGCTTATGTGGTGGAGATTAGATATAGATATAGATATAGATACAGATATAGATATAGATATAGATATAGATATAGATAGACAGATACAGGGCTCAAACCCACGAATGGTCTCACCGTGCATTTTAAAGTGATTTCATAAACCATCTGAGCTTTTTAAAATTAGCCTTGGGCCTTTCTGTTCTGTGATGTCAGAGATAGCTTGTCTGGTAGAATACTTGGCGGCTGTGGCATCGAGGTAATTCTGTGCAGGGCAGGAAGATTCGGTATATGAAAAAGTCAATGGATTCAAAGACATTTCAGTTAGAACCTCAGTCTAACCTTTTCCTTGTAACTACCAAGCTGATTCTAATGGCAAAGATCCAAGATCACTCAGGACATTCCTGGAGAAGAAGGGGGAAAAAGAGAAATAGGTGAGTGGACACACTTGCCCTATCGTATAATAAGGCATATTACAAAGCTTATTTATTAAGACCCTGTAGAACTGGCATATGGCTAAATAAATGTACCAACAGATATATACCAGTATGTGGGAACTATGTTGCAACTCTCCAGGGGTGCAGAGAGGGTGGATACAATATCCACTAGCAGGGATGATTCTTTGGGGAGGAAAGTGGCAGCAGCTTGGACTATCAGCAAGCACATATTGTTTCAATCAGCTGAAGCAGTACAGGAAAATGATGGATACTGTTGTGCATACAAAAGAACACGGTAGAACAGAGTCACCCACCTGAGGACCCCCGAACAGTCTGGCAACACCTTAAGGAGCTGGAGTTTTCTTGTCTGTTTCTTCTTTTGTTTTGTTTGTTTGTTTGTTTGTTTTTTAATGTTTGTTTACTTTTGAGAGAGAAAGAGACAGAGCATGAATGGAGGAGGGGCAGAGAGAGAGGGTAACACAGAATCTGAAGCAAATTCCAGGCTCTGAGAGTCAGCACAGTGCCCCATGCGGGACTCGAACCCACAAACCATGAGATCATGACCTGCGCTGAAGTCGGACGCCCAAGAAACCGAGTCACCCAGGTGCCCCTGCTTATTTTTTTGTTTTAGAGAAACAGACAGCTAGAGCTGGGGAGAGGGGCAGAAGGAGAGAGAGAATCCTAAGCAGGCTCCACACTCAGCATGGAGCCTGATGTGGGGCTTGATCTCACAACCCTGGAATTATGACCTAAGACAAAATCAAGAGTCAGAGGCTCAACCAACTGAGCCACCCAGGCGCCCGGGGCTGGGGTTCTTGCAAAGTGGTTAGAGGTGAAGTCAGAGAAATATGGTTGTTGGACTGTTACTCTCTTTTAGTCCCAGGCTGATGATAAGATTATATGGGACTAGATAGATTTTTGTTTTAGGTCCTTTGATACAAAAAGAATGTCTTACATAAGTTAATTCTTTTAATTACTGTGCATTGTATTTCCCCTAAAAGATGTTGAAGTCTTAACCCCTGGTATCTGTGAATGTCATGTTGTTTGGAAATAGGTATTTGCAGGCGATCAGGTTAAGATGAGGTCACTGGGCACAAAAAACTATGGAGATAATTGAGAAAATGACCTATGATTTCATCCCCTATTTGATAAATATTATGAGGTGTTTTCTTCCATTAAAAAAATTTTTTTTACATTTTATTTATTTTTGAGAGAGAGACAGAGCACAAGTGGGGGAGGGACAGAGAGAGAGGGAGCCACAGAATCCAAAGCAGGCTCCAGGCTCCGAGCTGTCAGCACAGAGCCCAATGCAGGGCTCGAACCCATGAACTGTGAGATGATGACCTGAGCTGAAGTCAGTTGCTTAACTGACTGAGCCACCCAGTCACCCCTCTTCCACTTTGAAAATGACGCAAATATCTACATTTTCTAGCAGATTTGGAAACCTGGCTTTTGTGTGTTCAGTTTTGTTCATTTAATGATATGATGTGTATTTTCTTACATCATTAAATAAACTTCAAAATGTGAAAATAAAAATATAGTTACATCTAGGTTCATCAATTGTGTGACAATTAAAGATGTTGATACTGGGGGAGGCTGCTCACGCAATCTCTGTACCTTTCCTTCACTTTGGCTATCAAACTAAAACTGCTCTAAAAAAATAGTTTTTGGGCACCTGGGTGGTTTAGTCAGTTGAGCGTCCGAGTTTGGCTCTGGTCATGATCTCACGGTTCCTGGGTTTGAGCCTTGCGTCGGGCTCTGTGCTAATAGCTCAAAGCCTGAAGCGTGCTTTGGATTCGATGTCTCCCCCTCTCTCTGCCCCTCCCCTGCTCTCTCTGTCTCTCTCTCTCAAGAATAAATAAACATTAAAAAAAAAATCCTTTGGAAACTTCCTTTATCTCTACCCCCCAAGATATATGTTGGCAATCATACTCCAGGTATATGGCTCCCTGATATACATCTGAAGGGTCTCATGATTTTACTAGAGGTTCTCACTAGATTTTACTAAACAATAATAAATGACCTTTTCCTACCAGTAGCTAGCCCCTTCAAGGTCCTGGAAACCTTGCTTCCAAAATTCCTTAGAGATTTCCGCTATCCCTAATCCCCTCCCAGCCTAAGGGTATATAGTCAGTCACCTGTCACAATCCCAGTGCAGCTCTTTCTGCCCACAGGAACTGTCCCTGTGCTTTAATAAACCACCTTTTTGCACCGAAGATGTCTCAAGAATTCTTTCTTGACCATTCATTCCAAGCCCCAACATTTCCACATCATTTATAAATATCAATATGTTCAGACTCTCATCTACCTCTTCAGTAACTGAGCCACACACCCAGAGCAGAAGTGTTCCCAACTTTCAGGTTCATTTTCTGGAGTTCTTTATCTCCATGTTGACCCAGTTCTTCATGCACTCGTAGTGTGCTAATGCTCACCATCAGATGTTTTCTGTTTCCTGCACACTTACAGGCTTAGTGAAAGGGCTCATTTGAATGATCTTATCTGCCACTCATAGAATCCCGATTGATGCAGGCAGGCTAGGTCCAATGACCCAGAGAGGGCGTCCCACAGGACTAGCTAAGAGGGTCCTTGGCATCACATAGGATGGAATCAAACATGAGCCAGTAGGAGGTGAAAGCAGAGTTTACTGAAGATACATAGAGAGACATATGAACAGAGCATCTGGGAGACTCGGAAAGGATAAGAGCATGACTCTGTTCTTTGCTTGGGGTCTGGGGTTTTTATTGGTGGTTGTGGTCCGATGCCTGTGTCCTCTTAGGCTTCCAGGATCTGACAGAACAAGGAGAGGGTCCAGGTGTCCTTCATAAGTCATTCATTCTCTGCAGCCAGGCGTCTCAGTGTCAAGGTGTTTGGAACCAGTGGTCTTGGAGCAGGTTTGTGATGACCCCACCTGCTTACCCCTTACAGGTTATCATTGTGCTGAAGACTTCAAAGACATCATTATCTCTCTGTCCTTTACGGGAGGGCTTATTCTATTTGCGTTACAAGGGATGTGTAGAGTGGGGTGGGGGGTACAGGTCCTAGCAAGAATAGAAGCTGCAAAAACAATGAAGGAAAAAAAGTGGCTTTTTTTCCCCCATGGTATCCCCTTCAGTGTCCCCATCTCAAGATGACCTCATTCTGTGTGTGTGTTTGTTTTTAAATTTATTTATTTATTTTTAGAGAGAGATAAAGAGAGAGAAGAGAGCGTGGGAGAGGCAGAGAGAGAGAGAGAGAGAGAGAGAGAGAGAGAGAATCCCAAGCAGGCTCTATGCTGTCAGGGCAGAGCCCAATGGAGGCTTGATCCCATGAACCTCAAGATCATGACCTGAGCCGAAATCCAGAGTCGGATGTTTAACCAACTGAACCACCCAGGTACCCCGACCTCATTCTGTTTTTTAAACAAAGGACCAAGCCTTTTACTTGATGATCCACCTCCTATTACAACCCTCTTACTTATCAAATATTGAGTTTGTGTAATTAGTCCCTCATGTTTGTATTATAAAAATGAAGAAAAGCTTCTTTTATGGCAAATGCTATCCCGTTTTCTTGAACTGATTAATAAAGAAGTGACTTCTTAGGCAACCTCCTCATTAAATAAAAATGAATGGAGTGCCTGCGTGGTCAGTCACTTAGGTGTCCAACTTTGGCTCAGGTCATGATCTCGCGGTCTGTGAGTCTGAGCCCCGCGTCGGGCTCTGTGCTGACAGCTCAGAGCCTGGAGCCTGCTTCGGATTCTGTGTCTCCCTTTCTCCCAGCTCATTCTCTCAGTCTCTGTCTCTGTCTCTGTCTCTCGCAAACATAAATAAGCATTAAAAAAAAAAAAAAACTAAAGAAAATAATAAAAATGCAAAATATGTCCTGCTTAGAGCAGAGAAGATCTCTAGAAAGATACTGGCCAAAAAGGAAGAGAAAACGCTCCAGGTTTTCCCTTTGGGAATTTCTCACGTTCTTTTAGACTGCTACTACCTTTCTTAGCTCCCTCAGATACAGGTTCTTCCCTGTAAAACGTCCAGTCCACCCAGATGTAGACAAAACTTCAGTCTCTCACTAGATATGTGACCACTGTGGGTTTTTTACAAATTATGACTTCATACTAATACTAATAGTCCCAATCAAATACTACAGAGTCTTTCTTCCCTCCTTCCATATTTATATCCATCTTCCTTCTCCTTCAGGAAAGCCTTGCTTCTCAGTGGGAGGACTCAAAACCAAATTCTACCTGTCTGCCAGTGTTACCTAGCAGAATTGAGCCTCAGTTGCCCATAGCTGTAATTTGCTTAATAAAGGCTAATTGTATTGTCTTCCTTTTTTCCCTGTCTAGTCTCACCTTCCCATCCCCCTTCCGGTGCTTCTGAGATTCACTTCCCAAGTTAACTACCGGCCCTCAAATCCTTATGTCAGGATTTCCTTCTAGTGAAACCTAATCTAACACACATCCCATCTCCCTACCTCTCCACCGATCCCAAGTCCCACAAAATGGTCTTGTGAAAACTACCAAAATACAGGCTCAAAGCATAACGTTAAATTAACAATATAGTAAGCAGTATTTAGAAAGCAAAATGCAGTACATGAGTTCAGTAAGACAAAAGTACTTCTCATTTTTATATTTACATTTTAACACTGAGGCCTTCCATTTTTCATAAAATAGAACTTTACTATTAATATAAGGTATATTTGTGAGTTAAATTATAGGTTGTTTATAGCCAAAGGAAAAAGAAGGGATAAAGAAAAGGAAGCAAAGGAGCAAGAAGGAAGGAAATGCAAGATAGAAGAACCAAATCTATCTACAGGGTGAATGTTCCATTTTTAAATGGCCTTTGTGAATCACACACATTAGCAATGCGTCATTTGACCCACAATCCATGCCTTCAAGGATCAAATGTAGGAACAAATGAATACTGAAGCCTGGGTTTTGATCTCAGGCAAAAAAGGAGATAATATTGCTTCATCAAATGAGCTATTTGTGAAAAAAAATTTTTTTGGTTATTAAAAAAAAAGCTGTTTTCTTTCTTACCTGTCATCTCTGGTTCAGTTAGGAGAGAAAGAAATGAAAATAGGAGCATTCTCAGATCGGTACTAGCTTCATAAGAATGGTTCTTCACATAACACAACATCTCTCTACCTTTTAGAGAATACAAGAAAATACAGGTCTTTGCTCTAAATATACGACAGATAAAATGAGAACCTAACAGAGAAAACTATAAACTTAGTATAAGGAAGTCTGTATTTAAAAATGAATTATAGGGTGCCTTGGTGGCTCAGTCGGCTAAGCATCTGACTTCAGCT
This sequence comes from Acinonyx jubatus, assembly GCF_027475565.1. Taxonomy (NCBI): domain Eukaryota; kingdom Metazoa; phylum Chordata; class Mammalia; order Carnivora; family Felidae; genus Acinonyx; species Acinonyx jubatus. Next base: position 96,429,101 of record NC_069380.1, on the reverse strand, counting down.
CAGGTCATGATCTCACAGTTCATGGGTTCAAGCCCCCCTTTGGGCTCTGTGATGGCAGCCCAGAGCCCAGAGCCTGCTTAGGAATCTGTGTCTCCCTCTCTGTCTTCCCCTCCCCTTTTCACGCGCACGCTCTCTCTCGCTCTCTCTCTCAAAAATAAACGTTAAAAATTTTTTAAAAAATGGATTACAGGGGTGCCTGGGTGACTCAGTTGGTTAAGCGACTGACTTCGGCTCAAGTCATGATCTCATGGCTTGTGAGTTGGAGACCTCCCTTGGGCCCTGTGCTGACAGCTCAGAGTCTGGAGCCCACTTCAGATTCTGTCCCTCCCCATCTTGTGCACATGCTCTCTTTCTCTCTCTCAAAAATAAATAAACGTTAAAAAATAATAAATAAACATTAAAAAATAAATAAAAATGAATTGTAGTTAAAAATTAATTGGAAATTTAAAAAAAATACATGGGGTAGTTATTCATGAAAGTACTCATGATAGGAGTCCTTACATGTAGTGTATTTTACAAACAAAAACGATATTATAAATTAGTAGGAAAGATCCAGAGCTCTTAAAGTAGAAATGCCCTTTGATCTTCTGTATTTGTACAAAAAAGTTTCTTCATAAGGAATCTTTCTGGTGAAGAACAAAGAGTAGGTTCTTTATGAAGCTGTCCTTTAATTCAGCTAATGAGTTTAATGGAAAAGGTTTCCTGTGGCTTGCTTTGTGAGTCCCTGAGGTATACATCTTCCTCAAACCCTTAGCTCTGCCTGGCGTGTTGTGAGTGGATCCATCACTTGGAACCAGGATGCTGGCATTTACCCACCTGACTGTCACCTGCCATTTGAACACACTAAAACACTAATAAGTCATGTGACACAACCCCGAGTTTGCCATGACCATTGGATTTGACTGTCACCTTCACTCAACAAGGGCTTCCTGTCCAACTCCTACCTGGCTTCTGAAGTCAAAAGACCTGGATTGGAGTCCTGTCTCTACCACTATTTTTGGTGAATGAGTAAAGAGAAGCTGGATTGTCCAATAAAAGGTTCTACAAGTTCTTTCTGGGTTGTTTAGAGGAACCAGCTGGAACAGGGATGCCTCTCCCTTAGCAGCGGAAGGGGCTATGTCCGAAACAACTTCTTGTGACACCAGTGGTTTCCTTTGTCTCCAGTGGGAAGAACTATACCCTGAACCAACTTCCAGGGTGAGCTACCACTAGTGTTCACAGACAACTGGCTCCCAAGCTCAGACCATTTAATGCTCAAGCCCAGGCTTTCTGTCCCTTGCTTAGATGTCCAGTCTTATCCTGCCTTCTAAAAGGGAGAGCACCAGGGGGTGGGGTCCCTCTGTTGAAGCACAGCCCTGTTACATATCCAGTTGCACCCTGGCCCTACCTAGCTCACCTCTTTGCAAGATGCTCAGAGAATGGGGGACCCTTCTGCTTATGGTATGCAGCAAAGGATAGTCTGATGGTCGTGAACACCCTTGGCCTTCAGCATGATATTTAACTTCTTTGACCTTTAGTTTCCTTTTCTGTGAAAAATGAAAAAAAAAAACAATGCTTATCTCACAGGACTGTTTTGAAAGTTAGATTTATTCAACCCATGTACACATTTGCTGCACAGGTTAAATAAAATGAATCACCCCTGGGGGCACCTGGGTGGCTCTGTCGGTTGAGCTTCTGACCTCGGCTCAGGTCACAATCTCACGATTCCTGAGTTCGAGCCCCATGTCAGACTTGCTGCTGTTAGCACAGAGACCACTGTAGATCCTCTGTCCACCTCTCTCTCTGCCCTTCCCCCGCCCCAAAATAAATAAATATTAAAAAATACATAAATAAAATGAATCACCTTTGACTTTTGTTTCATGAAAAGGACAAAGGTTTTTTTTTAAGTTTATTTTTTTATCTTGAGAGAGAGAGAGAGAGAGAATGCATAGGAGGTATAGAGGGAGAGGGGGAGACTGAGAATCCCAAGCAGGCTCTGCACCATCAGTGCAGAACCCGATGTGGGGCTTGAACCTACAAAATGTGAGATCATGACCTGAGCCGAGATCAAGAGTCGGATGCTTAACCAACTGAGCCACCCAGGTGCCCCAGGACAAGGACTTCTGAGTCACAGATTTGGCTTCACATTGTGACTTTGTTCCTTCATTCTCCTATGACCTAGCATAAATCCTTAACTCTCTGAACCTAAGAAATGGTGTATTACGTGAGATGAGATGATGTCTATAAAAGCATTAAGTACTTACTTGGTGCTTAGTGTATGCTAAATAAATTGTTTATTTGCCTCCCTGCCTCCCTTCCTTCTTCCTTCCACTCATGCTTCCTTGATCGCCTTTCCTGCCATCTGACTTCATTTTGTTCCACCTATCCTGACTCTTTTCCCCTCCAAGTCTCCCCCAAATGGATATGAAATGCTTCCCCAAATCCCACAAATTCCCCATAGACTGCAGGGAATGTGAATCCCTGGTTATTGTGGGCATAGGACCGGGTGTGCTTTGTGGAGATGCCTACCACACATGGAGAGGTTGGGCAATGAACATGCATCCATCTTTGTGGTAGTTGCTGTTAACTCATCAAAAAAGTACAGTTACCCCTCACATCAGCACACATCAGATGTGCATCTTCACACACATCTGGGCTGTTCTTTGCTTCCCTCTTCTGGTGAGTTTGTTTTCAGATTTCTTCACAGTGCAAATATCATTTGGAGGGATGTAGGACTTAAGGCAGTAATTCTCGAGTGGATCCAAGTATCGCCCCCTAGTCCCCCTCTTTCTTGGCGTCTCAGATGTGTCCTCATTTCACAAAAGGGCTTGCTGAAATCAATGGAGCCAGAAAGACCAGGAGAAATTGAGACTTGAAATTAGACATTCTGTTGAGGTACAGGGTAAACAGAACCAGCTGAGATGTTGATGAGAGCTCTGTTGGGTCAGTGAAGGGGCTCTCTCTCTAGGTCTCTAATTCAAATGGCTCCAAGTCCCAGGCATGTGAGCAAATTAATAAAGGGGTTGGTATAATACAATAGGGAGTGACAGAGACTATGGCAAACTGGAGAACATCTTCTAGGCCTAAGGACATTCTTTTTTTTTTTTTTTTTTTTCTTTTAGAGAAAGCACATGAAAGCAGAGGAGGGGCAGAGGGGGAGAGAGAGAGAGAGAGAGAGAGAGAGAGAGAGAGAGAGAGAGAGAATCCCAAGCAGGCTGCTCGCTACCAGCACAGAGCCCGGTGTGGGGCTCAAACTCATGAACTGTGAAATCATGACCTGAGCCAAAACCAGGAGTCGGACGCTCAACCTATTGAGCCACCCAGGTGCCCCCAAGACATTCATATTTAAAAACAATTTTTTAAGTTTATTTATTCTTGAGATAGATAGAATATATGTATATATATATATATATATAGAGAGAGAGAGAGAGAGAGAGAGCGCGCGCGCGCATGAGTAGGGGAGGAGCAGAGCAAAAGAGGGACACGGCATCAGAAGCAGGCTTGAACTCACAAGCGGTGAAATCATGACTTGACCTGAAGTTGGATGCTTAACGAACTGAGCCACCCAGGTGCCCTGACATTCACATTTTTAAATTAGAGGGGCACCTGGGTGGCTCTGTCTGTTGAACATCTGACCCTTGATTTCAGCTCAGGTCATGATCTCATGGTTGTGAGCTCGAGCCCCACATCAGGCTCTGCACTGATAGTGTGTGGTGTGGTACCTGCTTGGGATTCTGTATGTCTGTCTGTCTGTCTGTCTCTCTCTCTCTCTACCCCTGTCTCACTTGTGCTCTCTCAAAATGAGTAAACTTAAAAAAATTGCAAATATCTAGTATGCCATACCAATTACGTTAGAGGGCCAAATTTGCCCTATGGGTCATCAGTTTGTTATCTCCCTGAGACTTACAGAACTTGGTCTGTGGGGACAGGTAATCATGGTGAGCCAGGAAAGTGGTCACCATCAGGAAGGCACAACCAGATATAAAAGGAGTGGCCTAAGGGTTTGTTATGCCATGCAGTATGAGGGAAATAAGCCAGAAGTTAACAGGGTCCCAGTTGCAGGGATGAGAGTGGCAAGAACCAGGCTCATTGGAGGGCCCCATGCCCTCTGTGATAGTAGAGGGAACAACACCTAGGGTCTGAGGGTGGTGATCACTCCCAGGAATTTGGAACTGGGAGGCAACATTGGCAAACAGCCTGAAAACAGGCTTCACTTATTGCTGAATCCTTTGCATGCTGAACCAGTGATCCTTAAATCCCTTAAAAATATTTTTATTGCTTCTTCTTTTTTTCCCCTTCCATATGTTCATCTGTTTTTGTTTCTTCAATTCCACATATGAGTGAAACCATATGGTGTTTGTCTTTCTCTGGCTGACTTACTTCGCTTAGTATAATACACTCTAGCTCCATCCACTTTACTGCAAATGGCAAGATTTCGTTCTTTTTGTTGGCTGAATAATATTCCACTGGGTACATATACCACATCTTCTTTATCCATTTATCAATTGATGGACATTTGGGCTCTTTCCATAGTTTGGCTATTTTTGATAAAGCTGCAATAAACAAAGAGAGAGGGTGGAAAAAAAGCATAAGAGACTCAATGATAGAGTGTTGATGGAAGGGAGGGGATGGGTGGGAAGCGGGCTACATGAATGGTGGGTACTAAGGAGGGCACTTGTTGGGATGAGCACTGGGTGTTGTATGTAAGTGACAAATCACTGATTTCTACTCCTGAAACCAACATTGCACTGTATGTTAACAAACTAGAATTTAAACAAATATTTGAAAAGAAAAAAAAAAAGTATTGCTTCTTAAAAACTGATTTTTAATTGCTTATTTAGAAAACACAGAAAAGCAGGGGTGCCTGGGTGGCTCAGTCAGTTGAGCGGCCGACTTTGGCTCAGGTCATGATTTCACGGTCTGACAGTTTGAGCCCCACGTGGGGCTCTGTGCTGACAGCTCAGAGCCTAGAGCCTGCTTTGGATTCTGTGTCTCCCTCTCTCTCTGCCCCTTCCCCACTCATGCTCTGTCTCTCTCTCTGTCAAAAATAAATAAACATTAAAAAAAATTATTTTTAAATAAAAAGAAAAAGAAAAAAGAAAACATGGAAAAGCATAATGAAAAGAACTTCTGAACTGTCTGTCCTACTGAAGGGAAGACCCAAAGCTTGGAGCCAGGCAAGGAACCAGAGCTTCTGTCTAAGTAAAGAGGATTGGGGATATGGGGGCAGGAAACTGGAGTAAGAGCTAGAATGGGGCTAGCCAGGCTGTAGGAATTATCTAGAACAGGACTAATTTCAGACTATTCATGAAGATCTTTGGTTTGAAAATACTGCAGTTAGGAACCAGAATATCAAACTTACCTCTTATCTAGTTAGATCTTCCATATTCATAATATAAATTCATCTTTTTTTTTAGGACTCATGAGCTCTTGGAATGTCAAATATTTGTACCCTACTAAAATGTGTGTTCTAGATTCCTTTGTGGAGATATGGACTATTTTCTATTACATACACCACTCATCTTTCACATCATGGATTATATTGTCTTAGAAAGATCCTGGTTTGGCTAAATATATATACAGAAGAGTATAAATCTTTTTGGTTTTCAACTTGTGACCTGTTTTATGTAACAAGTTGTGTTTTTAGTGTAGGAGTACTCCAGGACAAGTAACCAGTTAATCGAGACTATAACCATATGCCTCAGGCCCAAATTAATTGTTGTCAGCTGATATGGTACCATATTGAATTCTAATTCTGGAGTTTGCATTCAGAAGCTGCAGTTTCTGAATGCAAGAATGAATCATTTTTAACTGAGAGAGAGAGAGAGAGAGAGAGAGAGAGAGGAGATTTTAGAAGAGAAACATGATACATACAGAACATTTTAACTTGAGATTTTCAAGGCAAGTCTTAAACTACACTCACACTTCTTCTAAAATAAACAAAATAAATCATTCGTCGTATGTTTATGTAACGGCATTTTCACTGAATAGGGGCTTTGTGTATAACATGTCTCCAAAATGTAAAATGTGCGATTTCCCATGTGTGACTGCCAGAGTGAGTCTACTCAAGCATTCTAACATCTGATATTGTAACATTATTATTATTATTATTATTATTATTATTATTATTATTATTATTTTGGCAATAACCGCATCTTCTTCAGCAGTTTTGTGATTTTTTAAACTTCCTTTTGCAGAAGGGTTTTTAAAACATGCATGTTGCTTGTATAATGTAACCATTATGTCTTTGTAAGCTTGAAAAAACATGTAGTAAAAGCAGTTAAGAAACTGTTAACTAGAGGCATTCTGAGAATTTGTGCCAGGCCTGTTTTGCTCATGGGTTTTAGCTCAAGGTATTTAGGTTGAAGAGACAATGATTTACAGTGGTGAACATCTCTACTTGAATGATTAGTGAATGTTTAATGGATTAGTTGAGAAACAGCAACTCAGGAAATACAAATTCTTATTTTAGCTCTTTCTGATCTAGTTTCATGATGTCAAGGCATTTGTTTTACTCTGAGTTATCTCAGCTTGGTATACTGTGAAATTGGGTATATTATTAATAAATACCCTCTCAGCAGTATAGAAAAAATGAAAGAGTCTTCATGGTATCTGAGAAAGAGAATCAGTCCCAGACTTAGAAGATCTGGCTTTTAAGCAGAGTCTTACCACTTAAAATATCCATGTTCATTTAGACAAGCCACTTCATTTTCCAAGGCTGTCATTTTTCCTTATCTGTCAAACAGAGACAATAATATATGTATCTTCTTGGGGTGCCTGGGTGGCTTAGTTAAGCGTCTGACTCTTGACTTTGGCTTGGGTCGTGATCTCATAGTTCGTGAGGGGGATTCTCTCTCTCTCCCTCTCTCTCTGCCTCTCTCTCTCTCTCAAAATAAATAAATAAATGCTAAAAATACATAAATAGATATATACATATGTATGTATATATATATATATGCATATGTGTGTATATATGTATATCTCTTCTTTACCTTGTCATGATGGAGGGAAGAACAAAATGCAATAATATTGGTAAGAGTGCTATATTAAACATAAGTTGTAGTTTCAGAAATAAAACCAGGGCTTTGCTAGAGTACCATCTGCTTTAGCAGGGAATTCAACGTCCTGCTGCTGTTTCAAACTGTTCAAAGGAGTATGTCAATTGGCGAGGCTACCTCGTATTCATCTTTGCAGGAATTTTGAGGTTGGTAGTATAATGAAATTCAAAGTGTCTTTATTTTAGCATTCTATTTCTGTTAAGTCATTTATATGCTAGTTCAATGACTCACATTTGTTTTGAGAAATACCACAATTTTTCCCTGTTCATATGTTTCCCATTTGTTTCTCCACCAGTCCTACCCCCATGAACAATAAACTGAAAACAGATATTAGAAGCACCGATGTTTCCTACCATTTGGAAATATACAACACAAAGGGTTTTCAGAAGATATCCTGAAGCTAGCTGTAGTAAAAGCTATAAAAAGTACAGTGATAGCTCATTTTATTTGCTTCTGCTTCTGAAATCAGATAAACGCCTGGTATTTCTAAGGTATAGTTGAATCTCTCTCTCTCTTTTTTTTTTAAACAAAAGTACATTTAATGGTATCAGCATTAATTTCAAACCTGTGTTTCCAACCTTGCCCTCTCCCTAATATTCCGGATTCTTCTATACAACTGCACATTAGAGATCTCTTACTGCAGTGATGGTGCTTGAAATGCGGCACGGACAAAATTTTGGGCACTCTATTTTGGTACCCATCTCCCCTAAACTCGTTTATCACCCCAGTCCTCCTTATCTGAATTGATGACATCATCATCACTCAGTTGCTCTGACCAAAAACCTGTGAGTTTCCCATGATTTTCCCCCTTCAGTCTGTATATCTAAACCATCAACCAATATTTTGACTTTACTTGCAAAACACATCCTTAATCTGTGCATTTCTTGTCATCTCTCTCTTATCATTTTGGTCCAAGTCATGTCTGTGTGTCTCTCTCCTCCTCCCTCTCACTCCACCTACACAAACACATTTTTCTTTTAATGTCTAATTATTTTTGAGAGAGAGAGAGAGAGAGAGAGAGAGAAAGCGCAAGCAGGGGAGGGGCAAAAAGAGGGAGACACAGAATCCCAAGCAGGCTCCAGGCTCTGAGCTGTCAACACAGAACGCAATGCAAGGCTCGAACTCACAAACCATGAGATCATGACCTGAGCACAAGTCAGACTGAGCCGCTCAGGCGCCCCCACAAACCCATTTTTTTAACCATTTAAGAGTAAGTTGCAGACATGATGTCTCATGCTGTTATACTTCAGTGTGTAATTCCCCACTACAAGGATATTCTCTTATACAACCACATACAGTTTTTCTTAATGTTTATTTTTGAGAGAGAGAGGGAGAGACAGAGTATGAGTCGGGGAAGGGCAGAGAGAGAGGAAGACACAGAATCTGAAGCAGGCTCCAGACTCTGAGCTGTCAGCACAGAGCCTGACGTGAAGCTCAAACCCAAGAACCATGACATCACGACCTGAGCCGAAGTCAGACACTTAACCAACTGAGCCACCCGGGGGCCCCAACCACATACACTTTTTAAAACAAGAAAATGAACATTGATTTAATAGTGTTATCTAATCTATAGACCTCATTCAGAATTCCCTAGTTGCCTAATTAAATTAAATTAATTTAGGGTGCCTGGGTGGCTTAGTCAGTTAAGCATCCAACTTCAGGTCAGGTCATGATCTCACGGTTCATGAGTTCAAGCCCTAGGTCAGGCTCTGTGCTGGCGGCTCAGAACCTGGAACCTGTTTTGGATTCTGTGTCTCCCTCTCTCTCTGCCCCTCCCCCGCTTTCACTCTGTCTCTCTCTCTCTCAAAAAGAAATAAAAACATTAAAAAAAAAAGATATTCACATTTGACTGCCTAAATCTACAGCAGATGGGTAAGTCCTGTGTCCTGTCTATCCTGGAATGATTAGTCTATGACAGTCTGATTTCCCCTAATTATTTAGTTGATGTTTTTAAGAAGGAAGGAAGGAAGCAGGGACCTGGCTCTATCAAGCACTGCCTTGCAGCCAGATCTTTCATTGGTAACTTAAAATATCTGGTCCTATTCCCTTAGCTATAATATGAGTGAGTTATAGAAGGTTATCTTTGAGGAGGCCAGTGGTTCCAGAATTGCACAATTCTGTGATGATGGTTTCTGTCTCTATATTTTCATCTCAGGCTGAATTCTAGCACCATTTTGAGGCTCCTGGTTCATGACATCAAAGAAAGGATGATTAAAGGCACAGATCTTGAGCTCAAGGTCCTTGCAGGTTACTAGAGGAACTCACATACAGGGTTATTGCTTTGGGGAAAGCTGATGAGCAAAACGTATCCTCTCTGCTCAAGGATTCTGACACCAGATAGTGATTATAAAACTTCAACTTTAAAAGCAGATGTTTCTTAATAATTACTTTTGCAACATTTGCCCTCAAGTATATTTAAGGATGAAGAGCAAAAGATAACTGTCAGGATGCTTTTAAGAAAAAAGTTCCCATATCCCTCTATAGTGTATTTCAAAACAAAGAAAAATGTAAATGAGAGAGTTGGGATGGGGACATATGACTTCAAGTTAGGAGCACAAACTAGGAATTGCCAACAGATGATGTATTAGACCCAGATGTTCTCTGGGAACCAAAGCTGTCAGGAGGGAGTTTGTTTCTTAAGGAATTTCAAGGTTGAGATTCTTTATGCCCTTTGGTAGTTGAGCATAGGAAAGGACATCTATAAGCCCGGACCATAGATGCCAACTTTGGAAATCCCTGATGGGGGCAGTGGGCGGGGCAGGTAGTGGCTGTTCCCAGAGACACATGGGGATTTATCCTTCATCGTCTTCTGTGGGGTCTCCCCATCCATCTTCTTTGAACTTTGCTTTTCTCTTGCTTTCTCTCCATTTTCCACCCTCATTGACAAGTGCTTTATTTAGCATTCCAGATAATTATTTTCTTGGATGCTATCTTAATCTTCTTATATTAGACATTTTTAGTTAATAATTTTCTCTGTCATTCTTCCAGGCAAAGGCTGAGGTAAACTCATTTAACACAGTTGTAGGTCAGTAGGGGAGGGAGGGAGATGCTTCTTCCTACTGCTAGTAATAATGCTTTGGGACGATATGCATACACTCAAGGGTGATATTAAAATATTTAATAATCAGTACCACCTAGGGCCTGATTGTCCATTCAGAAAAGATGCAATTAGCAGGCTGGCTGTGGGTCCCAGAGGCCTCCTAGAGTGCCAAATTTACCTCTCTGGGGGCTGGATCAAGAGTCGGGAAGGTGGGACTCCCGGCAGCAGATATGACAAGCCAGCATTTTAATAAAGGATATGGCTGTATTTATGCATATTGGCTGATTACCAGGTCTGCACTCACTGGTTTCATGATATAACCCCTCCAAATCTTTCCTTCCCTCCCGTCAGTAATTACATCTAAGTTAAAGGCAAATGGCCCTTCTTTATGGGTTTGAAGGCAATAGTGGATTTTGTTACATTTCCAAAAATTTTATTAAACTGTTTTTGGCTTGCAAATGTTTTACGGTTTCATGTAACCATATGAACACGTATCATATATGCTTTTGTGGTACTGCCCTTATGCTTACAAAGACCTTCCTTATGGGGTGCCTGGGTGGCTCACTCGGTTAAGTGTCTGACTCTTGTTTCACCTCAGGCCATGATCTTGCAGTTCTGTGAGTTCAGGCTCTGCCTGGGCTCTGAGCTGGCAGCACAGAGCCTGCTTGGGATTCTCTCTCCCCCTTTCTTTCTCCACCACTCATGCTGTCTCTGTCTCTCTCAAAATAAATAAATAAAAACATATATACAAAATAAATACACACACACACACACATATATATATATATATATATATGTATATATATATAAAACCTTCCTTATATCAATATCAGCTGAAGGGTAAGCTGTATTTTCTCTGAGTTATTAAGGATGGTACCATTTTTTAAAGTTTATTTATTTACTTGTTTTAGGTAATCTCTACACCCAATGTGAGGCTTGAATTCACTACCCAGAGATCAAGAGACACATGGTCTTCCAACTGAGCCATCCAGGCATCTCAGGATGATATCATTTGTTTATTTGTTTGTTTATTTATCTATTTTTAAGTAGGCTCCATGCCCATAGTGGGGCTTGAACTCAGACCCTGAGATTAAGAGTCATGTGGTCTACTGACTGAGCCAGCTGGACATCCCAGGATGATGTCACCTTAAAATTCAGCTCTTGTTTGCTACCTTTTAAGTATCTTTTAGTTTGTGATGTCATGTGCAACTCTAACCTGCTTTTTATCCAAAGATCCAGTCTTCTCAACATCATAATTTGAATAATATATGATTTTCCCATTGATTGAGTTTATATTCTCTTTGAGGTTATGTTCTTTATCATGTTTTAGATGAGTTCAGGAATTATCTATTTTGTTCCATTAAGTGGCCTTAATTATTACAGTTTCATATGCATTACTGTCAAGGAGCAGAATAAATTGACGCCTGGAATTGTACAACACGACGCCTTGTCTAGAAGGGACTGGCAGTATTGAATTTTACCTGAGCCTGTGCTCCTGCCAAAGAGCAGAGGTTAAGAAATTGTCCACCCTTTTGTGTTCCAGAAGGGGCTTGGTGGAAAGCAGCACCTTTCCCATACACGTTAGATAAGACTAACCGATTTTTTTTGTTGTTTATCTATGACAAGGCCACATACAGATCTCCAAATTCCCGTTCATAAACGATTCCACTGAACCGTTTTGTCCCACTGATCAATGGGAACAAAATGCTTGTTAATCACCCGGTTAAGATTCCTTCCTTCCTCCAGGCCCCTGAGCTTTGAGGCACCCACAGCCTGAACCAGTATACAATCCCTCTTTAACATCCCCTCCAGAGAATTAGGCTGGCCTCAGAGTAAAAAACAATTTTTCAATCCCACTCTTACTTCACTACTCACACTACCCCTTTCTAACCTTGTTTATTCCTCCTCCAAAAAAATAAATTCTTTTTACTCTGGAGAAGCTTGCAAATCTTATGGTAATGAGTTCTTGCTATTGCAGTCTTTCCCTCCCTTTCTTGAAATAATCCTTTCCATAAAATCTCTCCTTGTTAAATCTCCACTTGCTTGCAGGCTCTGCACTGTCGTGGGGCTCAGTCTCATGAACCATGAGATCATGACCTGAGCCAAGATCAAGAGTTGGATGCTAAACCTACTGAGCCACCCAGGTGCCCCTTCATTGGTTTTTTATTTGGAAGGACTCACTCATTACCTTTTACTGCCAAATTTTTCTTTCCTTTTCTTATATACTCATAAGAAAAAAATTATTTTGCTAAATCTGTCCCCTCTCAATTTAAGCTTTTTAAAAACTTAAACCAAAAAAGCAGAAACAGATTCATGAATACAGAGAACAAGTTGATGGTTGCCAGAGGTGAGGGAGGTGGGGGATGGGCAAAATGGGTGAAGGGGCATGGGAAGTACAGTCTTCCAGTTACACAATGACTAAGTCATGGTGATGAAAGTCAGCGTAGGGAATGTACTCAATGGTATTGTAATAGCATATGGTGACAGATGGTAATAGACATGTCAAATCACTGTTTGACACCTGAAACTAATGTAACATTGTGTGTCGACTACAAAAAAATTACTGAGGCATAATTTATCCACAGTTACTACATCCATTTAAAGGGTACAATTTGATGAGATTTGACATGTGTATAACCTCTGTGAAACTTCCACTACAATCGATACGTGGGATATTTCCGTCACTCCTAAAAGTACCCTTGAGTTACTGTCTTTTAAAAAAAAAAATTTTTTTTTAACATTTATTTATTTTTGAGAGACAGAGCGTGAGTGGGGGAGGGACAGACTGAGGGGAGACACAGAATCTAAAGGAGTCTCCAGGCTCTGAGCTATCAGCCCAGACCCTGTCACGGGGCTCAGACCCACAAACGGTGAGATCATGTCCTGAGCCAAAGTAAGACACTTAACTGACTGAGCCACCCAGGTGCCCCTGAGCTACTTTTTTATACAACGCTTCTGCCCTTGGCCCCATGCAAACACCTATGTGTTTTTTGTCACTTTGTCATAAAATTTTCTAGAATTTTATGTATGTAGAATCATACTTAGCATGATGATTTTTAGATTCAAAGACATTGTTGCATGTATCAGAAGTTCATACTTTTATTCTCTTGTTGTTTTGTACACTTCTGTTAGTATGGGTGTACCATGTTTTGTTGATTCAGTGGTTTATTGATGGATATTCATGTTTTTCCCAACTCAGTTTTTGAGTATTATGAATAAAGCTACAGTGACCAGTTAAATCCACATTTTTGTGTGAACATATGTTTTCATTTCTTTTAGGGGGAAGTAAAAAGGCAGGTAAATATTTAACTTTTAAGAAACTGCTGTGAAACTACCATCTTACGTTAAAAAACAGTGTTTATTTTGAGAGAGAGAGAGGAAGAAAGAGAACGTGAGCAGGGGAGGGGCAGAGAGAAAGGGAGAGAGAGAATCCCCAGCAGGCTCTTCTCTGTAAGCACAGAGCTGGGCCTGGGGCTCAATTTCATGAACCATGAGATCAAGACTCGAGCCGAAAGCAGGAGTCGGACATTGAACTGACTGAGCCACCCAGGCGCCCCACCATTTTACATTTTAACCAGCAGTGAATAAACCCCATTTAAGTTTGTGCTAACATACAGTTTGGGAAGAAACAACCTGTTTATCATATTTGGTTTTTCTACAGAGGTGCTATACATCTTTAGTCATCAAATCTTTTGTATCATTCAGTGAAGTTTTACTTTTCATCGCACAGGACTTGCTCGCTTCTGATTAGGGTTAGTCCCAGGTGTTTTATGTTTCTGTTATGAAAGGGAGCTTTTTGTAGCTTATGTTTTGACTGCTTACAATTGTCTTTAAAAAAACACAACTTTATTTTTCAGAAAGGTTTTTGATTTATAAAAAAATTTAAAGCTGGTACAGAAAGTTCCTCTATGTCCAGCACCCAGTTTCCCGTTATTAACATCTTACATTATTATGGTATATTCATTACAATTCATAAGCCAATATTAATGCATTATGTATAACTAGAGTCTACATTTCATTCTGATTTCCTTTGTTGTTATTCAATGTCCTTTTTCCATTCCAGTGTCCCATCCAGGGTATCATACTCTATTTGTCATCAGGTGTCTTTTGTCTCAGCTGTGAGTTTCTCAGCTCTTTTGATTTTGTTTTGTTTTGAAACACCTTGACAGTTTTTTTTCCCCTTTCTCTTTATTTTTTTTTTAAAGTTTCCATCCAAGTTAGTTAGCCTATAGTGCAACAATGATTTCAGGAGTAGATTCCTTAGTGCCCCTTACCCATTTAGCCCATCCCCCCTCCCACCACCCCTCCCGTAACCCTCTGTTTGTTCTCCATATTTAAGAGTCTCTTATGTTTTGTCCCCCTCCTTGTTTTTATATTATTTTTGTTTCCCTTTCCTTATGTTCATCTGTTCTGTGTCTTAAAGTCCTTATGAGTGAAGCCATATGATATTTGTCTTTCTCTAACTGACTAATTTCACTTAGCATAATACCTCCAGTTCCATCCACATAGTTGCAAATGGCAAGATTTCATTTTTTTGATTGCCAAGTAATACTCCATTATATCTATGTACCACATCTTCTTCATCCATTCATCCGTTGCTGGACATTTGGGCTCTTTCCATAGACATTTGGCTATTGTCGGTCCTGCTATAAACATTGGGGTGCATGTGCCCCTTTGAAACAGCACACCTGTATCCCTTGGGTAATCCCTAGTAGTGCAATTTCTGGGTCATGGGGTAGTTCTGTTTTTAATTTTTTGAGTAACCTCCATATTGTTTTCCAGAGTGGGCTGCACCAGTTTGCATTCCCACCAACAATGCAAAAGAGAACCTCTTTCTCCACATCCTGGCCAACATCTGTTGTTGCCTGAGTTGCTCATGTTAATCACCCTGACAGCTTTAAGAAATACTGGTCAGGTACTTTGCAGCAAATTCCTCAACTGAAAATCATTTGCTTTGTTTCTCAGGTGGACCAGAGTTATGGTTTTGGGAAGGGAGAGCTCAAAGAACGGTTGCCATGTTCCTCACTTCGGTCTCTCATCGTGACTAATGAGTGTTCATGTTGACCTTGATCATTTCACTGAGGTAACAATGGCCAGATTTCTTCACTGAAAAGTAACTCTCCCCACATTCCCTTTCCGTA
Source organism: Acinonyx jubatus (assembly GCF_027475565.1). Classification (NCBI taxonomy): domain Eukaryota; kingdom Metazoa; phylum Chordata; class Mammalia; order Carnivora; family Felidae; genus Acinonyx; species Acinonyx jubatus. The sequence goes on along the minus strand of NC_069380.1, from coordinate 96,413,883 downwards.
TTGTATTATTTTTCAGAAAGTCACTCTGCACAGACTACACTTAAAGAGTGGGCGAGTTATGTCTATACAAATTATTACATAACTACATATACCATTTGGGATTTTTCTGCATGGGGGATTTTTCTTCTCCCCCATTTTACTTTTTTTACTTGGATACTTCTGTATATCTGTATGAACTCACAGATTTTTATTTGTATATCGGGTTATTTATTTTGTGGCTCAAAGTGTTCTGGTTTTGGCCAGTAGGTTCTCTTTCAGTTGGTTCCTGTGTCCCTTTGATGGGGTTTGTGGGGTTCGGAGCTGACGAGCAAGAGACAATTCTTGAAGACGTCTTTGGTGCAAAAAGGTGATTTTATTAAAGCGTGGGGACAGAACCTGTGGGCAGAAACAGCGGCACTGGGGTTTTGACGAGTGGCTCCTTATATATAGCTATGGGGCTGGGGGGAAGTAAAGTCAAAAGGGAAGCTTCCAAAGAGATATTCTCTGATTCTCTGTGCCGAAGACACAAGGTTACTGTGCGAAGACGCAAGGTTACTGGAGGCCTAGCTATTGTCAAGCTAAGGTTGTTTTTCCCTCTAGCAAGGCATTAACATTAAGACAGTAGGGAGTTCCTGGACTTTAGGCTACTGATGGGATTGCCTTTTTCTTGTACACTGGCGGACACTCTTAATCAGTTTCACCTTTTGTTTTTTGTCCCTTTCTGTTTTTGAGTAGCCGGCAGTGGCCAAGGAATATCAAACATATCCCACCTGGGGATGGGTGTGTGCTAGCTTGTACTTCCCCCTCAGCCTGCCTTACGCTCCCTCATCACCTTTTACATATCCCCATTATTGTGTATGTTTTAAAATTAGTTTTGGGGGGCACCAGGGTGGCTCAGTCAGTTAAGCGTCCGACTCTTGATTTAGGCTCGGGTCACAATCTCACAGTTCAGTTAGTGAGACCCAGCCCCACATTGTCAGCACAAAGCCTACTTGGGATTCTTTCCCTCCTCTCTCTCTGCCCTTTTCTGTGCTCACACATTCTCTCCTTCCCAAAATAATTAAATGAACATTTTTTAAAAATAATATTATTTTTATTTTTATCACTTCCTTCCTTTCTGGCACTATAAAATGCTCTAGGTTCATTTTGTATATTTCCTGTTCCAGTCCTAGAATTGTCCATTTCTCCAAGGATCCCTGGTTTCTTTTATTAGAATAACATTAGAAAGCAAGATGTGGGTGTAGGTGTGTTTATTGCTGTGGGGATGCTATGGCTCTTGAACCCTGTCAGCTGACAGAGCATTACATGTCTATACATATTTCTGTCTATTGTCTGTATCCATCTGGAGCTAAACATGAATTTAAACTGACATCTCCATGGGGTGCCTGAGTGGCTCAGTCGGTTAAGCATCTGACTGCAGCTCAGGTCATGATCTCAAGGTTTGTGAGTTGAAGCCCCGCGTTGGGCTCTGGGCTGACACCTCAGAGCCTGGAGCCTGCTTCAGATTCTGTGTCTCCCTCTGTCTGCCCGTCCGATGCTTGCACTCTGTCTCTCACATTGTCTCAAAAGTAAAAATAAACATTAAAAAAAAAATAATAAATAAACTGATGTCTCCAATTCTGATCCATTACCATATGTATTATTCAAACCTCCACCTCTTCTTACCTATAAACTCACGTATTAAAGTTTCTTTCCAACGATTCCTTCTCTGCAAACCTTAATAGCTTTAATCACACTTTAGAAATTTTTTTAATCCCTCAGAAACTTTAGTTTCTTCTGAAAACTAAGTTATAAGCAATTGTGAACTGTTATACCAACATTCTATAGATTTGCAAATGTATGAATGTATTCCCTAATTTCTAGAGCATATGCCTCTTCCACTTTTCTAATGAAGCACTAATGATGAGGGAGCATAATGCACAAGCTAGCATACCCCACCCCCCCCACCCCTGGGGGGATATGTGTGACATTCCTCAGGCACTCTGGCTGCCCAAGAACAAGGGAAAGGACAGAAAACAAATGCTTAAGCTGATACAGTGTGCAAATACCTTAGTGATATTATAAGAAAAGGCCAATCTTATCAATAGCCTAAAGTCCAGGAACTCCTCCCTACTGTCTTAATATTAATGCTTTGCTACAGGAAAAACAACCTTAGCTTGACAATAGCTGGGCCTCTAGTAATCTGTGAGTCTTCTTTAGCGTATGGAAATCTCTTTAAGAAACTTCCTCTTGACTTTACCTCCCCAACTCCATAGTACATAACTAGTGACTTTTCACAACCCCAGTGCAGCTCTTTCTGCCCAAGGGTCCTGTCCCGTGCTTTAATAAAATCACCTTTTTTGCACCAAAGACATCTTCAAGAACTCTTTCTTGGCTGTTAGCTCTGAACCCCACCATCAGTCCAAAACCTCATCCCTAACACAACCAAATATCTTTTAGTTTCTCTAATAAGAAGCCAAAAATAGATAAACCTATGCTTTGTAATGAATGTTTCAGTATTTTATCTTATTTGGAAATGATTGAGAAATATGACTGTAAGCAGAAAGAGTTAGGGTTCCCTGGGGGGAGGGGGGAATACGACACAGCTTTCCGGACATAAGAAAAGTCATTTTAGTCTCCCCTATACCTTGTGATCTGTACCTGACCAGCTCTATCGGCCCAAAGCACATTTCTTGCAGAACTTCCTGGGATATGTGGCAATTGTAGAATAGACCTCAGCAGTCTAAATAATTTTAAGGGAACAACAACAACAAACAGCTATTAGTAGGCCAGGAGATAGCCTAAATCATATCAGGGACGATAAATCAGGGATAATACTCTCACTGTTGGTTTAAAAGTAAAGATCTCCGTGAAGCACATTCTTGAGTGATCTTTACAAGATTTAAACCCCTTGGAGTACCCAGATGCTGGACCAAGTAAAGCTGACTTCCATCCATTAAGACCTGGACTCTGTCACCGTAAGATGACCTTTGCCCCAATTTCATGCCCATTTCCCCCATTGCTCAAGCCCATTCATGAATGTATACGTACCCTTAGCTTAAAAGCTCCCTAGTTTTGTTGTTCTAGGAAACACTATTTTGGGAAATATCCCTGGAGTTCTCCTTTTCTTGCAGCTGATAAAACCCATTACTTTTCCTATTCTTTGGTTTGGTTGTGTCTTTTAGCTCAACATGCAGGAACAGGGAAACCTAGATCCAGGTGACTATAATGACAATGATCCATCATTTAATTTAACTTAGCCAAACTCCAAGGTTTTAAGTTACCAAAAATATTTGGGGAAAAGTATTTAAGTCGACATAAATATTGCTGAAAATTTCATTTATAAACTTTGATCTTGCTTACATTTATGTAATTCACTTGTTCTTAACAATCACTTTTAGATTACCTATAGAAATTTTATTAAACACCAGATAAAATCAACCATTATCCCAAATTAATATTTGTTTGGTTGACAGATCCTTTAAGCCTTTTATTTGCTTTATATTTAAGGCTGATAACTTTAAAGACACGTCTGTTTTAATTAAACCACCAACCTAATGTAGCCTTCATATGGAATATTTTCCCAGATCACTTGAATGTGAAACTTATTTGGGTTGATGTCTATTCTATTTCTGATAATTTTTATGAATACTAAGTATACAGTCACTTGTTTAAACCAGTTACACAGAGCTCTTTTACAAATGAATTTTGGTAATACCATCCAGAGGTAAAAAATTTCACACATCTACTGTCACCAGTTAGACTTCAAGACCTGACCTTTACTGCCCACCTGCTCCTACTCACCCACCTTTGCCCCACATTCTTCCTTAAGCTCCTCTTTCCAGCTTATCCCTTAACTCAGGCAAATGGAAAGAAAAACCACCCCTCCAGCAATAGTGACTGCCCTGACAAGACCTCCAGCCGGCCCAGACCACCCAGACCAGTTTGAGCTTAACCCCTGACAGGTATCTGCACAGATGGACGATGGACTCATCTCTAGAATGACCTATCACTACCTTTCCCTCATTATAATATTAAAATCTCCACCTGAGGAGGAGCACAAGACTCATATACACAACATACAATGTGTGTATAGGCACGTTTCCTTAAGGCACATGTGTGACCTTATGCCCGCCACTACATAGGATGATAAGGCTTCTCTATCTAAATATTCATCCTAATCCCAAATAAAAGGAACCCATCCACTCTTGTGCCAGGAGTCATGGCTTTGGAAGCCATTACCCTTGGTCTCCTTATTTGCTGCAAATAAAGTTTTCTTTGTGGTGAGTTACACTACTACACATGTATAGACACACATGAACATACAGAAACAAACGGAATTTATAGCTTTGGTTTTAAATTTAAAGTCTTGAATGAGATAGGTACAAAACTCACTGGATATAAAAGAAATTGAATTTAAATTAGTTTTTCTAGTAGATGGAATAAGTTAAAATTGTTTAGTCTAGATGGCTAAACCTTTTTCTGTTTAATATTTGTGGAGGAGATTTTGGAGATTTGTGTTTTTCCCCGGAATTAATCTTAAGGACGTTGTGCTACAGTTTGGGCACAAAAGTGTGTTTAGTAGTTCTGATGGGGTTTTGGGGTGATGGTGGGGTTTGGAAGGGATGGCCAAGAAAGAATTCTTGAAGATGTCTTTGGTGTTTTTTATTAAAGTGTGGGGATAAGACCCGTGGGCAGAAAGAGCTGCACTGAGGTTGTGAAGGGTGACTGGTTATATAATATGGAGTTGGGGAGGTAAAGTCAAGAGGAAGTTTCTTAAAGGGATATTCATATGCTAAAGAAGATTTACAGATTACTGAAGGCTTAGCTATTGTCAAGCTAAGTTTGTTTTTCCCTCTAGCAAAGCATTAATGTTAAAACAGTAGGGAGCAGTTCCTGAACTTTAGGCTATGGATAAGACTACCCTTTTTTTGGTAACTATACTAAGATACTTGTAAACTGATGAACACTCTTAACAATTTAACCATCTCTTTTCTATCCTTTCCTTTGTTCTATTAAAAAAATTTTTTTAATGTTTATTTTTGAGAGAGAGAGAGAGAGAGTGCGAGCACTAGCGGGGGAGGGGCAGAGAGTGAGGGAGACACAAAATCCAAAGCAGACTCCAGGCTCTGAGCTATCAGCACAGAGCCTGATGAGGGGCTCCAACCCACAACGTTGAGATCATGACCTGAGCTGAAGTCTGACGCTTAACCGACTGAGCCACCCAGGTGCCCCCTTTCCTTTGTTCTTGGGCAGCCAAGAGCTCCTGAGGAATATTACCCATATCCCACCTTGGGGAGCGGGGTGTGCTAGCTTGTGCTTTGCCCTCAGCTTGCCTTATGGTTCCTCATTAGTTCTTATTTGTTTTTTTAAAAGATTATTTATTTATTTTGAGAGCAAGAGTGGGAGAGGCAGAGAGAAAGGTAGAGAGAGAATCCCAAGCAGTTTCCACATTGAGGGGACTCAGAGCACTAGGTCTTGAACCATGAGGTCATGACCTGCGGTGAAATCAAGAGTTTGGACGCTTAACCAACTGAGCCACCCAGGTGCTCCTTAGTAGTTCTTACTTAAAGGCCTCTCTCACCTTTTTTTTTTTCTGTTTCAGGTAGTTGTGGACTGTGTTTACATTTCAAAGGCAAGATAAGATTAATAACTTCAAGGGACAGTGGAAGAAGGCAAATCCCTCCAAGAATGATTGGCTTTCCTAAGGCCAATAATTTGGAAGCCTTTGGAGATAACAGAATTTTTGCAGCTGGAAAAAGGAATAGGTTAAGTTTGAATTGCCTCCAGAGCTGACTTTTGCTTTGCTAAAGATTTGTAAGACAAAGACAGTTATTCTCAATTCCTCAGAAAGTTGGGTTGTAAGTTGGTCCATCTATCCAAGTACATTATCTTCAATTTTCTGCCTTCTCTCTGGGTACAAAGTTCTAATTTTAAATATTTCTGGCAGTACTGAATAACTCCCCTCGCATGTAAGAGGGGTCCCCACAGTGGATGCAAAGGATACTATTTTCCCAAGATCCAGAGTCAATTCCATAGATAGCTGAAAGAAAGAACCAATAACTGGCATGTCCCAAGCAGGCAAAAAGCGAAGCCCATTTATGTAAAATAAGACAATACCTATCCGTGGGAGAAAAAAGATCAATAACCGATGGGTCTGGATTTGGACAGGAAGAGACAACTTGAAATTTTATTTTCCTCTTTCAACTGGACTACAGACAGACCATCAGAGGAACTGGGTCTGGTATGAATTTTCACCCTTTGCTGCCTTCTGCCAGATTTTCCAGGATCCTCTCAATAGACTCTGGAATCTACCAGAGTTTCCCTTCAGCTGTTTAAAGGAGCAACATAGCAGTTTACCAGAAAATCCCTCAGTCTCGTAAACTCTGGGAGGGGTCCATATGGGAGCCCTCCTTTGAAGGTAGATATGAGGGTATCTACAAGGTCATTAACTTGGTAGGCTTTTGTTTATGGTTGTGTAGTCTTTTTTGTTTTAATGTTTTTATTTATTTTTGAGAGAGAAAGAGAGAGAGAGAGAGAGAGAGAGAGAGCGAGCACTAGTAGGGGAAGGGCAGAAAGAGAGAAAGGGAGACACAGAATCAGAAGCAGGCTCCGGGCTCTGAGCTGTCAGCATAGAGCCTGATGCTGGGCTTGAACTCACTCATGAAACATGAGATCATGCCCTGAGCCAAAGTTGGATGCTCAACCAACTGAGTCACCAAGGCACCCTGTGGTTGTGTAGTCTTTTCAGAGTAGAAAAACAATTCAGACAGAGGATTAGTAGAATAAGTACTTAAAGGAGGAAAGAGGGGAGCACTAGGAGTTAGCCAGTCTTACAATCTTGGTTTAGGTACCTCTTACATCTTCAATTTTTCATTAGCCTTTTGCAATGCATCTTTCAATGACAATGTTTTGGAACTGTGAAACCTTTTGGAGGCTTCTGCTTGTCATTTAAAAGAGGTATCCTATTCTGTTTAATTTGGGAACACTTGTTTTCAAGTGCACTTTTTTTTTTTTTTTGAGAAATGGTGCAAGTGAGTGAGGGGCAGCGAGTGCGAGAGAGAGTCCCGTAAGGGGCAGAAAGAGAGAGAGAGAGAGAGAGAGAAGCAGGGCTCGTGCTCACCCAAAATGGGGCATGAGCTCACCCACTGTGGGACTTGAACTCACGAACCTTGAGATCGTGACCTGTGCTGAAGTCAGATGCTTAGCAACTGAGCCACCCAGGTGCCCAAGTGTACTTCTTAAATTATCATACCTAACTGGAACATTCCCCATAAAGGCCATTGTATTTCTAGGCTGTAATTCCTCTGAGGGCTCACAGCCGTTTGGTAGGACCCTAGGTGCCAATGGAGTTAACACGTATTTCTTTTCAGCCATAGCTAGCTGCAAATAGGGTGCAGCTCACACATCTGTCTAGCCTTTTTTGGATGCCCCCTTCAACTTGATGGTTACCAAGCCAAAGTCTTTAGGACACAAAATGAGCTTGTAGATTTTTTATAGCTCCTGGGACCATAGTTCTTAGGTATAAAATAAGCAGGTGTGCCAGAAGGTGGAGGGCTCAATTCTTTTGATTTTAAGGATCCCATTCTACTATTATTTATTATTTTTCTGTTGGCTAAGCCTTTATCTCATGTGCCCATTAACAGAAACCAATAGTACCAAGGAAATGGAGCTGTGGATGCCAGCAGTAACTGTAACTGAACCAAGGAACCAACATGAATTTTCTTCTTCGTGAGTCACAAAGTGTGTCAGGTTGAGTTGTGGCACAAAGAAAACTTTATGAGCAGCAAATAAGGAGATCACAGGGAATGGCTTCCAAAGCCATGACTCTCAGAGCAAGGGTGGATGTTTTCCTTTTATTTGGGGTTAGGATGAATATTTAAATAAGGAAGCCTTGTCGTCCTGTGTGAACGCGGCATAAGGTCATGCATGAACCTTAAGAAAACATGCCTATTGGGGTGCTGGGGTGGCTCAGTCGGTTAAGCGTCTGGCTCTTGGTTTTGGCTCAGGTCATTGATCTCACGATTTTGTGAGTTTGAGCCCCACGTCAGGTTCTAAGCCGACAGCGCAGAGCCTGCTTGGGATTCTGTCTCCTTCTCTCTCTCTGCCCCTCCCCCGCTTGTGCTGACTCTGTCTCTCCCAAAATAAATAAATAAACTTAAAAAAATTTTAAGAAAACATGCCTATACACACATTATATGTTGTATAAATGAGGTTTGTGTTCCTTCTTGGATGGAGGTTTTAGTATTATAATGAGGGAAAGGTAGTGATAGGCCATTTAAAATTTTTTACAAAATATTTATATATTTTTGAGAGAGAGACAGAGACAGAGTGTGAGCAGGGGAGGAGCAGAGAGAGAGGGAGACACAGGATATGAAGCAGGTTCCAGGCAAATCCCAAAGTGGGACTTGAACCCATAAACTGTGAGATCATGACCTGAGCCAAAGTCAGATGCTCAACTGACTGAACCACCCTGGCACCCCAGTCATAGGTTATTCTAGAGGTCACTCCACAGTCCATCTGTGTAGGTGGGAGTCAGGGGGTCAAGCTCAGATTGGTCAGGGTCGTCTGGGCCTGCTGGAAGTCCTGTCAGGGCAGTCACTATTGCTGGAGGGACTGTTTTGCTTTCCATATGCCTGAGTTAAGGGATAAGCTGGAAAGAAGAGCTTAAGGAAGAATGTGGGGCAAAGGTGGGTGAGTCCAAGCAGGTGGGCAGTAAAGGTCAGGTCTTGGGGTCTGGCTGGTGACATAACCAAAGAACTAGGGACCGGGGAAAGCACTGAACCAGCAGACCTCAAGAATGTGGACTGCTTTCCATACTAACAGAGAAGTGTAGCTGCTACCGGCCCTTCTCACCCTGGCATCTGAGGACAGAAACAAGGGCTGGGGCTTAGAACTTAACTGGGGACTGTCTGAGAAAAGGCACAGAGCACACCACTAGTAATTTCCAGCAAGGACTATACCAGCGGACTCCACTAATGGACACTACTGACTGGAAATGGGGAGAGGGGTAAACCAGCAAACCCCAGTAAATCGGACAGTCGATTGGAACTGGGGAAGGGATTCCAATGTGGAACTGCAGGCTGAACCAGGCGGTCAGGACTGGTGTTCTAGGATAGCCTCCTGTTAGCCTAAGCTGACCCAGTAACGGATGCTGCACTGGAAAACCAACCAGGAGCTCAAACACAGAGTGAAACTCCAGTCAAGAGGGACCAAGAGGAATTTACCAAGGGCCCTTAGAAATAGCAAGAAAGACAGTGAACTCAAAGGTTCACAGGCATCATGCCTGTCTCTTGTTTCCCTGAATGCCGTCCAAAGTTCACTTCAGACTCCAAGTCTTCTGCTGCGTCTGTTACATAACAAAAATGTACTAAGTAAATTTGAAGATATAATTGGCTTTATTGATTGATTCATGGATCACGCAGCACCCCATGTAGCAAGTCGAGTGGAACTCTAAAGGTCTGCAGAGAAGGAAAGGTTCTTAAAGGCAGGATCAGGAAGTCATAAACAGAAAAAAGGATTACTTCAGGGACTTTATCTTCATTTGGGGACAGATGGGTTCTTTTATGTGAATGGGTGGACAGGTTACTTCCTTGGTGCTGATCAGAAAATTCCTGACTGACCAGGTAGGACTACATTTCTGGGGGAGGCTATAATAGCAATGTAATACTGTTAGGTATTACACCCCAGTTTGGTTGACTTGGCTTCAGTGACACCATTTGGGCCTGTGGTTTTCTTTTTAATGCTACGGAAGAAAGAGCTGGAGAGATTTGAATTAGAACAGCGACAACATGCCATTACAGTCTTAGAAATTCAGTACATGCCACCCCAAAACATATTGAACTTTGGCATATTGACTATTATGAGTGAAAGGCACTCGAAAGACAGCAAATACAAGAAAAACACTGACTTTTCTTTCTTTAAAGATGAGATTCCTATGTGAACTATGTCCTTTCTACATCAGAAAGTAAACACATTTTAAATCAAGGACAGGAAGTTTAGATCAAGAGAATTCTGTACAAACAGATCTTGTTAAAATAATTCTGATCTTGCCTTAGCCTGCCCACATAGTTGAGTCAATTTTCCACCATTGCTCCTCTTTGTTCAACCTAACATAAAAGCAAATTGGTTTCAGAACTTCTTTGGATCCTCATCCCTTATGAAGGCTCTCAGGTCATGAAAAACGTCCATTAAATGAATTTGTATGCTTTCTGTTGCATCCACACGACTCCTGAAACAGAATGCTACGGGCACCAGTGACAGTCACGACAAAATTTATTGCAATGAGAGGCAAGGCCAACCGATCGGGACTGACACTCTTGACCAGAGTGCGGTCCCAACAGTCGGGGTACAGAGTTTTTATAGCCGACCACATCATCTTATCATCACCTGGGAACAGAGCAAAGAAACAGTTCCCAGATGGGGGTGGAAACAGTTCAGACATGCTCTTGCCCCAATCCAATCAAACACTAATCCAGTTGATTTTCCTTGAACTTTCGTTCCCTTGATTGGTAAGACAAGGCTGTTATCTCTTAATCTGTTATTTCCTAAGGCTACAGGTTAGCCCTACACTACAATTTAACCCTTACACTTTTCTCCTATTGATCTGTCTTATGTCAATTTCATTTTAGGGCCAAAAAGAACCCTAAGAGATTTAGTAAAGGTAACAGTTTGCTTCTCCTACAAGTCAAAGGACATCAGTGACCTCTAGAAGCTGGGAATAGCCATCAGCTGATAGCCAGGAAGAAAATGACAACCACAAGGAACTGAATTCTGCCAAGAACCTGAATGATGAGCAAAGAAAGGGATTCTTCTTTAGGGCTTCCAAAGGAATGCAGCCTGCCACCATTTAGATTTTAGCTCTATGACATCTATGGCAGATTTCTAACACACAAGTATAAGATAATACGTGTGTGTTGTTTTAAGCCACAAAATTTGTGATAATTTTCTTACAGCATCGATAGAAAGTGAATACAGCAAGAAATGTTGTATCTTTATTTCATTTAAATCAAAGTTTATCGAATGTTGAATCTTCATTCTGCTGAGCTGACAGGGTGTTCAATCCCAGACATTATTGAGGACATTTTCCGTACCAGTGACATTCAGGGTCTCAAGGATCTAACCAGGTGTTGAAACCTCAGGGAGGCTCCTGGAACCGTCTGTCATCATTTGCCACAGTCAGATGCCATTGTCTGACTATCTGGTCCCGTGGATTCTGGTGGTAGGATTAGGATCTTTACAAGGCTGGAATCGGTTCATCCCCTCTATAGAGGCACATGAAATCATTCCCTCATTTGTCCTATCTGGATGTTAAATCATCTTTGGGGAACGTGGTGGGAGTGGGGATGTGACTTTGGTTGCTTTCTGTCCCACTCCCAGTTAGGACAAATCTTTCCCATAGGAGTTTTTGCTTTTACCCAAGGGCACTTACCCATCGGCACCCTAACACACACATACACATACATGCACACAGACATACATCCACACGGTGGCCTGATATTGTGATGTCTCTAATCAGTTTTTACCATTCACACTCTCCTGAGGCAAAGAAGACAGGTTACCTCCTAGGATTTGGGAGATAAACAAAACAAATTAGCATTTTAATAGATTATCTCGCAACATTCCTGCACTCATAAATTGATAGCGTTGCTTAAAGGAAATTTTGCGCCCCTTCTTGGTGTCTAGGCATTTCCCAGATATTGGGTCACTGATGGTCTTAATTCTGACATGAGTCTATTCCAGGAGGGCAACTTCACATAAAGTAGCAGCTGCTGGGTAGGTGATACATATCCTTGGGCTTCTCAAGGCCAGGGTTAACAAACTTGAATATTGGGCGATTTCTTGCTTTCCAGAGGGCTGAATGACTCTTTTCTCCCAACTGTGGCTGCATCCCTGCTGCATGGGAGTTTTCTTTGATTCTGGTTAACCTCTGGGAGAACAGATTTATAGAGAAGCAAGGGTGGAGCAAGAGACCATTTATGTACCTTGACAATATTCTAAGCAAGAGATGATGGGGGCTTGAACCAGGGCAGAAGTAACACAAGAGGTAAATGACTGGATTTTGGTTACTTTGAAAGGTAAAGCCAGACATCTGATTGGGTTAAAGGGAAAGCCAAATATAAGTAGGCTTGTCAGGACTGATTTGCCCTCACATATCTCACAGCTGGGAGGAATTTTAAATGACTTAAGAGAACATTTCACATCTTGAAACCAGAGAAAAGTTGTCTAAAGGTTGTCACACAAGAATTTAGTTTTGGCAGTTAAAGAATTGGTTTTCCAACTTAAATCTGCAGCCAATATTTCATTATTTTCTGATTCACCTCTCTTTCTACAGTCTCTGGGTTTTCATTATCTCACCATTTCGGATGACATTAAGTGTCAGTTCTTTCTCCCTTCCTACATCCATCACCAGGTGAGTCTGTCAGCTTTCTTCTCTTACTTAGAACCCTCCAAAAAGAGATGAGAGGTACTGTTTCCAGGGGGAAAGAATGCGGAATAATTAAAAATATAATAGCCCTGTATTCCATTCATCAGCTTGGTTTTAAGATGACTGAAAACCTCATACTGAAATAAACACCCTAAGAAATACACAATACTCCTCTATTACTGTTAGTGGTAAATCTACTTTGTTTTATATTTAATTCCTTCATAGCTCTAGAATCAAATAATTGTGATTGCAAAACCTGAAGAACTGAGAAAACTAAGTTTAATTTTTAACTTTTTTTAATGTTTAGTTTTTGAGACACAGAGAGAGACAGAGAGAAACAGAGACACAGAGAGAGACAGTGCAAGCGGGAAAGGGGCAGAGAGAGAGGCAGACACAGAATCTGAAGCAGGCTCCAGGCTCTGAGATGTGACACAGAGCCGGAGGCAGGCCGGAACCCACTAACTGTGAGATCATGACCTGAGGCAAAGACCCACGCTTAACTGACTGAGCCACCCAGGTGCCCCTAATTTTTTGTTTAAACGTTGAATACTGGTAGAAGTCACATAAAATTTTAATAAATCAGCACCCATTTTGGGCAAGTAGTACTTCTGCTTTCATTCTATGGTGGACTTCATCTTTGCTTTTAACAAACTGCAGGCTACATTACTGTTATTCAGAAGCTGTAATAACTTGGGCAAGGTAGTTCTCATTCTATGGTTTTTTTCCCCCCTCATCCAGAAAATCTCAGCCCTCTGTTTCCTATCTTAGGGGCCCCAGATAACTTAAAAGCCTCATTGAACACTTGGTGTCTAGTGCAAAATAGTATGCTTGATGCCGAGGAGGAATACCAAGGTGTACAGGACACAGAGCCCTGCCCTTCTAGAGCAAAAATTTGGATGAAGCGGACCAGCGGAGAAACCAACCGTCAGTCGGTACAACCTCTCCTTTTTTGGCCTTTCGCTATCAAGTACATGCAGTGTGTATCAAGTGTGGTGTGCACTCAACTAGTTTAATTCCCAAACTGCCATCCTAAGGTGGGAAATGCAAAATTCTATTTAATTTTCACTTTTAAAGGGGTGATTATGGGTTTGCAGTCTTAGGTGTTTGCGGAGGGATTTCCTTTTTCCTTTCCCGGAGAGGCGTACCTAATTCCCACCTGCTTCCTAAGACAAAACGCACTTCCCTTCCTGGTCTAAGAGCTCACTGAGCACTGACCAATAGGTTCGGCCCGATTTCTCTGAGGGGCGGGACCTCGTGCCTGGGCTTTGGAGACCCGCCCCCCGTACGTGGCCTGCGTGCGTGACGACGTGCGGCGCGAGGCGGTTTCTCCAGAGTGTGGCGCCCCCCGGCGGCAGCGAGAACTCAATGTGACAATCGGACCTGAGCGCCTGCCATGGAGCCGCAGAAACAGGCGCGAACACCCGGGGACCCCGTCGCGTGGCCGCGTGGGCCCTCGAGGTCTCAGACGCCGGACGACGAGGAGGGGCCGGAGGCCAACACAGCGCCCGCGGCGGCTTTTCTCGGCGCGGAGGCGGACGACGCCTGTGTGGACGCGCTGTGGGAGCTGCCGGTGGAGCCCGCCGAGCGGAGGCCCGAGTGCAGCCGCTGCAGGTGACCGCAGAGCGGGGGGGCGGGGACCGTGGCCGGCGGCGGCTTTCGGGGGAGGCTGCAGCGCCCCCTGCCGGGAAGGCGGCTAGTCAGGCTCTACCCAGGGGAGCGCTGCCTCTGGCATCTCCGCGCGTGTGTCCGCTGGTGACCTTGGAATCACTCTGTGAAATTGCTGTTACAGCCTTGTAGTAAGAAGCCGTTCACTCAGGTTCATGAGCGTTTAGCCTTACTTCCTGCAAGACACTGAACGTGTCATGGGATGAGAGTTCTGCTGTTGACAAACTTAAGAGTATGATACGGGAAGTAAGGGGTAATGACAGTAATGCTTACAGTAATGAACACTTTCCTGCTCGAGTGACGTAGTCATCTCACAGTAAAAAAAGCAAAAGTAATTAGAGGAGACAGTCAAGGTGGCTAGGAGAATAGTTAAGATTGTTTTTTCTGAATTCTCAATTCATTTATTGAGCACCTGTTGTGTGCCAGGCACTGTGCTAGATCTGGGGAATTCAGGCACGGAGAACACAGACATGGTCTCTGCCCTGATTGGGGCACTTACAGTCTAATGAAGAGACAGTTTATTAAATAGGTAACGATAACTAGCCCTGAATGCTCACAGTATGCCCAGTTGTTTCAGTGATACCTCATTGTGGTGGTGTCCTTCAGGATTGCTTTCCCTGCTTGTTTGCGTTTCATGCTGTTCAGATACACGATTCTCTTTAACTTGTGGGTGTTGAGGATCTTTTCGCTTGGTTACTGAAGGTCTCCATCTATCACCTGTCTTTCTGTTGCCTTCCACAATCTTAACGGTTAGATAGTGCCTCTGCTTCCTCACCTGGGAATGAATAGCTCAGCAGTTTGTTATCATGTCCTGCACAGCCCTGACAAGGCTCTCGTTAAAGTCACCAGTAATCTCCCTCAAATGAAATCCACTGTATCTTTTTCTCTTCACTTTTATACTAGATCTCTTGGCGGCATTCTGGAGTTGAATGCCGACTTCTTGAAACACTATTTCTTTGGTTTCCCTGTGGTTTATCTGCTTTGTCTGCCCTCGTCGTCTTTGCCTGTTCTTCTGAAAATCTAAATGTTGGGCTTCCTCAGCTCTTGATTCTAGATTCTCTTATCTTATAGCCCCACACATTTTCCGCAGGTGATCTTACCAGTTTTCATGGTAAGATCGATACCCAAATACTTTTAGCTCAGACCTTTGTCCTGAGCTCCAGACCTATGCATTCATTTAACCAGTGTTGATGGAATGCTTTGCAGATTCTTGGTAATATGGTGCATTCTGCGCCCTCATGGGTTGTCCAGTCTGTTATTGGATACAGATAACAAACCAGCAACCAAATATGTAATTATGGAACAGAAAAGCAAAAGCAAACAAACAATGAAGCAAAGGAATGGGATGCTGTGACATAAAATAGGATGGTATCAGGAAATACTTCTGAGGAAATAGCATTTATACTAAAATTTGAAAGATGAGAAGAATCCAGGGAAGAGAAAAGAATTCAAAGAAGGAGAACAGAAGGCCAGACTGGTTTCATGTCTTTACCACTTGATTGCTTGGAGTATCTTATGTTGGACATTTTGGGCTTTTCTCAGGGTTGGGTTGTACGACCCCAGAGGAAGGGATCTTGAGTGTAGGGATCTGTTTATATCTCCTAAGTGTACTATCGAGAGTAAGACATTCAATATAGACTTTTGAGGAGGATGAATAATTTGTGTCTAGAAGGGACTGCATGTTTGAATGGAAGGGGTGTACGAATACAATTTGTTTAAACAAGCTCCCTAAAGGTGTTAGGAGATAACACTTAACAGTGCTGCAAAGGTGTCACTAGGATGCTAAAAGACAAGTTATTACAAATATAAACCCAAGGCTAAATTATCATGCTAGCTTTATCATCTAGTTTTTGCTCTATTTAGAACTGCTGATTATAAATGCTATAGTTTTTTTTTTTTTTAAAGAAAATTAGCCTCCTACATTTAGCGAAGATTTAAAGTTTTTCCAGTCCACTCCCTGCTCCACTTAATAGATTTTATTTTTTAGGGAAGTCTTAGATTCACAACAAAATTGAGTGGAAGGAGTAGAGACCTATCTTCTGCCTCCACCCTGGTATCTTCCCTCATTAGCAGCGTCCCCTGCCAGAGCAGTACATTTGTTAAAATGGATGAACATCATCATAATTCAATGTGCATAGTTTTACACTGGGGTCCACTCTTGGAGTTGTACATATTTTGATTTTGGAAAACTTCATAATAATATGTATCCACTATTATAGTATACTATAGAGTATTTTTACTGTCCTAAAATTTTCTTTGCTCTGCCTTTTCATCCATCCCTACACCCTAACGTAATCTGCTTTTTAGAAAATAAGAATGACTTTGATTTTAGTTTATTTCCAGTTACATTTAGTTAATATTTTAGGATTTTGATTCATTCCAACATTTGTGCACTTTGCTTCTCCTACTGAAATTTTGTACCGTTTAAAAGTTCTTCTCCCCTTTGGCACAGTATGCATTTTATTTATTTTAATTGGTTTAACTAATTTTATCATTATTAGTTTTTTACACTTTTTAAAATGTTTGCTGTTTTGAGAGCGACAGAGAGACAGAACATGAGCACAGGAGGGGGAGGGGCAGAGAGAGAGGGAGACACCGAATCCGAAGCAGGCTCCAGGATCTGAGCTGTCAGCACAGACTCTGATGTGGTGCTTGAACTCACAAACTGCGAGATCACGACCTGAGTCAAAGTCAGACACTTAACTGACTGAGCCACCCACGTGCCCTGTTCAACTAATTTTAATTGGTTAGATTATCATTCTAGAAGTCTGGAGAATATTTAGGTGTTATCAGTAAAATATAAGCTAATTGATGGCTCTTTATATTTTATTTCATTAAGCTGTTAGGGTTATACTAGTTTCCTGGATGAACTTACCTACATTTATGCTTATAATAGTTCTTAAAACCAAAATGCATTCTTAGATTTGATCAGCAAGTCACAATTATTTGGCCATTTACTTTAAGCAGTATTCACTTCTCTAAACGTATTACTGTAATTGTCATAGTCTTGGAGTTCCAAAAATTGGTTTTATTCAGGAAGTACAAACTCAGTTTAACTTCACAGCAGAATCTTGCTAGTTGGAAATACAAGTGCTCTGAAACATGAATGGGATATTCTTTCAAAGATCCCAAACTCATTTGTTATTGCTGGATACATATTAAGAGTGTGTTCCTCTTGAGGGAACAGGATGTACAGGAGTACAGTGTATAGAGAAAGTGTATATGGACAGCTTGGTGGAAAGGAGGGAGTGGAAAGAGGCAAACCTGTAGAGATTAGCAGTGGTTGCTCTCGGAAGGACCAGGTAAGCAGTTAGGGAGGTTAAGAAAAATTGTGCTGAATGTACTAGGAACCAACAAACAAAGCACTGGAGTATTTTTTATTTTTTAATTTTTTAAATGTTTATTTATATTTAAGAGGCAGAGAGAGACAGAGTGCGAGTGGCAGAGGGACAGAGAGAAAGGGAGACAGAATCCGAAGCAGGCTCCAGGCTCCAGGTTGTCAGCATAGAGCCCGACGTGGGGCTCGCACACACCAGCTGTGAAATCATGACCTGAGCCGAATTTGGACGTTTAACCGACTGAGCCACCCAGGTGCCCCTGGAGTATTTTTATATTTAGATGATTGTCACAAGTTCAACTTCATTAGGTGGCTTTTAGCTGTAATAATTTATATTCTATTTTATTAAAAAAATGCAAACTAGTTGGTGATATGGTGGTAAAAGTCTTGACTGGGAAGAGTTAAGGCCTCATTCTAGTAAAGATGCTAGGCATCTTAATTATACTTTTACATCTTCTATAGATAAGGCCATGGGTCTGAGGATAAGACTTAGAAACCACTTGCAAATCATTGGTCCTAAGAATAATGGAATAATGTGAAAATATGCAGTATTTTTTAATTTGTCTGAGGGAGGGAAACAGTGGCAAGGGCATGCACACAGAGTGACACAGGCCCTGAGGCAGAAATTTTTCTTTCTCCAGTGCTTTCTTCCCCCAAAAGTAAAAAATTATAACGATTATAATATACCACACCAGTATATTTAGTATGTATGTATGTATGTATGTATGTATGTATGTATGTATGTATGTATTTAGTGCCCATATGTGTGCATGAGCAGGGTAGAGGGGCAGAGGGAAAGAGAATATTAAGCAGGCTCCACAGGACTGTGAGATCATGACCTGAGCCAAAATCAAGAGTCAGATGCTTAACAGACTGAGCTACCCAGGTGCCCCTAGCACACATTTTTTGAACGCTGACCACATGCAGGTTGCCTGTCAGGCCTAGGTATTTTACATGCGATATTTTATTTATTTCTCATAACAGCATTCTAGAGTTGGTGATATTGTTAGTTTTTAAATGAGAAGGTACAACACCAAAAAAATAAATAATTGGATTAAAAATGGGCAGAGAACCTAAACACATATTTTTCCACAGAAGACATAGAGTTGGCCAACAGACACATGACAAGATGATCAACATCACCCATCATTGGGGAAATATGAATCAAAAACTGCAATGAGATATCACTTTACACCCAACAGAAGAGCTAGAATCAAAAATTCAAGAAATAACAAGTATTGATGAGGATGTCGAGAAAAGGGGACTCTTGTGCATGCTGGTGGCAATGTAAATTGGTGAAGCCACTGTAGAAAACAGTATGGGGAGGTTCCTCAAAAAGTTGAAAATAGAACTACCATATGATCCATTAATTCCACTACTGGGTGTTTACCCAAAGGAAATGAAAACTCTAATTTGAAAAGATACATGCACCGCTGTGTGTTTTGCAGCTTTATTTTTAATAGCCAATATATAGAAACAACCCAAGGTTCTATCTATAAATAAATGGATAAAGGATATGTTATGTGTGTATACATATGTGTGTGTGTGTGTGTGTGTATGTATTATTTGTAATATTATAACGTGATATATTTTTTGTACATATGTAAAATGGAATATTCCTCCGCCAAAAAAAGAGAGATCTTGTCATTTGCAACTACATGCATGGACCTAGAGGGTGAAATAAATCAGACAGAAAAACACAAATATCATCTGATTTCACTTATATGTGGAATCTAAAAAAAACCAAATGGACAAAGAGACAAACAAAAAACCCCCCAGACTCTTAAATACGGAAAATAAACTGGTGGTTGCCAGAGGGGAGGTGAGGGGTGGGTGGTGGTGAAATAGGTGAAGGGGATTAAGAGGTGCAGACTTAGTTATAAAATAAATAAGTCATAGAGTTGAAAAGTGCAGCATATATTGAAATATATAGTCAATAACATTTTAATAACATTGCACGGTGACAGATATGACTACACTTATCGTGGTGAGCCCTTAGTAATGTGTAGAATTGTCGAATCATTATGTTGTAGTCCTGAAGCCAGTATAACACTGTAGGTTATTTATAATTCAGTAAAATTTAAAGATAAATGATGAGGAGAAAGGAGTAATAATTAGGTAACAGAATTCAGTCTCTGCTCCAGTCCATCTGGCTCCTGAGCTCAGCCAGCACTTGACCTGGCTCTTTGTTTGCTGAAGAAGCCTTATGATTTTGTTGGTAGAGTAGGTGTAGTCACTAGTTGAAGTGGAGCCACCAAGGCTGCAAGATTTTCATACTTTTTATTTATTTATTATTTATTTATTTTTAAATGTCAGTGGGGGAGAAGCAGAGAGAGAGGGAAAGAGATAATCTCAAGCAAGCTCCTTGCTGTCATCACAGAACCTCACATGGGGCTCGATCTAATGAATCTGGGAGATCATGACCTGACCTGAAACCAGGAGTCAGATGCTTAACTGACTGAGCCACCCAGGTGCCCCTTATTTATTTATCTTTAGAGTAGGCTTCACACCCAATGTGAGGCTTAAACTCACGGCCCTGAGGACTAAAGTCTCATGCACTATGGACAAAGCCAGCCAGGCATCCCTGATTTTCTTATTTTTTAAATTGAATTATGTTCAGAGGTGCCTGGGTGGCTCAGTGGGTTAAGCGTCCGACTTTGGCTCAGGTCATGATCTGGCAGTTGAGTTTGAGCCCCGTGTTGGACTCTGTGCTGACAGCTCAGAGCCTGGAGCCTGCCTCTGATTCTGTCTCCCTGTCTCTCTGCCCCTCCCCCACTTGTGCTCTGTCTGTCTCTGTCTCTCTCAAATATAAATAAAAACATTAAAAAAAACTTTAAACTGAAGTATTTTTACTTTAAGCTTAGTAAAAAGATGCCTGTGCTTTAGTATTCTCTAACTCCTTTTTTTTAAATTGAGATATTATTGACATAACATTATGTAAGATTTGATACATTTATATAATGCAGTATGATTAGCACTGGTAGTGTTAGCTTTGATTACACAATTATTATATCTTTTTTTTCTGGTGAGAAAAAAGAAGTTTTAAGATCTAGTCTCAGAAAATTTGAAGTATAGTCCCTGACTTATGATGGTTCAACATAGGATTTTTCAACTTGACAATGGTGTGGGAGCAATACGCATTTAGTAGAATCTGTACTTTGAATTCTTAATTTTTACTTTTTCCTGGTCTGATGATATGTGGTACGATATTCTCATGATGCTGGATGGCAGCAGGGAGCTGTAGCTCCCAATCAGCTGTGTGGTCATGAGAGTAACAACCAATGCATTTGCAACCATTCTGTGCCCATATAGCCGTTCTGTCTTTCGCTTTCAGTACAGTAATCCATAAATTATGTGAGATATTCAACATTACTAAAAATAGTCTTTGTTAGATGATTTTGCCCAACAGTAGATAAGTGTTCTGAGCACATTTAAGGTTGGCCTGGCTAAGCTATGGTATTTGGTAGGTTGGATGTATTAAATGCATTTTGACTCAGGTTATTTTCAGCTTTGATGTGTTTATGAGAATGTAACCCTGTTGTAAGTTGAGGGAGATCTGCATATCATACATTACTGTTGACTCTAATCACTATACTGTGTATTTGATTTGTAGAACTTAATTCATCTTCTAGTTCCAAGTTTATATCTTTTAACAACATCTAGCTCCTTTATTGAAATTTTTAACCTTTCCTTATTCTTTAGGTTTGGATATTCTGGAGAAAAAAAGTGGTGGGGATAAAATCATGAGAGAGGGATGGAGGGGAGACTGCAGGTGTTTAAGAAGAATGCAAGAGCCACACATTGGCAGCCAACAGATGTTTTGCTTTGAATTGGTATTTTACCAGCTTTTAAAGTAGTTCTAACAGTTAAAAATCAAGATGGTTTATCTCAAAAATCCAGATTTCTGGCTTCCTTGAGAATACGAAGATCTAGCAGTTCAGGGAGTATCTTTCTGAGCAGTATTGGTTGAGCTGAGCATTGGTCATGACCTTGGGTTGGGCGAGATGTGTCCAGGGCACCATAGCTCCTTAGCTATTCCTGCTTGATTTATTTTATTAACTAGTAGGGATTTGCTTTTTGATTCTGGGTCTCATGTACACTATTGTGACTGGTCTGCTTAAGCAGTGGGGTGAATCAGACTGCAAGTTTGGTAGGTACAAGTGAAAAATGGTGATTCCTAAGGGAATTAGTTTAGAATACACTAAGAGTATTGAATTGGTATCAGCACTTAGGTTTAGAAAACAAACTATTTTGGTAAATTTAAAATCAACTAGATTAAAAAAATTTTTTTTTAATTAAAAAATTTTTTTAATGTTTATTTATTATTGAGAGACAGAGAGACACAGAGTGTGAGCAGGGGAGGGGTAGAGACAGGGGGAGACACAGAATCTCAAGTAGGCTCCAGGCTCTGAGCTGTCAGCACAGAGCCCGACGCGGGGCTTGAACTCATGGACTGTGAGATCATGACCTGAGCCGAAGTCAGTCGCCTAATCAACTAAGCCACCCAGGAGTCCTTTAATGTTTATTCTTGAGAGAGAGAGAGAGAGAGAGACAGAGATAGACAGAGACAGAGTGTGAATGGGGAAGGGGCAGAGAGAGAGACACACACATACACAGAGTCCGAAGCAGGCTCCAGTGTCTGAGCTGTCAGCACAGAGCCCGACGTGGGGCTTGAACTCACGAACTGTGAGATCATGACCTGAGCTGAAGTTAGACCGCTTAACCAACTGAGCCACCCAGGAGTCCCTAAAATCAACTAGATTCTTGATGATGATTTTGAGTAAAAAATTAGATAATTTGAAAATTTAATTCTTTGTTCATAACAAAAGTATCATATTCCTAAGAGAAAAGTATGAAGTTAATTTGTTCTTTCCTATTGGTATAGAAAATATGTTTATTCTTTGAAGTAGTTCATTTGTAATATATGTGGAAAGCTAACTGATTTACAAATTACTGTGCAAACTAATCATATGTTCAAAGTTGAGCAAAGATGATATATGTTAAGAGGGGATTTTTTTTCTTAATCTTAATTAAGTCTCCAAAGAGGAGTGACCAATTTTAAAAACCACGTTAGAGCTTTCTAAATGTTTGATTTATTTTCCCCAAGAAAAATAAGAATTATATCATTACCCTCTGATGGATAGAAGTTTTCTTCAAAGAACATCAAAGCACATTAATTTTTAAAGTACATTTGCCCAAAATTAATAATTCATCATTCTGTTCGTGCTTATGTAGTGAGAAAAAATATTCAGAAGTAGTCTAGTCGAAAATTTGGTATCATTTAAAAAGGGTTCACAGGTTACAAAGTGCTTTACCTATGCATTTTAATTTAATACATAAGACAACTTTGATTTAAAGTTATTCCTTTTTATAGATTCTCAGGGTCAGGTGACTAGTGAGGGGCTTTCATACTTTTATTCCTACACCATACAGTAAAAGATTATATTGAAGCGAGCAGTATGACTACTCTTGTTTTCCTGCTGCATATAATAAATATTTCCAGTGAGCTGTTTCTTCATCGTCTTTGAATCTGTAGATTCTTTTCCTGTTCCCTGGCTGTTTTTAGTTATTTTGGGATGAGAGCTTTTTAATTAATGTCTTTTTTAAGATTGAGCTTTTATTTCTTGAATCCTTTACCTGCCTAAGGTCAGTTTCTTATTTGTCAGTAGGTCCTCATTTTTCAGTCAGAAAGGCAAATTCGAAGATATTACTGATTAGGAATTTATTTTGTTTTCCCCTGTTCACTTATTTGTTTGCTTCTCTCTGTCTCTCTCCTCTCTCTCTCTCTCTCTTTTTTTTTTTTTTTTTGGCTTTCTCTACTGGAAGCCTCATGAGAAGGCTGTGGGAAAAAAGGTAGCAGTGAAATGAAGTAAGTAGAAGTCTTCCAGAGTTCCTTGGGGGAAAAAAATGAAGCTATAGAATGAGTCTCTGGACTTTGCAAAGGGCGAGAGGGGTAAACCTCTTGGAGAAATATCTGACTCTTTGCCTATGTAGACGTGTTACTTGGCAGGCTACTTTTTTTTTTTTTAATTGTGCTAAAATGTACATGTATAATACTTACCATTTTAACTTTTTTAAAAAAAATTTTAACGTTTATTTATTATTGAGAGACAGAGCATGAGCAGGGGTGGGGGGAGACACGGAATCTGAAGTGTCAGCACAGAGCTTGATGTGGGGCTCGAACTCACAAACTGCGAGATCATGACCTGAGCTGATGTTGGATGCTTAACTGACTGAGCCACCCAGGCACCCCTCATTTTAATTATTTTTAACCGTATAACTCAGTGTCATTGATACATTCGTAATGTTCTGTAACCATCACTACTATCTGTACGCAACACTTTTTTCATCATCGTCAATGTTGACTCTGTACCCATCAAATAATCACTTCCCATACCTTCCCCCCACCTGGCCCAGCCAGTGGTAACTTCTATTTTATTTTGTATTTCTATGAATTTGCTTATTCTAGATTCTTCATGTAACATATAATACTTATCCTTCTGTGTCTGACATTTCACTTAGAATGTTTTCAAGTTCTCTCCATGTTGTAGCATATCAAAATTTCTTTCCTTTTTATGGCTAAATTATATGTATATACCACTTTTGTTTATCCATCATTCATTTTTTTTTTTTTTTCTTATTTGTTAAAATAACAATGGTTTGTTGATGAACACTTGGTTTGTTTCTACCTTTTGGCTATTGTGAATAGTGCTGCTGTGAACCTTGGCACACTAATATCTGTTTTTGTTCCAATAATTTTGGGTATATACCTAGGAATGGAATTGGTGGGTCATATGGTAGTTCTGTGTTTGACTTTCTGAGGAGTCGCCAAACTGTTTTCCAGTTCCGTTTCAAACAGAGGTCATTAGATTAAAAACAATGTTTATTGATTTATTTTGAGAGACACGGTGTGTGTGGGCGCACGTGTGTGAGCCAGGAGGAGGGGCATAGAGAGAATCCCAAGCAGGCTACACACTGTCAGCACAGAGCCTGATGCAGGGCTCAATTTGCAGACAGTGAGATCATGACCTGAGCTGAAATGAACAGTCAGACCCTTAACCAACTGAGCCACCCAGGTGCCCCGAGGTCATTAGATTTTTAACATCTGGGTCTGCTCATTTTGTTCCTTTCCTGGAGACCTTCCATGCTTATATTTCAGGTACACAGTGGAGTTGAGGCTCTAGTGTGTCATCCAAAGCCTTTGCATCTCTTCCTCCCCCGTACCCTTCCCATACCCTCTCTTCTAACCACCTGGAATGCGTCCCTCGAACAGGTGTTTTTCATGTTCTGCTTTATGCCTTTGTTCTCTTATTTCCTCTGTACCAAATGCTCTTCTCTCATCCCTTCTTTCTGAAATGCTACACTGTTTCAATGTCCAGCTCAAGTACCCTGTCTTGCCAGGACCCATTTCCATAAGTTTTGCTGCCTTCTAAGTTTGAATTGTTTGTTCTTTTGACTTCTGTTTTCTCCATGACACCAGTAGCTGTCTGTGGCTTCCTTCTTGGTCATCTCTTTCAGACTCAGGTTTATTTACCACCAAATGTTTTAATGCTAGCATTAGGCCTTCTGAGGCCTAGGGAAGCGAGGTACAATTACGTGGTAAAACTTTTCACTGATTGTTAAATGCTCATATACGTAATCCACAAAATGGATTGCTTCAACGGTATGCGTTTTGGAATCAGAACTGAGTTCTAGCCCCAGCTCTCCTTTCTTGAGAAAGCTACTTAACCTCTCTAAGCTTTGCTTTCTTCATCTGTAAGTTAGGACAGTAATACTACCTGTCTTTGCCAGTTTTTTTGAGATTAAATGAAGGGGAAATATTTATGATAGTGCCTGTAACGTAAAAGTGTGTGGCTAGCATTAAACTCTTCCTCTTGACCTTTTCCTCCTTGTTGTTTTCTTTCTTTTTCTTTCTCCTTTCTTCTCCTTACCCCCTTTCCCTCTTCTTCCCGTTTTCTCCCTCTTTCTTTGCCTCTTCCCTGAAATATCAGAATTGTTATTTATGAAATTGGTCTATTTTACATTTAGTTAGCTTTTTCTATGTTAGAGTAGCTCTTTTTTCTAGGTTCAGAGATTAAGGACAAGTAAATAATTTTGCATGTGTTGAGCTATAGGTCACCACAAATAAATTGCCTCTTGATAGAGATTTCGTCATTCTTGGGCTTTCAAAAGTACTCACTTTTCAGCTACAAATAAATGTTATATTGATGACAAACTCTTAGGGCATCAAAATCAGTGTTTTATGTTGTAGTATTCTCTTTTTTTTATGGTTTAAGTACTTATAAGTCCTTTTTATTTTTTTTATTTTTGTTTTTTTATTATATATATAATTTATTGTCAAATTGGTTTCCATACAACACCCAGTGCTCATCCCAACAGGTGCCCTCCTCAATGCCCATCACCCACTTTCCCCCTCCCCCACCCCCATCAACCCTCAGTTTGTTCTCAGCATTTAAGAGTCTCTTATGGTTTGCCTCCTTCCCTCTCTGTAACTTCTTTTTTCCCCCTCCCCCTCTCCCATGGTCTTCTGTTGAGTTTCTCAGGATCCACAAATGAGTGAAAACATATGGTATGTGTTTTTCTCTGCCTGACTTATTTCACTTAGCATAATACTCTCCAGTTCCATCCATGTTGCTACAAAGGGCCAGATTTCATTCTTTCTCATTGCCAGTAATATTCCACTGTATATATAAACCACATCCTCTTTATCCATTTGTCAGTTGATGTACATTTAGGCTCTTTCCATAATTTGGCTATTGTTGAAAGTGCTGCTATAAACATTGGGGTACAAGTGCCCCTATGCATCAGCACTCCTGTATGCCTTGGGTAAATTCCTAGCAATGCTATTGTTGGGTCTATTATATTCTCTCAAAGTACTTAAGTAACACATTTTCTCTCTTGTATCAAAGAAACTTCTCAGTTCTGTTTTGAGAATTTATGCAAAATTACATATAAATTTATTTAAAATTAGGAAGAATACTTCCTTAATGAAGCAGGTATATAAAATCTGTACTTTAAATAGTATGTATGTATGTATGTATTTATTTATTTTAACGTTTATTCATTTTTGAGAGACAGAGTGAGAGTGTGCAAGTGGGGCAGGGGCTGAGAGAAAGGGAGACACAGAATCCAAAGCAGGCTTCACTCTCTGAGCTGTCAACACAGAACCTGATGCAGGGCTCAAACCTGTGAACTGTGAGATCATGAGCTGAGCTGAAGTCGTATGCTCAACCAACTGAGCCATCCAGGCTCCCCTAAAGGGTTTTTTTTTTAAAAGTTTGTTTATTTTTGAGAGAGATTCCCAAGCAGGCTCCATGCCATCAGCACAGAGCCCAACATAGGGCTCGATCCAGTGAACCATAAGATCATGACCTGAGCCGAAAGAAATCAAGAGTCAGATGCCTAACCCACTGAGCTACCTAGGTGCCCCTGAAGTCTGTACTATTCTTTGTAAGATGTCTCTAATGAAGATAGCTGGTCCTTGGGACCACTTTAGTGTGAATTCTTGCTTGTCAGAATGGACATTCATGCAGTTCCCTTTCCTTCGCCAGTGGATAAGAAACAGAGTTCTATTACACACAGACCTGGAAACTCAGTTTTAGATGTTCTTTATTCATTCAGTCATTATTTATTCAATATCCAGTGTCCAATAAATGCGTAGCTTAGGTCATAGAAAATGATTGAGAGATTGTTTCCTCTAAAATTGGTAGTGAACTGAGTGCAAGAGAAAATATGTCTAAATAATATTTAAGACAAATTATGAAGGTATACAATAAAAGCTTACAGAGGAAAGAGTGATTGACTTAATTTGCTAAGAAAGATGTTTTGCTATTTTTTTTACAACTGTTTTCATTTCTACAGAAGAGGATAAAGTATAAAATAAATAATAGGATAACTGAATGTAGGTGATTTTTATAGTAAGAGTCTTCAGTGTTAGTTGATCTGTCACTTTGGCATTGCAGTTTTAGTAGGGGCTTTATATGTCTGCCCTGTATAGTCATTTCTCTGGACACATGGCTTTGTTTTCCAGGGATCTGCCTCCTCATAAGTCTTCTTTAATTGTAATAAAAGTTACTGAAAATTTTCTTAATTGTAAAACCTATAG
Source organism: Acinonyx jubatus (assembly GCF_027475565.1). Classification (NCBI taxonomy): domain Eukaryota; kingdom Metazoa; phylum Chordata; class Mammalia; order Carnivora; family Felidae; genus Acinonyx; species Acinonyx jubatus. The sequence goes on along the minus strand of NC_069380.1, from coordinate 96,386,391 downwards.
TTGGAACAAGCTTATTTCTAGGCCAGTGATTCTTAAATTATTTTGATTATATACCACAGTTAGTTAAAAAACATAGGGTGAAATTCTAATAGGTATATATATTTATCTATGATTATGTACATTTATTATATACTAATGTATGATGTGTCCCATAAAACATACACACACACGAAAAGATTTTAAAAAGGAAGAGGCAATGGTGAAATAAACCATTTAAACATGTCTTGTTTATTGTGATAGAGTCACGCCAGCATTATTATTTATTTTGAAGCATAATATACACGTATGGTGAGGTTCATTGTTAAAGACAGTATGATGTGAGTCTACAGATCAAGTAATTTTTATATTGCTTTTTAAAGTTACTGGCATAAACCATCATAACAGTAGAACAGATCAATGAAACCAGGAGCCGATTTGTTGTAGACTCTGGGTCTGGAGTTCTTTCTTGTCCAACAAGACAGCAGATGCAGAATTTAAATGTGAGAGAGGCTAATGTGCAGAAGACAAAAGCCCCAAGTAAGGGTCCTTGCTTCTTTTTTATTAGGATCAGAAGGCTTACAAACATGGTGATGGATGTGCACAAAGAGACAATAAATCTGTGAACATTAACTCATGGATGTGAGGAAAAATGGGTCTTGAAAATATGGGGGGTTAGGCCTTTGGGTTCATACGAAACAAAATCCTGGCGCTGGGCAGCTGGGCGGGATGTTGTTTACAGTGGACATGAGGCATCACCTCTGTTTGTCTTAGCCAGGGGATGAGACAGAGCAAATAACCTCACGGTTAACAAGGTACCCTTTCTGATTAGAGCCCTAATCAGCTCTGCTCTGGGCAGCTTCACCTGCAGCAGTGGTCTACAGTCCAATTCACCTGTTTAGCTAACTTGGTCCTTTCCTCCTGTTAAAGCAGCTTTCTGCTATAGTACTAAATTGGGGGGTGCTTCCGCCCTGAATACCTAATCTTGGTTATTTCATATACCTATGTTCTTTATTGGGGACTTTCCTCCGCTCTCTCTATACTGGGGCTTTGGCCCCACCTTCTCTATACTTATTTACCTAATCTTGTTTACCCAAACTTGGGTGTGAACATCCTATGGCTTTCTAATTCTTTATGCCTTGTTAACCCATTGCTGTAAGTCCAGAGAATTTCTAAGCTTATTCCCCACACTGGTTCTTTGAAAAGATCAACGAAGTTGAGAGATCTGTAGCCAAACTCATCAAAAAAAAAAAAAAAAAAAAAAAGAGAGAGAGGACTTAAAATCATAAATGAAAGAGGAGAAGTAACTGGTAACACCACAGAAATATAAATAATTGTAAGAGAACGTTATGAAAAATTATATGCCAACAAACTGGACAACCTAGAAGTAATGGATAAATTCCTAGAAACATAAAATCTACCAAAAGCTGAAGCAAGAAGAAATAGAAAATTTGAACAGATTGATAACCAGCAATGAAATTGAATCAGTAATCAAAAACCTCCCAATAAATAGAAGTCCAGGACCAGATGGATTCAAAGGCAAATTCTACCAGATATTTAAAGAAGAGTTAATACTTATTCTCAAACAATTCCAAAAACTAGAAGAGGAGGGAAAACTTCCAAATTTATGAGGTCAGTGTTACCTAGATACCAAAACCAGGTAAAGACACTACAAAAAAAAAAAAAAAAAAAAAAAGAACTATGAGCCGGTATCTCTGATGCATTTAGATGCAAAAGTCCTCAACAAAATACTTGCAAACCGAATCTAATAATACATTAAAAAAATTGTTCACCATGATCAAGTGGAAAATATTCCCAGGATGCAAGAGTGGTTCAGTATTTGCAAACCAATCAATGTGATACATCCCATCAATAAGAGATCATCTCAATATATGTAGAAAAAGCATTGGACAAAGTACAACAACATCCATTCATGATAAAACCCCTTGGGACACATGGGTGGCTCAGTTGGTTATGTGTTGACTCTTGATTTTGGCTCAGGTCATGATCTCACAGTTCATGAGATCAAGGTCCGTGTTAGGCTCTGGTACTGACATCTTGAGCCTTCTTGGGATTCTCTCTCTTCCCTCTCTCTTTCTGTGTGTCCCCAGTCAGGTGCATGTGTGCACGCTATCGAAAACAACCCCCCAAAACAAAACAAAACAAAACAAAACACCCCCCAAACCTCAACAAAGTAGATTTAGAGGGAAAATACCTAAACATAACAAAGAACTTACATGAAAAACCCACAGCTAGCATACTCAGTTGGGGAAAACTCAGAGTTTTTCCCCTAAAGTCAGGAACAGGACAAGGGTGTCCATTCTCACTGCTGTTACTAAGCGTAGTAATAGAAGTCCTAGCCACAACAGTTAGACAAGAGAAAGAAATTAAAGGCATCCACACTGGCAAGGAAGAAGTACAATTTTTACTCTTTGCAGATGACATAGTATTATATATAGAAAACCCTAAAGGCTCCACCAGAAATCTGCTAGAAATGATAAGAAGTGTATTCAGTAAAGTCACATGACACGAACTCAGTGTACAGAAATCTCTTGCATTTGTGTGCACTAATAATGAAGCAGCAGAAAGAGAAATTAAGAAAACAATCCCATTTACAGCTGTACCAAAGATAATAAAATACCTAGGAATAAACTTAAGAGGTGAAAGACCTTTACTCTGAAAACTGTACATCATTGATAAAAGAAATTGAAGACAGCACAAAGAAATGGAAAGACATTCCATTTAACAAATATGTAACAAACATTGTTAAAATGTCTGTACTACCCAAAGCAGTCTATAGATTTAATGAATCCCTATCAAAATACCAACGGCATTTTTTTGCAGAACTAGAACAAACAATCCTAGAATGTGTATGGAACCACAAAAGACCCTAAATAGGTAAAGCAATCTTAAAAAAGAAAGACAAAACTGGAGGTAGCACAATTCCAGACTTAGAATTATATTACAAAGCTGCAGTAATCAAAACACTATGGTATGGGCACAAAAATAGACACATAGATCAGTGGAGCAGAGTAGAAAACCCAGAAATAAACCCACAATTATATGGTCAATTAATCTTCAACAAAGTAGGAACGAATATCCAATCAGAAAAAAGACAGGTTCTTCAACAATTGGTGTGGGGGAAAACTGGACAGTTACAAGCAAATGAATGAAACTTGACCACTTTCTTATACTATACACAAAAGTAAGCTCAAAAAGGATTAAAAACCTAAACGTGAGACTTGAAACCATAAAGATCCTAGAGGAGATCACAGGCAGTAATGTCTTGACACTGGCCACTATAGTATTTTTCTGAATGTCTCCTGAGGCAAGGTAAATAAAAGGAAAAATAAACTATTGGGACTACATCAAAATAAAAAGCTCCTGCACAGTGAAGGAAATAATAAAACTAAAAGGCAACCTATGGATTGGGAGAAGATAATTGCAAATGACATATCTGATACAAGGTTAGTATCCAAATATAAAGAACTGTTACAACTCAACACCCAAAAAACAAATAATCCAATTAAAACATAGGCAGAAAACATGAACAAACATTTCTCCAAAGAAGACCTATACTATAGATGGCCAACAGACCCATGAGAAGATGCCCAACATCAGTCATCATCAGGGAAATGCAAATCAAAACTACAGAGATAGCGCTTCACACCTATCAGAATGGCCGAAATCAGAACAACAAATCAGAAAATACAAAGCAGAAACAACAAATGTTGGTGAGGGTATGGAGAAAAAGAAACCCTCTTGCACTGTTGGTGGGAATGCAAACTGGTGCAGCCATTGTGGAAAACAGTATGGAGGTTCCTCAAAACGTTAAAAATAGAACTACTCTACCATCCAGTAATTGCACTAATGGGTATTTACCCCCCCTCCCCCCAAAACAAAACCACTTAATTAAAGAGATACCTGTGTTTATTGCAGCATTATCTACAATAGCCAAATTATATAAAGAAGATGTGTGTGTATGTATACACACACACGTACATACAATGGAATATTATTCAGCCATAAAAAGAATGAAAGCTTGCCATTTGCAACAACATGGGTGGAGCTAGAGAGTATTATGCTAAACAAAAGAAGTCAGAGAAAGACAAATACCATATGATTTCACTCATATGTGGAATTTAAGAAACAGAACAAATGAGCAAAGGGAAAAAGAAAGAGAGGCAAACCGAGAAACAGACCCTTATCTATAGAGAACAAGTTGATAGTTACCAGATGGGAGGTGGCTGGAGGGTTAGAAATAGATGAAGGGGATTAAAGAGTATACTTATCATAATGAACACTGAGTAATGTGTAGAGTTGTTGAATCACTATCTTGTACACCTGAAACTAATATAATACTGTATGTTAACAACAGTGGAATTACAATAAAAAACTTAATTAAAAAGATAGTTATTGTCCTGTCAGATTCAATTTTGTACCTCTGATGAAGCATTTGAACTAGGAATAGGTAAGAAACAGCTCTGCCACAAACTTATTCATTTGTGATTTTGTAACTAGAACAGTATAGATTCAGTATGGATTCTTCAGTATAGATTCTTTACAAGTGTGTATGATTTCTTTGTGGGTGCCATTGTGAACCCTACCTGTTATGGAATGCCTCTTTTTATTTCAGGATACCACCTATCCTAACATATTACCGTATGACATACCACCTAAGGAGGGAATGTTATTCTATATGCTAAATATTAGTAATGTTTAATTCAAAGTGAAAGTGGTAATGTTTTCTTTTGGCATTCCTTTGGGTCATTTTACTTAATCTGCTTTGGAAACCACTGCTCTAGACATGCCGTCTGGGGCACAGGTCTCTGAAAGTCTCATCTAAAGATATTCTCTTTACGGCGTTACTTCCTCTATCAGTGTTTTTCTTTTCTTTCTACACCTATCCTTCCTCTACTCCTAGAAGAAGTTATAAAATAATGTAGTGATGAAAACAACTTTGGTGGGTATGAGAATATTATTGTTATTTATACTGGAAGCAGTCAGAGCATCTTAACAACTGATAAGATGTTACATGTTTTTATTACCTTTATGACATGAAAATTTATTTAATACTGTATTCATTATATTAAATTTTTATTATAATATGTTAATAATGAAAATGTGTTTCTTCTTTCATTGCTTATGCTGAATATTTCAGAAATTTAAAAAGTATTTTATAGATTATTTAAGTTTCTTTAAAGGGACGGTAGAGGGCACTGTGGTATTTACTTTTTCAAAACCTATTTTAACATTAGAAAGTTTGGCATTTTTATGTGTAATGCAGTGTATCTCTTCAGCTAATCTATTGAAAAGCTATAAAACTCTTTGTTCTTTGCCTTTTCAGTCCGTTGGGACGATAAAAATTTTGTTGAGTACTGGAAACTTTGAGATGCACTATTTTTCTGGGTTCTACATTTGCTTTTATTTAGTAGATAAAAGAAATCCTTTAAAAATAATAATTCTTGTAAATCTATTCACTAATTTTTAAAGTTTGCCTTTGTGAGATTTTCTTGATTAAAATCAGTCCTATGAGAAAAATAGCTTTCAGTGAATATTATATAAGAATTTAATTAAGCTTTGGAAAGATGTTTTTTCTAAGTCCTAGCATCGCTAGTCATATGTCAGATACAATTTTATTTGCCTACAGCCTGTCAGAGATACCACGCCCGGAGTGACAGAGTACCCTTGTATTATAGCATGCACTGAGGAAGCCAGTCAATCTTAGTCTGACAGGAAACCTACATATTTATTCCTACATCTTTAATGAGAAAAGAAGAAAAAGCTTATTTCATAAAATTTCCTCAGGGAAATTATTTGAAAATTTCATTTATATTTTAAGAATGTAATTAACCTTAATTGGGTTGTATAGATTTTAAAGAAGATGAATCTTAATGATGGAAAACAGTATTTATAATACATTGCAATGCACTGTAAAATTTTCTCTCTTCTGCTTTTACAAGGCATTGCAAATGTAGAAGAAAGAAAAATCTCAACTCCTCCTTTGGTCATTCTATTATAAATTAGCTGAAAAATACTAGTCATAAATGATTATGTTTTTTATAACCTTTGCCTGCGATTTGGGAGTTATTCCCCAGAACTTTCTTGGTGTGTGACCAGCTTTGTGAAGGAGGACACTGAAAACCTCTGATGTGCTTAAGATCACCTAGCAAGATAATGAATGACCTTGTCAGTGACATATCTTAATAGTTACTCCCCAAACCTGTACCCATTTGGCCAGTTGATATTTCTTCAGACATTAACATTTCTTCTCCAGATTTACAAAAATTCTGGAAGTAGCTTGATTTTTATTTTAAAATGAATGTTTACTATGATAATCACTTTTGATGTGTAGTTATTTGGTATTTATTTTCCTGTCAACTGTAATAGTTCATAGGAAGCGAGGAACTTGTAAAAAATTCCTTCTGGCATAGATAGATAGAATAGGCTCCATGAGGGCAGGAATCTTTGTCTGTTACATTGCCCCAAGTGCCTAATTCTGTCACAGAGTTAGGTATACAATAAATATTTGAATAAAAATTTGTTGAATTTATATTTAATCCATTACGAATTTGAAATATTTAAACCTTCATGAGTTAAGTTTGGATGTAGGGAAGCTTGTTTGTTCTTCAGAGAAGGTTTTAGAATGAGGAGAACAATTTCTCTGCTACTTATCCAGTAGTTTGGTAAGAGATGGTTTAATACTTGAGCAGCTAGTCACCAGCGCAGTGCATGCAAACAATTGTGGAGGAGGAAATTATGAGCGAACTTGCTGTTAAAGTAACAAGCAAGCCCAAATTTATATTGTAAAGTAACTTGCTAAACATAAACTTGATCAGTTGGAATGCAAAATGTTTTAAAGAACTATAGTTTTATTAGAGCTTATTAGAACTAGAATTAGGTTAATAGAGGGGACATGCTTTACAATTAATAGGTAATGATGTTTTATGAGCCTGTCAAAGTAGAAACCAAAAGAATTAATTTTAGCTTAAATCATCGTTATGGTTTTTACACATAAAATGCTGTTTTTCTTTTTTGCTTTTGGTATTTCCTTCGGTAAATCTTTTTGTCTCAGGTGTTATTGCTTACCAGGATGGTCACAAATTACAGCAAAGGGAGCTCTGAGACTCTGAATTTCATTTGTAATACAAACTAATTGCTTAAATATTAGAGAGGAAAGGAAGGAGAGATCAATATGTGATATGTTAGCAAAGGGAGGGGTGGGATGAGGAATTGTGTAGGAGGAGAACGGTGTCCCAAAGTGGAGGCAGGAGGGAATGCAGAGGGATCCCATCATGTGTTCTGCAGTATTCATTGGTAGCTTGTTATGCTAGGTGCTGGGATGAAAAGTGGAAAGGCCACGTCTTTGCCCTCCTGCAGCCTACATTGTAGAAAAGGAAGCCCCCCCTTCACGTAACATAATGCCGTCTAGTAGCAAAATGCCTGTCTCTTACTTAATTTAGGTTGAACATTATTTTTCCACCACATTTTCACATTTTTAAAAACAACAGCCTTATTAAGATATGATTCACATATCGTGGCATTCATTCTTTTAAGGTATACAACTCAGAGGTTTTTGTTAAAGAAGACCACTATCGCAGTGGTTTTACCAGGGTTCTCTTTGAAGGTCTCTTTTCCAGATCTTTCCCTTAAGATGCCTTCTTCTTTTGGTAAAACATCCTGCTTGTTAGGCTCCACTAATTACCGGCTGATTGTCCTATCCTTTCTATCCAGTGCCCTAGACTATACCTATCTCAATGGTCTGATCCACTTACAAGCAGGCAGGGGTAGTTTTTGAGGCCACTCTTTGAGGTTTGCTCAGACTGCAGGTGGGCTCTTCTTAAGCTGTCTCTTTCCATGGTTCTTTCTGATCCCCTGTCTGGCTTATGATACAGCTTGTTGGTCTCTATTAAGAGGAGTTATTGTCTTTGAGAGCACCCTTAGGCTTGAACTTGCTCACACTCTGTTTCAAATGAAGTCAGTCCCTTTAGGGAGAGCTTCAGAGCTCTCTTTTCTTAAAGTCTGCCTCTCCTGGGCAGACTCTCCTAGCCAGTGTTCTGGGTACAGGGCTGAGCAAGCCTGTGGCTTGCTGCTTCTGGTGTCAAACTTAAGTTCTGTGAGCAGACTAGGTTGAGGACGCTTGGAGCTCTAGCATTGCCAGCCTCCTGCACTGCGGTAAAGCTTGTTTTATAGGAGGAAGGCTGTGTGGAGGAAGGCAGCCTCTGCTCTCTTGACCACACTTGCCAGAAATTTAGCCTGCTTGGAGTGGAGGGGGCGAGAAATGCTGGTGGCCTGCCTTGTTTGTGACATAAGGGATAAGCCTTGATTAAGAACTGGGAGGGAGTGGGGCGCCTGTGTGGCTCAACCAGTTAAGCGTCTTAAGTGTCCCACCTTGGCTTGGGTCATGATCTCACAGTTCATAAGTTCAAGCCCCACGTTGGGCTCTGTGCTGACAGCTCAGAGCCTGGAGCCTGCTTTGGAGTCTATGTCTCCCTCTCTCTCAAAAATAAAAAAAAAAAAAGAACTGAGAGGGAGGTTGGTTCTCTTGGTCACACCTACATGGAGTGGAGTTTGTCAGCTTGACCTGGGGCAGGGTAGGAAATTGGTTATGGCTCAGATGCCACAAATGGTCCCAATACCAAGTTTTAGTAGATTTTCTGGAGTAATGTTTCTTTGTTTGAATATGCCCTAGCAAATTGCAAGGGACTTACAGTGATTGTTTTTTGTTCTTAACTTTATATTTTAATTCCACTTAAGTTAGCTTAGTGTTATATTAGTTTCAGGTGTACGATAAGGTGATCCAAACATCCATGCGTGACCCAATGCTCATCACAACAAGTGCACTCCTTAATCCCCATCATCTATTTCAACCATCCCTCCACCCATCTCCCCTCTGGTAACCGTCAGTTCTCTATAGTTAAGAGTCTGTTTTTTACTTTGTCTCTTACTCCTTTTTTTCCCCTTTGCCTGTTTGTTTCTTAAATTCCCCGTATGAGTGAAATCATACGGCATTTGTCTTTCCTGACTGACTTATTTTGCTTAGCGTTTTATTCTTTAGCTCCATCCATGTTGTTGCAAATGGCAACATTTAATTCTTTTTTATGGCTGACTGATGTTCCACTATATGTATGGATATACACACCCCACACCTTCCATCATTCAATGGACACTCGGGTTGTGTCCATATGTTGGCTACTGTAAATAATTCTTCTATGAACATAGTATATGTGTTCCTTTGAATTAGTGTTTTTGTATTCTTTGGATAAATACCCAGTATGCTGGGTTATAGGGTATTTCTGTTTTTCAGTGATTGTTTTTTAAAATAGTTTTGGTCAGCTTTGCTTATTTCACTGGACTTTTGGTCTGTGAAGCAGCTTTTCCTGTCCTCCTGGAAGTGGAACTCTCCAAACTACTTAATTCTAAATCCTTCTAAAGTTCAAAGATGTGTTCCTAGGAAGGAAACTACCATTTCAAGTAACTGATTTTTTTTTTTTTTTCTTTTTCTTTTATGAACAAAGGTTTTGGTCAGACATGAAAAGCAGAGCAGTTCTCTGCAGTGTCTCAATTGTCATACTGAGGACTTTTATAATCACTATATGTGTGATAAGCTAAAGATGTTATTTTCAGGGTTTATTTTACCTAGTGTTGTAATGCCCACAGAAATCTATAGCTTCTACCCAGGTTGTTTACTTGACTGGATTTTTCAATTTTTTGAGTTTACTGATATGTGAATGTTTCCTATATAGGATATTTGATTTTTTTTTTTTTTTTGCATTCTTTCATAGTCTAAGTGTCAAACAGCTTACAGGTATTTAAGGTGATATCCATTTAAATTCTGAATTTTTAAATTGCCTTCATTTGATATTAAATTACATTTTACAGAAGAATTTTAGTGACATCGGATTGTGCATTTTAGTTATGTAGAGTTTCATATAAAAAGTCAGCAACTTAAAATTTTAGAATTTGGATGTATTTCATCCTCTTCATCTTTCTGCTCAGTGAGGAGTCTTTTCTAATTGCAGCCTTTGACCTCTTTGTCAACATACCTAGTTCTGTCAACCATCTTTGCTCCTCTCTGTATTTACTCATGTTTACTCTTCTTATGACCACTGAAAGATGCTCTCCATCCCTATAACTCTGCTCCCATTCTTAACAGGGAATCCATTGTAGGGCAGAGTAATCATACTGAATCATGTCAGCTATCACTGGAAAGTGGATTATGATGGTTTTCCTTGGATTGACCATCCATTCTAGGTTCCTTGGTGGAGAGGGGAGGCGTGGTCATGTTGTGCAATATGTTTCTCCATTTAAGATATCATCTAGATAATTTCTTCAGCAGGAGCATAGGTTTGACACTTTCTTACAGAATGAGGTGGTAGATTTAATTGAACCAATTTACTCACACTCTGTGGTTTATTAATGTAATCATTTCTTCAGGCTATAACTCTACGTAAGTTAAACTGAAGAAGGAATTGGTAACAGTTTTGTAGTAGTAATAGTATGCTGTTGGGAATTTCTTTTAAGATTCACTGTGTACTGTTGTAATGGCATGTAACATTTGCCTGTAAGAGTGGCCTGTCATGAAAATGTACTCCCATGATATACTGTATCTGGCTGTTTGATGAATTTTATATTGTAAACACACACATCAAATATAGGTTTTAATGGTAAAAGATCCATGTATATTCCTATAATACATTTGGAAGGACACACAAGAAACTGATCCCCTAGGTTGGAGGACTGAGATGGAAATGTATACTTTTATCCCATTTGAATTTTGTAATGAGTATAAGTGTTACTAAAACAATAGTACATCACTAAGAGGTAAGTAAAACAAAAATGACAAACAATAACAAAAGGGAAAATAAATGGATAAGGCAGACATTCTGTGGATATAATTCTACCTAAATGTAATCTGGTGGCCCATTTGGGTTTCTTCTTACAATTGGTAAGCTCTTTGTGTCGATTGATGGCAAGTTTGATTAGAACTCTTTTCTAGGTGGTAAGTGTATTCCTATATTTTATCATCATATCGTTCCCTCCAATATCAGATGATTTAGAAGAGTTGCCGAATTTCTCTTTGACATCAGATCTTTTCTTGATTTGGAATGCAAGTTAGAAGTGTTGCCTCAGGAATAGAAAGACCATGTTGATGGCTTATGAGTATTCTTCACTAATAACTCAGGCCAGATTTTTTTGAGTTACTTTGATCTATATAGATGGTAAAGAATTTACTTGAATCTTTTTCCAAATGCTCATATCTAAAGTCTAATTGATTGAATCACTCTTGGTGTTTCATTTTAAAAGAATGCAGCTTTGGCAAATGTCTTTACATAGAGAAGAGGGATTATGTTCAGGTTTTGGGTTATTGTTCTTTCATTGTATTTTAAGCATTTACAGGTTTCCTTTTTCTTTCTGCCCTTTAGCCGGCCTCAGAAAGTATGTTTGTGTCCATTTCTACCATTGCATCCTCTGCATATCTCTACTCATTTGTACATAATTCAACATCCAGCAGAGGTAAGATTTTATAAAATACATAATTGCAAATAGAATATTAGTACATAAGAGAAAACACACCAATGAATATCCTTATACCTCCCAGCTCTTTAACATTTCTGAAAATAAATTGATGATAAATGCTTTGTCTTTGGGAAAAAATAGTTTCTTTTGTATGTTATATCATAGTATAGTGTCATATGCTTTAGAGACAGATAAAAATGGTTATTTCATAAAACAGTATTGTTTCACAAAAAACTATGATTGAATAGTATAGAAATTGAGAACCCCAACCATTTTGCATGAAGAAAAAATGAGATTTTTGTGATAGAAGAACTAAGAAACTCGTTGCTTTTTAAATTTTGATCATAGTTTATATTTCTTAATGTTTCTTGATAAGTAGAAATAATGTCAGCATTTTAGTGTTAGAAAATGAATATATAAAGTTTTCTTTAAATGAATAGAACAAATATGTATATATTATAGCATATGTGTTATATATAAAGACTTTTTAAGTAATATTTTCTTATATACGTGAGAATTATGCATGTGCTGGTGTTTGTAACTCTTGATTAGCTGCAGTAATGAAGAATGGAGGGAAGGATTTGATTGATAACCATAAAAGAGAATCATTATAAAATTAGTTGATGCATGGTACAAAATGGGTTTAGATTAACTGAAGTTAAAAGTCTTCTAACATTTGGGAACTCAGGATATCATCTATTGAATTAGGCTTTTGAAGAAGGGATTTTTTTTTTCCTTAAATTTCTGAAGTATATGCTATTTTAAATCTTTAACAAAGTCTTTAAAGATATCAGTCTTTTTCGTTTTCCAAATGATGAAAACACTTATTCTTTTATTGTAAATTATTAAATATTCCATTTATTGAGCAGCCCTTTTGTCAGTGTTAACAACATGCTTTCGTTAGGATTTGAACAGTTTGGTCACCATAATTATTTATGCTGTAATTATTTATTTTTTTATTTTTATAAAAAGTTTTTATTTTTTATTTTGAGAGAGAGAGAATCCGAGGCAGGCTTTGAGCTATCACTATAGAGCCTGCTGTGGGGCTCGATTTCACGAACTGTGAGATCAGGACCTGATCTGGAATCAAGAGTTGGACACTTCACTGACTGAGCAAGGTGCCCCATTTTGCTGCATTTAAACTTGCAACACTCTGCAACTCAAATTTATAACAAAAATGAGTTTATCAGCAGTAATGGTTTTGGATAAAACTTCACTTTTGATAGTGAATGCTTTTTTCATTTTGCAGTGTATGTAGTATCATGTTGTTTTATTATTTTGTGGTTCCGGACATAATATGGCATTTAAAATATAGGTGTTTTCATTGATGTGTGGCAATTTTAATGTTTTCAAAGCCTTCCACATTGGTAAGAAAGAAGTGAAACTGTCATTATTTGAGATTACATTGTACTACAGAAAACCCTAAAGACTCCACCAAAAAATTACAAGAACTAATAAATGAATTCAGTAAAGTTGCATGATACGCTAGTATATAGAAATCTGTTATGTTTCTATACATTAACAATGAAGTATCAGAAAGATAAATAAAGAAATCAATTTCAATTATAATTGTACCAAAAAGAATAGAATACCTAGCAACAAATTTAACTAAGGAGGTGAAAGACCTTTAGCATGAAACTATTAAGATGTTGATGAATGAAATTGATGAGGACACAAACAAATGAAAGGTATATCATGCTCATGGATTGGAAGAATTAACATTTTTAAAATGTCTGTAATGCCCATAGAGTTCTACTGATTCAGCGCAATACCTTTTAAAATACCAGTAGGGGTACCTGGGTGGCTCAGTTGGTTAAGTGTCTGACTCTTGATTTTGGTTCAGGTTATGATCTCACAGTGGTGAGATTGAGCCTTGCATCAGGCTCTGTGCTGGGTGTGGAGCACAGAGCTCTCCCTCTCCCTCTGCCCCTCCCCTGCTCTTGTTCACATTCTCTCTCTATCTCTAAAGTAAAGTAAAGTAAAGTAAAGTAAAATAAATAAAATAAAATACCAATAGCATTTTCACAGAACCAGAGCAAATAATCCTAACATTTGCATATCACCACAAACTGCCCCGAATAGCTAAAGCAATTTTGAGATAGAAGAACAAAGGTGGAGGTGTTACAATCCCACATTTTAAGATATACTCCGAAGCTATAGAAATCAAAATAGTGTGGTACTAGCACAAAAAGAGACACATATATCAATAGAACAGGATAGAGAGCCCAGAAGGAAACCCACACTTCCATGGTCAGTTAATCTACAAACAAATGAGGCAAGAATATGCAATGGGGAAAAGATAGTTTCTTCTACAAATGGTGTTAGAAAAACTGGACAGCTACATTCAAAACAGTGAAATTGGATCACTTTCTTATACCATACACAGAAATAAACCCCAAATGGTTTAAAGTCCTAAATGTGAGACCTGAAACCATGAAACTCCAGAAAGAACACATTGATAGTAAAGTCTTGGACGTTGGCCTTAACAGCATTTTTATGGATATGTCTCCTCAAGCAAGGGAAACAAAATAAAAAATATAGTGTAAAAAATGGTGCTGGTAATGCACCAAAATTAAAGGTTTCTGCGCAGTGAAGGAAACAATAAACAAAATGAATATGGGAAGGTGTTTGAAAATGATAAATCTGATAAAGGGTTAATATCCAAAATACATAGAGAATTTATTCAACTCAACATCCAAAAACAAATAATCCAATTAAAAATGGGTATAGAACCTGAATAGACATTTCTCCAAGAAAGAAATACAGATGTCTAACAGACACACAAAAAGATGCTCAACATCACTTATCAGGGAAATGCAGAGCAAAACCACAATGAGATATTACCCCATACACCTGTCAGAATGACTGGTATCAAGAAGACAAGAAATAACATGTTGAGAATATGAAGAAAAAGGATGCCTTGTGCACTTTTGGTGGGAATGTAAATTGGTACATCCCGTATGAAAAGTATGGAGGTTCATCAAAAAATTAAGAATAGAGGGACATCTGGGTGGCTCAGTCGGTTAAGTGGTTGACTCTTGATCTCAGCTCAAGTCATGATCTCATGGTTTGTGGGGTTGAACCCCACATCGGGCTCTATGCTGACAGCACGGAGCCTGCTTGGGATTTTCTCTCTCCCTCTCTCTTTGTCCCTGCCCATCTTGTGTGCACTGTCTCTGTCTCATTCTCAAAAATAAATAAACATTAAAAAAATTAAAATAGAAATACCATGTGACCAATAATTCCATCTGTGAGTATTTACCCACAGAAAATGAAAACACTAATTTGAGTAGATATATGCACCTCTATGTTTATTGGAGCATTATTTACAATAGCCAAGATATGGAGGCAACCTAAGTGTCCATCAGTAGATGAATGGATAAAGAAGAGGTGGTGTACACACACACACACACATGCACACACACGCACACACACACACACACACACACTTACACACAATGGAATATGATTCACCTGTAAAATAAGGATAAGGTCTTGCCGTTTGTGTGACAACGTGGGTAGACATGGAGAGTATATTATGCTAAGTGTAATAAGTCTGACAGAGAAAGACAAATACCATATGATTTCACTTACACATGGAATCTAAAAACCAAAACAAATGAACAAATAAAGAACACAAACAGACTCATACATACAGAGAACAAACTGGTGGTTGCCAGAGGAGAGGGGTGTAGGGGGATGGGTGAAATCGGTAAAGGGCATTAAGAGGTACACATTTCCAGTTATAAAGTAAATAATCATGGAAATGAAAATTGCAGCATAGTGAATATAGTTATTAATATTGTAATAATGTGCAGTGACAGGTGGTAACTACATTTATTGTGGTGAGCATTGTGTAATGTATAGAATTGTCAAGTCGCTGTATTGTATACCTGAAACTAATATAACATTGTGTGTCAACTATGCTTCAATAATAAAAATTAAAATAAAAAGTGAAAGTTCAGAAAAGTAGGTGTTTTCATTGATTTGTGGCAATTTAAATGCTTTCAAATATTTTATTCATTCCTTTATTCCTTCATTTATTCATTCTTCCTCACCTTTTTTGCTTCCTTCCCTTCTTTCTTTCATGGTTAGTTCATGGTGTAGGTGATCCATCTACAGTTGTGTGTGTTTTGTACAGTTCTATGCAAGTACGTCCATATTGTTTTCCTTATCATCCAAGGAGCTTTCTAGTTTTAATTTAACTCAATAATACTGGGTTGCCTTGTGCTTAATGTCAGCACACTTTTTTTTAAAAAATAAAAATGTATTCAAAATTAAAAGTGATCAAGACCACTTGGGTAGTCTTTAGGAGGGGGGCTGTGGAAAAAAAAGATTTGGTGGAGCGGATGATATGGAGGTGATATGACTGAGCATTTCAAAGAGTAGATATATGTATGTAGAAAATTACTTAAGGATAAAATAAAACCCTTACTTCAAAATAACAAAAATATTTACAAGGAGGACATGTTCTGTGAAACCACATGACCTTTTGTGAACAGTGTATATGCAACCATAGTGATGTAAGCACTGTCGATTGATTTAACTAAAAATATTAGATGATATGAGAGTAAGGAGTGATGGAAGAAAGGTAAATCCTCATTTATTCTAAGGGGCTGTTGTGACACAGTGCATTAATTAAGAGGAAGGGCTCAGGAGCCAGATTGCTTGAGTTTAAAGCCTTAATAGCTCTGTAAATTGTAACCCTGGGCAAGTTAATTAACCTCTCTGTGCTTTCGTTTCATCATTAGTAAAATGGACATGATAAAAGATATACTTCTTTATTGGTTTATTGTGAGCATTACATGAATCAGTCAGTGTATTATGTACATTGAAGTCAGCTATTATGACAATAAATGGTAGTTTGTAGGTAGTATTTAAATTTGATAAATCAAAAATTAGTAAGACACATTATATAGAAATATGGAGATAACTACCAAAGGAAATAGCTGAAAGAGTTAAAGTGATTGCTTCTGAGAAGTGGTATTGGGGAGTGTATCTGGGAACATTATAGATCTTTTGGCACTATTTAATTTGACATTTATCTGTATGTTGATAGAAGTTCGGAGAGTGGTTTAAGAATGTATCGTAGTCTCAGAGGTTGTAAGGAGGGAAGAAAACAGTAGGACACGCTGGAAAATGTCCTAAACCTCTTCTCCTCCCTGCTCCTCCCGTCCCTTTTCTCGTAGGAGCTACTCCACATTAATTTCAGGCTCCCTCACAGCTCTGGCTTGCTGCATTTTCTTTTTAGTTACAGTCCCAGCAAATTCTGACTCTCCTATTTTGTTTGCCAACTTTTAGGTTGATGAATTTAACTGTCCTCAGCGTCTCTAGATTTACCTTTTTGTATTATTGTAATCAACACTTCAGAGACTTAGGGGCAAAAGAGGTTAACACAAAAATGTCCCTGAAGGGTGTATGTGTGTGTGAGTGGTTGATGAATACTGTTACTAGCCATACTTTTTGTTTTTGTTACCAACCTATGTAATGTAATTACAAAGTTATTTTTAATTACTTTAGTAAATTCTATATAACATTACTGTTTTGTATATTAATATGCTGTGTGTATTGTGCTATCATGGTGAAATAATTTACTTTGAGGCTATATGAAGCAGTGTTACATAAATTGGTAAAGGTAACGGGGGCTGTATGTAGGTGAACTGGTTAGAGAGGGACTCCATCACTTACTTGATCAGGCTTGACATTCCTAGTTGGGCTGGTGGAGAAGAGCCAGACAGTGACTGACCACTGTAGACCAAAATAACCAGAGGGAGGAGGCTCAGGCAAAACAGTGAATCAGTTGGGTATACTAGCATAAAGGAGAGGATTCTTTTTTCTTAAATGTTATTTATTATTTTTGAGAAAGAGAGAGAGAGAAAGAGAGAGAGCGAGCTCGCTCAATCAGTGGAGGGTTGGAGAGAGAGGGGGACAGAGGGTCCGAAGTGGGTTCTGTCCTGACAGCGGTCAGCCCCGTGTGGGACTCGAACTCGTGAACTGTGAGATCATGACCTGACCCATTGTCAGATGCTCAAATGACTGAGCCACCCACATGCCCTAAAGGATAGGATTCTTGTGACAAAAAGGTGGTTTTTAGTGCTAGAAGCTAGGACATTGGAAAAAAAAATCACTGATGATAGTTAATGGAGTTTATAGGAATGGTCACCATATTTCCCCACTCTAAAGTTTTTATATTTTTCCTCTTTCTATACTCTTTATTATTTGGAAGTAGGCCATAAATCCAGTCTGCATTCAGGTGGGTAGGAGAGATTAAGCAAGCTCCACCTGCTGTATTATGGAGTACTTATGTTTATTACTTGGAATTCTTCTGTAAGGAAGATTTGTCTCTCCTCTCCTATTTATTTTGCATTTTGGGTCATAATCCAAATAGTTTGCTACTTACTTTGTTACTCACATTGTTCCATTTTGGTCATTGAGAGCTCTGTAAATTAAGATTGGTTTCTGTGTCCCTTTGATATGACCCATTATTATTATTTTTTTTTTCAGCACTTTTTTTCTGGACATAAAGATTTAGGCAGTTATCTTCAAGTTGACGTACTATAAAATATAATTACTACTGAAATGTAAAATAAATTCAATTTAGTTAAACACAAATTTCGTTTTTCATAATCTTAACCAATAGTTAGCTTAATGTTATCTTATTTGATTAGTAAACCTCGAAACACACCCAAGTAGAGGAAAATGTGCACTTGTATTCTATTAATACTGATAACTCAGAGAAACTAGCTCTTTTTATTCAGCTGTGGTCTGTAATACAAATCTTGTGAAAGTTATCTGTCACGTAATGAATCAGATGTTCATCATGAAAGTTTTAAAAGTGTGTTTGTCTACGTGCAAATCTATGTTTTGATTAATTTTTTAATTAAAGGAAAACAAAGTGTTGCGGACAGTTCCCCTTTTAGCAGCATGCCTCCCCCAGGACAAGTGTAAAGTCAAGATTGGTCGTCGCTTCAGTGAAGAAAGGTAAATTACTTTTTAGGGCACTTTAGCATAACTCTTAGCTACACAGAGCTTTAAAAATGATTTCCTTTACCTTATCTTTCAGACCCAGAACATGGTACATTGGAAGAGGTAAAAAAAAAAAAAAAAAAAAATCTATATATATATATGTAAAGACAAAGCAAACAAAAAGACCGTCAAAAAACATGAGCCAAGTGCAATAGACAAAGGGATTATCTGAATTCCATAGTAATATATGTTGAGCCTTTAAAGGCATATTTTCCTGTTTATTTCATTTTGGTTAAAACTGCCTTTGGGAGAATAGAGTACTTGTATTAGATTTAGTTTAGTTTTGTTTTTTTTTTAATTAACAATTATATATGGTATACATTTATGTAAATAAACACATATTTATCCATTTTTAGACCATTAAAGCTTTCTAAGGCAGAGCGACTAGTACTATATTTAGTATTCTTGTTACAGCATGTCATGTTTTTTTAAAGGATAGAATGCCTTCTCCTGTCATATTTAAAATATTCTTTTTGATGAAGCCCAGTATTTTTTATAGACAGTAGCCCATTAGTTGATAACTTCACTGACACTTCTATAATGTTCTTGGATCTTATTTCATACTCTATTATATAACCCATTATCAAAAAATATAAATTATATATTATATATTTAAATTTTTCTACAAGTCTTTTTTTAACTTTGAAGCATTTTTTTTTTTTTTGCTTTTCTGCCCATTCACAAAGCCTTCACAAATTATTCTAATCCTATCTAACACAGTTAAATCTACTTTCATACAAAATTTAACTTTTGAAAATATGAAGATCTCAAAAGAGTAAGTAAGACTCATACTGGCTCCAGGCTCAGGGAAGTGACCAGACTTTTTCCTTCCTTTATTGTTTTGGGTTCCTTTATTATTTGGCTTCATAGTATGAAAATAACATCATGTTAGAGTTTTATAAAATTGTGTTTTCCCTTCTCTGAAACTATTGTTTAAGAACACTTTCTCATATAATATTTTCTTATGCAAACTTTTCATTGCCTTGCCCTCAGAGGTGAGATTTGCTCTGGGCTTGGTGCTGCTGTTGGGAATTTTGCCATTTGGTTGGGAATGGAAGTGAAAACCAGAACTCTTCACATGGGGGAGTGTCCACATCATTTACATTGTGACACTTCTTTCATATAGACACTCTTTATAATGAATGATAGTTTGTTTCTCTATAATTCTTGGGTGAATATAGATCTATCCCAACTTGATCCAACTGCAGCTTGGATCTAATTAATCGCAAAAGTGGTGAGCATTTATAGTGGTAGAAATAGCAACTATTTGGGTCATCCTTGACATTTGGCCGTCTGACCTGTCCACAAATTTGTTTCTGGATGAGAAACTTGACCCTTTTTCAGATAGCTCATCCCATTTTGAACCATATTAAGTGTGTGATGTAGTGCTTATTCAGGAAATTATTATTTGCTGATGGTTTTTAAGTGAAAGCCAGTTAAGATTATTGATTTAATATTAATCTGGCAATGGAATGATTAATTTAAGCTTTTGTTAGAGTACATGATGTAACCATGAGGAATCGTTCAGAGACCTACTGCTTTTGGTGTCCTTTGTAAATGGAATTTAAAAATGCTGGTCTTCAGTTTTTGGCCTCTAGTATATTGGAAAACAGGTGGGTTTTATGTATCAACCCCCAGTGACTTTCTAAATTCATTTGGTATTTATTGAAATTGTTCTGTAGCTTACCCCTAGAACTTTGTGTGGAGATAGCATATCTAGAGATAAGGTCATTTTGACCTTTATGCCTGTTACTTCTTTTTCTTGCTTTATTGCAGTAACTAGAAGCTTTAGTACAATATGTATTAGGAGTGGTGAAAGCCAGCGTTTTTACCTTGATCCCAGTCTCAGGGGACGTTGTTAAATATGATGTTGGCTGTACATTTTTGTGGATGCCATTTATCAGTTTGAAGAAGATGCCATTAATTATCTTTAATTGACTCTTCAACTTGTTTCCTTCACTTCGAGGATGTTTTGTTACTTCCAGACAGTGGCTGTCTCTTTCCTTATTACATCTCCAGTACCAAAATGCTTTGGTGTATATTTTTGAAGGAAGCACACTAAGAATAATAAAACTTCTTTCCCTTCACAAACTACTAATGATTTTTTTTTTTAAATTTTTAGAGATCCTGAACTTTCAACTGTTTGTCGGAAGTCTGATACATTAATATTATATCCAGGGGCTGAAGCTGCTAATTTGGAAGAATTTATATTAGATTCTCCTGTTTATCCTTCCACAATCATCATCATTGATGGTACATGGAGCCAGGCTAAGGACATTTTCTATAAGAATTCTTTGTTCCGCCTGCCCAAACAGGTAACCTAGTATTTTAACATAGAACAAATGCAATTGTATAATTTTGTATGTTG
Organism: Acinonyx jubatus; assembly: GCF_027475565.1. Lineage (NCBI taxonomy): Eukaryota > Metazoa > Chordata > Mammalia > Carnivora > Felidae > Acinonyx > Acinonyx jubatus. The sequence goes on along the minus strand of NC_069380.1, from coordinate 96,365,501 downwards.
TATATGCTTTCTGTGAGGGGTCACACTTACATTTTTATATACGTATTTGATAGTATTTATGTGCGTGAATGCATGTACATAGATATGTATATGCTTGTGTGTGTTTGATATATATATATGTGGAAAATTTGAAATTTGTTCATCTTTCTCAATTCTTAGCACCAAACTTCACCATGGTTAAAGTATTTGACTATATTAAGAGTATCTCAGACATTTAATCAGTGAAGTGTAAGGACTAATTATTTCTATATGAATTAATGTTTTTGTTAAGTGTTATGTTTAAATACTTCTATTTGGTAACTAAATACCCTCTTCTTGTTAGGAATGACTGAATTTTCATTTATTATTTTAATTAGTTTATCCCTCAATTTGTTGATGATGATACATATCTTGTATTGAGCCATTCTTTTGTTCTTGGAATGAAGTCCGCTTGATCATATATATTATCCTTTTGATAAATGGCCAAATCTTATATTTTATTAAATGCCATTTGGACTGCCTGGGTGGCTCAGTCAGTTAAGTGTCTGACTTCCGCTCAGGTCATGATCTTGCAGTCCATGAGTTCGAGCCCTGCATCAGGCTCTGTACTGACAGCTTAGAGCCTGGAGCCTGCTTCAGATTCTGTGTCTCCCTCTCTCTCTGCCCCTCCCCCGATGGTGCTCTTTCTCTCCCTCTCTCTAAAAAATAAACATTAAAAAAAGTAAAAAAAAATATATATATATAGCATTGAATTATAATTTGTATATTTTTTGTACTTTTATTATCAGATTTGGTTATGCAGATAATCTTAACTTTACCAAATGAATAGGAGAGATTTTAATATTTTTCCATGGCCTAGAATAGTTTGAATAATATTGGAATGCCTTGCTTCTTAAAAAATTAGGTGGAACTTACAGGTGAAACCCCCTGGTCCTGGTCTTTTTAAACATAATAACTTTTAAACTCTTCTTTCAAACTCTTATGGAAATTATTCAAACTTTCTTCTTCTATTTGGTTCACTTTTTAAATAACTTTTATCTTTTTTGGGGGAATTGTTTCTTTTTCACCTGAGTTAACAAATTGCCTGATATATACCTGAATATATTCTTAAATACTTATTTTAATTTATTCTCAATATGTCCTTTTTCCTTTCTAATCATATACTCTCACTTTTTCTCCCCATGAGCATGTCCAAAAGATGTTTCTACCTTTTTATTTAGCTTTTAAAAGTATTAGCCTTTAGACTATTTTGATGGCTGTTATACTTCATTCTTATTTCCTTCATTTGTACTTTTATCTTGATCACTTTCTTTCATCTTTTCCAGCTTGTTCTGTTTTTGTAAGGTTTTACTGTGTACTATGTTCCTTTACTAAGGTGAGTCCCTTCTTTAATAATAAAGGGAGAGAAGGCTGCCATATTTCTTCTTAGTGTAACATTCATTGTATCCTATAGTTTGGGGTTGATGTATGTTTGTATTTATAGCATTGATATAATTTGTAATTTGTGTTGATTTCTTTCTACCCATGGATTATCAATGACTTCTTAATTCTCATGCATTAGCAACACTTTTGTCCCTATTTTATTTTTATTTCTTATTTTGTTAGATTGTGATAAAAGAAGGTTGCCTGCAATATTTTGAATATGTTTATGATTTCTATGTGGGTTAGTACATGGCAATTTTTTGTATCTTTTCTGTGATGATAAAAAATTCACATTTTCAAATGATGAAAATATTTCCCTTTTTAAGGTTTGTTATTTGCATTTTTCTTTATACTTTTGTTTTTGTCATCTGTGGGTGTTTGATACTGAACAAGGTGTATGACAAGCTTCCGTTCAGTCTTTTAAATGAAGTTATCTCTACCTTTCCTGTAGTTTTGTGTATTTATCTGCTCTGTTGTATTTATAACAAGACATGCACTTAGTGAAAAATAATATAGATTTTAATAGATTATTTTATTCTAAGATAATAATAATAGATGCTGACAATCTAATCTCAAATTCTTTGTAGTTTTCATTCCCTTTGGTTAAAATGCAGGAACGGTTTTTAAATGAGACTCAACTATGCAAAAATAGTTCAAAAAAATAGCTAATGTGTTGAGTGCTTTGAATGGGCCAGTCCCAATTCCAGGTGTTTTCCATGAATTGACTTGTTTAAATCTTCCTCAAAGGATTGTTACTGTCTTAGGTAACATGTAAGGAAACTGAGGTGCAGATGTCTTAAATAGTTTGTATTAGATCACATAACTGTTTCACAGCAGAGCAATTTCAACCCATCTAGTTTCGAGCCAAAGACTGTGGTCTTATCCAAAGTGGCATGATGCTTCTAAAAGGGAAGCTTCCATCGAGGATACTTACCTAGGATAGCTTCTGTAAGTTTATCTGGTTTCTTAAGTGTTCTGTGTTCCACAAGAACCAACTCCTAAAGGCATGGTTGCTGTTAGGTTGTGTCACATTTTAGCAAAATTTGTGTTCATATTACAATTAGATATTGCCCAATATACAAGGAAAGTTTAATGAAAGTCTTGTATCTGTAAAATGTCTTAGTGAAAATATTTGAATTGTTTTTCCTTTTCTGCATGCTTATGCTATGTCTGTGTCTCTCATCTTTCATTTTGTGGTAGCTACGTGAATGCCATAGAAATAAACTACAAAGTCACCGTAAAAAGATTAAAAGATATTTTAAAATTTATTATTTACCAAACCTGTTTTCTTCTTTAAATTGAGTAGCGGATAAGGAAATAGGTAAATTAAATAGTTTCCTCAGTCTGACTGTGCTGTATGTTTTTTTATCACTTTTTCCTTTTCATGTTTTCCCAAACCAGAAGCAAATATAGGTGGATATTTGTTTACCCTTGAAAAGGATATATTACAACCATCCGATAAAATAAAATGCTTAAAAGAAACATTAAATAGATTTGAGTACACGGGGGAGAATACCACCTTAAACTAAAGTGAAAGGCAGATGGTTTTCTGGAAAACTGTGAATCCAATAAAAGCTTCATAAGCTTAGATTTCTTACAAATGAATAAGGTGAAGGTGAAAATCTTAAAAAAAAAAAAAAGGCCATACATATGAAAACAAAGTTCACAAAAGAGAAAATAAATGTATTTATAAAAATCATAATTTAACCTTTATGTTGAAAGAGGTTCAGACGTCCAGAAAACATCCTGTATTATCCAGGAATAATACAGACATCCCTCAAATGCCCTTAAGTTTTAACATTATGCATTATTTGCCTTATCAGTCTCTCTCTGTGTATTTTATACTTTTCTGAGCCCTTTGAGAATAAGGAATAGATATCTAAATTTACTTTTTGAAATTGAAATGTTGCTAGTTCTAGCAAGAATGTCTTTTCCTAAATATTTTTTTTTTTGGCCCGAAATAAAAAAAAATAGTAATTTAAAGCCCAACACAATTTACAAAAATGTGTATATTTTGAGATAGTTTCATCTTAATATACATGGGAAATGTGGGTCATCTTAGGAATAATAATATGTATGGCTTTTTAGAGTGTCATACAATACCCAGCCCAAACATGAGTGTGGGTTGGTTTGACAAAATATGTTTCTGGAAGTTGTTGCAAAAACCAGTGAAATACGTACATTTACTCTTTCTGGAAAAAAAAAAGATTTTTATCTGTATACATACACATACATATACACAGATGGATAGGTTAAGTTGAGATGAAAAAGGGATTGATTAAAAAAAAATTTTTTTTTTAACGTTTGTTCATTTCTGAGAGGCAGAGAGCGACAGAGCATGAGCAGGGAAGGGGCAGAGAGAGGGAGACACAGAATCTGAAACAGGCTCCAGGCTCTGAGCTGTCAGCTGTCAGCACAGAGCCCGACATGGGGCTTGAACTCATAGACTGTGAGATCATGATCTGAGCTGAAGTTGGACGCTCAACTGACTGAGCCACCCAGGTGTCCCAATGGGATTGATTTTTTAAAATGGAAATATCTTTAGATATCTATAAAATGATACTGATAATTATAGTGGTTTGGTAATAAGTTCTGAACTACCTTCTGTAACACTAAATTGCTTATTTTTAATATATTTTCCCATTCTTGAAAAATTTCCCATTCATATGTAATGATTTTTATTTAATTAGTAACTGTTCCCCAGCTTTTCTGGAAAACAATTTTATTACACAATAGACTTTCCCAGTGGCCCTGCTTTAATAAGTGAATACACTTAAGCTATAGGTAACATGCATCATTCATGAGTAATTAATGACAGAAGTCCATCTCTAGCTCAAACAAAAAAGCAAAGTATACAGGTCATGTAATGGGGAAGTTCAGAATGGGTAGTTGCAGCTTCAGACTTGCCTAGATCTGGTTCTCAAGCAGCTCTCTGTTTTGGAGGTTTGTTTTCTTTTGTGTTAGCTTGAATTATCTCTTACACAGAATGGACTTCCTCCCTGCTGCTGAAAGACGTCTGTGTAAAGCAGCAGATTGGTCTCCCCTTGGCTTTATTTATCTTAACAGAGAGGTGATTTCTCTTCCCCAGAGCAGAATCCCCCTACTGTTGATGTAGGGGTGAATGGTGGTACCACTGTTGACAGCAGGACCACATGAATCTGGAAATTTCTTCAAGGACTTGGGATGTTGTTATCAGGACTATTTAAAGTCATGGATGGGCAGACAAAAAATTTATAGATAACCAGACTATTATACATCAGTTGTTTACTTATGAAAGTATGTTTGTTTATAGATATTTCTTGATTCATTCAAAATTAGTACTGTATAGAAATATTTTCATAATTCTTTCTTGTGGTCTTGTTCGGCAAGGGAAAAACAAAAATGTAAAATATGACATGAAACTTTAATTCTTGTCTAGGTTTCCCAATCTATAAATAACATAAGTTGATTAGATTTTATTTCTAAATGTAATTTGTCAAAAAAAATTTTTTTTTTAACCACACCATCAGTACACTTATTTCCACTTACCTGCTTTTTGGATAAATTTGTCTTCACAGTTACTCTTAGTTTAGCTGATCCATTCAGTTTCTGTAGTAGTATAAAAATTTTGTTGTAAGTGCATAAAAAAAAATGGCAGAAAGAAAAAAAATAGAATTAAAGTCCAAAGTATTGCTTTCTTTACAGAAAAAATACACAGTTTTTTCCCCCCAAATAAAATAACCATATGTAAACTTCATGGTTACCTATTTGAGGACTGAAAGAATTGTAATATTCTGCCATTAAATTAGTCTCTTAATTTTAATCTGTGTTTCTAATATATCCAGACCATTTGGCAGTGAATCTCTTCCCTCAGAGGAATTTTACACAGGAGATTCTTGACATTGGCTATGAATAAATCCAAGGTGAAGATGGAAATGTTTGCGGAGGCTCCCAGCCTTTTTCATAAACTTATTTCCAGTGACTTATTTGCATATTCTTGCTCTCCATCCTTAAAACTTCACTAGCGCTGAATTTCTCATTTGATAAGCAGAGCACTGTTGGGACCACTCAGGGACTAAAACATTTTCATGAAAACTGTTTCTTGTGTCTACATGGACCTATTATAAACTGGTTTATGTTATATATCTAATCTGTTGCCAAATTCAGAGTCATCATTATCCTGTTATTTTTTTACTGAGATATAATTGATAATGTAATATTATATTAGTTTCAGCTATACAACATAATGCTTTGATATTTGTATTTATTGTAAAATGATCTAAGTCTAGTTAACATCTGTCAACATAGTTACAAAATTTTTTTTCTTGTGATGAGAACTTTTAAGATGTATTCTCTTAGCAACTTTCAAATGTACCATACAGTATTATTAAGTGTAGCTGCCATCACCGTGACTTACTTATTTTATAACTGGAAGCTTGTACCTTTTGATCCCACTTGCCCATTTCATCTCCCCTCCATCCTTCACCTCTGGCAACCCCAGATCTCTTCTCTGTGTCTGGAGCTCATTTTTTAAAATGAATTTATTTTAGATTCCACATATAAGTGAGGTTATTGTCTTTATTTGCCTGACTTATTTCAGTTAGCCTCATGCCCTCAAGGTCCATCCGTGTTGTTTCAAAGGATGAGATTTTCTTAAAAAAAAAAAAAAAAAAAATTTTTTAATGTTTATTTTTGAGAGAGGAAGACAGAGTGTGAGCCGGGGAGGGATAGAGAGAGAGAGGGAGACACAGAATGCAAAGCAGGCTCCACGCTGTCAAGCACAGAGCCTTAGAAGGAGCTTGAACGCACCAAACCACAAGATCATGATCTAGCTGAAGTTGGACACTTAATGACTGATCTCCCAGGTGCTCCAAGATTTCTTTTTTTTAATGGCTGAATGATATCCATTATGTGCGTGTATGTGTGTGCGTGTATGTGTGTATGTATGTATGTGTATATATATGTGTATATATGTATACGTGTATGTGTGTATATATACATGTGCATGTATATGTACATACCGTATTTTCCTTATGGATTTATTCATCTATAGACACTGAAGTTGTTTCCCTATCATGGTTATTGTAATAATGCTGCAGGGAACATGGGCTTGCAGATACCTTTTAAAATTTTTGGGTCTTTGTTTTCTTCAGATTATCTTAAAAAATTTTTTTTAAGTTTATTTGTTTATTTTGAGAGAGACAGAGACAGTACGAGTGAGAGAGGGGCTGAGAGAGATGGAGAGACAGAAGCCTAAGCAGGCTTCACACTGTCAGCACAGAGTCTGACACGGGGCTTGAACTCATGAAACCCTGAGATCATGACGTGAGCTGAAACCAAGAATCTGGCGCTTAACTAACCGAGCCACCCAGGCACCCCTTCAGGTTATCTTTTTAATTTTATCCAAAATTTCAGTTTTCTTTACTTCTGTCACCAGCACCAGCATTGGGAGTAGGCTTACTTTTTAATACCCTTTTCCTTTTCAAAAGAAACAGGCTTTTTTTTTTTTTTTTTTTTTTTTTTTTTTTTTTTTTTAATTTCACAGAGTAATGTGTAAAAGATTCTCAAAAACTAGGGCACATGACAGGCTCCTTGAGACCTAGATTCTGAATAGCCTGTTTTACTTACTGTTTGTTAAGTGACTTTTGTACCGTATCTTCCAATAAGTGTGCTTTAAATTAGTGCCATAGCACAGTAAGTATTTCATGTCATGGAACTTCAGTATCCTTGGGGCATAGTAAGAAGAGTTGAATGTTAAATGCAGAATGCCGGAGGTTTATTATGTCAGTGATTAATTTTTTTGATCTTTGCATATCATTCGTAATTTTGATGACAGACTATATCCATACCTCTGGGTCTCTTCCGGCTCGTGTTTTGGGGTGTTTGGGTACACATGGACCCTGAGGCTTGTCTCCAGTGTTGTAAATGGCATTATATTTACATACAGAACTTGAGTTAACATGCTTCTATTGGTTGTGCGATTCCAGGTAATGGAATGTGAATTCCCAGGAACTGTGATCTTGCTATATGTAAAAGGGTAATTTAAAGAAAATTATCAGAGGGGCTCCTGGGTAGCTTAGTCTGTTACGTGTCTGACTCTTGATTTCAGCTCAGGTCATGATCTCATTGTTCATGAGTTTGAGCGCTGCATTGGGCTCTGTGCTGACAGCGTGGAGCCTGCTTGGGATTCCCCAGGGTGGCTTAGCTGGTACAGCATGCAACTCTTGATCTTGGGGTCATGAGTTTAAGCCCCATGTTGAGCCTAGAGCTTACTTAAAAAAAGAAAACAAATTAAAAAAAAAAAGAAATCTTTGCATGAAATTCCTTGCCTCCCTGCTTCTGTCTGTTCCTCATTAAGTTCTTAACTGTGAACTTACTTGTCTTCCTGGGAGAAATTCTCAAATCCCTTGGCAGCTAATAATGTAAATTTGGAACTGGAAGGAATCTTAAAGATTTGTAAATCTTGAAGTGTTTCACAAAGGAGGAAGCTACAAGCCAGTCAAAAAATGAGTCCTTGGAAGTTGCGGCCAGTTATGGGGAAGAACCAGGCATGTGATCTGCTTCTCCTGCACTGTATCTCAGTATATATCAGGCTAGCCCTAGAATATGCTAATTAATAAAAATTTGGATTGCATTTCTTTTAAAATTGACCTAAATTTATGATTTTGTGTCACAGATCATTTGGTCTGACTTGGTGCCTAACTAAATTGAAGACCTTGCAGTTCTCAGGTAAACTAAGTCAGGTAGACGTGTACAGCAGCAGATGGTGCAAGGTGTGCTCCTCCTTCCTTGTCACAGTGCACTCATGGGCCAGCAACATGGGCGTCAGTGGGGATTTGTGGGAAATGCAGAATAGAAGCTCCCACTTGCGCATGACTCAGAATCCTCATTTTAATAAGCTACCCAGATAATTCTGGTGCACGTTAAAGTGTGAGAAGCACTGCTGTACTAGGTATTTTTCCACCGAGATAATTCACAGCCTTTAAACTTAGCTCTTCACAGCGTACAATCCAGTGGATTTTAGTACACATTCAGAGTTGTATGCCTGTCACCACTGTCATACTCCACAGTGTTTTCATGTTCTGGGGTTCCTTCCCCCGACAAGTTCTGTATCCCTTAGCAGTCACTTTCCCATTTCCCCTGTTCCCCAATGCAGGCAACTCACTGCTCTATTTGTTGTCTCCGTAGATTTTTAAAATTTTTTTATTAAAATTTTTTTAAAATTTTATTTTAAATTTTTTAAAATTTATATCCAAATTAGTTAGCATATAGTGCAACCATGATTTCAGGAGTAGATTCCTTAGTGCCCCTTACCCATTTAGCCCATCCCCCCTCCCATAGCCCCTCTCATAACCCTCAGTTTGTTCTCCATATTTATGAGTCTCTTCTGTTTTGTCCCCCTCCCTGTTTTTATATTATTTTTGTTTCCCTTCGCTTATGTTCATCTGTTTTGTCTCTTAAAGTCCTCATCTGAGTGAAGTCATATGATGTTTGTCTTTCTCTGACTAATTTCACTTAGCATCATACCCTCCGGTTCCATCCATGTGGTTGCAAATGGCAAGATTTCATTCATTTTGATTGCGGAGTAATACTTCATTGTATATATATACCACATCTTTTTTATCCATTCACCCATCGATGGACATTTGGGCTCTTTCCATACTTTGGCTATCGTTGATAGTGCTGCTATAAACATGGGGGTGCATGTGTCCCTTCGCAACAGCACACCTGTATCCCCTGGATAAATGCCTAGTACTACAGTTGCTGGGTCGTAGGGTAGTTCTGTTTTTAGTTTTTTGAGGAACGTCCATACTGTTTTCCAGAGTGGCTGCACCCAGCTTGCATTCCCGTGCAAACAGTCTTAATGTCCCTAGGAGCAGTATCTTAAAACTTGGTGTATGGCTTTGGGGATTAAGAAAAATTGAAGCACGGTTATTACCATTCTTCATAAAATGTTATTACATTGAAGATAGTTTCGTTGATAATTTGGACATTTGAGTACGTAAGATATAGTATGTGGTATAGGATGGAAGTCATTAGAAGAAGCAAATGCCCTTAAAAATGTGTATCTAACTTAGAAAACTTCTTATTTGAAATGAATATATGATGAGAATCCATTGAAGAATATACTAAGTCTCACTTTATTTTGCATTAATGGAAAAACATCATTGCCTGGGGTTACCTGAAAACTAAAAATAACAGGTTATATGAAATCTTAAATATTTATAGTTGTAAACACAATAGATACATTTTCCTTATGAATTCTTACATTGATAATGAAAATTTTTATTGTAAAGTCATTTATCAGGAATGGGAAAAACAGTCATTCAGTAATAACAGAAATTGGAATTTTTATTCCTCAGGAGTTTCTTGTTGATCTTTTAGAAATACATACAAAGCAATGGGTGCTTGGGTGGCTCAGTTGGTTTAGCATCTGACTCTTGATTTTGACTCAGGTCTTGTCAGGGTTGTGGGATTGAGCCCTGCATTGGGCTCCTTGCTGACAGTGTGGAGCCTACTTAGCATTCTCTCTCTCTTGTACTCTCTCTCTCTTTCTCTGCCTCCCTTAACCCCCCCCCCCCCTTACTCCTGTCTCTACTTCCCAACTCTAAAAATAAAACATGTAAAAACATTAGAAATATGTATAGCAAGACAACTTTCTGTGAAGATTTGTTATGGTATCTTCTGTAGATACCAAAGGAGAGCATGCTGTGGAAGTTCACTTTCCATCTCCCTGTCCTTGATTTTCCTTTTCACATTCTCTTTTTGCGCTCTGTCAGAGTACAGTAGGTACATAATCTGCAACGGTAGTTTTTTGAATTGTCCTTTATCATTTACATTAACCTGCCTTCAGCATAGTGCATTGGTCTATTCTGGTACATTTTACTTGTCCTTAGCAGCTCAATAAACCCATCATCACTACAGGTTCCTTGTTGGGATCCTTGTGGTGAATAGATGCCTCTAAGAATAGTCAGCACGTAGTTACCTTTCTTTCCATGAAGCCTCTTAACAATTTCATGTATCATTGCCTTGTATTTATTTTGCGAATGTATAATCCTCTTTCCCCTTTAAATTTTATTTTGTAACTCTCATGCAATAAACTGCCCATGTTTAAAGTGTCCAGTTTGCTAAATTTTGGCATAGTATGCACCTGTGAAATCATCACAATGAAGGTAATAAACATATATCCATCACCTACCGAATTTTCTCAAGCTTTGTCTTCCTTTATCTCCCTCTGCCCCCATCCCCAGACAGCCAGTGATCTTTCTGCCACTGTCAGTTAGTTTGCATTTCCTAGCAATTTATACAAATATAATTATACATTCATAATCATTTTTTGGTATGACATCTTTTACTTGGCATAACCATTTCGCCACTCATTCTTGTTGGCGTCTACCAGAGCTCCATTCTTTTTTATTATGTGGATACACTACACTTTGTTTATGCAGGCATCTGTTGATGGGCCGTTTTCAGGTTTGGGGCTGTTACAAGTAAAGTGGCTGTGCACATTCATTACAGATCTTTGTATGGATGTATGGTTTTTTTTTTTTTTTTTTTGTTGTTGTTGTTGTTCACCTAGTAATGGAATGCTTGGATTCATATGATAGGTGATGTTAAACTTAAAAAAATTTTTTTTGGCAACTTTGGAAAACTGCCAGACTGTTTTCTAAAATGGTTGTATCGGGGCGCCTGGGTGGCTCAGTCGGTTAAGCATCTCACTTAAGCTCAGGTCATGATCTCACGGTCTGTGAGTTCGAGCCCCGCATCTGGAGCCTGCTTCAGATTCTGTGTCTCCTTCTCTCTGTGCCTCTCCCCAACTCATGCCCTTTCAAAAATAAATAAAACTTGGCAGTCTTTATTTCTTAAAAATTTTTTTAACGTTTATTTTTATGGGGGGGGGGGCGTGAGTCGGGGGAGGGGCAGAGAGCTAGGGAGGCACAGAATCCGAAGCAGGCTCCAGACTCCAAGCTGTCAGCACAGAGCCTGATGTGGGGCTCGAACTCACCAGTCGTGAGATCATGACCTAAGCTGAAAGTCGGGCCCTTAACCACATGAGCCACCCAGGCACCCCGACAAAGGCAGTCTTTTAAATTTTAGCCATTATACTAATTGTATAGGGATATCTTCCCTAAATTGGCTAAATTCGCATTTACCTAATTACTGCTGATGCTAGGCGTCTTTTCACGTGCTTGTTTGCCATCTGTCTTCTTTGGTAAAGTGTACTTCAGATCTTCTGCCCATTTTAAAATTAGCTTCTTTGTTTTCTTATTAATGAGTCTGAAAGTTCTTTTTTCTTACCCCATCCCGCTGCAGGTCCTCGAGTCTGACAGTTCTTTTTTTTTTTTTTTTTTAAATTGTTTTTAAGTGTTTTTTAAAATTATTTTTGACAAAGAGAGAGACAGAGCATGAGCAGGGGGAGGGGCAGAGAGAGAGATGGAAACACAGAACCTGAAGCAGGCTTCAGGCTCTGAGCTGTCACCACAGAGCCCGCAGGGGGCTCAAACTCGTGAACTGTGAGACCATGACCTGAGCCGAAGTTGGATGCTCAACCGACTGAGCCACCCAAGTGCCCCTGAGTCTGGCAGTTCTTTATGTATTCTGGGTACCCGTCCCAGAATATGTAATTTGAAAATATTTCCTCCTAGTCTGCGACAAGTGTTTTCATCTTCTTAGTATAGACTCTCTTTGGAAGTACAAAATTTCTTAATTTTGATGAAATACAAGTAATACATTTTAAAATACATGTACGTGATTTTAAAGATAAAAAAATCTACCAGATAAGTTAGCTTATGTTACCTTTATGCATGGTGGATGGAAAGAGATAAAGTTTCAGATTGTTTGTGGTTAACAAAACTATGTTACAAGTATATAAATCTTCAGAAATAGAAACGAGAGTTAAAAATTCTTTTACCAGGCCAATCACTTATCAAGCAAGGCAACCAATTAAAAAAACAGATTTGTTAGATAAAGGCTAGAGTCACAGGACATGCTAGGATTCTTCGAATCCAGATGACTTGAGAGACTCTTTTGTTATAAGTAAACATTTGTAAGGATGGTTTTATCATAGAAAATAGAGCAGCATGATTACAGTTGTAACTTAACAGACATCCTGTGTACTAGACCTGTGTTCTTGTGAATGCTTTCGTTCTGCATGTTATTGGGACAGACCCTCTGACTCAGAAAGTTCTGCCCCCTGCAGCTATGCGATAAAGAGCCTTAGCATCTCTTCTTATCTTTCTGAGATTCCTTTCGCTAGCAGTTGCTAATTAGGAGGGCTCGTGTTCTCAAAGATAAACCAGAAATTGCAGTAGTTACTGTCCCTTGGAGGAAAGAGCAAGGCTGAGAAATTGAAATATTAATAGTGTGAGATAAAAAAGAAAATTTATTTTAACAAATCAAATAGGAATAACTAATGTTTTATATACATAAATATATAACATACATTCATAGACACATATAAACATACACACACACAAGTATATAATGTAGCTATTAATAGAGGATACTTTGTCTTTTGAAGTTTAAGTAAAATTGTCTCATGTTCCATATCAAATATGCTGCGGAAGTTTTCTGCAAAAATGTTATAATCACCTCTTGCGCTGTATTCCTACTGTTATATTCTGTGGATGTTGTCTCTTATGAGCCTTGTGTCTATCCAGATGGGGAAGGTTATGCCTTTCCTACTAGTTACCCCACATCATTCAAACAGAACATTCATGTGTGTGTAGAATAGACTCTAACGAATGTTGAGTTAGATGAAGTCATGGGGCTTACAGAAGGTTGTGATGAGGTGAACTATTCAAAATTGGTTGTTTAAGGGCGCCTGGCTGGCTCAGTCAGTAGAGCATTTGATTCTTGATCTCTGGGTTGTGAGTTCAGGTACCATGTTGGGTGTGGAGATTACTTAAAAAGAAAATATTAAAATAAATAAATGAATAAAGGGTGCCTGGGTGGCTGGATCAGTTGAGTGTCTGACTCGATTTTGACCCAGGTTCTGATCTAACGGATCATGGGATCAAGCCCTGCATCAAGCTCTGTGCTGGCAGCAGGATACCTGCTTGGTATTCTTTCTGTCTGCCTCTCCCCTGCATGTGTGTGCATGAACTCTGTCTCTCACAATGAATAAACATTAAAAAAAATTAAGTAAAATTGAATGTTCAGTAATTCTGTTCTTTCTACGGATACTTCTAGTTCTTTTGACATAGTTCTTTCTCCCTCTGTCTCTCTCTTTCTTTGTGCATGTCTGCATGTCTGTTTGTTCTGTTTTCGCTTCTCTTTTTTTTCAACTTGCCACTGCTTACAAATTTGGTAGAGATTTAGGTATGTCTTTAAGTCACTATCTCTTTATATATCTCATTTTGTGGAGAGAATTTTCCTGAACCCAGGCAGAAACCTTAATGTTACCTGGTTAAAAAAACAAAAACGAAAAAATGCTTATTCCTAACACAGTTATACACATTATCCTGGAATTAGTGTTTTTTTTTTTTTTTTCCCCGTATGTGACATATTGTGGGTCTTTTTCTGTGTCAATATGTACATAAGTATGATGATTCATGTAACCATTCCTTTTACTGGACATTTAGGGTGTGATTACTATATTTTACTGAACATCTGAACACATTAGCTTTCTGAACATGTGAGAATTTTTATTAGGTTCCTAGAAGTGGATTTTGGGTCAAAAAGTATGCGCATTTTCTATCTTGGAAGATACTGCCAGGTCAGTCTCCAGTAACAGTTTATGAAATTGTCTCTGGTCCCATTCTCTCAACAGCCCTGGGTATTATGTTATTTTAACTTTTGCTGACATGATGAAGTGGTATCTGATTATTGTTTCACATGTCTTTTTAATTGAATCACCTGTTCTTGCCATAACTCCAAATTTAAAAATAGATGCCAATGCTGTGCATTAAAAGATGTTGATTATAGTCCTCAATAAGGAAATAGGTTTTGATCCTGTATTCTTTGTGACATATTTGTTCATAGCAACATGTATGCAAAATTATCTAAATATAAATGTTGCATTTTAAGGCAAAAGTTATTTCTGTTTAGCTCTTTCACTTCATTTGATTGAATAACAAATATGCATTAATAGATGAGATTATGGTGATGCTAAAGATGGTAGAGATTCTACTATCATCATTATTATTATTGATTTATTTAAACATTTTTGGTACATAACTCTTTTTACATTTCTGGGGAACTCAGTTTTATTTTTAATAGGATTTTGTCTTCATAATGACAGTACCTAATGTTTATAACACTCAACTTTTTTTTAATTAAAAAAATGTTTTTATTTTGTCTATTTATTTTGAGAGAGAGGCAGAGACTGCGAGCAGGGGAGGGCCAGAGAGAGAGGGAGACAGAATCTTAAGCAGGCTCCGGGCTCTAAGTTGTCTGCACAGGGCCAGACACAGGGCTGGAACCAACAAGCCGTGAGATCATGACCTGAACCCGAAGCTGGACGCTTAACTGACTGAGCCACTATCGCACCTCTATAATACTCAGCTTTTAAAGAACATGTAAGACTGCTAAAAATCTCCTTTAGATAGTCAGCTAGAGATTTGGGGGTCCTAACGCTTTCCATGAAAATTCTGATAGGCTTCAAAGGACCAGATCATACTTGTGTTCTCAAAGTATTTTAAAGCCAGCCTCAAGTGTTACTGGGTTTTTACTGGGTAGAATTGGAATCCTTTTAATCTCTTAACAATGATTATTATTCCCATTAGATTATAGTTTATAACTATTGTTTTTAGGAGGCTGTTTATTTTTAGTTACTATGATGTACAATGTCCATTTCTCTCTCATAATTTCTGTCTTTATCTTTTGAAAAGAAATATTGTCGATATTCTTTGTACTTATGAAAACACATTTAAAATCCTTACTATTTATGTAGCAATTAGTTTTCAAAGCTATATAAAATTTCTCTCCTATGTTTCCTAGAAAAACCTTTTAGGCAGTATTGTTGCCACTGTGTTGTAAGAATACTGACTTCAGTTTATATCATTTTAGACAGTGAATATTAGTAACCAAATTTTTGCTGAAAAAGTGGGAGTTTTACGATGTATTATTTTCACGGTAATAATTTAATGACTAAAAATGAAGATCAGTTAGTAATAAGACCTGGTTTCCATTATGATGTGATACAGTGTATAGATGCACCCAAAGAATATAATTTAATTTCAAGTACATAGAACAATCACAGAGTAATACAAACATTTATTTATATGGCATAAAAGGATATAAACAACTTTTTGATGATTTATAAGCCTAAAGCATCTGGTCCTTTGATATCATTAACATCTTTGCATGCAGTCCGAATCTTGCGATCCATACGGCAATCAATTGTGTATACACGAAAGAAGATATCTCAAGAATTATTACAGGCTTATGAGTTCTAGGAGGTTTTAAGTCTACTGTGAATAATATGCTGATTACCATATAAAGTAACAGGTTAACTTTTCCCAAATGGATACTTGTAGAGGTGATTGTGATTGAAAAAACTGTAGTTCTTGTTTTTACCCTCTACATTGATCAGAAACGTTTTAAATATAAACAGTATGTTCTCTAAGTATGAATAAGATCCATTGAGATAATTATGCTGAAGAAAAATTATGATAAATGTTTGGATATAACTATAAATTTGTGAGTATTCAGTCTTATCTGGAAATGTGATTTTTTTGGTTTATGAAAGTCTGAGTACTCTTAGCAGTTTACGATATATGATTTGATTTTTATTTGAGTATAAATGGATTATAGTTGTCATATATGCATGTGCTTTATAATTTTAGCTGTACATTCCCACAGATGTATCTACATCTTATAAATATTTATTGAGGTCCTACTGTGTTTTAGGTACTATTCAATACAAAGGACACATTTAAAAAAATCTTTTTGCCTTTGAACATTTGATAACTGATATTTCAAGTCTCACATTTGCAGCTTTCCACTATTCAATACTTCATAAAGTCAAATTATTATCTTTTCATGAATTATTTTGTTTCTCAGAGGATCGCTGCATACAGTGATATGTATTGATATAGCATAAGGTAAGAAAAGGTATTGTAAGTAGTCATGTAGACAATTTCTTAGAATATGTTTCATGGTAAATTGCCCAAAACATAGAATCAATAAAAGGGAAATAAGTATGAATCATTAGTAAGAATATAGGATTATAGTGAACCATCTAATTTAATTTTGAGTGTACCTTATGTTAAAAATAAATATTCCTAATGAAGTCATTTTGCTCTCTTGATGATCTGAATTGATAATTTACTTTATGGATAATATTTACTTTATTATCTTAAAGCACTTATAGCACTTAAAGCACTTGTCTAGTTTATGTTGACAGGTCTCAGACACAACTTGCAACCCATTGTCATGCTTAATCAGATACCATATATCATTTCTGTTTAGACTCACATAGTGTACCCCAATATATGCATTCCAGTTTATATAGTATTTCCTTCAATTACATCAAAAGTGTGATTTAGGCAAGATAATAAGCATTACAGAAAGAATCATCACACCCATTTTGGTCTCTGTTTTAACTTGATTCTCAGTAAAAGTCAAATCGTTCAGTTCAAAAACTGAACTGGTCACGATTGTGAAGCCATTTAGTGTCTGGTTTTCTCTTGCTTCACTATTTATGTATTTAAACATAGCTTAACATTTGGCAATGTTAGATTGTCAGGCACACTTATGGTGCAGTGTATTTACTTACGTGGATTTGGAATCCTCACCCCCTGTTTTTTCAGTGTTTGGAATTGTGCACTTTAGAGAGAGACCATAGGTTGTTGATAATACCGGGGTTATCAAAATATACACATAGTATCTTGGAAAATATATAAACTGGTACTACAAGTTTTAATAGTCTTTAATATAACTAATTATAAATTTAATTTTATTTGCATATTATATTTTACAATATAGTTATATCCTGAGGGAATATAAAATATATGTGAATAAATACTTGAGTAGTGATTATGATTTTGAGACCCTCTGAGAATTTTTTAATTATTGGTTTTTGTTTGATCTATTAACTCTGTTGTCCAGTCTATCTTAAGGCAAAATACTTTATCTTTTTTATATGTCAGGATTGTGACTATGCTTCCTGGGTGGTTAAAAGACTTTATTTTCTGCAAACTGAGGTAGCCTTTATTCAGTTCATTGGTACAATTTTGCCCTCATTATCTTCAGAGTAATACCATATCTGCTAAACTTGCTCAAAGTTTTATAGCATTATTCTGTTTATAGTTATTCATTTAGGGATGTTTATATGACAATAAATAACTTATATTTGCATTTAATATAATTTATTTTTATTAAAAAAAATGTTTTTAACGTTTATTCATTTTTGAGATAGAGACAGAGCATGAATGGGGGAAGGTCAGAGAGAGAGGGAGACACAGAATCTGAAACAGGCTCCAGGCTCTGAGCTGTCAGCACAGAGCCCGATGCAGGGCTCAACTCACGGACTGCGAGATCATGACCTGAGCCGAAGTCGGATGCCCAACCGACTGAGCCACCCAGGCGCCCCGCATTTAATATAATTTAAATGGAGCAGCACCTGGGTGCCCAAGTCACTGAAGCATCTGACTCTTGATATCGGCTCAGGTCATGATGTCATGGTTCGTGGGATCAAGCCCCACATCAGGCTCCGCACTGACAGTGTAAAGCCTGCTTGTGATTCTCTCTCTCCCTCGCTCTCTGCCCTTCCCCTGCTTGTGCTTGTGCTCTATCAAAAATAAATAAACATTAAAAAGTAGAATTTAAGTGGAAACGTGTGAAGTCAGTAGGCTAGAAAGTAAGAATATTTATATTAACAGTATTACAGTAGCCTCAATTCTCATCAACAATAGAATAGATAAATTGTAGCATATTCATTGGAGTATTCCACAATGATAAAAATTAAACTATGGGTAACAACATAAATGAGTCTTATAATATTGTTACAAGAAGCAAGACTTTCTGATTTCATTTATATAATGTTTAAAACTGGAAAAACTATGGTTTTAAAGGTCAAGATATGGATCAGTTTCTTTTGAGGGAGTGGGAGGGTGAAATGAAAGGGGCATGTGAGGTTTTTTTGGTTTCTGGTTATATTGTTTCTTGATTTGGGTAGTGGTTACAGAGGCATGTTCACTTTGTGAAGATTCATGGAGTTGCACGTTTATGGTTAGGACCAACTTCTCTCTCTATATATTAAACTTGAAGAAGTTTATATGCACAGTTGATTCTTGATACCTGTGATAGTTAGGTTTTATAAAATTACTGTAAACACTGGATTATCACTAGTCCATTGGCCCTAGGGGAAATACAGGATTCATTTCCTACAAAGCTCTGGTCACAGTTTTGTCAGTCAGTGCACAACCTTGTTTTCTGTGTGGTTTTTTTACAGAAACTTTATTTAATACATACCATTGATTGATGAACTGAACTCATGGCCAACAGCACCACATAACTCATGCCAGAACGAAGCTTATCTAGCACACGTATCACAGCCTTGTGCTTAGGAACGCGAGGCAGCACTTTCGTACGATGCTGGGGGCCATTTTCAAACAGTGAAATCACCAACTAAAAGCACAAAAGTACACAAAAATCTGGCACTTAATACACTGAGAAAAGAATATGTGAACAGTATGAGAGTGGAAAACGTGAAGGAAGGGCATCACTGTGTTCTCCCTCAACTGGGATAATGTGTGCTTTGGGCAACTCACATTTTTCACTCTTCTGTGCCTGAGAATGTTTACAAATGACTGTGAAACCTAGCATACTGATTTTGGACTTAAAAATTAATTTTAGCAAGTAGATGAATTTTCCAAATACAGAATCTGCAAATAATAAGGATTGCCTGTTTATACGTGATTCCTGTACCTGAGTAAATATTTTTAGGTCAAGTATGCAAGAGGGCTAAAGATAATTTTTTGCCTCTTTGAACTGAATGTTTAAAAAAAATTTTTTTTAATGTTTATTTATTTTTGAGAGACAGAAAGAGACAGAACATGAGTAGGGGAGAGACCGAGAGAGAGGGAGACATGGAATCCGAAGCAGGCTCCAGCCTTTGAGCTGTCAGCACAGAGCCCGACGTGGGGCTTGAACTCACAAACAGTGAGGTCATGACTGGACGCTCAACCGACTGAGCCACCCAGGCGCCCCTGAACTAAATGTTTTTAATAAAAATTTCTGTATTTAAAATTGGAGCAATTCTGTTTTTTTTTTTTATCAGACGACCAGTTTTCATAGTAATCATAATTTTTGATGACAAGATTCGTGAGATTTAAAATATTATCTTCCAATTCTTTACTAATTAGGAATTCATTGTAACATTTACATTTATTTGTTTTTGCCCAGTAGCAACTGACCATTAAATTATTAATTTTCAAATGGTGTAATCTATATTTTTCAGAGTAAATTCTTATCTAAGTCAATCTTTAGGAGACTTCAAATGTACCACTGTAAAAGACTGAGTTTAAGAATTAATTTTCAAGT
Organism: Acinonyx jubatus; assembly: GCF_027475565.1. NCBI lineage: Eukaryota > Metazoa > Chordata > Mammalia > Carnivora > Felidae > Acinonyx > Acinonyx jubatus. The sequence goes on along the minus strand of NC_069380.1, from coordinate 96,345,632 downwards.
AGCAATTTTACTCTGAAGTTATTTGCAGTGATGCATATTTCAAAAAGAAATATTTTTTAGTACATTTGGTTTTATACCCTGAATGCTTTTAACCTCTTTTTAAGTTTTTCATAGAAAAAGAAGATGTGCCGTTTTGGATTAGGTCTGGCCAGTGGTTTGTACAACTGGTGTACTGTTTTTGACAGTGATGTGAGGCTCTTGTTCCAGTTGTCTTTGCTGTATGTACAGAAAGCAATTCACATAGTAGGCTTAAGACTGCTATTCTTAGAAACGTGCTTCCAAGAGTGGTTGGCACCTGGGAACGTGAATGGTAAATAGTTTCCTACACAGAGATAAAAGTTTCCCTAAATGATAGTGGCTTGCTGTGCTTAAACTCTTTGTGCAAACCATGGTATATAGTGAACACCTGCTTTTCTCTGAGAGTCTGGAATTTAGTCTGAGCCAGGCACAGGGCGCCTACGTGACTGACCTCCAGTAAAGGCCTCGGCACCGTGTCTGTAATGAGCTGCTCTCGCGGATGACACTTCACACAGGTTGCCACAGTTTGCTGCTGGAGGACTTAAGTGCGTCCTGTGTGACTCCACCAGGAGAGGTGTCTTGGAAGCTTGTGGTCGGTTTCCTCTGTCCTGTGCCATGTGTGCCTTTTCTTTCACTTTGCTGATTTTGCTTTATGTTCTTTTGCTGTAATAAATCTCAGCCATTAAGTTCAACTATAAGCTGAGTTCTGTGAGTCCTAGTGATTACTGAACCTGTGGGTGGTTTTGGGGACGTCTGACACACTGCTTAACAGAATTTCACAGAATTTAGTATCTTAAAGCACCCACCATTGTACTGTAGCTCACAGTTTTGTTGGTGAAGAATTCAGTCATGGTTTGACTTGGTGTTGGCAGAGGTCACTTGGTGGTTTTCATCTCATATGCGGTCTGGACTGGAGGACATGAGCTTTATGCACATATCTGGCACTTTGGCAGTGATGGACAGGAAACAGTTGGAACTGTCTCCTGGTGTGCCTATGTGTGGCCTCTACCAGTGGAGTCCTGAAATGCCAATTAAGAAATCACAGTATCCTGAACAGATCATTCATTTATTTTATATTTCTGAAATAGCCTATATTTTTATTCTTAGCTAGAATAATTGGAATAATGCGTTCCATATATCACCACATATTTTATAAAGCTGTTAATTCCTTTTATGGGTCCCAGACCACCTTCTGCAAGTTAAAGAAGTTCTTTTTGTTCTGCTAAATCATTCTTTGTTCATGTTAGCCATACTGTGTGTGATTTTATTAACATGTAATATCTTTTCTTGGCTTTCATCTTTCTAAGGAGTATATGTTTTTATTATATCCACTTTAGAGAGAGACTGTTTTAGTTGGTTTTATCATACTCATTTCCAGGTTCTTTTTTTTTTTTTCCATTTGAAAATGAAAAATCTGACCTGCATGCAGTTTGTTGGACTCAGATGCACCAGAATGTTTGTTTTCCAGAAGAACTATGGAAGCATGAATTCCCTTCGCAGAAAATATTATTGCTTTTTATGCTAGAAATTATTCTTACTTAATATGGAAGATTTTCCAACCTGTGATGAGAAATGTTTACTTGTTTACCCGGGGGTTTGTTGTTTCTAGAGAACTCTTGAAGCCTTTTTTTCATGGATAACATGAAACATTCTTGAGTGCTTTCTGTGCCTATTTTGTGTTTTAGCTCATAGTTTGATATTTTCACATTTGAGTTCCTTTGGAACTCCTGAGTTAATGTTATTCAACTAATTTATTTATTTTCAGCAATCATATTTATTCTTCAGCATTAACAATAAATGGCATCTCTATCGGATATTACTGCAAGTTAGAAAATAATTTAGCTTGTATTCTATAATTTCATTTTAGCAGACCATTAAGGTGGTTTGAATGAGTTTTATTAATGGTCCCATGTCATAGACAAGGAACCTGAGGCTCAGGGTGTTTTACCAAGCTTGAAAATGTAGGTCAGAACTGGAATGAGAATAGAGGTTTCATTCTTGTCTTGTCTTTGCTATCCATGAGCATCCACTCAGTTTTAGGGGCACCTAAAACTTCCATCGTTAGTCTTGGTGTTTGAGTTTTTGTTTTTGTTTTGTTTTGTTGGGGGTCGGGTAGTTGTTCTTGCTCAGAGTATGGTAGGATATAAGGCACACCACTTGCATCAGCTTTGGACAGTTGATGCTTTGAGCTTGATATTTGGGTACTCAGGGTGAATCCTAAAACCCATGGTCACATGTAGGGTGCTTTTGCTCATTTAGAGTGCTCAGTGTACATGACTGAATTTCAGCCTTGATTTCTTTTTCTTTCTTTTTTTTTTTTTTTTTTCCCAGTCTTGATTTCTGATTTAGGTTTCCATTTTCTGCAGTGGGACTGAACTCTGAAATCCCTACCTTCCTGATTCTTGCTTTTAGAAATTGAATTACAAAAGTTCCACCCACTGGCTGGAATCTTGTTCCGAAGAAAGAATCATGATGGTGCCCATCTGATTCTTCTGATCTTGTCCTGCTGAGTAGTTGGAGTACTTCTGGCTAGTTAACCACCATTTCAGTGCCACTAAAGACACTGTAATTTACACTGTAGGTCACACTCTTTTGGGGCTTGCTCATACCACCTTCTCTTTTTTTTTTTTTTTTACTCATTAGCATATATTGTAATTGATGTCATAGTGAAGACTTTCAAATTGTTTCCATCCAGGTATGCTAGTTTCTTAGAAAAATCCTAAGCTATTAATTAGATGTAGAATCTTTGCACTTAACCATGTTTTCATAGTGTCCTCTGAACTGTTCTCATTAAAATGAAATTGAGAATTCAGAATCTCTTTAAGGTAATAATTTTCAATCTGGAATTTAAAGCAGTGGTTAGAGCCTGAGATACACCTTTTTGGGTCATTTCCAGGTGGGAACTAAGTGGAACCAGGCTATGGATGATGTTATCTAGAATGAGAAAATAAAGTGAAAAGAGTAAGGTTGAGCCTTGAGGAGCTCAAGTAGTTAATGGCCAGGGGAGAAGGTTAGAACCACAAAAGAGACAGAGAATGTGTACCCAGATAATAGGAAAAACAGGGGAGTCTGGTGTCTTGGGGAACGAAAGAAGAGTGTTTCTATGAAATCGTTTAAGATCAGAACTGAGAAGTATGCATTAGTTTTAGTGACACGGTGCTCATTATTTTATTTATTGAAAAAAAATTTTTTAATGTTTATTTATTTTTGAGAGACAGTGTGAGCCAGAGAGGGGCAGAGAGAGAGAGGGTGATACAGAATCGGAAACAGGCTCCATCCAGGCTGTGAGCCGTCAGCACAGAGCCCTAAGTGGGGCCAGAACTCACAAACCATGAGATCATGACTTGAGCCGAGGTCGGACACCCAACTGACTGAGGTGCTCCTCATTATTGGTTTTAATAAGAGTGTTTAATCTTGGTAAGAATGATGGGTGGAAATTAGGTAGCATACCTTAAGGGACAAGTGGAGGTGAAGAAATGAATCCTGTTAGTGTAGAAAACTATCTTAAGTAGTTTGGGAGGAAGAGAAATGAGATGGAAACTGGATGGAATTAGATGTTTTGTTTATTATTTTTTTCAACAGGAGAGACTTAGGAACAATTACAAGCCAGTAGGAAGAATTAGGTTGAGGCAGAGGTCAAGTGTGTCCTGGAGAGAAAGAATGTTTGATATTTGATAGTACCTGTTTCCAAGGAGGCAAAAGGGATGAATAATCAAGCTGGTTTGAGCAATCTTTTACAAGTTGTTTTTTTTTTTGTTTTTGTTTTTTTTGGTATGCTTTCATTTCTCTTGGGTAAATACCTAGGAGTGGAATTTCTGTCTTTTGTTTAACTTTATAAGTAAAGACCAAACACTTATCCAGAGTGGTTATACCATTTTATTTCATCAACATTGTATGAGAGTTTCAGCTGTTCTACATCCTTGCCAATACTTGTGTTTTCAACTTTAGCCAATCTAATGGCAGAGTAGTGGTATCCCACTGTGGTTTTGATTTGCATTTCTCGGAGATTAATGACTTTAAGCATCTTTTCATGTTCTCATTTGCCACCTGTATTTCTTATTTCATGTAGTGTCTATTCCTATTTTGGGGGGATTATTTGTTTTATTATTGAGTTGCAGTAGTTTTAAATATATTAGGCAGAAAGGCCCTTTCTCAGACTTGAATGTTGCAGAGGTTTTCTCTTGGTCTGTGTTTTGGTTTTGCGTTTCTTAATGTTGATTTTGAAGAGGGTAGAAGCTTTTAATTTTTTTTTTTTTTTTAGTTTATTTTTTGAGAGAGAGGGAGAGGGAGGGAGAGCACAAGCAGGGGAGGGGCAGATAGAGAGAGGAAGAGAGAGAATTCCAAGTAGGCTCTGCACTGTGAGCGTAGCACCTCATGTGGGGCTCAGAGTCATGAACCGTGAGATCATGGCCTGAGCCAAAATCAAGAGTCGGATGCTTAACTGACTGAGCCATCCAGGCACCCCTAGAAATTTTTAGTTTTAATCAAATCCAGTGTATCGGTCTTTTTTCCCCCCATGGTTTGTGTGTTTTATATACTAAAGAAATCTTTTTCTAACTAGAGTTGACAAAGATTTTCTCTAATTTTTTTTTATAGAAGTTATATTTTTTTAGCTGAGTGATAAATTTTGAGCTGGTATTTATGATCTGAGTTATTTTGTGTGTGTGTATGGTATAAATAGTTTTTATTAAAAAATATGATACCTAGTTCTTTTAGCATCTATTTGTGGAAAAGCTTTGCCATTCTGTTGAATTACTGTCACTCATTTGTTGAAAATACTTGGACCACATGTATATCAGTCTGTTTCTGGACTGTTTGTTTTGTTTTGTTTATGTATGTGTCTGTCATTAATGTTAACACCATACTACCTTGATTATTGTGGTTTTGTAGAAAGTCTTGAAATCAGAGATTATGAGCCTTTCAACTCTTCCTTTCCTTTTCTTTCTTTCTTTCTTTCTTTCTTTCTTTCTTTCTTAAAATTGTTTTGGATTTCCTTTGTATTTCTGTGTACATTTCCAAATCTATTTTTTATTGTCTAACAAAAACCTGCTGGGTTTGGATTAGAATTTTATAGAGTCCCAAGTGGCGATGGGTAGAAAAAGTGAAATGGCCTTTTCCAATCACATTTTCATTTTGGAAAGCTCACTCTTCTGACAGAGTGCTAGAGAGTGTTGGAAGACAGCAGGATTGAGGCAGAACAATTTATAGTCCAGCTGGTAGATGATGAAGACTAGAAGAAAGGCAGTGGGGGTGCACTGTAGACAAGTAAATACTTTTGAAACCTATATCAGTTTTTAATTGTTGCCCTGGAAAATTACTACAAATTTAGTGGCTGGAAACAATACATAATTATTGTTTTACAGCTGACAGTCAGAAATCTGATACAGTTCCTGGACAAAAATCAAGGTGTAGGTCTACTGTGTTTCTTTCTCCTGTGTTGCTTTCTGGAGGTGCTTTCTTTATAACATGTCATTTTGCCTTTATAATTGATGTTCAGTTTTGAGTTAATTTTTGTATAAGGGTGACATAAGGGTTGAGGTTCATTTTCTTTTTCCATGTGAATATCCATTGTTTGTGCTGGCACCATTTGTTGAAAAGATTATCTTTTATTCATTCAATTACCTTAGTGTCTTTAAAAAAAAAGTCAATGAAAACTGTATGTGTAGGTCAGTTTCTGATGCTATATTCAGTTCCATTGATCTGTACCTTCCCATACCCTGATGATACACCATCCTGAATATTGTAGCTTAATGCAGTAAATCTGGTATTGTAGGTCATTCAGTTTTTGTTCTTTTTAAAAACTGATTTGGCTAATATTCTTATCATTTGTACTTTCATGCAAATTTTAGAATGTTCTTGTCAATTTACACCTGCTCTCACTTTGATTTGGATTACATTAAATCTATAGATCAATTTTGAGAGCATTGACCTCTAACAAAATTGAGATTTCTAATCCATGAACGTGAACACAGTATATCTTACTACTTTTTTTTCTTTCTTAATATGTTTTAGCAAATTTGTGGTTTCTGTGTTTAGGTCTTGCACATATGTTGCTGTATCTATGTCTAAATAATTCCTTGTTTTGATGCTACTATAATGACACTGTATTTGTTGATTTAGTTTTCAAATTGTTGCTCATGTATAAAAATACAATTCAATTTAGTATATTGACCTTGTTTCTCACAGACCTTTCTAAATTTATTATTGGCAGTAGGTTTTTAATAAATTTCCTAGGTTTTTAAAAACTAACATGATCACATGGAAGTCATTTTTAATGGTGAGAGGGATAGAATAAACTGTTATTTTTTTGTTGTGGAAATTTTGTTAGAAAATTATGAGAAAATAATAAAAAAAATTTTTCCTAAAAAGGAAACATTTTCAGTTAAGTCTCCATATAATTGCTCATAGATAACTTTCTGTAACATCAAACATCATTTGGTTCCAATTTTGATAAATTGCAGATATTTTTATTTATCTTTAGATTTCATGTGATAAAGAAGACATAGCCCAGGGGCACCTGGGTGGCTCAGTCAGTTAAGTGTCTAACTTGGCTCAGATCATGATCTCACGGTTTGTGAGTTTGAGCCCCCACATCGGGCTCAGTTCTGACAGTTCAGAGCCTGGAGCCTACTTTGAGTTCTGTGTCTCCCTCTCTCTCTGTCCCTCTCCTGTTCATCTCTGTCTGTCTGTCTCTCTCAAAAATAAACATTAAGAAAAAAAAAAAAAAAGACATAGCCCAATTAATACATTGGGTAAAAAAACACTTTTGAGTTAAGCTCAAATGTAGAAAGAAAGATTATCAATTTGTAACCTAAAAATTGAACTCAGAGCATAGATATTTTTGGATCTAAAATCCATCAAGAATTTCGGCTAAATATGAAAAAAAAATTTCATATGCACATTGTTCCAGCTATTGATGGTAAAGAATTCAGTTTTTTAAAGAATTTTCAAGCAAGAGGGGCGCCTGGGTGGCTCAGGTGGTTAAGCGTCTGACTTTGGCTCAGGTCATGATCTCATGGTGAGTTTGAGTCCCGCATTGGGCTCTGTGCTGTCAGCTGAGAGCCTGGAGCCTGTTTCCGATTCTGTGTCTCCCTCTCTCTCTGCCCCTCTCCCACTCATGCTCTCTCTCTCTCTGTCTCTCAAAAAATAAATAAACATTAAACAAATTAAAGAAAAAAGAATTTTCAAGCAAGAAATTGTTATCTTTATTGCTTCATTCCATCATATTATACATATTGAAAATACTTGTACCTTGGTTTTTTAAAGTAGTCTTTCTAAAAAGTGTCATGGATACAACTGTTAAATATATGTGTGTATACATATATATGTGTGTGTGTATATACACACACACACCCACACCCACACACACACATGCTGTGAATTATCACTGGGTTATGAAACTATTGAAAGAAATAGAGGACAATGAATTTAGTCATTTTGTGTTACTTGCCAACATTTGTTGGTTATGTGGTAGAAGGGTTTTACAAAGACTTTTCTGTATTCTTAACTACAAGTTAAAATGTTTGCCACATGTTCCAAAATCAAAAAAACAAAAAAAAAATGACATTACACTTGAAGTTTTTATGTCATTGTAATAGTTTCTATGAATTAGGTAAATTTGAAGCTCAAGGAAAGGAAACAAGAAAAAATTGAAGAGTGCTTTGTTGATATTATAAATTTAAAGTTACTTTTCAATTTATGCAATACCCCCTTGAATTTGACATTAATAAACTGAGTTGACACAACATTTAGTGACTTTACTCACTAGACAGTCATATTTTTTAAATTGATACGCTTTTGCTTCTGAGTTAAAGCTAAGATTTAAAAAAGGTGGTCGGTTTTGTCAATGTGGTTACATATGTTGAAGGAATGTATTTATGTGGCACATGATCATGTTATTCGAAAATTTTAAAGTGTGTTTGGAAAAAGTTATGTGAACTGCTTTTTAAATTCTATTTGATAAATCTACCAGTTATATTCATAATTAAAATTTAGCTTCCTAATTAAGATGTTCTGTATTTTGAAGTACACAACAAATTTCAAATTGGACTTAGTTTTAGGAAGAGCATATAAAATCTCTTAATTTTATAGTGATTACATGTTAAAGTAATATTTTATTTTGGATCCTTGTGGGTAGATACATCATTAAAATTAATTTCACCCTTTAAATTTTGCTTTTTAAAATGTGACCGTTAGAAAATTTAATGTTGCGTATGTAGGTTGCAGTATATTCTCATTAGCAGCAAGCTAGATTATTGTGTTATATTGCTTGCAGGAAGGTTTGTGGGTGTTTCCTGGATGCTTGAGGTTTAGAGAAGTTTGAGTTAAGGGCAATTTTGTCTTAATTCAGTCACTCCTAATTTCTTGATTAGTACTGCATTTTATTAATGAATAATGCATTTTATCGATTAAATATGAATGTTGTGATCCAGTGAATCGAACTGGGTTGCTGGCACATGAGAGAGTATGTAGTAACACGAGATGAATTTGTGTGTGTGTATATTAATCACTGTAACTTCCAGTGAGCCGTATTAAGATACTGGTGGTGTTTAAGCCTCTGGATGGCTTGCATCCTTTCAGAGGAGTACATTATTCAGAGGTCTTTTGCATTGCCACAATTGAGAGTTGGCTGTGAGCGGCGGCCTATGCACTGTAGACTTTCTTGCAACAGCTGTCACCATTGGCAAAGGTAATGCTGGAGAAGCACTGCGTTAAATTGGCCCAGTGGACGTAATTAATTCGGAGAAAGAAGAGTTGTTTGCATAGCAGGCATGCTTGGCATAGTTTGGCAGCTGGTACGATTATGTGCCTCAATCATAGGGCATGGTGGGTAGAACTGCATCTGTTTATGGAGTGATGTGGATTGTGTAGTGGGAACAGATGGCTAAAAAATACTTGACCTTCTGATACCTTGCCATGCTAATAATGAAGATAAGTTTTTTTTTTTTTAAAGAATCGAAAGAAATTTTTATAAATTTGGAAAACATCCTGAATACAAATGAAAAATTTAGCCAGATTAGTCAGAAGAAAGGGGTGTGTTAAAAAAAAATCCCTTTTATGTAGCGGTTGCTAATGAAACCTCATTATTGAGAAAAATTGTTATATGAATACATAAATATATAAAATTGTTATATAAATACATAAGAAAAATTGTTTGATTCTGCAAAATCTTACATTGAGCCCACTGCGCATTTTTGCTCCATTCATTTACCTGCTTAATGATCTGTACGCATTTTTAAAAACCACTTTTTACCTGTGCATTTATTTGACTTCTGAATTAAAGAGAGTAATTAGGCCACAAAACTTGTGAAATTAGGATTTTTGTACTTTGGTGGCTTGCTTTATGTCTTTAGGATTGCATGCTGTCTAACAGTAAAGTCCACCAATTTTCAAAGATATGTATAATGAATGTATAATTAAATGAATTAATTCAAAATCGAAGAACTTTATAGTTTACAAAATGTGCATTACAGAAGAATATATACAAGACTGTCTTCTTAAAACTTTATTGTACGTAGTGCAATGAAATGTGTGGGACAAGCCATAAGGCACACTGCGTATGAGTCTGGGCCCTGCTGTCTGTCGGGTTGTCTGGCTTATTTCTGTCTCCATAACTTACTTGCTGTTTGACATGGCCAGTTGTGTCTCTGCTCTTAGATTCCTCATATGGAAAATGGAAGTAATGATAACATTTATTTGGTGGTTGGTTTTAATATTTAAATGAAATAATAAATGTAAAGCATTGAGCAAAGCTCCTAGCTTGTAGTGAGTACCATAAGCTCAAGTATTATCTATTGCTCATGTATATAATGAAATTTAATTACTTAACTGAATAAAATCATTTTAATCCCTTTTTTAAATTAATAGATTGTACTTTACCTTACATTATTACCAAATAATAACAGAATGAAGAGTATATTCCTGAAGCTTAGAGGTCTTGAGTTTCAGTAGAAAGCTCAGTAAAGTTTTCCATTCTTCCCTGAAAAATTGTATTTCTTAAGGGATACATTTTAGTCTTAAAAACCAATGACTTAATCACTTTCTTGCATCACAATAATTAAATACTTCTTGAAAAGACTATAATTATCCAAAATTTTGGAATTTAATTTTTAAAAATGTTTATTTATTTTTGAGAGTAAAAAACAGAGAGCGAGAGATCGATCGAGCGATCCAGAAAAGGGCAGAAAGAGATGAGGTCAGTGTCCGAAGTGGGCTCTGTGCTGACAGCAGCGAGTTCGATGTGGGGCTCGAATTCACAAACCCGTGTGTTCATGACCTGAGCCGTAGTTGGACACTTAACCTACTGAGCCACCCAGGCACCCCTGTAATTTAATTTTTTATAAAAGTAACATATTGATATGGCTGAAAATACAAAAGATACGGAAGAGCATACAGTGAGAAGTTTTCCTCCCACTTCTGTGCTCTGTTGACCCGGTTCCCTTTCCCAGAGGTGACCAATAATTAAGATTCTTGTGTATTCTTCCACATTTATTCTATTTGTGTACAACTAAATATGATACATATATCCCCCCGCTTTTAGATATGTGGTAAGTACCTATTGATGTATTCCTTGCCTTTTTCCTTTAGTAATGTGTTTTAGGATCTGTTCTGTATTTGTATCTAAAGAGCTTTCACATTCATTTTTAACTGCCTTGTAACTCATGTATGGATGTACTGTAATTTATCGTTTGATGTTAAATTAATCTTCCTTTGCCATTTGCAATTTTCTGGTGATAGCCTTGTATAGATCCTGTGCTGGTTCCTTTTTTCGTTCTCTTTTCTTGTTTACTCATCTTTATATGAACTGAATTTTTCTTGGCCTGTTACTTACAGGAGGCACCTGTGAGGCAAGGGCCAGAGCCCTGGGAGGTTTTTTTTTGTTTGTTTTGTTATCTTGGGTTTGTCCAAGATTTCACCAAAAGCACCATTTATAGAACAAATTGTCTTGGACGTACATCAAAATTAAAAACTTGTGTGCGTCAAAGACACTATTAAGAGAATGAAAAGACAAGCCACTGAGTGAGAGAGGATATATGCTGTGAATAGATTTGAGAAAGGAGTTGTATTTGGAATATATAAAGAACTTTTAAAACTGAATAATAACAAAGACCAAACATCTCAATTATAAAATTGGCAAATGTTTTTGAACACTTTATCAAAGAAGATAGCTGAATAGCAAATATGTACATGAAAAGATGCTTAGCATCATTAGTCACTAAAGAAATGAAAATAAAACCAGAATGAGATACTATTACACACCTATTAGAAAGGCTGAAATTCAACACCATGACTGGCAAAGCTGTAGAGTAACTGAAACTCTCAGACACTCCTAGTGGCCATATGAAATGATGCAGCCATTTTAGAAAATAGTGGGTCAGTTTCTCAAAAACCGAAACATACATCTAATATATGTTCTAGCCATTCCAGTCCTAGGTATTTACCCATGAGAAATGAAAATAAATGTCCATATAAAAATTATACATGAATGTTCATAGCTATTAGGAATAGCCCCAAACTAGGAGGAACCCAAATGTCTCTCAGCAGGCACATGGATAAACAGTGTGTGGCATGTCCGTATCATGGAAAACTCCTGAGCAGTAAAGAGCAGTAAATTACCCATATACACTGCTACTTGGTTGGATCTGAAATCAGTTATTATTAAAAAAATGTTTTTTAATGTTTATTTTTGTGAGAGAAAGAGACAGAGCGTGAGTGGGGGGAGGTGCAGAGAGAGAGAGGGAGACAGAATCTGAATCAGGCTCCGAGCTGTTAGCAGAGCCTGACGCAGGGCTCGAACCTGTGAACCATGGAATCGTGACCTGAGCTGAAGTCAGATGCTTAACCGACTGAGCCACCCAGGTGCCCCTGAAGTTAATTATTCTCTTTTTTTTTCATTAGTTTTTTATTCTTTTTATTATTAATTTTATTTTTTTAATTTACATTCAAATTAGTTAGCCTATAGCTAACTATATAGCTCAACGCCTCCATAACCCTCTGTTCTCCATATTTAAGAGTCTCCTCTGTTTTGTCCCCCTCCCTGTTTTTTTTTTTAATTTTTTTTTCTTTTTTTTCAACGTTTTTATTTATTTTTGGGACAGAGAGAGACAGAGCATGAACGGGGGAGGGGCAGGGAGAGAGGGAGACACAGAATCGGAAACAGGCTCCAGGCTCCGAGCCATCAGCCCAGAGCCCGACGCGGGGCTCGAACTCACGGACCGCGAGATCGTGACCTGGCTGAAGTCGGACGCTTAACTGACTGCGCCACCCAGGCGCCCCCCCCTCCCTGTTTTTATATTATTTTTGCTTCCCTTCCCTTATGTTCATCTGTTCTGTGTCTTAAAGTCTTCATATGAGTGAAGTCATTTGATATTTGTCTTTCTCTAACTTTGCTTAGCAAATACCCTCTAGTTCCATCCACGTAGTTGCAATTGGCAAGATTTCATTCTTTTTGATATATACTCCATTGTGTGTGTGTGTGTGTGTGTGTATGTATATATACTACATAGTATATACTACATAGTATATACTACATAGTGTGTTTGTGTGTGTGTGTATATATATATATATATATATACACACACACACGCTACATCTTCTTTATCCATTCATCCATCGATGGACATTTGTGCTCTTTCCATACTTTGGCTGTTGTGAATAGTGTTGCTATAAACATTGGGGTGCCTGTGCCCCTTCGAAACAGCATACCTGTATCCCTAGTGCAATTCCTGGGTTGTAGGGTAGTTCTATTTTTAATTTTTTGAGGAACCTCCATACTGTTTTCCAGAGTGGCTGCACCAGTTTGCATTCCCACCAGCAGTGCAAAAGAGATCCTCTTTCCCCGCAACCTTGCCAACATCTCTTGTTGTCTGAGTTGTTAATGTTAGCCATTCTGACAGGTGTAAAGTGGTATCTCATTGTGGTTTTGATTTGTATTTCCCTGATGATGAGTGATGTTGAGCATTTTTTCATGTGTCGGTTGGCTATCTGGATGTCTTCTTTGGAGAACTGTCTATTCATGTCCTTTGCCCATTTCTTCACTGGATCCTTTGTTTTTTGGGTGTTGAGTGTGATAAGTTCTTTATAGACTTTGGATACTAACTCTTTATCTGATATGTTGTTTGCAAAAATCTCCCATTCTGTCGGTTGCCTTTTAGTTTTGCTGATTGTTTCCATTGCTGTGTAGAAACTTTTTATTTTCATAGGTCCCAATATTTCATTTTTGCTTTTGTTTCCTTTGCCTCTGGATATGTGTTGAGTAAGAAGTTGCTGTGGCCAAGATCAAATCCTCTGCTTTCTCCTCGAGGATTTTGATGGCTTCCTGTCTTACATTGAGGTCTGTCATCCATTTTGAGTTTATTTTTGTGTATGGTATAAGAAAGTGGTCCAGGTTCATTTCTCTGCATGTCGCTGTCCAGTTTTCCCAGCACCACTTGCTGAAGAGACTGTCTTTATTCCACTGGATATTCTTTCCTGCTTTGTCAAAGATTAGTTGGGCATACGTTTGTGGGTCCATTTCTGGGTTCTCTATTGTGTTCCATTGATCTCAGTGTCTGTTTTTGTGCCAAGAAGTTAATTATTCTTAATGAAAGAAGGCAGATAAATATGAGCACATAGTATATGATTCCATTTATATAAAGTTCTAGGATATTCAGATTAATGTATACTGTCATAAAGGAGACCATTGCGTGTCTGGATGGGATGGGGTGGGAAGTGGGGGAGGGACAAGAAGAGATTTGCAAAGTCTTAACTGGGTGGTGGTTTTTAATTCATGATCTTGATTGTAGAGATGATTTCACAGATAAATACATATAAACTTATGTCAAAGCTTATTAAATTGTATAACTTCAATATATTGTAGTTTGTTCTATGTCAACTTAACCTCCAATTAAAAAAAAAGTGAAATGAACACAAGTCCATATTGTGACAGGGATCAGTGTTATAGTCCCAGACCTCAAAATTCTTGCCAGTGTGTGTTCAGTTGCAGATGACAATGTCAAGAGGGTCACATTAATAAAACGTCTACAAGTTCTGCTTTTCTCCTTTGGCCCAGTCTTTTATATGCAAAAGGCTAGAGCAGTATCCTGATGTGGATGTGTGCAGCGAACCATCTCACGTGGCTGGGTGTACTCCGTCTGTCTTGTCGTTGAGCAGTATGTACTGTGATAGTATAGATCTGTACACTTGGATGTGAACACAGTCTTAATTGGTCATCCTCAGCCTTCCCAGAGAGTCAAAACCTGGTCCCAGCACATGGCTGAACTTAGTGCCAGGTACCCAGAACAGGAGTCAAATTAACTGGAAATCTCTGTGAATCATTTTATGGGCCCTTGGATTAGCTTTATTAATGTTCATGCCTGTATCTCATATTCTTACACAAACTTCTAAAAGGTCAAATGTTGTCACAAATTTTAAGTTAAAAAACCACCTGGGGGGTTGACAGATCCAGGATTTGAAACTTTCCACCATACCATCAAACCACTCATACTCACTTTCCCTAACTTCTTCCTTTTGGAAGAACATTCACAATAGATCACTACTTTTTAAAAATAGAGAAACATTGTATTTTTCCTGTTGTTGATTTTTACTTTTTGATTAATACCAACTTCTTACCTAAATTTCTCACCCTTATAAAATTATTGGAATCGGGAAATCAAAGGATTATATTTTCTTACTGATACTGTGCTCCAAAATTTAATTCAAAAAAATCCTTAACTAGCTTTTTTGTGTGTGTTCCTTAATGCCTTTACAAAATTATTATTCCTTTTTTCCTTATGCCTTTTATTCCTGTAATTTAAATATGTCATAACTGGAACCCTGTGTCTAGCTTTTTAAAATTAAAATTTTATTTTATTTTTTAATTTTTTTAATGTTTATTCATTTTTGAGAGACAGAGCATGAGCGGGGAAGGAGCAGAGAGAGAGAGAGACCCAGAATCTGAAGCGGGCTCCAGGCTCTGAGCTGTCAGCACAGAGCCCAACGCAGGGCTTGAACTCACAAACTGTGAGATCATGATCTGAGCCAGATTTTGGACGCCCAACAGACTAAGCCACCCAGGCGCCCCAATTAAACTTTTATTTTTAACAGGGTAGATTCACATATAGTTGTAAGAAATACTTTAGAGAAATGTACAGGTTTTTAAAACTTAAAATTTCAATATAAACCGAATATAGCTTATGGGGTACCTGGATGGCTCAGTCGGTTAAGTGTCCGACTTTGGCTCAGGTCATGATCTCACGGTTTGTGAGTTCAAGCCCCACGTCGGGCTCTGTGCTGACATCTCCAAGCCTGGAGCCTGCTTCAGATTCTGTCTCCCTCCCCCTCTGCCCCTCCCCTGCACATTCTCTGTCTCTCTCTCCCTCTCTTTTTCTCGCAAAAATAAACATTAAAAAAAATTTTAAACTGAATATAGCTGAAAAAATAGTGGATAGATACAGAAGTTAGAGTACATAGTATCATCTCTTTCCGCTAGCCCTCTGAACTCTCTGTCTACTAAATAGTTTCTTTGTGGTTCCTTGACTCCTTAATGAATTTTCTCATCTCTTGGTTTTACATGACATTTCCTGTGTCTAGAAGCCTCATTCCCCATACATTCCTCTAATTAACTTATACTTGTCCTATAGGTCCGGCTCTCAACTCTTTTTTTCTCTAATTGACTCCCTTGATGCATCTCTGCAAGGTTAGGCTTTTCTTCCCGGTATTTCCATAGCAACCTGTAGTAAGATCTACAAGTTCTCCTGTCACAGGGACCTAATACATGCTGTAATAATTGCCCACTTATTTGCCCTTGTTTTTCTACACTGCATGATAATTGAGAAGTGGATAGTCTGTTATTCATCCTTGTATCCCCAGTGACTGTTAACTCCTTAAAGACATATACTTGTTTTCTCTAGAGTCCAGGACAATGCCTGTCACATACAGGAGCTGAGTAAATATTAAAGGATGCATGAGAAATTATGGAGCAGAGATGAATAGACAATGATATTTTAGTTGAATAGTAATTCCACTGAATAAACACAGTCTATAATAAAATACAACAGAAACCACACTAGACTGTATCGTGGTTGCTGTGTGGATCTGGCTTATTAGGATTTTAACTTAGTTTTTAAAATGTTATCTTAACTGCCCAGAGAGAAATGGTATAGAAGGTGTTAGAGGATATTTGAAGAAATAATTTTTGTGAAAGGAAAAATCTGTGCACATGATTTTTTAAAACTTTTAATTGACTAGAGTTTAGCGGTGAGAAATTTTCAAGAACCAAGCTTTTTTTGGTTAGCTAAAGTAATAGAGTGCCCTGTTAGGTAAATTAATAGAATGCTCTATACTATGATATATTTAAATATGTATTTGAGAGGATCCCCACTGTTACCATTTGATTAAGATAAGTGTTTTTGAGCTCATTAATTTTTAACACAGGTTGTTGCTGATGATGGGGAATCTAAAATTCTGTTTATAAGAAGACATGTCTTAATTTTAGAGATATTAAATGTGGGGAGAAAATGTGTTTCTAAGAATCAGTAAAATACGAGATTATTGTTCACCAGCGAAGAAGGTCAAAGAACTTGTCCAAAATTATAAAAAGTGATTAACATTCTGGATGTGAATTGAGCTGTAGTGTGGCTTTAGAATTTTGTGTCTTAACCAGTAGAATATAGGGCCTCACCTGTAGACATCTTTGTAGATCAGCGTATATGATAAACAACAACAACAATATAACCTCCCGTGTCATGGCATTCCAGTGAATAAACGTACTGTCTAGCATTTCCCTATAGCTTTATATTTAAATTGTGTCCGTCTCTTTGCTATTATAGAAGCAGTGCTCCCATAAACCTCCTAACGCGTGTGTATATATGAGTATTTATCTGTGGTAGGTAAGGAGAAGTGAAATGGCCAAGTCAAAGAATATTCATAATCTGAAATCTGGTGGAAACTACAAAGCTTCCATATCAAGGCTGTGCTAATATAGCGGAGGATCTGTTTTTCCACATCCACTAAAATAATGGTGTTATTTTACCTAAACTTATGGTGGAAAATAACCTCCTGCTGTTTGAATTTGCATTTTCCAATTTAATTTGGAGAATGAGTATTATTTTGTGTTTATTATTATTATTGTCATTATTTAGAAAAATTTTTTTTAACGTTTATTTATTTTTTGAGAGACAGAGACAGAGCCTGAACTGGGAAGGGGACAGAGAGAGAGGAGGAGTCACAGATTCCGAAGCAGGCTCTAGGCTCCGAGCTGTCAGCACAGAGCCCGACGCAGGGCTGGAACCCGTGAACCATGAGATCATGACCTGTGCTGAAGTCGGCCGCCCAACTGACTGAGCCACCCAGGAGCCCTTGTCATTATTTTTAAAAGAGGGGCACTCCTGGGTTTTAGGGTGCAGACCTAATGGCTCCACTGCCGAGAGGTGAGGGTGTGGAGGGGGCTCTAGTGTGGGTCTGAGTGGTGTAGGCTCATCAGCATTGATGGATTACCCTAAAGATTGCTCTAAATCTAGATCCCCATTGACCTTTGTGGTACTTCTGATTATTTCTGAGTTTAGAGTCTCTGTGGATCTGCAGTAGTTTTCTTCAGCAGGTCTGGGATGTGGTTGACTTCATTCTTATCAGTCAGCGCATCCACTTTTTAGCTATTGTCTGTCCAAACAATTTCTGATCAACTGATAGCTTTTTTTTTTCTTCTGGTTTTATTTTATTAAAAAAAATTTTTTTTAACGTTTATTTATTTTTGAGACAGAGACAGAGCATGAACGGGGGAGAGTCAGAGAGAGAGAGGGAGACACAGAATCTGAAATAGGCTCCAGGCTCTGAGCTGCCAGCACAGAGCCCGATGCGGGGCTCGAACTCATGGACCACGAGATCACGACCTAAGCCGAAGTCGGCCGCCCAACCGACTGAGCCACCCAGGCGCCCCTTTTCTTCTGGTTTTAAAAAATTATGGTAAAATACTTTAAAATTCCAGAGTTCTTTTTATTCCTGCAAAATTGAAACTCTGTATCCATTAAACAGTAGATTCTCATTCCCCATCTCCCTCAACCCTAGGCAGCTCACATTCTACTTTCTGTCTCTATGAATTTGACCACTCTACCTCATAAAAGTAGAATCATACAATACTTGTCTTTTGGTGACTGGCTCACTTCACTTAGCATCATATCTCCAGGGTTCATCCATATTGTAGCATCCCTCTGCGAAATTTTCCTTCCTTTTTAAGGCTACCCCTTTATAAATATACCTTTTTAAACTACCCCACATATATATACCACATTTTTTCTCTTAATGGACACTTCAGGTTGCTTCTCCCTTGTGGCTTTTTGAATAATGCTGCTGTGAACATGAGTGTATAAATAGCTCAAAACCTGCTTTCAGTTCTTTTGGGTTTATACTCACACGTGGAATTGGTAGATCATACGGTATTAAAACTTAGGCGTGGAATTACCGCCCTCACATGCATTCCTCACAGAGTCATGAATGTAAAAACACTGCTACGTCCCTTTCCACAAAACAGGTTCTCTACCATACAAAACCTCAGTGGATAGTATTTTGCATTTTCTTACCATCTTCTGTATAGAGCTTTATAATTAGAATGCAGTGAGACCAAATAGAGCCTTTGTCTTTGCCTCAAATGCTAAAATATGGCTAGATTCAGTTACATATGTTTTCCACATCATGCTAGTGTAAAATTTTTAATTTAGCCAAAGAATGGAAATGTATTTGTGTTTTCCAAGTTTTCTTTACTGTATTACTAAAGTGTTTACACACACACACCCGTACACACCTTGTTAGCAAATGTATTTTCATCACCCAATTTCTTTGCTTTTTAACTAGATAAACTGGAAAAGCCTGTTATTTTTGAATATGCTCCTAGCATATGATTTGTGACCTAAGTGTGGAGAAAAATCTATTTATGTCTGTCTTTGAAGATTCAAATACTTGTAAATTCTGGTCCTTGGCAGTAAGCAAGTCTGTATTTTATTAATCCAAAAAACATTTACCATTTACCTACTTGCTTTGTAAGGTTCATGGAAATATTTATTGCCTCTAACTGGTGATGTTTTCTTTGTAACTTAAAAGGTATAAGGCACCTTTTCCCCACATTTAACATTGTTGAAAAAGTAGCAGAAGCATCACATTAAATTTGAATATTTTTGTTTTAGTCTTTATATTTTAAACTAACGTTTATGGAACTCTTTGTTTTTACGAACGTATAATTAATTTTTTGCATAAAGAAATTATTCCTCATCCCCAGGTCTTTTTGTCTATTTTCATAGCACAATTCATTTTGAAGAATTTCTTCATCATTTTATACAGCTGATAGTAAAAGCTGTACAATTATCCCTAAGTTATATATATGTGTGTATATATATATATATTTTTTTAATTTTTTTATTTTTTTTAATTTTAGAGAAGGAGAGAGCACGAGTTGGGGAGAGGGGCAAAGGGAGAGAGGGAGAGAAGCTTAAGCCAAGTGTGGAGCCCAGTGCAGGGCTCAATCCCACGACCCTGGGATCATACCTGAGCTGAAATCAAGAGTGAGATGCTCACTGACTGAGCCACCCAGGCGCCCCACCCCCCCTGCCCCCACCTGTATTTATTTTAAGTAGGAAAAACAACCCTCCAAAAACAAACTCAAGGAACAGTGTCTAGTATGGTATCGTTCATGTAAGAATGGAGTTAGGTGAGAAGGGGACCCTATGGAAGAGAGCATCTATACATTTGCTTTAAGCACAGAATATCTCAGGATGCATTGTCAAATTAAATATGAAGTTAACGTTAAAAGAAAGCCAGCGTAGTGTCGCCTGGGTGGCTCAGTCGATTGAACATCCAACTTTGGCTCAGGTTGTGATCTCGTGGTTTGTGGGTTTGAGCCCTGCGTTTGGCTCTGTGCTGACAGCTCAGAGCCTGGAGTCTGCGTCAGATTCTGTGTCTCCCTGTCTTTCTGCCTCTCCCCTCCTTGCACTCTCTCTCTCTCTGTCTCTCAAAAGTAGACATTAAAACATAAAATATTAAAAAAAAAAAAAAAGAAAGAAAACAGAAGGCCAGCGTAGGGGAAGGTGGAACCAATTCTTAAGCTTCAGAGAATGGTGCCAATACATACGTTTCCTTTTTGGTGTTAAAATAGTTCATTTTCCTTCTGAATTTTAAAGTTTTGTGGCATGACAGCGTATATAATTACATTAAAAAAACTCTATGACTTTCTTTATTCTTCTTTCATGAATTTTTATATCATCTTCTTTTTAAACTTCTTTTTTGGAATAATTTACAGGAAATTTGCAAAGGAAGTACCGAGAATTTCCATTCACCCTTCACCCAGCATTCCCTAATGTTAACGTCTTACATAACCATGGTGCATTTGTAAAAACTAACAAATTAACATTGGTAGAGTATTGTTAACTAGAGCGCACACTTTGTTCACGTATCACCAGTTTTTCCGCCCATGCCCTTTCGTGGTTTCTGGATCCAGCCTGGCCTGCCCTGTTGTGTGGAGCCACCATCTCCATAAGCTCTGACAGTTTGTAGCCACTGCTTTTTGTTGTCGCCATTTTTTCCGTAGTCTTTGTTTCCATGGCTTTGACTCTTTTCAGGAGTACTGGTCAAGTATGTTGTGCTAGATTAGGGCTTATCTGATGTCTTCTCATGGTTACACCATGGTTATGGATTTTGATAAAGAATACAACAAAAGTGGAGTATCTTTCCGTCTTCTATCAGGGCGTACTTGTCAGTGATGGGGTTAACTTTGATCATTTGCTTGTTGATGGTGGTGTCTGCCATCTTTCTCTCATGTAGAGTGACTATTTTTCCATTTCTGTTCCCTTTTCATTGGAAGTTAGTCGCTGAGTTCAGTTGATGTTCAAGGAGAGGCAAATTAAGGTCTCCCTCCTTGAAGAAGTATCTAAATATATTATTTGGAATTTTCTGTAAGGCAATACCTACCAGTCTTTCCTTCTCCCTCATTTTGCAGTTCTTGCTTAGTCATTTATTTATATCAGTATTGACTCATGGATATTTGTTTTATATTTTGGGTTAAATCCATTTCTGTCCTTATTTCTTTGTTGCTCACAGTGTTTCAGCTTTGGCCATTGGGAGTTCTTTCTTGTTGGTTCATGTGTCCTTTTGAAATGGCTTATCTCTTTCTTTTCCTCCTCTCTGTCTTTCCTTTTCATTTCTTTTTTTAATTTTTAAATTTTATTTTAGAGATAGTGAGTGGGGGAGAGGGTCAGGGGGAAAGAAAGAACAAGAGAGAGAGAGAATCTTAAGCAGGCTCCACGTTCAGCTTGGTGCCTAACATGGGGCTTGATCCCACGACGCTGGGATCATGGCCTGAGCTGAAATCAAGAGTTGGATGCTCAACTGACTGAGCCACCTAGGCGCCACATCGCTCTCTGTCTTTTCTTAAGTACTTCCTTACTTTCTGTCACTAAAAGGTGCTTTCCTGTCCCAGTCTTAAAATTTTTCCAGCTCAGCTATTTCTCCTAGTATCCCTGGTTCTTGTTGTTGACAAATTGTGTTTAGCAACCAAGCTGTGGGCTGTAGGTATACTTGCTGCTACTGGGGTGTTAGTTTTCTAGACCCTGTCAGTTGCCAGCCTTTTTAAAAAAAGATACTCATGTATACTAACTCACGGATATACACATCTCTAATTATTTCTGTATGTAGCTGTTTGCATATGTAATAAAGCAAATGAGTTCACAGTGCTGTCTCCAACTGTAATCCAGCACCATGGGATTCATTCCAGCCTTTTTCTCTTGCTTGTTTGTAAATACTTTCCCAGACCATGAGAAACCTGGCTCCCATTATCTACACTTCATTTGTCTGTTCAAAAAGTACACCTGCAAATGAGTTCCATGATTTTTTTTAAATTTAATTTTTTATTTTTTAAAATTTACATCCAAATTAGTTAGCATATAATGAAACAGTGATTTCAGGAGTAGATTCCTTATTGCCCCTTACCCATTTAGCCCATCTCCCCTCCCACATCCTCTCCAGTAACCCTCAGTTTGTTCTCCACATTTATGAGTCTCTTTTGTCCCCTTCCCTCTTCTTATATTATTTTTGTTTCCCTTCCCTTGTGTTCATCTGTTTTGTCTCTTAAAGTCCTCATACGAGTGAAGTCATATGATTTTTGTCTTTCTCTGACTAATTTTACTTAGCATTATACCCTTCAGTTCCATCCACGTAGTTGCAAATGGCAAGATTTCATTCTTTTTGATTGCCGAGTAATACTCCATTGTATATACATACCACATCTTTTTTTTTTTTTTTTTAACATTTATTTATTTTTGAGACAGAGAGCATGAACAGGGGAGGGTCAGAGAAAGAGGGAGACACAGAATCTGAAACAGGCTCCAGGCTCTGAGCTGTCAGCACAGAGCCTGTCATGGGGCTTGAACCCATGGACCGCGGGATCATGACGTGAGCCGAAGTCGGACGCTTAACTGACTGAGCCTCCCAGGCGCCCCCATACCACAGCTTTTTTATCCATTCACCCGTCGATGGACATTTTGGCTCTTTCCATACTTTGGCTATCGTTGATAGTGCTGCTATAAACATGGGGGTGCATGTGTCCCTTTGCAACAGCACACCTGTATCCCCTGGATAAATGCCTAGTAGTGCAATTGCTGGGTCTTAGGGTAGTTCTATTTTTAGTTTTTTGAGGAACCTCCATACTGTTTTCCAGAGTGGCTGCACCAGCTTGCATTCCCATGAGTTCCATGATTATTAACTCTTTTCTTCTTAAGAAATATAGATACCAACCAGAGTCCAGTGTTTATAAACAGTTCTTTTTGTCTTCAGCCTAACAGTATCAAGTTAAAATACCATTTTCCAAACTTACTTAGGTCAGGTCCATTTTCTTCCCCGTTATCTTCAGGAGATTATTTTATATCACTTCTAAACATTAATTATTAAAAATATGGTGCTGCATAAAATAATGATATATGCATGATAATTTCAAATATTTGCAGAAAAATATATAAGAAACCTTTTGTCACTTTTATTTAAAGTAATATTTTAACATGGATCCATTATAAGATTTTCAGGAAATACAGATACTTGTTTTGTTTTTCTGAGTAGTTCTCTTTAATTAGGAATTATTTTCTCATATGTCCCATGTTTACTACATTTAAAAGTCAAGGTAAAACCCAAAGTCTGAAAGATATTATGAACTAATTATTATTTTTTCTAAAATAGGAAAACAGTGGTATTCTCAGATACAGTTATTCTTTCCTAGATTTGTAGAACATTAAAGACAAAGAAAAGGAGTTAGGAGAATAATGAAGACAAAGAGCGTTCCGTTTGTACAGGTCTTTAATTAATGGGAAGTCATTTCCTAAGTCAGCTAGGGAATTTTATTTACCTTCATTGTTCTATAGTTTTGAACATCTTGCAGTTCCCCTGTTAAAGATTCATTTAAAAAAGATGAACCAAATGTAATTAAGTCACAGGAGTTGCCATTTCATCACCCCCTTAACCAAATTCAAATGATTTTTTTTCTACTTCATGTATTTATGTTCTTACAAAGTGGCCTTTTCAACAGCAAGTAAGAATTTGGACATAAAATATAAACTCTAGTATATCACTGAATATAGCATCACTGTGGGAAGCAGTTCTGTCTTTTCTTGAAATTGTTTTTAGCACTTTTACTTAAATTCTTTTGACCATTATGCTAAATTGTCGATAAGGAAATCTCCTCACTGGTGTTACATTTTAGTGTTTTCTGCGTGGTCTGCTACGGGTCCAGATTCCTTGGCCTTTTCTTACTTTTTTTTTTTTTTTTTTAATGTTTACTTGTTTTTGAGAGAGAGAGACAGAGTACAAGTGGGAAGGGGCAGACAGAGAGGGAGACACAGAACCTGAAGCAGTCTCCAGGCTCTCAGCTGTCAGCACAGAGCCCGACGCGGGGCTTGAACTCACGAGCTGTGGGATTGTGACCTAAGCTGAAGTCGGACGCTCAACCGACGGAGCCACCCAGGTGCCCCAGCCTTTTCTTACTTTTAATAGTAAGCCCCATAACAGACAAAAAATTTATTTGGAGCCATGTGGTATTGTGTGATTCAGAGCACTTATTAAAAAATTTTTTTTTAATTATTTATTTATTTTTGAGAGAGAGAGAGAGAGAGAGAGAGAGAGAGAGAGAGAGAGAGACATACAGAGTGTGAGTGGGGGAGAGTAGGGAGAGAGAGACACAGAATCTGAAGCAGGCTTCAGGCTCTGAGCTGTCAGCACAGAGCCCAATGTGGGGCTTGAACTCACAAATAGTGAGATCATGACCTGAACTGGGCCGCTCAACCGACTGAGCCCTCCAGGTGCCCTGATTCAGAGCACTTCTGAAGAGCTCTACTATTGTATAAATTAAAAAAAAAAAATTTTTTTTTTTAACGTTTATTTATTTTTGAGACAGAGAGAGACAGAGCATGAACAGGGGAGGGTCAGAGAGAGGGAGACACAGAATCTGAAACAGGCTCCAGGCTTCGAGCTGTCAGCACAGAGCCTGATGCGGGGCTCGAACTCATGGACCGTGAGATCATGACCCGAGCCGAAGTCGGCCACTCAACCGACTGAGCCACCCAGCACCCCTGTATAAATTTTTTTCATAACTGTCACTAAGTATCTTCGTTTAGAAACTACTTCTCTACTTGCTACCTTCTTAAATCAAAGGCATTTTTCTATCAGTTAGTGAGCTCCTTCTCCAGGGTGCTTTCCTCATTGGTGAGGAAAAAGTATAGAAAAAACTAGAAAGCAGAGCTCCTGTCTGTCTTGGGAAGAGAATGTGACTGGTTGGCTTGTATGTTTATTTGCTTATAGGTGTATTCATAAAACAAAAGTTCATTCAACACTTTTTATGTGCCGGGTCCTTAGGTATCATGAACAGAAGATGAGCAGACAGCAAGTTATCGTTTCTTGAGGAGCACCGCTGAGTTGCGAGAGGCAAGCACGTACATTTAACTAGAGTGCAGTGCTCCAAGAACAATGGTAGTAGGTATTTTGGGAGAATAGAAATATCATGTATCCCAGTAGGGGCAGCGATGGAAGGTTTCCTGTAGGAGCGGTATTACCCACCTAAAGAATGTGTCAGGAGTTACCCATGGGAGAGCAGGAGAAGGAAGCATGCCTCTGTGAAGAGGGGAAAGTGGGAAAAGAGCATCAGAGAGCAGAAACAGCAGCATGTATGTAAGGAGCTATAGGTAGATCACGGTCTTTAGAAAATGGCGTACAGGTAATGAAATGGTAAGAAAAGATGCCAGAGAATAGGAGAGGGCCTGGATTGGGGACTTTTTAGTGCCATCGTTGGATTAAAGCCTGGCATTATGTACTGGAAAGATCCTTTCCATTTTTTATTGGGTTAGAATACACAATACCATTTACTATCTTTATCGTTTTTAAGTGTACATTTTTAAGTGTTTAGCCTTAATGTTTATTTTTGAGAGAGAGAGAGAGAGAGAGAGAGAGAGAGAGAGAGAGAGAGAGAGAGAGAACGTGAGTCGGGGAGGGGCAGAGAGAGAGGGAGACACAGAATCTGAAGCAGGTTCCAGGCTCTGAGCTGTCAGCACAGAGCCTGACGCAGGGCTCGAACTCACAGACCGTGAGATCATGACCCCTACCGAAGTCAGACACCTAACCGACTGAGCCTTCTTAATTTTAGATGGCAGTAGACCATTTGATATTGAAATACTGCAAAGCTCTGTGGTCACCTTAGGACCCAAAATCTTCTTTATGATAGGAATGTGTATATATACTGCCACAATAAGTCTGTGAAACAAACAACCACACATATTTTAATAACATGTAAAAGTAAGTTTGTTGGTCACAGGGTGAGATGTGTATGCAAGGCAGCTCTGCTGGTCTTGGCTGGGCTCGCTCTTATAGCTGGTGTAGACTGGCTCTTGGATAGATAGATCCCTGAATGTGATTAGCCTTTTCTCCACTTGCTTCTCATCCTGTAAACTATTCCAGGCATATTTTCATGATGATGGTGGCAGATACATAAGAGGAAGCAAGCAAGTACTCACGTGCTCAGTCTAGTGCTATTTATTCCCTATTATGGAGGAAAGGCCCTTCCGTGTACTCTGTTCAGTACCCTGTGGGTCATGAGATTTCCTCTTCTGGCTGGAGTGAGCAGACACATATCCAGCCCAGTGTGTCAGCCAGGAGCCATTATCACTCATCCTTTTAGGTGACTTTGGTGTTTAAGATTCCTTAAACATAGTATGGAAAGCAGTAACCATAAAGTAAAAGGTTGATAAATTTTACTTCATTAAAATAAGAACTTGTAGCCATCAAAAGAAATTAAGAGACTGAACATGCAATGGATAGAAAGTATTTGTGATATATGTTACAAAGTATCCTATGAATCAGTAAGAAAGAGGAAGAGCACCCAATATTATGAAAATGGGAGTGCACATATATACATGCACACACACGGCAGGTTATCAAGGAGTAAAAGAAAAAAAAAACAAAGCTTACACATATAAACACATAAATATAAAGTAGGAACAGTCATCGAATTAGGGACAGAATATTGACTACTGTTGAGATCTCTTAACAATTTTTAAACTTTTCTATTTTAATTGCAGCTTTAATCAACTTTCTGACTTTTAAAATTATAAATTTTGTAACATAGATATAGAGGTTTGAACATTATCAGCATTAACAGTATCACTAATTTTTTATGTTAGTAAAGCAGTTTACATTTTACAGAATGCGTTGCCATACTCATTTTCATTTGGTCTTTCTCTAATTCTGCCATGCACAGCAGATGAAGGTAACGGACACAGAAGTTACATGGCTTGGTCTGGGTCATAAAGATGTATTTGGTGATCCTAGGGTTGCCCAATCCCAGTCCCAGTCCCAATCCCTTTTCTACTTCACCTGGATATCTTTCTAAAAACATTCACAAACCCATTATTTCAAGATAATGTCAGATGGCAAGTATGCTAAGAGGTACAATACAGCCCATCTTCATTGTGCAACAAGCAAGTGGTAAACCAAGATTCCTCTGCTATCCTGGGCTGGGGTCCAAAATGAGGTCCTTGTTAGTAATAATCACCTTTGTTTCACTGGTTCCTGCTTCTGCCTAATAAGGTCTGACCATAGTCACCAGCAAATCATTCACCATTGCTGTTTCCTAAAAATCCCTAAATGGTGCCCTACCTGAGCTCCCCAGTTTGGTCAGCTTCCCAGAATTATTCCTTTCTTATAACTCTCAAGTTCTCTTTCTGGACTAAGCTTGTGGCTTTTTTTCCACCTCTCCCCCCCCCCCCCCCCCCAAAAGGTGTGTGTGTATCTCTAAGCCTCTTATCTATATGTGTTTCTTTTTAAAAAATTTTTTTTCAATGTTTATTTTTGAGAGATAGAGAGAGACAGAACATGAGTAGGGGAGGGGCAGAGAGAGAGGGAGACAGAGTCCAAAGCAGGCTCCAGGCTCTGAGCTGTCAGCACAGAGCCTGATGCGTGGTTCGAACCCATGAACCATGAGATCATGACCTGAGCTGAAGTTGGTTGCTTAACCGACTGAGCCACCCAGGCGCCCTTACAATCTATTTGTTGGGATTTTTTAAAACTTTCTTTAAATAACAAAAAAAAATGCATACATCTGCTTTTCTTCATTTGTAAAATGGATAATAAAATTCTCAGCCTTATTGCAATGAAAGTGAAGGATATAGGGGAGCTTTTTGAACTGATGAATTGAGTAGAAGAAAGAAAAAATACAAAATGCCCTGAGAAACTATTTTCTACCCATTAGACTGGCAAACATTTAAAAAAATCTGATGACCTCAGATGTTGGAGTTGATATGGAGCAAATGGAATTCTTACTACTGAAGCGTGTATAAAATGTAACTACTTTGGAACAGTCTGTCATTGTTTCAAGAGGAAAGTATAACCCAGTACTTGATACTAGTTTCACTTCTATCTGTGTACTCTGGTGAAGCTTGCGCACTTCTATACTAGGACACATGAACTCCTATTATTTTGTTCATAATAGCAGATAACTTTAAAGATCACATGTTTCAATGAATACATAAATTGTGACAGATTTGCAAACAGAGGTATTTTCAGACAGTAATGAAAATGAATGGACTAAAGCTATAGGAATCAATATGAATGAATCTCTGAAATATTCTGAGAAAGACAAGTCACAGATGAAAAATTACCTTTTCTATAAAGCCTGAAAATAGAGAAAGTTGAGCAGTGTCTTATTTAGGGTACCTAAAAATAAGAGAATTAGAAAAACTTTACAGTAGTGGACATCTCAGAGGAGGTCAAGTTGTTTAGGAGAACTTGTGCTGTTTTACTATGAACATTCTTAAGTGAACTTGGATGTATGGATCTTTCTGTCTGTCTCTCTATCCATTGGTCTGTCTATATTTTTGTGCCTGTGTGGAGCATACAGAGAAGAGTCTCCTGGGAGCGTCAGTCATTTTGGTTATATTCTGTTTCTTAAAAAGTTATTAAAAGATTCAGGGCTGTCAGTTTTAGTCTTCTATTTGATAACTCAAATATTATGTATTTTTATAGATACTAAAAATTCCACAATTACATGTTAAAATTAAGGTGTGGAAGAATAAATGCTATATGGTACATAGTCATTGTCTCTAGGTCGTGAAATTACCGAGTACTTTCACTTTTTATATTATGCATTTCTAAATCTTATAGGTCTTTTATAATGAACATGTAATTTCTTTAATCCACAATATTTTAATTTAATGTTTTTAAAATTTACATCCAGTTAGTTAGCATATAGTGCATGTTTTCCATATTTAAAAGTCTCTTACGTTTTGTTCCCCTTCCTGTTTTTATATTATTTTTGCTTCCTTTCCCTTGTATGAACATGTAATTTTTTATATTTAGAAAAGACATTAATGATTATAGAAAGTAAGCACAAATGCAAAATTTTTCTAATATGTTGCTAATATAGTGACCTTGAGTTATATGCTTTCATGTATTAAGCTGTCATGTGAGAGTTAATACTAAAGATTCTTGTTTCTGAAAATCACTAGACCAGTAATTATTTTCATTTCAGACTTTCAGATAAGCATCATTATCTTTCCCCAGAATTTTGATAAGTCCAAATTTAGGATGATGTTTTCTATACTGGTATAACATATAGCTAAATTTAGAAATAATGATGACCTCTGAGTAGTCAAAAGACTGTTAATGTATGCTATGTTGTTACAGATGCTTTAGTATCCACTCATATATAATATTATTAAACAATTTCAAAAACCGCTCACACTAAATATAAGTTTCTAAGTTGTGCAACAAATATCCTCTGTCTGCATGACATGATCATTTTTAGGATTTTTTAAAATAACCTTTAACCAAATGTAAATGTGTTATTATGAAAAGTTAGGGTAAAAGATTATAAACATTGTAATTTTAAAGGAACAAAATGTAAATTCTGTGGTTATTAAATGAGAGTCTTTATGATTATTTAAAACATATATTAAAAACATTCTAACTTATGTAAGAATGTTTGATGTCTTAGAAACGTCTGAATGATATAATCACGAAACACTAACTTTCCATGTTACCGACTTGAACATACTTCTTGGGTTGGCAGTTTAGAAGCTTTCGGTTTTTTCATTTTTATGGTAGAAATTAAATATGTGTGTGTGTACATATATATGTGATTAGACAAATATAACAGTTGTAAAAAAGGTTTTTTCTGACATCTGTTTTCCTTATATGACTATACAGTTAAAAAAATTGCATGACATTTATTCCCTTTAGTATTTTTTTCCTCCCAAGTGAGTGCTCTAAAAATGTCACTTTGAATTAAAGCATAATGTTTGGAAGAGATAATTTATTTATGTTCTTAATGTAGATTACAGTAACATGCTGAGTTTACTCTGGTTGAATTTTTCCATTATTCCAAAAAGAAATTGCTGAAAAGACAGATTTTCTATTGTAGAACAGTGTTAAAATTGCATCGAATAAAGGAAACTGATCCTTTTCATATTCCTAGAGAAGGATTGGATAAGCACACACATATTTTATAATTAAACATGGTTCATATTTGGTTTATAAAGTCTAAGTGCTTTCTATAGATTTCTCATCTTAAATGGAGGTGTATTCCTTTTTCTACAGTATGAACAATTGGTAGATTTCTAGTTCTTGTAGGATTTATGTGTCATCAGTGGGCTTTCTCTGCATTATAAACTTAGTAAATTCCCTCAAAAGAGATAAATTGTGATTAATATTTGTTTCCCAATTTCAACTTTTTTGTGTAAAAATTAATAATTGGCTAAAGCATTTGTTTATCAGCTTTATAAGCTTAAGTCAGACACAAATCCCTAATCTCTGTATATAGATTTATTTTCCCCTTCTCATTTCTGCATCTACTTCATTAGTAATGTCACAACCCCCCCCCCCCCCCAAATGTATGTGTTTACTGCTGGGTTTGAATGCATAGCTATGGTTGTTTATTTTCTAATGATGATAATCAGTGTTCACTAATTCAACCAATATTAACTGAACACCAGCCACTGTGATTGTCACTGTTCTTGAAATTAGAATATAGTGGTAAGTAAAATAGACAGTTCATGTCCTAATGGAGTTTACATTGTGTAGAAAGAAATAGCAACTTAGATCAGTATGTGATTACAAATTAAATTCTGTGAATGGAATATAAGGAGTACTTCAAAATGGAGGTTTGATTGAAGCTGGAGACTCATGATGACGTCTGTAGCATTTGAGAACTGAAGGAGCTCAGCCAAAGCTGAACTTGGCTGTAGTTAGCCAAGCAAAGCGAAGAGTGAAGACATTTCCATACTTAGTGTGGCTGGTATGTAGTGACAGAGGGAGGGGGAAGGGTGGTGTTATGTAATAGGTGATTTACAGACTGTGTGAAGGATTTTGCTTTGTGTCAAGTTGAGGATTTTCATCTGAGTAATAATGTGATCTTTTTTTTTTTTTTTTTAAAAGAATCACTTGGCTGACACATAGAGAATGGTTTACAAGAAGACTACAGTAGACACAGGATGTCCAGATAGGCATTTGCAGGGATTCAGGCTAGAAATGATGGTGTATTGGAATTGAGTACTGTCTTTGGAGAAAAAGTTATTCAGACATAGAAATCATACTAACAGTTACAAAGATTTTGTGTCTAAGTCTCTGGCTTAGAATGTTGACCTTGTCTAGTAGAAAAGGAACTAATTAATATAGATAGAGTTAGGTTCTCTAGATATTGTCAATAAATTAAATATACACAAATAGCTTTTCTAGGGATTAAGCAAGTGATGGGAATCTTAATAAGATGATAGTAAGTTAAACTACAGGAGAAGCTTTCATTAAGCAGATGGTGAAAAACAACATAACAATAAACCACAATTTGTTAAATATTGCATATCATCATAGTTGATGCTTTCATTGTAACTAATGCTTTCCACAAAGAAGTGTGGAATTAACATGCCACTGTTTTGATTAACCATCTAATAGAATTTTCACTTAAATCGCTTGAAAAGATGAATGATAAGCTTTGGGAAAATTCAGTTTTGATTTAAAATGATAATTGTTTTTCTTACTGAGTAGAAAAGAAATCCCTGTAATTTGATGAGAATTCTCCACTCCATATTCCTTTTTCCATAGTCTTCTCATTCTCCCTTGCAGTTAACATTGTTTCACTCCTTTTGGGGTACAAATTCATCAGCCTTATATGTGCCACTAAAAATGCATTCATTTATTTTCTTAAGTTTATTTATTTATTGAGAGAGAGAGAGAGAAAAAGAGAGACAGTGTGAGTGGGGGAGGGGCAGAGAGAGAGGGAGAAAGAGAATCCCAAGCAGGCTCCACATTGACCACGTAGAGCCTGAAGTGGGGCTCAAACCCATGAAACCGTGAAATCATGACCTGAACCAAAACCAAGAGTCAGACACTTAACTGACGGAGACACCCAGGAGCCCCCAAATGAATTCATTTCTTAAGGTCCATATCTGACATTTATGTACATATTTTTCACGCTACAAAGTTGACAGAATTATGCTCTCTCTGAGGGGAACGTATTGTATCATTAATGACAATTACGCAGGGCTTTTATGTCACCCAAATTGTGTTTGAATGAATTCATTTAAGAAATACCGGTTCACTTTTTGGATTTCACTAGCATTCTTAAATAGTCTGAGAAAATGAACAGAGCAAGTATAGGCATTAGCTAACATCTCAGTATGTTGACTACACTTGAATGGACAGTGGTCTTAATAAAAGTAAAATATAATGCATGTTGTATTTCTCTTAGCACCTTTTCAGCTGTCAGACAGAGTGACCATTGCATATTTGAGTTTTAAAAACTTATTTATCAGTCAGCAGCTATTTACATTCCTAGCACTCTTTTAGGCTGACAAGACAGTAGAGATCAGGGTCACAGTTTGGCTGATTATTGTTCTTTACATAATAGTGAAATAATATTATGTTTGCACATACATGTATTTGATATTGCATATGCAACTTTTTCCACTTTGCCGTACAATGAAGAGTGGAGAGAATAAACATGAGATTTAATCAGGGCCCTGATAGTGTTGACCTAAGTGATGGGAGATAATGAGAAGCCAAGAATTTTAGTGCTTGAAAGAATCTCAGAGATAGATTTAAATCAATTATTTTAGTTAGTAGTACAGTGAGACCCTGTAACCGAAGTAGCCTACCCAAGGTCACACAGCTAATTACTAACAACTATCCTCTGTTTTCTGTTGATTTTAGTGTTTTGTATAGCAGAGAAAACTTCTAGTGATAAAGAAGGAGTATTTATGCAGCTAATGCTCATCATGAGAATTTTTAACAGCATGTTTTATTTTAAGATGTGCATACACCATGTTTAGAGGCAAGAAATACTTAATCCTATTGTAACTGCCATTCAAGTCAAGAAATAGAACATTGTTGGCACCCCAAAAGGCTCAGACCCACTTTCCACCACGTCAGTACCTCTTTCACTACCTTCTTTCTTACGGCCAAAGGTAACAGTACCTTGACCCCTATCATAATTATCTCTTTGTTTTTTATTTATAGATATATGTATTCCCAAATGATCCACTTTTGCCCAAGTTTTGAACCATACTGTGCATTCTTTTTTTTTTTTTAAAGTTTATTTATTTATTTTTGAGAGAGGGAGAGAGAGAGAGAACACAAGTGAGGGAGGGGCAGAGAGAGAGGGAGACACAGAATTTGAAGCAGGCTCCAGGTTCTGAGCTGTCCGCACAGAGCCCGACTCGGGACTCGAACTTGGAACTGTGAGATCATGACCTGAACTG
Source organism: Acinonyx jubatus (assembly GCF_027475565.1). Lineage (NCBI taxonomy): Eukaryota > Metazoa > Chordata > Mammalia > Carnivora > Felidae > Acinonyx > Acinonyx jubatus. Next base: position 96,312,375 of record NC_069380.1, on the reverse strand, counting down.
AAGTTGGACACTTAACTGACTGAGCCATCCAGGTGCTCCTGTCACTGTGCATTCTATTGTTGATAAACATTGGGGTTGTTTTCAGCTTGGAACTATTATGATAAGTGATGCTCTGAATGTTGCTGTGCATATGACTTGATGTACATATGCAAGAGTTCCTGTCAGTGTATACCTAGAAATGAAATATATGGGTCATGGGTTAAGCATAATTTCTGTTTTACTAGATTTAACCAAAGTGTTATAAAGTGATTGTAACTGTTTACATTCCCACCAGCGATGTCTGGCATTTGTTCTCTCTAACATTTTGGTGATGTCAGTGTTACAGATTTTCTGCCAATCTGATGAGTGTGTAGTATTTTCTCATTTTGTTTTAATTTTTTCATGATTATTAATGTGATTTAACACCTTTTTATATGTGTATTAGCCACTTAGATGTACTCTTTGTTGAAGTGCTTGCTTATTTTTTAAAATATATTTTTATTTTTTCATTTTTAATTTATTTTAATTTATTTTATTATTATTACTATTTAAAAAAATTTTTAATTCAAGTTAATTAACCTATAGTGTAGTATTGGTTTCAGGAGTAAAATTTAGTGATTCATCACTTACATATAACACCCAGTGCTCATCCCAACAAGTGCCCTTCTCAGTGCTCCTCGCCCATATAGCCCATCCCTGCACCCAACACCCTGCCAGCACCCCTCCGTTTGTTCTCTGCATTTAAGAGTCTCTTATGGTTTGTCCCCTTTCTGTTTATATCTTAGTTTTGCCTTGTTGAAGTGCTTCTTACATCTCTTAACCATTTTTCTTTTGGCTTTTTGCGTTTCATTCTTGTTTGTTTCCAGGAGTTCTTTATATATTTTGTATCTCAGCCATCATTTGGTAGTTGTATATATTGCAAATATATTGTTTTTCCACTCTTTTTATACTGTGTTCTTGTAAATGGAATTTTAGATTTTAATGCTGTTGAATTTCTCAGTTTTCTTTTTTTCAAGTTAGCGTCTTTTGTGTTACAGCATTCATTCTTCCCTTTCATATTCTCATCTTATCTTCTAAAAATTTGGAATTTTATCTTTTATGTTTGTATTTAATCTACCTGTAATTGATTTTTGTGTTTGGTGTGAGCTGTGAGTCTAATTTCACTTTTTCCCCTCCCATTTGGCTGTCTCGATTTTTGCACATTTATTTTCCCAGCACCATTCACTGAAAATGCCAGTACAGAACTCACTGTGTTGGAGTGCCATCTCTGTCATGTATCACTTGTGCACTCATGTGAGAGTATATTTCTCTGCTTTAAATTCTTTTCTGTTGCTTTGTATGTTTCTGCCAGTTCCACACTGCCTTAATTAATGTTGCTTTACGCTAGGTCTTACTGGTAGAACAAGTTCTTCTGCTGGGTTCTTCTAGAATATCTTCGTATTTTTTCCACTTTGCATTAACACATAATTTCAGAATCAGTTTCATGAAACTACACTAAAACTTTTTATTGAAATTTAATTGACTTGTAAGTCAAATTTTGAGAATTAACACCTGTGTAATATTTAGTTTTCCATGGTATGAAGATAGTTATGTCTCCTCTTATTTTGGTTTTTTGCAATGTTGCTCAATAAAATACAGAATGTATTTGGTTCAGTTGTACACAAAAAGTCAAATTATTATGTATAAATCAAGTCAGGTCTTAGCAGTTATGATACTTTGCAACCCGTAATTTTTTACTGTTTAGGTGTCCTGAACTCTGTATTGTTCAAAGAAACAATCCTGTTGTTGACTAAGTCTTTTTTATGTATGTCTGCACTGTTGTAAAATCACTTAAACATCACAGATAAGTCACGCATGTGAAGAGGAAGAGGAAGAAAATATGTTGAAAGCATTAGGCAGATAGAATACTCATGCAAGATCATGCAAGAAATGGAATTTTTTTCTTTTAAAAGTGATTTTCAAAAACTCTAACAGATTTCTGGTCTGTCTTTTCTGTTATATAGGGTTGTGTGGGAATGTTTTAAAGAAATATGTAAAGATTTGGTACAAGATCTAATAACTTCAGTGATGATTGCACTTTTTTATTGAAGCTCAGCTCACATACTTAAAAGATGAAAGAGTAAAAACCTAATATATTCCTTGTCTGCAAGTATATTTTTAGTGAAAATATTTCTGCATTTCTTTTTTTACAGGCTTGTAACTCTAGGAATATTTTATTTATCTGCCCAGATAACTTGTTCTTCTCCGGGATTCAGTAAAACCTCTCGTTATCTCTCCTGCTTCCGAGTCTGCTTTTTCCCTACCTGTTCTGTAGGTTTCCTCCTTCCATCCTGTGAAAGTTGACTTCTGGCTCTGTCCTAAATTCCGTCTCATCCCTCATCCTTGGCCAGGCTCCTCGTGTGGCTTTATTGCGGTAAAGCTGAGAGCTTCGCCCTTAGTCGTTAAATTAGGAAGGAAACGTTGGATATCGCCAGTGCTGCCATCCTCATTCCCATGACACCACCCTTATCCACACCTTACCTGTGTTGAGTGCTTATTGTATGCAGCTGTTGCTCAACACTTTGTATATGGCAGCTCCTTAAAGCTGTTAATGTTTTAGGCTCCGAGAGTTCAAGAAACTTGCTGGAGGTCATACCACTCTTCTGTAGATTTAAATGTAGGTGTGTGTTGCTTCCCATCTCATGCTTTTAGTTGTGCTTCCCTGCCTCCCAGTCCACACACATTATTTCGGTTTGAAGTTACAGAAGAGACAAATGTTTTTAATCAATAAAATATCATACAGTTTAACACAGAGTAAATTTTAAAATAAAAATCTTAGGTGGCAAACGAACTTATGAAGTAATAGTATAATGTGTGCTTTATTTCACACCCGGCCTAATTGATGATTCATTTTTCTAGAGCCATTTATGAAGCCATGACAGCTTTTGAAACAGATAGAACTGCTAGTTATTTTTCTGTAAATGTTTATTTTTTTAAATTTTTTTTAATTAAAAAAAATTTTTTTTTTAACGTTTATTTATTTTTGAGACAGAGAGAGACAGAGCATGAACGGGGGAGGGTCAGAGAGAGGGAGACACAGAATCTGAAACAGGCTCCAGGCTGTGAGCTGTCAGCACAGTGCCCGACGCGGGGCTTGAACTCACGGACCGCGAGATCATGACCCGAGCTGAAGTCGGCCGCTTAACCGACTGAGCCACCCAGGTGCCCCTGTTTGTTTATTTTTGAGAGAGAGAGTGCAAGCAGTGGAAGGGGAGAGAGAGAGAGAGAGAGAGAGAGAGAGAGAGGAGAGAGGAGAGAGGAGAGGTGAGGAGAGAGAGAGAGAGAGAGAGAGAGAGAGAGAGAGAGAGAGAATGAATGAATGAATTCCAAGCAGGCTCTGCACTGTCAGCACAGAGCCCTATGCAGGGCTCAAACCCATGAACCGTGAGATCATGACCTGAGCTGAAATCAAGAGTCGGATGCTCAACTGACTGAGCCACCCAGGTGCCCCAGAGCTGCTAATTCTTAAATGAAATTTATCTTTGGTGAGAAATGTTTGACTAGCAAGACATTAGAAAGTTGACTATTATTTAGATAAGACTAGTTCGTTCATCAATTTCTCATATCCTAAATAAGTTTCTAATTTAAGTTTCTTGATAAAGGATATAAACTGATATAAAGCTAATATGAAAGAATGCATATCTGTAAGCATATTTAAGTTGGACAATTTTTTTTTAATGTTTATTTTTGAGAGAGAGAGAGAGCGAGAGAGCAGGGAGGGGTGGTGAGAGAGAGACGGACAGAAGGTCTGAAGTGTCTGTACTGACAGCAGTAAGCCTGATGTGGGTCTTGAACTCACAGCTCGAACGCACAGCTTGAGGTCATGACCTGAGCTGAAGTTGGACGCTCAACTGACTGAGCCACCCAGGTGCCCTACTGTTTTTACTGTAAACTGCCATTTCCATCACTGCTTTATCTGAGAAGAGATAGGAAACTTTATTCAACACTTGACCCTAAGACAAATATCTTTTAGAACCCTGTAGGCTTAAATTTTAATAAGCTCCACTAGAGGGCAGTTCTCCAGGTTACCATGAAAGTTTTTGTATGTTGGAGAATTAGCACGTAACTTTATTTCTCATTTTGATGTATAAGAAAGTGCTAAGTTTTAAACCAAATCTATTCTATAAGTTTTTTGTTGTTGTTGTTTTGGAAACAGATTTTCCCGTAGAAGTTCTGTTGTAAGATGAAATTCCTCAAGCCATCCTAGAAAAAGACAAATAATCATGTATTTTAGGAAGTAGCACTAATATTACCATTTTATCTATAACTAATGCCTATTTTAATTTTATTTTTATCAGTTTTCCTGAGTTTCAACATTAATCCTGAAATCTCTACCCTATGAAAAAGTTTTGCAGGCTTCAGAGTGCAGCAGGGCTGGAGTAAGACATGGACACTGATGTTTATGAGTACTTTTCACTCTTGGGTAGAGGACGCTTCTTTCTATATCAGTGTTGTTAAAACGATGTTCAGAAGAACCCTAAAATTCTTGAGGGGGTGCCTTAGTCTTGCTTTACAGAATAGCTTTGTTGTTTTTGTTTCACGTGTTGAGGTTCGCCTAGCCTTTAATTATTAGCCTGGTGATAAGAGTTCCACTCCTGAATAAGGTTTTATAGATTCACGTATCTGCTTCACCACAACTGATTTTAGAACTTTGACTTACTTAACTTCACCCTCTGCACTTCAGTTTCCTCCTCTGTACAATGGAGATCATAGTAGTACTTACTTCACAGGGTGTTTGTGAGTCTTAAAAGAGACAATATGAGTACATTATCTGGAAGGGCACTTAGTGTCCAGTAAGCGCGTAAAATTTTGAACATATGTGGGTCAGTCTGTGTCAGATCTGGCAACTGTCTGATGCCAAAGTTGGGCTCTTCCAACTGTTAGATCGTATTGTTGAATTAAACTAAGGGAATGAAAGGAATGAAAGGGATTGAAAGATTGAGGCTAGGAGAAAAGATGTTCTGCCTCTCAGAGGTTTGCTTGTAGGCTCAGATGATGAATCTTGCTTGTGGAAAGTCATAGAAGAAAGGCTGCTGCAGAAAGGAGGGTTTTTATGTGTGTCTTCCAGTGGTGAAGACTTCAGGATGCTATTAAAAGGGAGTTTATTTCAGCCTTTTCCAGACTAGAGTTGTTTCAGAATGCCTGGGAAGTAGATTGCTTTTCCTGTAAGAAACCTGTAAGCAAGCTGATCAAGTGATTAGAAAGTTTTGTGACTCTTAATAATTGAGAAGCACAATAGTTTTATGGAGTAATGACGCTTGCCTTAAAGTCGCCTGAGCACAGATAACAAATAATTGCCATCAAATTATAAAAATATAACATTTGTGGGGATGGGAGGTATGAATTAAAATTTAATTTTGAGGTCTTATTTTAGTGTGTTTTGTTTGATAAAAGAATTAACTAATATAATAGTAAGTTATTTTAAAAATGCATATGTTTTATTATTCAGAGATGCCATGGCATGTTATTTCCTTGGATAACGTACTTATTTTGTGGCCCTAAAAGCAATGACTAAACCACTGCACATGCTATGTCACCCAGACTTTTAATGATATAAGACATTTATATCAAGCTAAAGATGTACTTAGGAAGGAGACATTTGAAAAAGCCCTTTTTGAAGGCATCTGAACAGTGATCATAGCCATCAAACTATTATCTTGCATTTCTTTTTTGTTTCTTTTATTTTTAAATTTATTTATTTTGAGAGAGAGAGAGAAAGGGAAAGGGAGTGGTGTGGGGCTGAGAGAAAAGGAGACAGAGAGTCCCAAGCAAGTTCTGTGTTGTCAGTGCAGACCCCGATGCAGGGCTTGATCTCACGAACCATGAGATCATGACCTGCGCCTATAAATCAAGAGCTGGATGCTTAACTTACTATCCAGGTGCTCCTGTTATCTGCTATTCCTTTATTTTTTTTTTATTTTTTAAATTTTATTAAATTTTATTTTTTAAATTTACATCCATTTACTTAGCATATAGTGCAAAAATGATTTCGGGAGTAGATTCCTTAATGCCCTTTACCCATTTAGCCCACCCCCACCCACAACCCCTCCAGTAACCCTCTGTTTGTTCTCCATATTTATGAGTCTCTTATGTTTTGTCCCCCTCCCTGTTTTTATATTATTTTTGCTTCCCTTCCCTTGTGTTCATCTGTTCTGTGTCTTAAAGTCCTCATATGAGTGAAGTCATATGATATTTGTCTTTCTCTGACTAATTTAACTTAGCATAATATCCTCCAGTTCCGTCCACGTAGTTGCAAGTGGCAAGATTTCATTCTTTTTGATTGCCAAGTAATACTCCATTGTATATATATACACATCTTCTTTATCCATTCATCCATCGATAGACATGTGGGCTCTTTCCATACTTTGGCTATTGTCGATAGTGCTGCTATAAACATGGGGGTGGATGTGTCCCTTCAAAACAGCACACCTATAGCCCGTGGATAAATGCCTAGTAGTGCAATTGCTGGGTTGTAGGGTAGTTCTATTTTTAATTTTTTGACAATCCTTCATACTGTTTTCCAGAGTGGCTGCACCAGTTTGCACTCCCACCAGCAGTGCAAAAGAGATCTTCTTTCTCCACATCCTCATCAACATCTCTTGTTGCCTGAGTTGTTAATGTTAGCTATTCTGACAGGTGTGAGTTGGTATCTCATTGTGGTTTTGATTTGTATTTCCCTGATGATGAGTGATGTTGAGCATTTTTTTCATGTGTCGATTGGCCATCTGGATGTCTTCTTTGGAGAAGTGTCTATTCATTTCTTTTGCCCATTTCTTCACTGGATCATTTGTTTTTTGGGTGTTGAGTTTGATCAGTTCTTTATAGATTTTAGATACTAACCCTTTATCTGATATGTTGTTCGCAAATATCTTCTCCCATTCTGTTGGTTGCCTTTTAGTTTTGCTGATTGTTCCCTTTGCTGTGCAGAAGCTTTTTATTTTGATGAAGTCCCAACAGTTCATTTTTGCTTTTGTTTCCCTTGCCTCTGGAGATGTGTTGAGTAAGAAGTTGCTGCGGTCAAGATCAAAGAGGTTTTTGCCTGCTTTCTCCTCGAGGATTTTGATGGCTTCCTGTCTTACATTGAAGTCTTTCATCCATTTTGAGTTCATTTTTTGTGTATGATGTAAGAAAGTGGTCCAGGTTCATTTTTCTGCATGTCTCTGTCCAGTTTTCCCAGCATCATTTGCTGAAGAGACTGTCTTTATTCCATTGGATATTCTTTCCTGCTTTTTCAGAGATTAGTTGGCCATGCATTTGTGGGTCCATTTCTGGGTTCTCTATTCTGTTCCATTGATTATCTGTTCTTGTGCCAGTACCATACTGTCTTGATGATTACAGCTTTGTAGTATAGCTTGAAGTCTGGGATTGTGATGTCTCCTGCTTTGGTTTTCTTTTTCAAGATTGCTTTGGCTATTCGGGGTCTTTTCTGGTTCCATACAAATTTTAGGATTGTTTGTTCTAGTTCTGTGAAGAATGCTGGTGTTACTTTGATAGGTACTGCATTGAATATGTAGATTGCTTTGGGTAGTATTGACATTTTAACTATTTGTTCTTCTTATCCAGGAGCATGGAATCTTTTTCCATTTTTTTGTGTCTTCTTCAGTTTATAAGCTTTCTATAGTTTTCAGTGTATAGATTTTTCACCTCTTTGGTTAGATTTATTCCTAGGTATGTTATCTGGTATTCTTATATATTAAATATATATTGAAGATTTAATGTTAGAGAAGAAAGGAAGGCATTATAACAACAAGTGTTTCCAGGAATTCAAATTTTAGGCAATTCAGGGAATCATTGGCAAAGACTGAATGCAGGATCTAGAACTGGAAGAGTTGGGTGTTTCTAAAATGGGAGTTACAGTATAGGCTTAGAATCCATACCAGTAGAATTCTAAACCCAGCACTGATTTTCCTGTTCCTCAAGAAGTTACAGCAAGAGTACTCAAACAGTCTAAACCCTTGGAGAACCAAGTTCCAAAAAGATCAAAATTACTGAAGTGTTCTTTGAATCAGCATGGCTTCTGATATTTGGAAATTAAGTTTCTATATAATATGATATATCAATATTACAACAATCATTATATTATAACTTGAAATTATTAATATATAATTAATTGTATTGTGATATGTACTTAATATATAATTATAGTTAATAATATATATTATATGTAATCTTAGGATTAGGTTTTACACCCTCAGGTCCATGTATCTGATTTTTGTCGATGAAGAGGTACTGAGAAGCAAAATGACCTTATTGAAACTAAGTGGTTAGCTATTGTCAGGTTTGACATAAAAATCCTGATCTTTCCATAGAGCCTCATACTTTCATCAAATTTTAATTTTTTCTTTTCTGAGAATTGTAAATTTTGCCTCGGATTTCCTTGAACTTTTATTTAAGAAGACAAGTCACTTTCTGGGGCACCTGTGTGGTTCAGTTCGTTGAGCTTCCAACTTCAGCTCAGGTCATGATCTCACGGACTGTGGGTTTGAGCCTTGCAATGGACTCTGTGCTAACAGTTCAGAGCCTGGAGCCTGCTTCGGATTCTGTGTCTCTCTCTGCTCCTCCCCTGCTCATGGTCTGTCTCTCTGTCTCTCAAAAATAAAGAATAAAAAAAAGTTAAGGAAAAAAAAGGCAAGTCACTTTCTGACAAATTATTATTGTGCCTATGACTTCTCAAGAAGATGGATTGACAGGATTTCTTTTTGTTCCCACTCATATCAAATGTGATGAAGGTGATACAGCACATGTGCATAATAGACATTGTGAGAAGATCCCATTAACATGCTATATAACATGTCTGTTAATCATAGTACAGACTTCAGTTATTTACTCTTAATATATCCGGTTACTGGATAATTCCTGGAGAGATAATTTGTGAAGGACATTTTGAAGTCTTCTAACACTTGATAAATTTCAGATTCTGAGTTTTCATGCAGTCATGTGGGCCATGGTAAGAAGTAAAGCTACTCACTGAAATAAAAAACTTCTTCTTAATTTATTTTTATATTTTTTAATTTTGGTTTTTCCAAACTTATTTTTTAAAAATCAAATTTGTTCCAATAAACAAAAATCACTGTGAATTTTTCATGTTTCCCAACGATTTTGTTGTAATCAGATGTTTATTATAAATTTCTCCAGTGATGGAACTGAATATTGAAAGCCGTAGTTGGCTGTGCTCGGTTTTCTAGTTGACCTGATGACATATCAAAGCAGTTGGTAATTACAGTTAATCAGCATTATGAATTATTCTTACAGTTATTTAATCATGGGCTTTCTTTGATCATTGCAGTTTCTCAACCATTTTTCTCCATCTCTTCCCTCCCTCCATTTTCCATCTTTTTACGTTGGTAGAAATGCAGAGTGATTTTAACTAAAATGTTATTAAATATGTTTTAAAGAATGTATTCCAAAATTAAACACATTCTGTAGTGAATCTTTTATTATTTACTATGTATGTATGTAAATTTATTTTTTGAGAGAAAGAGAGCATGTGAGCGAGCAGGGCAGGGGAAAGAGAGGAGAACAGAGGATCCATAGTGGGCTCTTCACTGACAGCAGAGAGTCCGATGTGGGACTCGAATTCATGAACCATGAGATCATGACCTGAGCTGAAGTCGGACACTTCACCACTTAACTGAGTGAAGCCCCCAGGTTCCCCTGTAATGAATCTTTTATGATGCCCACTTTACTTCTCTCCCTCTCCCTTCCCTTCCCCTTCTCTTCGCGTCCTCCTTATCTTACACCTTCTGAGGAGAGAAAGGATACAAGTTGTAGAGAATTCTTGGGACAAAATGCATTCAGAGAAACAAGGGAGGAAGAGGACTGAGGGACAAGGGTCCAGAGACAGGACAGTTTTAATGCTGTAAGGGAATGAGAGACTGTTAGAACTTCAGAGATACCAGAAAATGAGAGACAACACCTGATTTTATTAAGTGACTACGTGGTAAGAGTTAGACACCACCCCCTCATTCCACATGTTTACATATTTAATGAGTAAAAACTTAAATTCTTACCTACTCACACATCTTAAGTGTGATTCTTTTCACAGTGTGGGCTAGGAATACGGTTTTATGAGTGTGAGATTACTTGAGTTTCATTTAATTAAAATAGGAATCAAAAGGCCAGAATGTTGACATTTGGTTTTCTATTGCTTTTCCCATTTCTGACTGTCAGTCATCAGGTGTCAGTCACCTGTGTGTGTGTGTGTGTGTGTGTGGGCACACACATCTCTTTATACACACTCACCCCCATACAGGCATACCCCTGTCAGTCTATATTAAGAAACAATGGAAGACTAAACCATACAATAAAAAACCCAGTTGTCAATTCTCCAAAGTGATTAAATCGTTTTCACTTCTACCACAGTGCATGAGGGTTTTATTTGCTCCATATTCTCCCCATTTGGTGGTGGTAGTCGTTTTGATTTTAACTGTTCTAGCAAGTGTGAAAAGTTATCTCATTGTGATTTTAATTTGCATTTAGTCGTGTTGAGCACTTAAAAAAAAATTTTTTAATAATTTATTATTGAGAGACACAGAGAGAGCATGAGCATGAGCATGGGAGGGGCAGAGAGAGAGGGAGACACAGAATCTGAAGTAGACTCCAGGCTGTGAGCTGTCAGCACCAAGCGAACATGGGGCTTGAACCCATAAACCGTGAGTTTATGACCTGAGCCGAAGTCGGCTGCTCAACCGACTGAGCCACCCAGGCGCTTTGTGTTGAGCGCTTTTATATGTACCTATTTGCCTTTCTTATATTTTCTTTGGTGCGGTGTCTTCGCACTTGTGCCTCCTGGGAAGGGGTTATTAGTCTTTTAATTTATGATTTGTAGTAATTTGCATATACTCTGGTTATATTTTCATTGTGAGATATATGTGTAACTGTACTCTAAGTATTTAACAATAACAATAACTAGAGGATATTATGTATAGAAGATATTAATACATTTAATATTTTTAAACTGGCGATTTTGGAAGGAAGTGAACTAGTATTTAAAACACAGACTTTATAATTTTTTTTAAGTTTATTTATTTATGAGAGAGAGAGACAGCATAAGCAGGGAAGGGGCAGAGAGAGGGGGAGACACAGAATCCGAAGCAGGCTCCAGGCTCTAAGCTGTCAGCACAGAGCCCGATGCAGGGCTTGAACTCTTGAACTGCGAGATCGTGACCCAAGCTGAAGTCGGACGCTCAACCGACTGAGACACCCAGGCACCCCCACAGACTGTATAATTTTAAATTTAAAACAAAACTTACATTCTGTTTTTCTGTGTTTTGGTTTCAGGTGCAGTTAAAAACTAGCGTTTCTAGTCAGTATGTAATTCGGACACAACCGACTAATAGGTGCCTTTCTACCCTGGAATGTGCAGCTGCTGCTCTTTCCATTTTGGAGAAAAATGATTATATACAGGAGGTATGTCTTTGGAAGGTTATATTGTTTTTGAAAGTAAGCAGTTTAGTTAGATTTTATCTAGAAATTTAGAAATGCATAAACTATGAAATTTGCAGCTTCAGTGTCAAATAGAGTGTATCTGTAATAGAAATTTGTGTACTGTTATAACCTTCTTTCCCCCTCTGGTGTTTTTCTGTGTTAGTTCAGCATCCAGATTGCGTTATTTAAATATTCATTCTAAGCTGTGCAAACAGCATTTATAATAAGCTAAATTGCCTTTAAGTAGCACAACATTAAATACAGTTTTTTTGTTAGATTTTTCTTTTATTATTTTGTATTTTTCTTTTAGGATTTTGTGTTTTCTTGTACACAACTTTTTTTCTTTTTAATTAAAAGAACGTTTTACAGCAACTTTTTTTTTTGCATTGGTGCTTTTGAGAATGTACCAACTTTCTGTGTATCTTATTAACTACTTGCTGAGAGCATAAAAAAGACAAGTTTTTGAGAAAAAACACCTGCAGAATATGAAAAGGTTATAACCTGCAATCATCATTTTATTTAATTTCCATGAAAGCCTGATGATTTCACATATAATTAATCATCAGTAAAAAATAACGTTCAATGAGCCCACAAACGTCTTAGTCTTTTGGAGTGTGTAGGAAACTGCACTTAAGGCCAAAGAAGAAAGAATAGCAAAATAAAAAATTGTTAGGGTTTTTTAATCACCGAAGGAAGGTTTTCGATAAATACAACTTGAGAAGATAAGTCAGAGGATAATGAGCGTAACTAAATGGAGTTTTATAACTCTCCCTTCTGACGAGCACACACACACATAGTACTTATTCTCTCTCTCATTGTACACTATGGTTACTATTATTATAAGAATGTGCCTTACTCATTGAGGAAATTTCATTGATGGATAAAAGCTCAGGTCACAGTAACTGAATTGGTTACCAAGAAAAAGAACAAAAGACCCCCAGAACACAGAGCGTGAAAGAATGCCAGAAGCAAGCCTTGAATTGCTTTTTCCCTCTTCCCTACCCTAAGCTATGGAAAATGCTCTGCAGAGTTGGAGGCTTTCCTTCTTTTGAAAGAAGTAGGCTTTCTTGAGTAGGTTTTTTTCCTATGTGTATCTGTGTAAGTAGACTTTGTACTGGGTCTAGGCAATTTCTCTTTCACTGTTCTCTCTCCTTTGAGAAAAAAAAAAAATCATGAGGGGCCCTAGATCTTTATTCCAAATGAGCAGAGAGTGTTCCCTTTCTCCCTCCACTGTAACCTTGCCATCTGCTCCCATGTACCTAACCATTGACATAGCGTTTAATACACCTCTATAGTCCTTTCTCTTTTTTATTTATACCTTCTTGAACACAGATAATATACTGTTTCTAGGTATCTTATTTTACAGCTTATTTTACACTATTGTTTAAACTTGCTTTCTGCACAATAAACTTGCACTATTGTTTAAACTTGCTTTCTGCACAATCTTTGTAGTTTCCTTTTTGTTGATGTAAAACTCTAGATCAGCCAACATCAGACCAAGGACCCATTAAAAGCTCAAATCTTGAGGGAAAAATGTAATATTCTTTGGCTTTGGATTTGAAACTTTATCCCCTCTGCTTCTCTGGGTTCTGAAAAGAATTGTCTGTGGATTTGTATGTCTTATTTCTACAATTGGTATCAGATCTTTACTTCAGTTCTAAACAAGCTTTAATGTTCTTAGTGGTGGTGGATTTCATAACATTGTAATACAGTAGGGCTAGGGTTTGGGATGGCGTTTGTCCTGCTACTGCTCCACCCTTCCCAGTTTCATAAGATATATGATTCTGGTATTAGTCAGTGTACCGTTGCAGCAGGGAAGCTTATCTTATGTTCTGAGTATAATGTCTGATAACAGGCAAAGTTCAAGATACAGAAGGATGACAGGATCTTTCGTCTCTTCAGCTTTTGTTATTGTTGTCTGTGGATCAAGCTGAATATGAAATCCCAAAGTCATGGTGAGGTCCTAAAGTTCACATTCTGTTTGCTTTGGTCACCAGGAGTAGTCATACTTTAGTGACCAGGAGTAGAAAAAGGATGTTTGGCAATCAGACATGGGATTTGGAAGGTGCTGATAAGATTATTGGCTGGAGCATGAGCTGAAGAAATGCATAATGGACCATCCCACATTGCTTATTATTCCAGCTGACCAAAAATTAGCTTTCTCGGTGGAGAATCCCAAGTCCAGCCTGTTCACATCTAGCTACAATTTAAACAAAATACCATTTCATTCCCCTGGGAAATACAATTACCAGCTGTTCTGAACTTAGGTGTTTTCTCTCCTTTCTGGGGAAGAAAGATATGACACACGTTTTTTTCCTTGGTAACCTTTTTTTAAGGGGTCTCCTAATGAAACACCAATACAGTGGGGGAGAGTGGTAATTCTTCAGCTAGCTTTATTCTATGGAGGTAGATAAGGCTCCTCAAAATAAAGAGCTTGGCATGGAATAGCCTTCTTAGTCTGCTGATTCATCCTTGTCCTTTCTTCCTGAGCAGTTTTTCACACACTGTGAGTAGCACAGTGTGAGCTTTGAAGCAGGTTTGAATTAAACCTTCATCACTTACCATCACCACTTTGTGCCAGTGGGCAGTTCATATAATCTCCTGTGCTTGTTTGCTTATCTATAACACACCAGAAAGAGTTACCTCTTACTATTGGTGTGAGAATTGGATGGAGTAATTTTTGTTAATCGCCTGACACCAGGCACTCCAGAAGAATTAACCCCTTTGTTCTTTCTTGCCCGCACCACCCCCCCACCACACCCCTGTTCTTCCCCATAAATTCACAAAAGTTTTGAATTAAAGATTGGTGATTTTCATTCAGTTACTATAAAATTTACCAGGGCTTTCCACACCTTGGAAAGCTCAAGCTTGGGTATTTTTTAAATAATAGAACCGTTTCTGCTTATGAACCTGTATAGCTAGATGTGGTAAAAGCTTTGTGCACAGTCTAAGTGCCAGTAGTTGGTAATCATGGGCTGTTCAGAACTGTCACTTTATACCTGCAGACAAAAGGGTTTAAAAAACACTGATTTCGCCCCGAATAAATTTTTAGAAACAAACTTATTTCTTTGTTCCTCTGAACAAATATATAGCTTCACGTTGCCTCAGATATAATGTTGTTAGTTTATACAGAAGCAGTATCGCTTATTATCACGCAGTGTGCCGAACATGTTCAATGCATCCTCTTAGTCCTCTTAGTGTAACTAACCTAATAATGATGTCGTAAGGTTGACAATGTTTTCCTCATTTTATAGATGAAGAAAATGAGGCAAGGAGAGATTTATGTGGCTTATCCGGGAACACCTAGCCAGCAAGTGATTACATCAGTCAAGACAGGCCAGATGCAGCTGCAGTAACCTAACACTCCAAAATCAGAATGGCACAACACAACAGTGGTTTGTGCCTCTCTCTCACTGTCTTTGGGAGATTAGCGCGATGACTTGTGCTCGCTGCAGTTGCTTAGGGGCCCGGGCTGATGGAGGCACTGTGTAGATAGGTCATTCTCCTTTCATCAAGGAAAGCATAAAGGGAGGTGGTGCATTGTACATGCTTTTCGAGCTACTGCCCAGAGGTGACACATGTTATTCGTGCTCGTGTTTCCTTAACCAGAGCAAGTCATAATGGCCATACCTAACATCAAAGGGCGTTTGGAAAATGTAGTCTGACTGTGTAGCAAGAAGGAGGGTCAGTCTATTTGTGAACAGATGTATTGACGATCACACAGATGGAGTACGGGTCTAATCCAGATCTGTCTCCAAAAATCATTCTCTTAATTACCTCAGAGAATTGGTAGAGTCTTATCTTCAGGAGATAAAAGTTGAAGGCCCTTAACAATAGGAATATTAGCATTCTGTCCATTAAGAATCTAATGAATGTCTTAAATAGCAATAGAACCTTCCTTCAATTGTCTCCATCTGTATAATGTCCTAGGTATGTTTTCTAGGGATGATGTTTCAGAATCCAGTCAGTCCACTATGTTTACTCAGGAAGGAAATATATAGTCATTTCCACATTCCCTCTCTTATTTGAAGAAATGAAGACATTAAAGGAAATTATGATAACATACAGATGGGGCTTTCCAAGATAATGTCCTGCAGAACTTTTCCACGATGTTTCTCTCTTACCTATTGGGGTATGTCAATTTGATTGCATGTAACAGAGCCTTTATTGTGGGATTGAACCATGTATATAGAGGCTTCTTTTTCTTCTGTAAATAAGTAATGTGAGGTGAGCAGTCCAGGGCTGGGGATTTCTTCTTTCTTTCTGCCCATCATCATATGTATTTGACTTTAATCTTTGTCTTTATTGCATTGTAGTCACATGATGGTTATCCCACCTCTAACAGTCCTGTTCCAGGCAAGAAGAAAGCACAAAAGTCCCTGCCTGCTGAGTCTGTCCCATTTTAAAGAGTGTTTCTGGAAGTCCCACCCAAGGACCTCAACTTACCTTTCCTTATATGGACTGTGTCATTAGCCAGTTAGTATTACTAGCTGGATACATTGGCACCTTGAATGACATTTGGAATGATAAGGAAGAAAAGAATGAGTGTGGAGAAGCAACCACCAGTGACTGCCACGATGTCTGAGTTCATTGTAAAATTAAAACCTTTAAGCTCTTTGCTGCCACTTACCTTGTATGTGAAAGGGAATAGATTTTCACATAGACATTGTGACATTTTTGCAACTAAATCTATCAGTTTTTTTCCTTTGTTCCTTTTATTTCTAAAAAACAAACAAACAAACAAACAAACAGTTTCCTTAGTCACGTTTGCTATTGTTATTTGGAAGATTTAAATCAGGGGTCTCAGGCCCCAGGAAAGCATCTGACTCAAAATGTTTTAAATGCATGACATAGTGGGGTTTTTTTGTTGTTGTTGTGTGTGTGTGTGTGTTTTTTTTTAAATTATTTTTATTTTTGACCTTGAAAAACTTTAGGTAGGGCATTTGCTCTAGTTGTTTTTTAACTTCTACCATATTTGTTATCGTGTGGGTCCACCCGGCTTAAATGTTTATGTTATATGGCTGGTTCTGTAGGTATTTGAATGTAGACAAGTACAGATACAGTCAGAAAAACCCCAGGTTTGGGTATCTAACTTGTGTGTAGTCCTTGGACCATTGTGAGAAAATTCGTAAACCTGTGAACCTTCATCTGATTGTTACAGGTAACAGGAAGCTTGCATCAGTCTGTGATTGAAACCAAATTAACTAATTTGTGTCTAAAGGTCTCTTTTACTCTATTTGTTACAGATTTAAATGTTATAATGGCAACAGTTTCTTGAGGTGTTTGAATGTATTAATGTATAAATGTAGATTTGGACTTTAGTATCTGTATGGGAAATTAACTATTTGTGTCTTTTTACTGGAACTCCTTAGCAGTATGTATGGTATGAGTTAAAAGAAATTGTATATTTGGATGTCATATATTTATATTTAGTAGAGTGCCTGTTACTTTTCATGGTAAAAAGCCAATAATAATAAAAATAAACATAATAATCCCTGTTTCTGAAGAAAAATCTAAATAGAATATGATGATTTGTTACAGACCCTATCTTTTTTTATCTTCACAGACTTTGCTTCGCCCTCTTCAAGCTTTGTGCTCTTTCCAGCTGCAGCATGGTGCTCAAATTCGCCTCAGCAAGGAACACCTTCTGAAAAATGGATTATATCCTAAGCCAATGCCAAAGAACAAACGCAAGCTCAGGAAAATGGAACTGTTAATGAACAGTGTTAAAATTTAGTACTGTTGTTCGTGGTGCTAGTTATGGTGTCTTCTGCTGATAAAACCAGGTGAAGTTTTCAGAAAATTTAAGTCTGTGGGTTTTTGGTTGTCTAGAGTGAGAGTTGCATGCTAAACTTGCCCAGCAGAAGAAGGAAGTCAACCAAATAGCCATAAAAAAGCAAACAAAAAAAAATTTTGCTGACCCAGTAAAAACCAAGGTTTCATACTGAGTTTGTTTAAAAAAAAAAAATGTGCCTCTAATACATTTTTCCAGATCCATAGTTTGGAATGTGTTTGAAATTAGTTGTTGAGCGAGGTTAGAAGGTTTTTTTGTTTTTTTGTTTTTTGTTTTTTTATGTAAAATGGAAAGAAATTATTGTACCTGATTGGGACAGTATTGTTTTCATGAATGTTAATAATAATTAGGTGTATATAATAGAGGATACTTATGTCAATATGCAATATTGTACATAAACTTTATAGTTTGAAGTAATAATGATCACCAAGTAGTTTAGATTGAATTTATTTTTTTCATAGAATAATATAGCAGAATAAGGGAACTAAATAAATTACTTAGGTACTAAACTTGAACTCAGCTATTATGATTTAAGTGTTACTATTAATTGCCCCAGTTTTGTTGTATTAGGGTATACTTGGAATGTAAGATTATATTAGTTTCAGGTATTCACCATAATGATTTGATATTTATATACATTGCAAAAATAATCACTGTATGATAAGTCTACCTAACATCCCTCATACGTACTTAAAACATTTTTTTCTTCTGATAAGAACTTTTAAGATAAACTTTCTTAGCAACTTTTTAATATATGGTATTTGTAATTTTGCAGAATTATTAACTACAGTCACCATGCTTTATAGTACATCCCCATGAGGTATTTATTTTATAACTGGAAGTTGTGACTTTTGACCCCATTCACCCATTTTGCCCACCCCACAGCCACCAGCCTGTTCTCTGTATCTGTGAGCTTGTGGTTTTTTTTTTTTTCCTTTCCTTTTCTTTTTTTTAAGATTCCACATGAGTGATACCAAATGATAATTACCTTTCTCTGTGTGACTTATTTCACTTACCATTATGCCCTCCAGGTCCATCCCTGTTGTTGCAAATAGCAAGATGTCATTCTTTTTTATGGCTGAATGATATTCCACTGTCTATATACACACCACATTTTCTTTATTCATCCGTCAATGTCTATTTAGGTTATTTCCATGTCTTAGCTATTGTAGATAATGCTGCAGTTAACACAGGTGCATCTTTTGAAGTTAGTCTTTTTGTTTTCTTTGGATAAATATTCAGAAATGGAATTACTGGATCTTATGGTATTCTATTTTTTACTTTTTGAGGAACCTCTATACCTTTTTTCATGGTGGCTGCACCAATTTACATTCCCACCAACAGTGCATGATAGTTCCCTTTTCTCCATATCTGTGTCCCTTTTTATTTCTTGTCTTTTTCATTATAGCCATTCAAACAGGTGTGAAGAGGCAGTTCTTTGGGGTTTTGATTTGCATTTCCTAATGATGAATAATATTGAGCATCTTCTCATATGCCTGATGGCCCATCTGTATGTCTTCTTTAGAAAAGAGTCTGTTCACTTCCTCTGCCCATTTTTTTGCCCCCTTTTTATTCAAATTGTCTGTGTGTGTGTGTGTGTGTGTTTGTTTGCTGTTGAGTTGTAGGAGTCCTTTATTTTTGTTATTAACTTCTTATCAATATCTGACATACAAATATTTTCTCACATCCTGGGGTTTGCCTTTTCACTTTATTGATGCTTTTCTTTGTTGTGCAGAAACTTTTTAGTTTGATGTGGCCTCACTTGTTTAGTTTTGTTTTTTTGTATTTGCCTTTGGTGCCTGATTTAAAAAATCATTGCCAAGGCTGATGTCAAGGAGCTTACCACCTTTGTTTTCTTTCTAGTTTTATGGATTTCACATTTTACACTCGTCTTTAATCCATGTTGAATTAATTTTGTGAGTGGCATAAGATAGCAGTCCAGTTTCATTCTTTTGCATGTGGCTCTTCAGTTTTCCCAACGTCATTTATTGAAGAGACTGTCCTTTTCCCGTTAAATGTTCTTGCCTCCTTTGTTATAGATTAATTGAGCATACATGTGTGGGTTTATTTCTGGACTCTATTCTGTTTGATGGATCTCTGTGTCATTTTTTATGCCAATACCATACTATTTTGATAACTATAGCTTTGTAGTACAGTTTGAAATCAGGGAGTATGATGCTTCCCCCTTTGTTTTTCTTTCTCAGGATTGCTTTGGCTTTTGGGGTCTTTTGTGGCTCCTTACGAATTTCAGGATTGTTTGTTCTATATCTTTGAAAAATGCCTGTGGAATTTTGATATGGATTGCAATGAATCTGTAGATTGCTTTGTGTAGTAGCCCTAATTTTGAAAAAGCTGCATGGAATTTTGGCACAGCACATATTTTTATTTTATTCATCAAAAAGGCTTATTGAGTGTCATAAACTAGTCATATGGAAACAACTGAAATAGAATATAACTATAATTTTAACAACATATTTTTCTAACTGGGGCTATTTAAATATTTTTTCATGAACAAAAACTTTCAATTTCAGAGAGCAAATTTTCCCCACCCTTTTGGGAAAAATATTTACTGACATTTTATATACTAGTAGAGACATGTATGTAATATATATTTGTATCTAACTTAAATCTACTGCAGTCGTATACCCATATTGGCAAGGAGAAGGGACTTTGTTTTCTTTATTTATGACTTCTAGAGTTTTTTGTATCCAGTATCAAGTTGTAAGGAAAAACTAAATGTGCGACCTAAAAGTAATCTTGTTATAAATACATGTGCATGTGTGATATATGAGTGGTTATTTCTGACCATTTTCATTCTTATTTATTTATTTTTATTGTTGGCCTAGATTAAGCCCTTCTTAAAAGGTTTAATGCTAGTCAGAATGATAGTAAATTTTTGGGGAAACTATGTAGAAAATATTTTAAAATATTAACCAAAAGTTAGATTTCTATCCTGTATTATTGACTTTTTAAAAAATTAAAACACAGTTTGGCTCATTTAAAAAAATGTTTATTTATTTTGAGAGAGTGGGGGCGGGGCAGAGGGAAGTGGAGAAAGAGAATCCTCAGCAGGCTCCATCCACGATAAGCTCGATGTGGAACTTGATCTCATGACTTAGATCATGACCTAAGCCAAAATGAAGACTTGGTTGCTTAACCAACTGAGCTACCCACTACTATCAAGTGACTATCTAGGTATAATAGAAAAGAAATAGTAATAATAATGTATAATGGTCTCCTAACAAATGGGTTAAAATAGTCTTACAGTAATTGTTTTCAGATTAAAATTAAATTTTGCAAATTTCTTTTATCCACTATTATTGCCTTTTTAAAAAAGATATTCCTATATATGACCCATATAAGTCTTTAAATTGTATTTTAATTTATATTGATTTTTAGAATAATTACTACCTTTATCTTTTAACTACAGAATTAGGGTAATTTTTGAACACTTACAAAAGCTTAAAATTTAGTATTTTTGGAAATGCATAAGCATTTTTAAAATAAGTTTATATAGTTTTCCAACTTATTTTACTGACTTCTTAAATTACGTAATTAATTTTTTATTTCTTACTGATCTCCTGACAAGATTATTTCATTTACTCCTCTCTGGTATTCAATACTTCTTTAGTCACTTGCTCTCATCAGGCAGTTTTAGATAAAATTTAAAACCATTGGAGTGCCCCGGTAGCTCAGTCAGTTGAGTGTCCAACTTCAGCTCAGGTCATGATCTCACAGTTGGTGAGTTCGAGCCCCATATCAGTCTCATTGCTGTCAGCTTGCACTCTCTTTCTCTCTCAAAAATAAATAAAACATTAAAAAAACTACCACTAGTAGGTTTAGTTATTAAAAATACTTATAATGTGTAGTGTTATGTGAAGATTTTAACTGAAAATTTGACCTGGCTTTTAAAAGTTGTTACTTTTTTGGGGGCACTTGGGTGGCTCAGTCAGCTGAGTGTGGACTCCTCATTTTGGCTCAGGTCATGATCTCATGGTTGGTGAGATTGAGTCCCACGCAGGGCTCTGCACTGCATTGCAGACTCCACTTTGGATTCTCTCTCTCCCTCTCTCTCTGCCTGTTCCTCAGCTCGTGCATATGTGCTCTCAAAATAAATAAGCATTTAAAAAATAAAAAAAATATATAAAAGTTACTTTTTTATTGTGTTAGTTGGCTTTTAAGTTCAGATGCTTTTTATTTGTTTGATTTGCCTGGACTAGTTCCATTTTTTTGTGGATTTATAGCTGATAGTAGTCTTTACATACAAACTTGACCTACACTTTGTTGTTGGGTAGATTGTTTTGTGAATTGTTACTTGAACCACGTAATTTAGAAAGTAGTATTTCTTTATACACAAGGTGATTGATTATGCATTTAGCACAGTACGTTGTTGAAAATCACCATATAACGAGTGGTGTTATTTTCATTTTCTTGCACTTGAGTATGAAGGGTTGAGAGCTATACTGAATGAAGCAAGTCACAGTACTTGGCAGATTTCCCTAGGTTAGCTTGCAAGATTTCTCAGGTGAAAACATGAGAGTTATATTAAAAATTATGTTCTGGGGTGTCTGGGTGGCTCAGTCAGTTAGTGTCAATCTGTTAGTGTTAATGTTAGTCTGATGTCAGTCGGGGCGTCCCGCTTCGGCTCAGGTCATGATCTCAAGGTTTGTGGGTTTGAGCGACGCATTGGGCTCTGTGCTGACAGCTCAGAGCCTGGAGCCTGCTTCTGATCCTGTGTCTCCCTCTCTCTCTCTCTCTGCCTTTCCTCTGTTCACGCTCTGCCTCTCTCTGTATTTCAGAAATGAATAAACATTAAAAAAAAAAAAAAGAAAGAAAAATTATGTTCCCCCTATTTTAAGACTTCAAACCCAACTTTCTTTAGCCGTGACTATTGTAGCATTAGGGCTTGTCCCTAAGATTTTAGAAGGAGCAAGCTCTTCACTACCACCTTAATGAGTTATATAGAAGAGTACTTCTTCATAACTTCTTCAGTTTCTTCATCACTTATTCCTATTTGCCCTAAATTGGCTGTTTAAAAAATGTGATTGTGTTATTAAAGAATCCTTTCCATTGAATATTGATGAATTTCAGGAAAGTAAATTGTTGACCCTTGGATACAGTTGTCATTGGTATAGAAGTAAATGTTGGTGCCCTAAGTAAATAAACTAGATTTGACTAGGTGAACTCAAAAGTTTTATCTAATGGGCCTTTTATTATGTAGATTTAGTCCTTAAAAATAAGTGTGAGTGGATTTTTTTATAGGTAAATAATACTATGGTTTAGATGTAATGAAACTTTGCATTTAATTGTGTCCCATAGCATAGAATGAATCACAACCTCTTAACACTTTTCAATCAAATTTTTATTTACTGGATTTGCTTAATATATTCTCTTTCCTTTTCTTTTTCTTTTTCTTTTTTAGCTTTATTAAGGAATCATTGATAAATAAAATTGTGAGGTATTTAAAATGTACAACATGATGATATGACATACATATTCATTGTAAAAGGTGTCTCTCCATCAAGTTAACACATCCATCACCTCACATAGAAATGTTTTATCGTGTGTGTGATAACATTTAAGTTCTACTGTTGTGGCAGATTTCAGTTATACGGTCCAGTGTTATTGACTACAGCTGCCATGTTCCCCCTCCTTTCTCTTCATACTTTCTTCTTCCCAGATTCCTCCTCTTCCTTCTCCTCACTCTCCCTGTCCTCTTTCCTTTTCTAGTATCCTTATCCTGTCTACTGTTGTGTTTTTTTTAATGTGTACAAATTATTTGTGTATCCTTGCATAAGTGTTTTTTTTAAAAAGATCATGTAGTGGTCTTCACAGCTTACAATTTTATTTTTGAAATTTGTGCAGAAAATCAGGCACTTACTCTGTGCTGCTGACTTGTCTCCCTTACTCTACTCCCTTACTCCCTTACTCTCCCTTTCTCTACACTAGAGAAACATGTAATCACTTACTAGTCTTCAATAATTGTTCACGTGAATCAACAACATAAGAATTTTTTAAAGAAACTTCTTAATGTAAGAATTTTTAAAAAACTGAGGTAGGTAGCCTTTGAATAAGAAATTATAGTTTACTCTTATTTAAAGGTATGTTAAGAAATGAAAACATTCTTCTTCATTCCCTTATTTTAATTGAAGTATAATTGACATAAAACATTAATTAGTTTCTCGTGTTTTTAGTGATTTGAGTGATATTTGTGTACACCATGAGATGATCACAGTAAACCTAGTTATCATTTGTTATCGTATGAAATTATAAACTTTTTTTCCTGTGATGAGAACTTTACGATATACTCTCGATAACATTCAAATATGCAATACAGTATTGACTATAGTCACTATGCTGTACATTACATTCCCATGACTTACTTATTTTGTAACTGGAAGTTTGTATCTCTTGAACACAGCTACCCATTTTGCCTACTTCCCAAGCCCCCTCTCCTCTGGCAACCACCATTCTTTTCTCTTTGTGTTTTGTTTGGTTTGCTTTTTAGATTCCATAGGTAAGTGATATCGTATGGTATTTGTCTTTTGTTGTTTGGCTTATTTCATTTAGTATAATATCTTCAAGGTCCATTTATGTTGTTGTTGCAAATGGCAACAGTTCATTCTTTTTTATGACTAAGTAGTACTCCATTATATAATTCCACATCTTCTTTATCCATTCATCCATTGATGGACCCTTGGGCTGCTTCTGTAATTTGGCTATTGCAAATAATGCTGCAGTGAACATAGGGGTGCATGTATCTTTTCAAATTAGTGTTGTTGCTTTCTGCAGTTAAATACCCAGAACTGGAATTTCTGGATTGTATGGTAGTTCGACTTTTAATTTTTTAAAGAAACCTTGAAACATTTTTAAAAGTACGTCTGCCTCAGGATTTTTGTCATTACCCCTGTACTCCTCACTGATTTTGCATACTAGTAGCATTTAGTCATCTCTCTCCACATATGTTATTTACAAGGTGAAAAATTGCTTATTACATTTTTTATATGTAATTTTATGGGAAACATTAGTTGATATGAAAATGGCAATAATTTACAATATGGTCATCAGATTTTATAAACATAACTGCCTATCATTTTGTATTTATTAAATAGTTTTACTTCTAAAGTTGCCTTTTTCTTAATAAAATCAGTGAAGAAATTTTTAAAATGTACATGAAAAACCTGGATCTAAAATGTAAGCTTCCCTTTTTCCTGTTTCTGGAATATCTGATATTATGGAAATGAAAGAAATGTTTTAACAGTGTATTTTAATACTTATTTTGTTAGTAACTCTCAGAACTCTCATAAGTTCAAATTCTTTGTGGCAAATTCCATGTGGCAGGTACTTTCACCTGTGACATATATAATCTCATATAAAAGAAAAATATTCATTTAATGAATAAGGTAAAAGTAAAGATTAGTTGCAATAAGGAATGTTTATAAGGTAAAATGCATTAACAAATTGATTGTTCCTTTAATTTGTGAAGTGTTTATTCAGTAACTTAAAGTAGGAAAAATGGTTTATGATGTCACTTTGAATTTTCATTTGTGCTAATTGATTTTATCATTTTTAAGAGTATTAGTACTTATTTTAGCTTGAGAGTTTGTTAATGTCTTTACTCTTGGTATATGATAATAGTGTTTACTTAAAACTAGACATGTGTGATTTATAATACCTAATATTCACTTAATTATTAATGCAATGTTAAATTTAATTTCCACTTTAAAAGAAATAGTTAAGTTCCTAGTGACTCAATAGTTGTTTTGCATAATGGCTTTACTATTTTTTGTTGTTAGCAAACATTATTTGAAATGTTTTTAAAAATATAATTGCTATGTTTTATTTTCTTGGTGATCCTCAATAACATCATTATTAAAATATCATAAATATTTAATTTGAAATGTATGAATTATTCCTAGCATAAAGAACAGGGTCTGTTGGGTAATATATCTCTGCATGCACCTACCATTATTTTGAATAATGGACGTGACGATATTAGTAGCAAAATAGGCTTGGGCATCCATAAGAGGTTTTAATAGTATATAGTAAAAGTATCTGTAATCTGTGTCTTTTATGTCTATTCATAGATCTTTGTTTACTTCTTATTTCTCACTAATCAGTCCAATAAACTATTTATTTAGTAGATATTTTTGTTTAGCTTTTACTCTGTGTCAGGCACTGTGTTGGGTGCTAGAGTGATGTGGATGACAGAGTCCCTATGTCTGAGAAGTTGAAGTTGTGGCTGTTAGAGACATCACGATAACATAATTTTAGGTATTGATAACTGCTATGGAAGAGCATCCTAGAATAGAGTATGATGAGACTTTAGTCACAGTTGGGGAAGGCCTTGCTAGAGGATATGAAATTCAGGTCTGTGCTAAATGATGAGAAGGAAGCAGCACATAAATAATTCTTCAGGTAGCTTTTTTTTTTTTTTAAATTAATTCCAGTATCATTAGCATACAGTGTTATATTGGTTTCAAGTCTATAATTTAGTGATTCAACAATTCTATACATTACTCAGTGCTCAGCAGGGTAAGTGTACTCTTAATCCCAATCACCTATTTTACCCATCCCTTCACCCAACTCCCCTCTGGTAATCATCTGTTTGTTCTCTGTAGTTAAGAATCTGTTTTTTGGCTTGTTTCTTTTTTGTTTGTTTTGTTTCTTAAGTTTCAGATATGAGTGAAATCATATGGTATTTGTTTTTTTCTGACTGACTTATTTTACTTAGCATTATACCTCCATCCATGTTGTTGCACATGGCAAGATTTCATTCTTTTTTATGGCTGAATAATATTCCATATATATATATATATATATATATATATATATATATATATATGCACACACACACACACACACGCACCACCTCTTCTTTATCTATTCATCATTCGATGGGCACTTGGACTGCTTCCATAATTTGGGTATTGTAAATAATGCTGCAGTAAACATAATGGTGCATATATCTTTTCGAATTAGTGTTTTCTTATTCTTTGGTTATATACCAAAGAATGATGGTATGATTACTGGATCATAGATAGTTCTGTTTTTAACTTTTTGAGGAATCTTCATACTGTTTTCTCCAGTTACTGCATCAGTTTCTGTTCCCACCAGGAGTGCATGAGTGTTCCTTTTTCTCTACATCCTCACGAACACCTGTTGATTCTTGTGTGTTTTTTAAATGTTTTATTTATTATACAGAGACAGAGAGAGAGAGAGAGAGAGCGTGCGCACACGCATGAGTAGGGGAGGGAGAGAGGGAGAGAGAGGAAAGAGGGGAAGGAGGGACAGGGAGAGAGAGAGAGAGAGAGAGAGAGAGAGAGAGAGAGAGAGAGAGAGAGAGACAGAGGGAGGGAGGGAGGGAGAGAGAAAGAATGAATCCTAAGGAGGTTCTGTCATTTCAGGGTAGAGCCAAAGGTGAGGCTCGATTTCATCAACAGTGAGATCATGACCTGAGCTGAAATCAAGAGTCAGACACTTAACCAACTGAGCCACATAGACACTCCAGACTCTTGAGTTTTTGACTTTAGCCATTCTGACAGGTGTGAGGTGATATCTCATTATGGTTTTCACTTGCCTTTCTTTGATGATGAGTGATTTTGAGCATCTTTTTGTGTGACTGTTGACCATATAGATATCTTCTTTGGATAAATGTCTGTTCCTATCTTCTGCCCATTTTTTAATTGGATTATTTCTTGGTGTTGAGTTGTATAAATTCTTTATATATTTTGGATACTAACCTCCTAAGGGATTTTTTAAAAAGGCATTATTTTTTTTAAAGAAATCTCTACACCCAATGTGGTGGGGCTTGAACTCACAACCCCGAGATCAAGAGTTGTGTGCTTTACCAGCTGAGCCAGCCAGGCACCCAAGGAATTTTTCAGAAAACTAATAGTTCATAGGGATTAAAGGAGAAGAATTTTTAAAGACATATGGGTTATTAACGATAGCTATCTTGGTAGACTGGTAGACTTGTTTGAAGGAAAAAGAGACAATTTTTATCTAATTGCATTTTTTATAGTGAGGAAAGTGGCAAAGTTCTCAAGGAGGCATGAAGAGGGATACTGAGATGTATGTATGGAGAGAGAAGACACGAAATATTTATCTAGAGAGTGGATTTACCAGAGGAGGCAGTAGGATTGTTTGGCATTGTGGTGTGCCCCTTTCAGATACATGAGTATGAATTTGAAGTAGATCTGGTCAGGATGGTTATGTGATTTATGTATGTGTGCATGTGCCATGTTCTGCTGTGGTATGTAGTTCCCGAGTAAGCACCCCATTGGATTGGGGTGTTGTTAGATAAGCACAGGGGAAGGAGAGAAAGTAAGGTAGTGTGTCAAAATGCTAGACCATAGATTCTAGGCTGGATAAGGAAGGAAGAAGAACATCTGGACCATGGATACTGAAACACTGGTGTGGTCATTGATTGGAGGTCTTAATGAGGTAAAGAATCAAGAAGCTATAGAATTGGATGGAAAACTTTTCGGATATGGACGTCTCCAAGGATAAAACTAGTGGTGGAATGTAGGTATTGAATTCATCAATGAGTGAGGGGAAGTGAGTGGAGGTTAATAGATGATGTCAGTGAGGAGGCTAAGAGGTAATAAAGTCAAATAATACATTGCAGATGGGTAGAGGTTTTTAATGAAAAAGGAGGAGGGAGCAAGAGAGTTGGATGGAAAGTGACAGTGGCCATCAAAGAGGAAACTGTGATAGGAAAAGCAGCCTCCCCTTCAGAGGGCTACCATTGAAGCAGTGTCCCAAAGGGACAGCAGGTTGTAGTTATGGTGAGGGAAACCTTCAGAAGGTGGGAGAGTTAATGGATAATTGGGTTGATCATCTAATTTGTTATATAAATGAAGATCATTCCATCTGTTGGACGGGATACTGGAAAAACAGTAAAGAGACACAGTAATGTGCAAAGTGTAACACAGTCACCCTGTTGATGACTGACCATGAATTTTAAAAGAGTGCAAGGGTTTGTTCATTGTGTGTGTGTGTGTGCACTTTCCACACTGCCAAACAATTAAGTCAGTTCTCTGTGGACACTGATCTGGTGTTCCACCAAATTTAACTCAGTTTTGATACTACCTGGAGTTGGTGTAACATGATCCCACACATTAAGGTCTCAGTCCTACAGGACCTCCCCCTGTACCCGCTGCCTCAGACACCAATCTCAAGTCCAAGTTGCCACCTGTGCTTCTGACCAACCAGCTGTAGATTGGAATTTCCAACGATCCTTTCCTTAGGTTTGATTCATTTCCTAGAGCTGCTCACAGAACTCAGAGAAACATTTTACTTACTAGATTACCACCTAGATGGAAGAGATGCATAGGGCAGGGTATGTGACAAAGGGCTCGAAGCTTCCTTACTGTCTCAGTGCACCACTCTCCCTGTATCTCCAAACTTGGGAGCTCTCTGAACCCTGTCCTTTTGGATTTTTATGGAGACTTCATTCCATAGGTATGATTGATGAATTCAGTGACGATTGGTTATTGATGTAACTTCCATCCCTTCTCCCTTCTCTGGTCTTTCTCTTTCTGGCTTATTTCACATAGCCTAATGTTCTCTGGGTTTATCCATGTTGTTTGTAAATGGCAGGATTTCCTTTTTTATGACTAAGTTATATTTCATTGCATGTATGTATATGTATACATACACATAAGGACACATGTACACGTATGGACACATGTATATGTATACATACACACACATGCCACATTTGCTTTATCTAGGTTGTTTCCATATCTTGGCTGTTGTGAATAATGCTGCAGTGACATGGGGTGCAGCTACCTCTTTGACATTCCAATTTTAATTCTTTGGATATATACGCAGGAGTGGGATTGCTGGGTCATGTGTTAGTTTTTTTGAGGAACTTCCATACTGTTTTCTATAATGGCTGTACCATTTTACATTCCTACGTACTGTGTAGAAGGGTTCCCTTTTCTCAACATCCTCAACAACACTTCTCTCTTGTCCCCTTGATGATAGCCATTCTAGTAAGTGTCACATGGTATTTCATTGTGGCTTTGATGTGCATTTCCTTAACCATTAGTGATCACTAGTAAAGCTAGACCCAACTGTATGCATTTTATAAGAAGCACCAGTCATGACAAAGACAAGGTTAAAATTAAAAGGATGGGAAAAGATATACCATGCAGATCTTGACTTTCTTCATTTTTTAATTCACCTTATCATTCATTCAACAAATATTATCACCTAGTTGGTGTCAGGCACTGTCTTAAGTATATTGATGCACATAAAAAACTCTAACTATTTGAGTTTTCCAATATTTTGGATTTTAGATGGGAAAATTTGATACTGATAGGACATTTATAGGATCTAAATGCTTGTTTCTAAAAAACAAGTCTTGTTCTTAAAAAAGCCAGCTTGTACCCAGTTCATTCTCCAGTTAATTCTCTTTTTATAGTTATAAATGTCTACTGGACCAAAAAAACCCAGAATACTCTTAATCACAGTGGTGGGCATCAGTAGTTTTTAGTAAATTCTTTAATCCTGTCTGGATCTTTATAAGGAAGGCTACCACAATAGTAATATTTTAAATACCTTGTTTGATTAAAATATTTGCTTCAATTCTTGTGATCTGGTCGTTAATTCTTTAATTTATCACTTTAGAAACCATATCACATCCACTTCCTCTTTGAATGGGGAATAGAATCTGATTTTTCCTCCCGAGCCCAGGATGTTGCTCTCCACATGTGGTGCATCTCTGTCAGGAGTGAATAAAAGCTCCGTTAGATGTTTCTTATAAAGAAAATTAATTTTCTTTTCTTAACGTCCTTCACTTTATTATCATCAGAGTAGAATTCAGAAAAAGGACTGTAATATATGTTGACAGGGCCTTCCTGTAGAGAGGCTGTTCCAGTTAACTTGCTGATTTCTACAGGAAAATGCCTGGCCTAGTGCATAATTCAGGGAAGATAGAAGCAAGGGATTGGACTGACCAATGATTTCAGTGAGGAAAACATGTTGGAACCAAAATATTCTATGTAAAATGTATGATGTTCTTAATGCTCACATTTAATATTTAATAGCTCCAGTCCTACAGGGTAGTCTTTGAACTGCAAGTTCAGCTACCTGACTGGCATTTCTGTATGCCACAATTAGAGCTGTCAAAACAATCTCTTTTAAAATAGAATCAGAAGGATCTTGAGTGCTTGTTATCTGGAGTTGTTGCAGCATTACTTGATGTGAATACAGAGTTTCCCCCAAAAGGTGAGGCTAGAAAAATATTTTCTGGTTAGAAGTACTTCTTCTATACATAACACACACCAAAGGAAGCGACGCATCTTTCCAGGCTAATGGTGAGATCTTTTTCTTTAATTATTTAGATATTTATGAATAGGCAGGCGTAAAAAAATCTATGAAGAAACACGTAGGCAAACATTTCTCAAATATATTGTTATAATATGGAAAAGAAAACAGGGCGATGTAGGAAGAATCCTAAAATAATTGTTCAGTAATGAGCATCATATGTCTAACAGAAATGCTTTTAATCTTTTATATTAGACTGCATAGAGTAAGTAAGCGAAGTTAGGTAAGAAATGGCTCATAGATCTCTGATCTCTTCTTTCTGCAAAACATTTTCTCAAATGATTAAAATATGAATCTGGGTTTCCTAATTCACAAATACAATTCTCATTGTGACTAGCTAGGATCTCCCCAATCAACCATACAAAATTGCAGTATTTCAGACAATACACTTCTTGCATCAGCTTCCTGTTCCTCTTTGAACTTATTTGCCCATATATTTGAAAAAAATGTAGAAAAGTTCTCTCTCTCCTTCTCTCTTTTTTATTCTGAGAGTGACTTTGCCTCGTTGCATTATAAGCCAGGCTTATGATTGTCAGACTTTAAAATTCCCAGTAGAAATTCTGCAACAGATTCCATGTCATCACCTCAAACATCATGTCAACGGTGGATCTTCTCCCATTAAGGAGGAAATGAATGACAAAACCTATATTTTAATATTGGGAATTGTGCTCTCAAAGTGTCGGACTTGCTCAAGAGTCAGGATGCACAAAGTGAAACAGTGCTCCTTGCATTATGTGGAATTTAAGAATGTGTGTGCTGCCTTTTGAAGGGGAAAGGCTAAATTTGTTATTTAAGGGTTTTTTGCTTAAAGCCTTACTGTCCACTCCCCAGTTACTCCCCCTTGGCTTTATACTGTGACCATTTCTAGCCGAGTGCCAAAGATGGACCGGCTAATAGTTGGCCATTGGGTTAGGATACAAGGGTCAGCCCCGCCTGAGGAGAGCTGTTAGAGTGAAGCTGTCAGGACTAGGAGAGGAGGAGCCCTTAAGAGCATCTGACAGGTACATTAGCGGTTACAGCACACAAAGGAAGCCCTGTGGAGCCCGGAGCAGGCCGACTCATACGCACATCCTCCTCACACACAAAGTGTGCTCTGGATGTGGAGATGCTGCCTGGGGTCACAACAGTCCTGTGGGCTGTATCAGGGTTGTCTTTCTAGATGGGGTTTTTTCCTTATTGTGTCTCCGGAGCTCCTGATGCAAGAGAGATGTGCTCTCTCCAAAAGGCCAAACACACGTGGTGAAGAAAATAAAAATAGATATTCCCTAATGTATAAAGACCCTCATAGACTGGAGGTAGGAGCGAAGCGGGGAATGGAAGGTAGTTCAGAGGAGGGAGAGTTTAAGCCCCCGAAATGCTATCCTCATAGCTGTCAGTCTTGAGAATATTAAGCCCCTCCTTGGGTCACACAGATTCTTTTATGTATTAATTACTCATGATAGAAAAGTTTTTTAAAATTATTGATGTGATGTCTTTAAAAACACCTCCCTATATATACACCCCAAGGTCCCCATCATAATAATCAGGTCAGGAGGTTACATATATATTCTTCAATATTTTTAGAAATGTTTCTGGAATATTCTTAAAGATGAGAAAATTATTTCTTGATTTATTAAGGTACCCCAAAATTTTAGCTCAGAATAGTAGAAAATGGAACTCAACCTACTTTTACTGTGAAACTACAGTGAGTAAATTATAGTTTGTTGCTTTTGAGTTAAAAAGAAAACCCAAGTACTTCACCATTTCTATACATCAAGCCTAATTGCCCATGTAGCGTGAACTCCTCATGAAGGATTCCAGCGATTTGAAAAAGCCAACATTTACATTACTTATGAGTCAGACACTTCAACTTTGTAAGGCTTCAGAGAATTGGGGATTTATTCTGATGTGTTTGATTACTAACCTTTAATATTTTCTGTAACATTCAGTTTTTTTTGGCCAGAAAAAAAAAATCAAGTCTTCATGTTTTGCTCAACGTCTGTGACAAAATAATTGCTAAACCTTTTTTATGTAAATTTTATTTCACAGTTATCTTTCCTTTTCATCTAAATTCAACTCCTCAATAATGCACTCTGTCTTAATGAACTCAGTAAGTCTTACCTTTTCAGCATTTTCATGAGTCCTGCAGGTAATTAGACAACTTACCATTTCATTTATAATTGTGATTATCTTTTCTTCTTACTTGAAAACTTCAGAAGAGCCCAGAGACCTCTCTCTCCCTTACCAAAGAAAGGTGAAACTTTTAACAGGTCAAAATATCTTTCTAGAAAAACTTACTCTTTTTTGACCAGTATTATAACCAGCTACTTTTCTGCTGACCTGGGACAGCAGGAATGTATAAAACAATAGCAAGACTCCACTAACTGGTCTTGGGTGATCTTGAAGGTTTAGCTGCAAATTGTAATGTTTCAACATTCCTTGCTTTTTTTTTTTTTAAGTTTATTTTGAGGGAGCGAGAGAGAGCAGAGGAGGGGCAGAGAGAGGAGAGAAAGAGACAATTCCAAGCAGGCTCTGCAGTGTCAGTGCAGAGCCTGATGCAGGGCTTGATCTAATGAACCATGAGATGATGGCCTGAGCCAAGGTCAAGAGTTGGTTGCTTAACCATCTGCGCCCTCCAGGCACCCCTCAACATTCTTTGGTGTGATCGGTCCTTCCTGTAACAGAAATGCTTATCTTCCCATTCTTACTTGTGAATCTGAGTTCACTTTTCCTTCGCTGGATCCTGTTCTGTCACTGATTACCAGAGTTCTGACCCAGAGAAGTCGCTAGTGATGCATTTGTGGCTAGATTTCTGCCTTCTCTATACCCCCATTTTACCTTCAGCCGTAGGGAGCTGGGCTTGACCATATTTAAACCTCAGAGACTCTCTTAATCCACCTTATCTGAAGCCTAGACCTTGCTTTCTCCCTAAAACCTCAGCTAGGTCCACTGAAACACCTCACAGGAGTGGCTGACCAGAGCACCCCCAGGCCTGTAATGATGTGTATTGGAGAAAACCTGGAGGAGGGGAGGAGCAGAAGGAGAAGTGAATTCCTCATTGTTTTTCATCTTCTGGAGCAGAGCACAGAAATGTAAGAGTACTGAGCGGCAGGCTCTGGGCTAGGAGCCTAGACAAGGGCATGTAGGAGTTCGTAGATAAATTATTGAGGGAAGAATCAGCCCTTCCCTCAGTGTGATCAGGAGCTGGGATCCAAGCCGTTAGGGTTCCAGCTGTATATTGTGGTAAGATATACTCCAGCCTTGTTCCCTCCCCATAGCATTCTGTGCAGGTGTCTATAGAAGGCCAGACACCTTTCTATAAAGCCTGTCTGCGTTCTTAACCTAGTTCACCTTGATCTCTCACACACTGGGGATGCCATAGATAGATACAGTAGTCCTATCAAAGGTGGTCAGTGGGGCACCATTTTGTGCGACTTCTTTAGGTTTTGTCACAGATGCATTCAAGAGAATTGGTCCCTGATGGTAGAGGTGGAGGGGCTACGATGCATGATTTTTAGATATGTTGATATGACAGACTGGTGGCTCATGAAATAACATGCTTTTTACAACCTGCACACTGTTTAATTTAAAAAAAAAAGCTGCTAACATTTCACATGGGGAATCTTTTTAAAAAACCCAAATTTCTGGCTTCTTTAAAAAAATTGAAAGATTTCGCCTCATTGAGCCTATATTCCTTCACAGCAACAGTTGGATGGTCATTGTGGTCTGCCCTCTTTACGTAGGCTGGTGTCTACTTCTCCTTGGCCTATTGGTCACTTGTGTGACCTTACCTCTCTGGCTCCTGGTATCCTTTGAGCCTACAGATTTTGTTTTAAAATCTACCGAGTACTTACATAGAACTCCTTATAGGCAAAGAGGGTACCAAGAGAAGTGTTTTCATATTCCCAGTGGTATTGTTAGATTATTTATTATTGTATGTATAGCTGCTGACATATTGCCCTTACCATGTCTACCAAAACAGTACAGAAAATAGATTAACAGTCATAAGAGTATTGTTTCTAAGATTTTTTTTTTTTTTTTTAGTATTCACTGTGGGCGTGGAAGGTTGCTAGATGTGTTAGTGTAAGTTTGTGGTAGAAAAAACTTCTGTTTCGATATGAACGGAGTTGCTTATCTCAGAATCTTTGCTCCTGGGAGCCAAGGCAGGGCCAGTGTGGACATAGTCTGTTGCTTCTGTCTGTACTTGAAACGTTTTACACAATTTTGATTCCAACTAGAGTCCTTGTGGAAAAATTTCATTGTATAAGAATGATGAACAGAGTGCCCCAAAGGAAGAGTGTCTGTCTGGAAGAGACACCAAGGAACGTATAGTAACCTGGTTAAGAATAAACAAACCCTTTAAGGGTTCATGAGTTGTATCATAAGGGACAATGGGAAGAAGCAGTGGAATGGAGGAGTCCTCCAAAGCCCTGGATCGGACTCACCTCAGATTCAGAAGCTTCTCACTTTGGGTTGTTCTTTACACCTTCCTAGAATTGTTTACATCTGGGTGAGAGTAGGGGCTAATGAAGATGCATGCCAGAGACAAAAGCAAAAGTGGTTATGTTTCTGTTGCTTTCCTGTAAATCTGCAAAGGTTCCATGTGAGATCTTGATGCTTTATTTTTATTTTTACTCCTATATTCAGACAAGGTGTTAAAAGCAGATGCTACTGAGTAAGCATGTGAACTATTCTACATTAGAAGTATTGTAATTCTGGAAGATGAATGTAAGAGAGTTGAAGTGGTTAGTTTCTCTGGAGAGAATCAAGAGTAGGGGGTTTGTGGTGCAGTGTTTGAGGGAGGGAGAATATGGGGGAAGGAAAGGTTGGGAGAGAAGAGGAACAGGAGGAGAGGGGAGGGCAGGAGGGGAGAGAATGGGTGTGTGTGTGTGTGTGCGTGTGTTTGAGTGTGAAGGATTTCAGAGAAGAATTCAGACTGAATTGGAAATAACTCCTGTTGCCTGTGAGTTGTAGCTGAGTATAGTTGAAATGCCAAAGCCTTCTCCTGTCTCCTTTTCTACACATCTGCTGTCCTGGCTGCTGCTGACATTTCCATTTGTTCTTTTCTTTTCTTTTTTCTTTTTTAAATTTTTTTAGTCTTTCACGGAATTTTGAGGTAGAGTTAATTGATCAGATCAGTAAGAATCACTCAAAAGATGGGCCAAGTAACAGTTTCGCTGACTTTTTGAAACTGTTTATCTAAATTTGAAGTAGCGTCTAACAGGCAAGCAGGGCAGAGCTGCTGACAGATTGTAGAGCATTCATTTCCAAGGCTATCTGTTTATTTCAGAGAAGTCTGCAAACACTGCACAGAAGTACCCATTTCCTTTTTGGTTGCAACTTCTACCAAACCGTTAAGTTGCACTATGTTTTAGAATCACTTGTCATTCATGATGATCTCAAAGGGATAGAAGTTGAGCTCTTAAGTATGCAGACTTTATAAAATAGTTTTATAGGATTATATTCTTGCAAAACATCCCCCCCCCCCATTTGAAGATATAAAAATGTACTGATGAGCTTATTTGGTTAGTTACAAAACGATCTAAAATAATGACAACACATGAATGATAAATAGTATAATACAATGTGTCACTATATTGTGTAATACAATAGTGTAATACAATGGTCCTTGTATTTTATACTAAATGTTAAGGGGGTTCGAGACTTGGTTAGAATGTTTAAAAGCTGATGTTTAATTGAGATCATTGTTCATCTAAATGTGGTTGCTTAAAGGGAAATAATAATGAAACAGAGGAAACCTTCTAGGTGCTAGATCTTTTTTTTTTTTTTTTTTTTTTTTTGTGCTACATCATCTTAATGGAACCCTGAAGGCTGAGAGGTGAATCATCTAATGTTTTGGTCAAAGGAATGCTTTTGAAACCTTATAACTGATATAGAAATCATTATGGTTATGAGCCCATATTCTATTATAAGGACACATTTTCTTTTTTCTTTTTTTAATGTTTATTTATTTTTTGAGAGAGAGAGAAAGAGAGACAGAGCATGAGCAGGGCAGGGGGGGCGGAGAGAGAGACACACACACAGAATCTGAAGCAGGCTCCAGTTTCTGAACCGTTACCTTAGAGCCCGACACGGGGCTCGAACCCACTGACTGTGAGATCATGACCTGAGCTGAAGTCAGACATTTAACCGACTGAGCCACCCAGGCACCCCAATAAGTACCTGTTTTCTAAACCAGCTTCTGGTGTAATGATGTAATCTCATTAACCCATGCATCCTCTATTGTCACACTGTAAATATTCTTCTTCTATTTATTTATTTATTTTAGAGAGCATGAGGTTGGGGGGAGAGGGGCACAGGGAGAGATTGAATTTTTGTTTTAAGTTTATTTATTTGAGAAGGACAGAGACAGCATGAGTGGGGGAAGGACAGAGAGAGAAGGAGAGAGAGAATCCCAAGCAGGCTCTGTGTGCCCCCACCATGTGGGGCTCGAACTCATAAAACAGTGAGATCATGACCTGAGCTGAAACCAAGAGTCAGATGCTTAACTGACTGAGCCACCCAGGCACCCTAAGAGAGAGAGAATCTTAAGTAGGCTCCATGCTCAGTGTGAAGCCTGATGAGGGGCTTGATCCCATGACCCTGGGTGGAAATCAAGAGTGGATGCTCAACCGACTGAGCCACCCACATGCCCCAAATATTATTAAATGAATGACAAGAACAATCAGTGATTTATTTAGATGCTAAGGTTCTGGTTCAGTGGGATGGTCGTTAATAATTCAGAGAAATTTACAATTTAAACTGTGTTAGTGGATGCCCAAAACTCTGACTTATGTAACCAAAAATTTTGTATGATTAAGAAGACAAGGGGTGCTTGGGTGGCTCAGTTGTTAAGCATCTGGCCAGCTCAGGTCATCATCTCACGGTTTGTGAGTTCAAGTCCCAGTTGGGTGAGTCCAAGCCCCACTTCCGGTGATCAGTAGCCCCACATTGGGTGAACCCTGCTTCCTTCTCTCTCTCTCTCTCTCTTTCTGCCCCTTGTGGGATTTTCTCTCTCTGCACCTTGCTCACTTGTGCCCTTGCTCGCTCTCTCAAAAAAAAAACAACTCAATTTAAAAGCCCTGTGGAAGCCTGATTTTTCTGAAAGGAGTCCTAATCAGAGAAGGAAAGGAGACTTTGAGGAAGCCACGCTACATACTTCCCCTTTCCCACCTGGTATTTTTTTTTTAATTTTGTTACAAAAAATTGTTTTTTTAATGTTTATTTAAAAAAAAATTTTAATGTTTATTTTTATTTTTGACAGAGACAGAGCATGAACGGGGGAGGGGCAGAGAGAGAGGGAGACACAGAATCTGAAGCAGGCTCCAGGCTCTGAGCTGTCAGCACAGAGCCCGACGTGGGGCTCGAACTCAGACTGTGTGATCATGACCTGAGCCGAAGTTGGACGCTCAACCAACTGAGCCACCCAGGCGCCCCAATGTTTATTTATTTTTGAGAGAGACAGAGACAGAATGCAAGTGGGTTAGGGGCAGAGAGAGAGGGAGGCACAGAATCGGATGTGGGGCTGGTACTCACGAGCCATGAGATCATGACCTGAGCCGAAGTCGGACACTCAACCCACTGAGCCACCCAGACACTCCTCCCACCTGGTATTTTTATTTGGGTGCAATCAGATGAATATCATCATCAAAGCAAGTCCTGAAAGAATGGGGTAAGACTATAGGCAATGAGAGGAGGTCGTCAGTCATTGTGCCTAATAGAATACATGTGGAGGGGAGGCAGTGCCTGTTTTGCTCAGCCTGCTTTGTTTGTAATAGAGCTTTTACGATTGATGTCAAATCATAGAACTTTTCGAATGCTGGTTTCTGGAGCTTCATTCTCCCGGTGCACTCCTCTTGAGAACTTCTGCTCACTCAGCGGTTGTGGAGTACCCCGAGAGCAGAGGTCAGTAAAACTACTGCTCAAGGGCCCCACCAGGCCTCCCACCTGGTTTTGTAAGGCCCTGGAATTAAGGAATGGTTTTTACATTTTAAGTGGTTGGGAAAAAAACTCAAAAGAGGAAGAATATTCAGTAACATGTCAAAATCGTATAAAATCCAAATTTCAGTGTTGACAACCACTTTTTTTTATTGGCACATAGCCACATTCATTCATTTACATACTGTCTGTGCCTGCTTTTGTGCTACGACCGTGGAGATGAGTATGCTCACAGTAGAGACTGAATGGTTGGTGAAGCCTAAAATACTAACCATCTGGCACTGTACGGAAAAGGTGTGCCAACCCCTACCCTTAAAGCATGGGACTCAGGAAGAACACCTTGAGGTTCTTTCTCAAAATCTGGGCACCAATGATATAAAGTCACTTGTGGCAGTTGTCAAAATGCAGATTTCCCTGTCCTGATGTCATACTTTGTACTAATCAGAAATCCACAGAGCCATGCGGACTATGGACTCTACATTTTTTTAATGTTTGTTTTTAAGAGAGAGAGTGGGGGCAGAGGCAGAGAGAGGGAGACACAGAATCCAAAGCAGGCCCTGAGTTGTCAGCACAGAGCCCCGTGCAGGGCTCGAAGTCATGAACTGTGAGAGCATGACATGAGCTGAAGCTGGATACTTAACCGACTGAGCCACCCAGGCGCCCCTGGAAAATACGTTTTTTTCTTTTTCTAATAGATATATAATGTAATATTTTATTATTTTAATTTGCATTTCACCAAAATTGTATAACATTGAACATCTTTTCATATGCTATTTGCCACATTTATGTTGTCTTTGATAAGGTATCTGGTTCAAATCTTTTGCTTATTTTCATTTTTATTTTTTCATTTTTATTTTTTTTCAATATATGAAATTTATTGTCAAATTGGTTTCCATACAACACCGAGTGCTCATCCCAAAAGGTGCCCTCCTTAATACCCATCACCCACCCTCCCCTCCCTCCCACCCCCCCATAACCCTCAGTTTGTTCTCAGTTTTTAACAGTCTCTTATGCTTTGGTGCTCTCCCACTCTAACCTCTTTTTTTTTTTTTTTTTCCTTCCCCTCTCCCATGGGTTTCTGTTAAGTTTCTCAGGATCCACATAAGAGTGAAACCACATGGTATCTGTCTTTCTCTGTATGGCTTATTTCACTTAGCATCACACTCTCCAGTTCCATCCACGTTGCTACAAAAGGCCATATTTCATTCTTTCTTATTGCCACGTATTACTCCATTGTGTATATAAACCACAATTTCTTTATCCATTCATCAGTTGATGGACATTTAGGCTCTTTCCATAATTTGGCTATTGTTGAGAGTGCTGCTATAAACATTGGGGTACAAGTGCCCCTATGCATCAGTGGAAAATACATTTTTAACTTGTGTTCTGAGTGGTTTTTCCGAGCACTTTGGAATCAGAATGATTGCTTTGTATGGGGAAATGAAAGTGGGTTTCTGGATGCCTAGAACTGATTTAGTCTAGGCAGACCTTCTGGTTCTATCTGAAATGTCATTTATGGATTGAGATAGGCTGGAGGGTTCTCTCCGAATTCTACATTATTCTGTGTTTCCTCACTTGCAGAGCTCTTAGGAATTTTGCTATTGAAATAAGATCGTTTGTCTTATTGTACAAAATGATGGTCTCCAAGGGGACCGTGCATATGCAAAGTCCATAATCTTACTTCCAGGAAGAAAATATTAGAATAATTAATTTCCTCTGTAACTTATTTTTTTAATTTTTTAAAAAATATTTGTTCATTTTTGAGAGAGAGAGAGAGATACAGAGCATGAGCAGGGAAAGGGCAGAGAGAGAGATAGGTAGACACAGAATCCGAAGCATGCTTCAGGCCTTGAGCTGTCAGCACAGAGCCCGATGTGGTGCTTGAACCACAAACTGTGAGATCATGATCTGAGCCGAAGTCAAATGCTCAACCGACAGAGCCACCCAGGCACCCCTGTAACTTTTTATGTGAATGAAATACATAAAGCTTAAAAATTAAAAAGTTTCTGATAGAAACATAGTGTTTTCAAGTTACACCCGTTGCCACTCTCATTCCTTTTCTCCAGGGGCTGTTTCCTTTGCCATTTACTTCCTTATCTCTGAATGGTGAGCCCAGACTGCTCTTTCTGTTTTTCAGCTCTAGACGTTATCTGTTGACTTCTACTATGAAAGACAAGAATTTCGCATTCTGCTTACTCATGCTCTTGCCTTCCTTCCATTGTTCCAGTATGATTATATGTAAACGTTTTGTGTGATAGTCACTGTTTAGATTATTGTGGCAGTGGATTGTTTTCTAGATCTGCTGCCTGCCCTTCATCTTATCTTGGAATTGCCTTTGCCTCTTTTTGTTGCTATATCTTAGACCTTCCTTTTCCTGACTTTTGTCTCTCATTTTGGTGGGTCCCCTTCTCCAGTTGCTTCCTGATGGAAGGCACGGGGGCGAAAAGCTTTTCAGGAACTTGCATGTCTGAAAATGCCTTGAGTGATAGTTTTGATGAGTATACTACTATGGTTAAGAAATATATGTGTGTGTGTGTGTGTGTGTGTGTGTGTATATATATATATATATATATATATATTTTTTTTTTTTTCCCCTCATTAAGGAATTGTTTCATCCACTTGTAACTTCCTGAGTTCCTATCAGGAAAGCTAATGCCATGTTGATTTCTGACCCTTTGTTTTTCTTCTG
This sequence comes from Acinonyx jubatus, assembly GCF_027475565.1. Classification (NCBI taxonomy): domain Eukaryota; kingdom Metazoa; phylum Chordata; class Mammalia; order Carnivora; family Felidae; genus Acinonyx; species Acinonyx jubatus. The sequence goes on along the minus strand of NC_069380.1, from coordinate 96,271,192 downwards.
GAAACTTTTGTAAATGTTCCTTTTCCCTCCAGGGATCTGAGATTTCAGGATGATATGCCTTATTGTAGACACTCCTTCAGTTTTGAAGACTTTTTTTCTTGTATCATTTTTGTTTTAGTTCTCTCTCTTTATTCTCTGTTTTTGGAACTCTTATTCATTAGATATGGGAACTTCTATATTATTTTAATTTTCTATTTTTTCCCCCTTTTTTCCATCTCTTTATTTTTTAATTCTACTTTCTGGTGTATTTTGTCACCTTTTTCTTATAGTCCTGTATGGAACTATTTTTTGGCTAACATTTTTGTCTCCAAGATATCTTTCTTTCTCACTTAATATTCTTTGCTTATAGCATACTATTCTTGTTTCATGGATGTAATATATTCCCTTAAACTCTGATTACTGTTTCATTTTTTTTTTTTTTTTTTTTTTTGCGAGAGAGAGAGAGAGAGAGAGAGAGGGCACACAAGTAGGGGAGGGGCAGAGGGGGGGCGCGCTGAGTATCTGAAGCAGGCTGTGTGCTGAGAGCAGATAGTGTGATGTGGGGCTTGAACTCATGGACCTGTGAGATCATGACTTGAGCTGAAGTTGGACACTTCAGTGACTGAGCCACCTAGGTGCCCCCCTCCCCACTCCTTGTATGGACTTTATTTTTTTCATTTTTTAAATGTTTATTTATTTTGGGGAGAGAGAGAGACAGAGCGTGAGCAGGGGAGGGGCAGAGAGAGAGGGAGACACAGAATCCGAAGCAGCCTCCAGGCTCTGAGCTGTCAGCACAGAACCTGATGTGGGGCTCGAACTCACGGAATGTGATATCATGACCTGAGCCCAAGTTGGACGCTTAACCGACTGAGCCACCCAGGTGCCCCTGGAACTATATTTTAGTTAACCTTTTAATCTCCAAGATATTTTTTTCTGTTTATATTCTTTGATTATAACTTACTATTTTTGTTTCAAGGGTATGATATATTCCCTTAATCTCTGATTACTGTTTACCTTTTGTTGTTGTTTGCCTTTTATTTATTTATATTTTAACCTGTGTTGTGTTCGTTCTGAGTGCCTTGTTTTTCTGTTAGGTTTGATCTCTGTTTTTCTTGTCTGAGATCTTTCTGAAATTTCTGATGGTTTTCGTTCTTTGTTTATAGTCAGGAATGAGATACTAACAAGCTTAATGAAATTTCTGTGTGTATGATTGAGGTTTAATCAATCTGCTGGTGAGCTTCATAATGGGATAATAAGGCAATAGGCAGGTTTTTTCACTCTGGAATTGCCAAACAGTGTACCTATTCCATTTTTTTTTTTCTTTAAAGCTTATTTATTTTTATTTTGAGAGAGAGCAAGTGAGGGAGAAGCAGAGAGAGGGTGAGAGAGAGTCCTAAGCAGGCTCCCCGCTGTGGTGCAGAGCAAGATGGGGGACTCAATCCCAGGGAACTGTGAGATCATGACCTGAGCACAGATGAAGAATCAGATGCTCAACTGACTGAACCATCCAGGCACCCCTCCTGTACCTTTTCTTCGAGCAGTTCTGTTTCTTCACAGTAACCTCCAGTTTCATGCATGGTTGGATCTTGATGTCTAGTATTCCAGTAGCTGAGTAAAGTCAGGGGTATGGAGGTCTCCCCTTTTCGTATGTAGAATTTAACTTAATCATCCCCACTACAGTGCCTCACCCAACCACACAATACTTTCTAGAAAGTATTTTCTTTTGCTAGAATGTGTAGCTTGGGGTGAGGCATGAGGGGAGTCATTTAGCTACATAGAGTGGCAATGTTTATTGTGTGGTATAGCCCTCTTTATTTTTTCTAAATGATCTTATTAAAAGTTGACATTAACATAGGTCTTGTACAGTGGCAAAAAACTATACATGTATATAATTTATAATTTTTCAAGTTGTGAAGGTATGCTTAAAGACAGTTACTAATGGAGGTATTAGACAAAACACATATAGAAACTACTCATTTTAAGGATATATAGTGAAAATTTTGAAAAACATTTGTGTATAAAGATAGAAATTAAATCAGAAGTACTAAAAATTTTGCTAGAGCAAAACATAACAAAGTACAGTTATATGGCTTTGTTTGCACACAAAAACAAATGTGTGGGATTAATCACACGAATTTCTAAAAGTGTCATCGGGTGGAAACTTCAAGAATCATATTCAGCCCCAATTTATGGGAGAATTTTCTTACACTTAGAACTATTCAAATATTAAATGTGCTGCTTTGAGATTTTATTTTTTACTTTAATAATTTGCTTTTTGCCTTTTTCCTTTCATCATGCATTATGTCCAATCTCCAGGGATAGTGTACGTGAGGTTTCTCTTTGGGGTGATTTATTAGTCTAGAAAAGTTCTCAAGTCCTTCCTAAGTCTAATATTCTATGATTTAAACTCAGATCTAAAGTTATAAAATACTGGAGTCAGTTTGGAATAAACAAACAGAATTCAGAGTAACATTTATATGTTTAGTGTATTTTGTGGTTATTACTTCATCTTTACTGTTTATAGCTGCAAGTTTATATGACCCACGTGACTTACAGAAGGTGTTCCTCAGTGGAGCTTACCCAGAGACCCTTGACACTTTCACAGCAAAGGCTTGTGTTGGTGGAAAAGGCATCCGTCCATTTCACTGGGCTCTTTCATGTGGAACGAAAGTAATTAGATGTCTGGCTTTAGTAGTATAGTATTAACTCTTATCTGGAGGACACCTAAGGTTTATATAATACCCAGGCATCAGTCAATTAGACCAAGAAAAAACAAGTCAATTTTATGAGTCTACATGAGTCAGGCATTTGATTATCCTGAGAAAACAGGGGTCTGGCTCCTTTCACTGAAGCTTTCCTTCTGCAATCGATTAACTGCTGACTCTTGTTCTATTGACCCTCACTAATTTTGTGGCATGGGCTGTCATTCCTTATCTGGAGTGCAAGGGAGACTCCTCTGTAAATATCAACAGCTGATGAGGTTAAGGGGGCCTTCTTCTATTCTGCAGCCAGGGTTCACAATCTGTGTTGATGTGGAGGACCGGGTCTGGAGCTTGCTGCCTAGTCCATTTTCCAAGACCAAATTACAAGTTATAGCTCTCTCTTTTCTACACCCAACAAATTGTTGGATGGCCAACACTAGTATAGGTTATTTACAAATTAAGATTTGATTTCATCTTGACTTTGTTCTTTCATTTTTTATATCATATTCTCACCAATGTAAAATCCTGCCTTTATGTGAAAATGGAATTTAGTGACTCGATAAATAAATTACCCTTGCCAGCTAAGGATTAGCTGGTGCTGTTTCATTCTCTGCTCTATTTCTTCATATCAAAAATTTTAGTGGCTTGTTTGGTGGTTTGCAATCCCTTAATTAGTATAAACAATTAGTACATTCACAGAAAATATGCTGCTGGTTTTATGTTACTTGTTGGCTATCACTCAGATCCCTATATCCATTCCTCAGATCATCTAAAAATTTGTTTGTTGGGTTAAGTCATATCTTATTCCTATTGATAACTTTAAGAAAATATTTCTAAGATCTAACTGAATTATATGGTAAGACGCAGAATGATGAATCCTTTGGAATGAACTAGTTGCCGAAAAAGGTGTCCAAAGAGGGATGTGTTCCAATACTGCAGCATACTGCTCCCCACCTGGATACTTTACCTCTAAGGTCAAGCTGAAATATGACATTTATAAACCAGGATGCGTTTAGATCCAAATACATGGACATTCTAGAAAGGCAGAGTGGTGTAAGCTTAAGAGCATACTCACTTCTATCCTTACTTTCCCACGTCATGTCTGTAAAATGGAGATACTGAGAATTTATGTAGTCCTTATCAGAGTCTGAAGAACTTTAATTCTGCTTTTCTCTTGCTTGCCCTTGTATTGGAGAAAATCATGTGCAGGTTCCTGAACATCCTCTTTTGTTTCTCATCTGTACACCATCGTTGTTTCCTCCAGCCTGTAGAATCTTTTTCTTCATAGTCTGCCTGGTCGTGTTTTTTAAGGCAGAGTTCATGTGAAATTTCTGACTAACCAAAGTAGAGTAGAGGACCCCTTGCTTTGTGGCTCCACCTATCAAATATTACAGCCATTGTCACACTGTATAGGTTTTGTGTTTGTTTTGTTTTATTTTTGTTTTTGTTTTGTTTTTTCAATTAACACATAAATCTCTCCTATAGGGCCGTAGGATACTACTCTAAGTGCTCAGTAAATATTGAAGGAATGCTGTTTTTTATGCCTAGAATGTGCTGGATCAGTTGTCAGTTGCTGTGTAACACATTCCCTAGATTGATGGATGAAGGCAACACTGATTTATCTGCATGGTTTTTCTGTTGGTCTTACTTGTGTTTTACCTGTGACTGTGGTCGTTTGGCAACTTGACTGGGGTTAGGGGCTCCACTATTGCCTTACGCATGTGTCTGGGGCCTTAGTTGGATTAGTTGGGATGACTGATCTTCTCTCTCTTTGTGATCTTTTTTTTTTTTTTTTTTTTTTTTAAGTTTATTTATGTAGAGAGTGTGTACACAAACAGGGGAGGGGCAGAGGGAGAGGGAGACAGAATCGTAATCAGGCTCTCTGCTGTCACTGAAGAGCCTGATGTGGGGCTTGAACTTACGAACCACAAGATCATGACCTGAGTGGAGATTAAGGGGACGCTTAACTGACTGAGCCACCCAGGCGCCCCTCTGTTTGTGATGTTTCATTTGAACTTCTTGTGTGAGGGTGGGCAAGTCCTAATGGGCAGGTGCCTGGAGAGCCTCCCCGGTGTCCTATTTGCTGATATTCCCTTGGCCCAAGCAGGTCACATAGCCCAGCTCAGAGTCAGCATGGGAAAGGACTGTACAGGGTCTGCATACCATGATGTGTGGTGTGTTGGGGGCCACTAATGTAACAGTCTTGCATGTGCACTTATCGTCATTGTCTAACTGTTGAAGAACTTCTGTTCAAAGCTTTTGATCACTTTTCTCCTCTAAAAAGCCTTCCATGTCCTCTCCAGGGCTTTTCTTACATTTTCTTATTGTACATGGGGTTGTCTTCAGTTATTTCCCCTGGGAGCAGCAGTGAGGTGCTCCTCTAGAACTTAGCGAGACTATATTCATTTATACTTCACCTTGTTACCAAAAACATGTGAGGCATCAACTTGGAAATAGAGGACATGGGGTCACCTAGGAAACTTTGTGTGACATATAAGATTTAATGCATATTGTCTCCCAGGTCAAGTCAGTCTTACCGAAGGTATTAATATAGCCAAAAGAAATATATTCTTTTTTAAATTTCAATTTTGAAAAGATAAAAACAAAAAACCCCAATACCCTGTGCTGTGGAATTGAAATTGCAGTTGTTTTGTGAAGCAGTTTGGAGGTCTGTGCTGAGACCTTAAGAAGTTCATGTTCAAGTCCAATGATTCCACTTGCTGAAAATCATTCTAAAGGAATAATCAGAGGTGATTTTGTGCAGAGATGTTTACTGATGCATTATTTATGCAGAGAAAAGGGAAACATCCAAATTGGGAAATGATGAAATTATGGAGCAGTTGTGTAATGGAATATTAGGCAACCAGTAACAAGGGTCTGCAGGAAGAAATTGTTATGATTGGGAAATTGGTCCCAATGTAAAATGCAAGTGATTCAAAGGTATATGAGGATTGATTCAATTCTGTTAAAACCGTGTGTGTGTGTGTGTGTGTGTGTGTGTGTGTGTGTGTGTGTGTTTTCATTGATCAACAAATGTTTTAAACACACTGTGCTTGGTACTGGGCCCTGTTGGAAAGAAGAAAAGACATGTTCACTTCCTTCACTGTGCTTCCAGATTAGTGGGGAAAGTTGATGCTGATTGGTGCTGATGCTGATGGGGAATAGCCAGATTCACACTGCAAAAGGACCAAGAAGAAGACAGAGCAAGTAAGAAAGTTTATTGGTTTGAAAAAACCGAGTGAGTTTTGAAGGGAATAAATTTTTGGGGGGTGGGAGAGAATTGTAGGGGTGAGACACTGGGACAATCAATCAAATGAGGTAAGAGGGTTTTTAAGAATTTCTGCTAAATATGCTCCTATTTTGTTTTTTCCTTTTTTAGCAGAAGACTATTGGAAATACTTAAGTTACTTGTCAATTATTTTAGATGCTGACCTGAGATATCTTGGGGTATGACACCATGCTGACATGAAACATTCCAGAGCCCTTAGTTTACCACGGTACATATGTAAATATATGTAGATGGGTGTATGTGTGCAAATATATACATGCATGTATCATCTGTCTGTCTATGCAAATGTTATAAGGATGGAGGGGTGGAAATGCTTCCCAAAATCTAGGAGATCACAGGTAATTTTAGTTTTGTTCTTAATGTATCTGTAGTCAGATAAATATGTTCCATATAAAAGTTATATACATAAAAGTCACGTATATTTAAACTTTAAAAAGCGTTGGTAAGGAAGTAGGTTGGTCAGCAGGAAAAGCATGCCATTGCCTTAGCTGGGGGGAGGGTGACTGTTGTGTTAACCATCCAGGTATTCTCAGCAGGTCTCACCAGTGTGCACATGGATTCCTTATGCCGCCATAGCCTGAAGTCATCAAACGTGTTACATTTGCATACTTTCTCTAGCTCTGACTCTACTTATCTAAACATTCTTATGGGGTGCCTGGGTGGCTCAGTCGGTTGAGCGTCCGACTTTGGCCCAGGTGTTGATCTCATGGCTCATGGGTTCAAGCCCCACATCGGGCTGCCAGCCCTGAGCCTGGAGCCTGCTTCGGATTCTGTGTCTACGTCTCTCTCTCCCCCTCCCCTGCTCACATTCTTTCTCTGTATCTCTTTCAAAAACAAATAAAACATTAAAAAAAAAATACACACTCTTCTGAATACAATCGAGGTTGAGAATGTGTATGTAGAGCTGTCTTCAGAAGCAGAGTAAGGTGGCTCTTCACCTCCTCAAGCCCTCTGTCCATGATACTCAAGACAATGCAAGTTTCACTGTAAACTTGTTAATTAGAATTCCCAGTTAAGCTCAGTTAATAACACTTAATGTCCTAGAGACAGATTCATGGTCAGTGTGCTGACAAAATCAGATATCTGAGCTTCCCAGGGAGCACGGCATGCCTCGTACCTGGAGATTTACCAAAGTAGAATCTTCTTGAGAAGCTTCTTGGCACTTAGCCATGTGACCTGTTCTGTTAACACTTGTACCTAAATATGTTCATTCTCCTTAATATTCTACACTCTTCAGTTAAACTTTATAGAGCTTTGTCTATTTTCTTGTTTTCCTTACCAGAGGGAGAAACTTTTGAGGGCAGATATTCCTTTTCTATTTTTTTTTTTGTGTGTGTGTGCATGTGTATTTAGTACCTCGCACAGTGCCTGACAAAAAAATATGCAATTTAGTTAATATTTACTGAATGAAAACAAATACACCAATTGACAGACATACTTAACCATATATACATAGGCAAATATAGCTAGATTTTGGAACATCCACTCTTTTGGATTATTTATACCTTACTTTACATACATTAGCCTAATAATCCCATAACTGCATTTGTAAACTATTACTCTGTTTTCTTCCCATGTCCTGTGTAGTCCCCTATGTGAACTGTGTTGCCGTGTTATTAGAGGTGGGTGGTATTTAAGGATGTGTTAGGCCATAAAAGTTCTGACAAGGCCTTCCTTGTAAGAAATGACAGGGCTTGGGGGGAAGTAATCCACTGCAGCTCAGGTAAGAAATCAGTCTTTCTGTGAACAAAGCTTAAGTCTGTTCCAATGACATTTTGTTGTTGTTGTTTTAAAAGTCTGCCCTTCCATGCAAAAATCTGCAGAATGAATTTGTTGAGGGCTCAAGGATGAGGAGAGCATTGGCATTTTCTCTCCTCCATAAAACAAATGGAAACAGACAGTGAAGAAAGGTAAATACCTGTGACCTCCTCTCAATAGGCCTCTGGTGAAGTCATTTGTAATGAAATGAGGCCTGCAGTGAAGGCTCCTCCCGGAAGCCCCCTCATGCCTCCCCTCCTCCCAGGAGATTCCGTTTTCCCTCTCAGGAACTCTTACAGCTAATAAGCTTAGATATGAACAATGGCTTCCACACATATTGTGCACATTTCTCAAATTTTGTTCGCACAAAACTGCTGAATGGCACACTTCCTCAGCTCTAGCTACTGTCCGTACCTCTGGGGAGTGTGTGCAGAGTGGCGAGGTCAGCCCCACAATGAGGAAGTTTTCTTGGTTTCAGTAGGCAGTTTATGCCCATTTGGAGAGTTTACTTCAAAGGCTTTTTCCATTTCAGGGCATATGAGCACGGCTGTGTTGGGTTGAGCCAAGGGGAATTAGAGTAACCTTGCCAGTAGGTCCCAGGACTGGCTCTGAGGTTGACGTAGGGTGAAGTGAGTTTCAGGCTGACTCACCCTTTGCACTAGACCCATATCAGTGGGTAAGGACATTTGTGAAATGTGTTTATTATACTTGCAGGCAGTTTTTCTTGTTAATTTTTTTGGTTGGTTTTGGATTGGGGCCCTACTCACTTTTTAAACAATTTCCATACATTTTATACATTATTTCATGTTATATATGCTGAGTGTAATAATTATTTTTGAGAATGATCCCTAAGAATAATTTATGAATTATTCACCATTAAAATCCCACTGTTTTCAGTCATTGCAATTTTCTTTCTTTTTTTTTGTTAAAGTTTATTCTTATTTATTTTGAGTGAGAGAAAGAGAGCAAGTGGGAGAGGGGTAGAGAGAGAGGGAGGCAGAATCCCAAGCAGGCTCCACACTGTCAGCACAGAGTCCAATGTGGGGCTTAAACTCATGAACCGTGAGATCATGACACAAGCCAAAGTCAAGAGTTGGACGCTTAGCCGACTCAGCCACCCACACGCCCCAGTCATTGCAATTTTCAGAGAAAGTTTTTATTGTAGAGGAAATGTTTCATATTTGATTTCAGTGAAGAAGAGTTAAGGAAATTTTAAGAGAACATTGAGGGAAATTCTAGTGAGAAAAAAATTAAGGAAAATTCAGTGGAAAAAAAATTCTGATTTCAGGGTTTTTAAAGAAGGCAATAAGAAATATTCCAATGTGCTGTAGATTACAGCTGCAAAACCTGGGAGTCCTGTCTTCAGGAAGAACTCATAATTCCTGAGGTTTAGCATAAGAAGAAAACATGATTTTGAGATATAAGTGAAAAGTATTAACTGATGTGCAATTATATTGGCTCCATGAATGTTCATTTCTATTGACTAGCATCTCATTTATCTGAAATCATTACAGCCATTGATTTTAGTTGTTATTAACAGAAAACCAACACAGATGAGCTTAGCAAGAGGGGCATTCAATGCTTGTCAAAAGGGAGAGGTTTGAGTCCAGCTGTTTGAGGACAGGGCTTCAACGGTGTCACCAGGACTCTGTTTCTCTCCGTCTCTCATTTCCTTCCTCTAGATTGTCTTCCGTCTGTGGTCAGCCCCCTTGCTGCAGCTTTACGCTTCACTACCGTCTGCCTCTTTTTCAGTGGATCCTGTAAAGCTTATGCCATTCACGCTGATGGAAATGATTTGGATCACATGCCCACTTCTGAACCTTTACTGTGATGTAGGGAAATACTACACACTGGTTGACTGAGGCTGGATCATTGATTTCCGTTGGGTCAGTGGAACCCTCAGGAGTCCAGTGGATAGAAAGACAGCAAGGGATAAGTTCTCAATTGAAAATCAAGGTCATAGGAAGGCATAATGGAAGCTGGAAAGGCAACGGTAAATGTCTACCCAAATGCATCATATTTAAAAGCCTGTGCTTTTCTTGTCCCCCTAGATAGTTTATTAAAAAAGAAATAATATTTTGTAAAAGCCCTACCTAGGTTAATAAAACTTACTGTTTTCAGTACTTGATAGATTTTCCAGTTTCCATACGGATTTGCCTAAGGCTAATCATATTTAATATTCTTCACATATAAGCTTTTCTGAAAATGTTTATTGGGATGGAGTGGACTAAATAGGAAATGTGCTTTTTATATTCTGTCTCCTCCCCATCTCGGTCCTAGGAGTCTCAGTGAACCTCTCACAAATGGTGCTCCATTAGCAAGGGTGTCTTTTTGATGCAAGCCCACTAGAGGTGTGGTATGAACTCTTCTTGTCAGACAGGTGGTACTTTGCTGTCCGTGGAGAGGAATACCTGTATGAACGTACCTATGTCAAGGCCAGATCTAAGCAGGTGAACGAGTACGAGAAGACCGCTACCCGATTCTGTCAGGTATCTCCAAGCTCTCACACCCACCTCTAGGCTTTAAAATTGAGGGACTGTCACGGATATGTCAGCTTGGTGGTTCTCCAATCTGTTCTCTCCAGAATCTTTTTGTGTCATATTATTTCTACAGTAAATCCCCTGTCCGTCTTTGTGTTTGTTGGGAGATACTTGAGGCCTCTTCATGTCTGAATTTATGTGAGGTATTAATCCTTTGCGCATTAGTTTTTCCCTCGTGCAGCACCTTACTGGTGATGACTTAACCTCTCCCGAGTCCAATCATGAATGTGGTGGCAGTGTAATATTTGTTAACTCTATCAATGCGTAGGGATGCATTTGAGATATTAAACAATTTCACTTACTGGAAGGACGCCCATATAGGACACAGACAATACAGGTCCTGAGGCTTCATTCGAGGTCAGTATTCCTAGAATTATTTCATCCCATTCTCTCTTTTCCCAGTAACTTTGCCTCAGCCGTGAACTTCTGCTTTCTGTGTCCCCATGGACTTTGAAACAACTGGAGATCTTTTCCTCTGTGCACATGACCCCAAGTTGTTAAGCTCTCTTAATTTTGTGGTATGTCTCTATTTCTGGTAACTGTCACTTCTGAGAACTGTCAGGGTACCTGCTTCTAAGAGACTTCTGGGCTTCCTTCTTAGTTTCTGTTTCTAAGCTGGGAAGACCTGAAATGCTGGCACGTAATTCAAACGCATGCATTTCATGCGCTGACTTGGGAGCATTTCTTTTGGCTTCCTGGGCATCCCCCCGCCCTCCCTCTGATTTTCGTAGGTTCTGAGTATGAAAGAAGGTGAGGAGAGATCACCTCTTTGCATTTTGCAAAAGGCAAATGTCTGCGTTTTAGATGGAAGGTCCTCAGATAAACCAGTCTGATCATCGCAACATCATGCCTTATGAATGAACAAATGGTCTCCTTTCAGCTGCTCTGTTAAGCAGCATTTTTTCAAATGATGGAAGGAACTCACTGAATCAGTGCATGTTTATTTTCCTGTTGGCAAAGAGATGTGAAATAAAGCAGCAATAGACCGGCCTGGCCCTCGACTGAACTATGATGTGGATGAGGTTTGCCTAAGGGGCCCTCAGACCTCCCTTCCACTGCCCCTCTCCTGTTTCTGGGGCTCTTCCTCATTCTCTACCTGTCCTTGCCTCCAGATGTGCGGGGTCCTCCCTGCTCTGCCTAGGCCCGCTGGCCCTAGGTGGTGCACCTTGCCCTCGTCTGGCTCCCCCAAACAATCATCTAAACTAAACAAAGAAGATACCTGATCTTAGAGCCTGGATCCCCGTTAGCTGTCACTACTGAAAATGAGTACGTCTTCTGGAACCAAGCCTCATTAAGCTATTAATGCACTGTAATGCCTAATGTATTATTTCTCCCAAGAATGCTGACATTTTGATAAGAAATACTTAAGGACCGTTTACATTTAAGCCAAAGGAATGATCATCCTGAAGTGGAATTGCAGGCGTCGCTGGTCCAGTAGATATATCTCCCTTGGGGTAGACAGATCCTTTTTCTGGGCTTTCTCCACATCTCGCTCCTTCAGTAAGGTTTTGGGAAATCCTCCCTTCGAGCCAGCTGGCAGGGATTGATTTCTGGGTGTATTCCTGTCAGATCCACATCCAGGGTTTCAGCCTTGTTTGCAAACATCCCCATTAGTTCTTGGAAGGATCTTTCTCGGTTACAGACGTACTCCAGATTCACCCTTCCTACCATTTCCACCCCATTTGTCCATTGGCCACATTCCCTCTGCATCTTGGTGATTAGAACCCTGTTGCTTTCCATCTGGAATAACTCCAGAAATGCCCTATCTAGACTAGGAACTTACTTGGTGAATAGCAACACCTCCCTGGGGCTGCTGATCCTTTCCCCAGGTTTCCTAGTTGTGCTACCCAGTTCTCTCTAGCCCTGGCTCTTTGTCTTCCAGTATGCTGCGTTGCTCACCCTGCCCTGTAGATATTGTTGCAAAAAATGGAGTTACAATAGAGAGCATGGTAAGTGCATGTGGAGGACACAAAAAATTTTGTAGTAAGGAAGATTCATGATTTGAACCTTGGTTGCCTCCAAGAGAGCACTCATTCCACTCTATCACCAATGCATACCTCCTTCCTGCCTCCACCCAGAGCCTTCATTTTTCTAAGATAAAACATTCTTTCCCTCCTAGGACAGGATTACCAGATTCTTCGTCATTCTGGCCATTTTGTTACAGGAAAATCCACTTTGTCAATGTCTCCCTGAAAATTTGGTGTCCAAAAAGGAACAAAATATAGGCAGCTTGAGAGTTCACCTAAGTGTTTTATCATCCAGCCCACATTTCTCCACCTTGTCCACAAAGATACCAGGGGAGACTTTATAAAAATGCCTTGCTGAAATCCTTGTGTGGATTGGCATGTCAAAAAGGAAATCAGGCTATCTAACATAAAACACACACTAATACACAGGCACAGGTGAGACAACATTTATATATTACAACTTAAATGTGCAACCGCCCCCCCCCCCCCCCCCCGCCAAAACCAGTACTCTTTATTTTCCGTAAGTGACCTCATCTTTTCCTCAATCCCTTATTCCATTTGGGAGCAAGAAAAATAAATCTAAAACTTGCCAGTTCTTAGTATCTTGCTAACTTTGTCTCTTCTGTTTTCTTTTTTTTTCTAAATATTTTTTAATGTTTGTTTATTTTTTTGAGAGAGAGAGAGAGAGAGAGAACACAAGCAGTGGAGGGGCAGAGCGAGAGGGAGACACAGAATCCGAGGCAGGCTCCAGGCTCTGAGGTGTCTGCACAGAGCCTGACATGGGGCTTTAACTCATGAGCTGTGAGATCATGACCTGAGCTGAAGTCAGACGCTTAACTGACTGAGCCACCCAGTTGCCCCTCTTGTGTTTTGAAATAGTCTCTCTTAAGTTAGCTCAGGGTCTTTGGGGTAAATATTCATTTCATTCAAGATTCAAAGTTAGGTTATTTCTCTCCTTTTGAATATTTGCCTCTTCACTTTCTGTTCCGAGGTGCCATGTACATTTCAGCACAGGGTACTTTAAGGAAATCGGGATGGGATAGCCAGTCTTTGGGTCCCTGTGCTGTTTTTGGTGTCTTCTCAGGTCATTGTGGAGATATTCCCTAACTCTCCTGATCATCAAGTGTCCTGCTGGCTGGCTTCTGCTGGAGGAGTCTGGTGAATTCCCTGTCAAGGCTCAGTGTAAAACATCTACCTGCTATAAATTGTAGACCCCTTTCTCACCTTGGAAGGGTCCAAATAAAAAGTACAGGAGACAGAAAAGCTAACAGTGAGATGATGACTATGTGGGGCTGAGAATGGGCAGTGCACTTCAGGCTGTTGACTTGGCAAGAGGTGAAACAGCCACCATGGTTCCAGCTGCAGGAAGAGCTGTTGGTAGAGGCAGCCCTGGCCATCCTGGTCCATTTCAGCTGGGAGTTTGGAGGGGTCACTTGTTTGTAAGCGTGAGTCTGCCTATCTATGATGTCAACGTGGAAGTCTGTCTTTCCAGTCTTCAGTTTCCAAAATGTGAGAATCTCGGTACACGTACTCATGTGCAGGCTTAATTTCGTGAGAGCAAACCAACTGCTCGAATCATGGAAGCTGGGGGTGGAGTGGACTGAGACAGAACTGGGTTTATTTCTGCCTACTCCCTGTTGACCTTGGGAAAGTTACTGAACTTTCTTGAACCTCAGTTTGATCATCTGTAGAACAGGGGTAATAAACACCTCTATGATTAAAGGAAAACAGTGTCCATCAACAAATGGCAGCTATAATTGTAAATGATAACAACATCTTCTAAACATAAACATTATTTTTCTGACATTCTGAAGAGATTGCAGCTTGCTTCCTTTACCATTGGTTAGCTTCATTAAGTATGACACTTCCCCCCAGTACAGCCATTTTTCTTGGAGACAAATGCCTTTTTTTTCCTTAGAGGGATGTGTTTCTCCCTCTTCCTGACAGAGCCCAGAAGATCCCTGTGAACATCCTTCCTTTCCCTCCCCTTGGGGATCCTGGGCCACAATGGCCCTGTATCATTGCCATCATCACTCCGCCCAGGGAGGACTGGTAGAAACTCCCTTCGTGACTTGCTGACGTCAATTCTGAAGATGTGCAAGATGGATTACGAAAAGGCCCTTAATAGTTTTTACTCTTCAGGAAGCCAAATGTTTTTCAAATCAGAAGCAAAGGGTTTAGCACAGGCAGGCCAGGCTCTCATCTCAGTCAAGGAAGACACTATGAAACTTTCACTTTCCCCCCAGGCCCTAATGTATTTCCCACGGGGCCTCACCTCCCTGTCGTGCTTTAAGCTTTCCCTTCCTGATCTTCCTCCTTGAAACCTTGTGGCCAGGCCTTGCCCTGCTCTGTATCCAGAATGTGATTGAGGATGAAGGCAAATAAGGCAGAGAATGTCTGTGTGTGAAGAGCAAGGCTGGTTCTATTCCTGTGGTTGTGTAGGTGGGCTTTTCCCAGCAGGTTCTGGGCACTTCCTCTGTTTATTTCCTGAGACTCACTTCTGCAGCAAGTGTTATAAAACAGGAGAGAAACTACTTCTCCTACCAACCTTTGACTCCTAAAATGCTCTCATGAGGAGCATGGTAACCTGCCTAAAGAAACCTGGTTCCAAACCCAAGAGTCCCTTTCTTCACTATCAGGGAAAAGTGGCTCCAAACAGTAACATACCTCTCATCTTTTTCAACTTGTCCAATGACTTCCCTTTGCCTGGCTATCTTTGGGGCATGAAGAGAGCTGTGAGGGGGTGGAAGCCTAGTTGTATAATCCTATCTCTCTGGTTTACAGAATTCTCAAGCTTTTGGAGCCAAAAAATAAGGTCAGAAGCGATCTGGTCTTTCCAACGTAGCTACCCTGTGGTCTCAAAAGTCAGTATTAAACGTCAGCACGAAGGCAGGTTGGTCTGGGGTCTCCGTAATCTGTGAAGATCTGTAGAGAACTCTGCAGATCTTTTTTCTATTTAGTCCATGATTCTAGGACACACGTTATTCAGTGGCTTGGGGGAAATGAGGCCAAGATGGGATAAGGGGCATGCAGTAGCATCAGAGGACCAGAAGGTGGCACTAGTAGTATTTATAAGGCACCTCCACAGACCATTAGGTAACTGATACGGCACTTGTTTCCTTCCAACTGGCTACCAGTGAAACAACTGTGTTTTGTTAGCACCATGTTACACAGCGCTTTTTTTTTTTGGTGAATTTCTGCTATTACCCAGACTCTTGCAGCCTACTTTCCTTCATGTTATGTGTGTTACTCACAGTGGATTCAAAGGCCGGAAGGTTTTGTTTGTTGAAGTTTGCTCCATGTATTTATGATGCTTTGTATTCTTTGAAGTTCTGACAAAAACAAAGCCCCCAGTTCTCTGGGAAATAAGAGAACCCATTTGTTCGCTCACTCTGGGAATGTTCCAGAGATCTACATGCAAGGATGTTTTTGTCTATCTTGTCAAGTTTTTTTTTTTTTCTTGTCAAGGCTTTTAATATTCTTTGTATGAGTTTAATGTAAAAAGGCACCAAGTTAAAGCTGCCTTTACATGACTAATAGACTGCTTCATCAATAAGTAACCCTGCCTGTATATTTTTAATAGTTAAAAGAAGTTATTTAAAAGGGACTTGAAAGCCACCAAGAAACTTGGGAGGAACTCAGCAAGAAGCCTCTCGCTGTGCCACTTTGTTTAGCAAAAGAAGATTTTTCCAGAGAAAGTAGTTGGCAGAAGTCCTGCTAATGGCGTTGTAGATATCTGTCTTCTTACCTACTTGCTTGAGGCTTTCTGGACTGGAACAAGGGGCTGCTAGTCATGGGAGGAACATAGCAGAGGCTGCATTTTTTTTTTCTTTAAAGATCCAAATAGTAAATATTTTAGGCTTTGTGGGACATAAGGTTGGTGCTCCCCCCTGCCACTGTACTTCAAAAGCAGCTGTAGACAGTTTGTAATTGTGTGGTCATGGCTTTGTTCCAATAAAACTTTATTTATAGAAACAGGTGGCACGCTGAATTTGGCAGACGCCATTCACCAATAGGCCATACTTTGTAGATCCCGGAACTAGAGGAAGGGAGATTTAACTTTTCCTTCTGTGATGCGGCCATTTCCTTTTTGATCCTCTTTTTTTTGTTAGGGTGGTAGTTGAAGGTTGACCAGATGTATTTGGCTTTGTCCTCAGGTTTCTCACTGTTACAGGAGCAAAGGGGGAGGTACAATTTCTATTTCTGTGGTCACTGTAAGGAAGGAAAACCACTGACAAAAGTAGAGGATCGTGGTGGTTTGTCTCATCTTCTCAGTTCTCGAAAGTAAGGGTTGCGTGAAATCAAGCAGATTCGGCAGAATCTTCTGATGTCATCATATTTGGTCACCAGTCATCCTTTAAAGAGGAGTTGGCACAGAGCAGCCTGTGGACCAGATCTGGCCCTCCGCTTGTTTTGGTAGATAAAGTTTTGTTGGAACAGTCATGCTCATTTGCTTACACTTTCTTAATGCTTTTGCTTTATAATTGCAGGTTAAGTAGTTGCTACAGAGACTTTATGACCTACAGAGCTTAAGATATTAAGCTTTATGGACTGTGTGGTCCTTTTTAGAAAAAGTTTACTGACCTTTGCTCTAGAGTAGGACTTTTCAGACTCTTTGATGAAGGAATTTTCTTTTTTTTAATCCATCATGTTGATGGGGGGTTCTGCTATCCATGACTGGTGGCACATTGTGCCTTATACAGCTCACCACACAAATGCTGAAACCCTACACTGGTCCATTGCTTTTGAAGGACATGAGTCCATCACTCATGTGCTTGGATACGGCCAGAGTGTCACATGTCTGTGAATGCTTTAAGTGCTGACACCCACAGTCTGTATTTATCTATAGTGGACTAGGGACAGGCAGGCTGCAGAATGGCAGCTTGCTTCTAGGGCAGTGCTGCTCAAAGTGCGTCAAAGTGAGTGATTAATTCAGTAAATCTGGGCTGGAACTTGTCATTCACAATTTCTAACAAGCATGAAGATGATGTTTATGCTACTGCTCTGTGACTCTACTTGAAGTGGCACTGTTCTAGAGGAATTTCTACAGGGGTGAGTGGTGCTGGCTTTGAGTCCCACTTGACTGATGAGGACTATGTTACATAAAGAAGTGAGGCAGTTTGCACTGGGCAATCAAGAATGAAATGCAGATGCCATTAACCAAGGGATGCCTAAAAATGGAGATACCGTCATCCTACCCCCTACTTATTTTAACCTGGAAATCACCTTTCCTAGTACTGACAGCACGCTTGCTTGCAACTTAGCTGAAACCAAATCAGTAGTGATATTGATGATAGGCTGTTAAACAAGTATGGAACACAAGAGAAATGCAAATTGCTCTTACCTACCCCCCCCCCCCCTTCATTTCCTTCCTCCTCTTGTGTTATTATGTGTTGTTTGGAGAGTCTCCAAATCTTTGGACCTGGAAGACATTGGGAGAGAATATATCAAGCAGGAAATGGAATTCTTTTTTACATTCTTGTAACATTAACACGTGAAAAATATACTTAAGAGATCAGGCGAATGCCTTTCTGTGTCATTTGGGGGCACTGTCGTAGCCACATATGCCAGGTTTTGGATTTGCATTGAGATTTATGTCACGAGAGCTGAATTTTGCCCATTTTCTGGCCTCCCTTAGCTGTTGTTTATCAGGAGCTTTTTGTGTATTTCAACTGCTGCTGCTTATTAGTTTAAACGATACGGGCCACTGAGAAGAACAGAAAAAGAGGCTAATAAGGGGAGCTTAACTTCCCTGATTGCTTACCATGAAAAGTTTATTCAGGAGCCAAATCTCCTTTTAAAAGATTCCCTCCATATAGTATGTTAAAAATGCCGTTGTTGTGTGCTCAACTGTACAGCCACTACCCCTTTGCTTTTGTATCTATACTTTGGCTGCACAGCTTTCCTTTTCAGAAAGGCTCCCATTGGAATGAATTCATAATGCATCAAATCAAAATCATAGCCATGTTTTCTTCTAAGGTAAAGTTAGCAACCTGGGGCAAAGTCATTTTTATCAAATTCTTTGGTAGGAGTCCTTTCTTCTTTTTATAGTACCTTGGCTTCTCTCATGTTTTCTTTTTAATAGTTTGCCAGAGATAATATCAAAACCATGATGACTCTTTGCTGGTAATTTGGCCAATGTTGGAGTAATGTCACAATGGTATTTGAAAAGAGGGATTCTAAGCCACCAACAGAGCCCAACTGTGTTGTTTGTGGTGTTTTGTTTGTTGAGCAAGTCCCTTGAGGTGGTAACGATCAAAATATAAGCATCTTTGTTGCTTATGATCTCAGGGCATCTCATCCTTGGGAATTCCAGAAAACTGTCCCAATGAAAGAGATCTCCATAAGTTGAGATTTTAAATTAACCAAGGAGATGGCACAAAAACAGACTTATAGACCAATGGAATAGAATAGAAACCCCAGAACTAGACCCACAAACGTATGGCCAACTCATCTTTGACAAAGCAGGAAAGAACATCCAATGGAAAAAAGACAGTCTCTTTAACAAATGGTGCTGGGAGAACTGGACAGCAACATGCAGAAGGTTGAAACTAGACCACTTTCTCACACCATTCACAAAAATAAATTCAAAAATGGATAAAGGACCTGAATGTGAGACAGGAAACCATCAAAACCCTAGAGGAGAAAGCAGGAAAAGACCTCTCTGACCTCAGCCGTAGCAATCTCTTACTCGACACATCCCCAAAGGCAAGGGAATTAAAAGCAAAAATGAATTACTGGGACCTTATGAAGATAAAAAGCTTCTGCACAGCAAAGGAAACAACCAACAAAACTAAAAGGCAACCAACAGAATGGGAAAAAATATTTGCAAATGACATATCAGACAAAGGGCTAGTATCCAAAATGTATAAAGAGCTCACCAAACTCCACACCCGAAAAACAAATAACCCAGTGAAGAAATGGGCAGAAAACATGAATAGACACTTCTCTAAAGAAGACATCCGGATGGCCAACAGGCACATGAAAAGATGCTCAACGTTGCTCCTTATCAGGGAAATAGAAATCAAAACCACACTCAGATATCACCTCACGCCAGTCAGAGTGGCCAAAATGAATAAATCAGGAGACTATAGATGCTGGAGAGGATGTGGAGAAACGGGAAGGCTCTTGCACTGTTGGTGGGAATGCAAATTGGTGCAGCCGCTCTGGAAAGCAGTGTGGAGGTTCCTCAGAAAATTAAAAATAGACCTACCCTATGACCCAGCAATAGCACTGCTAGGAATTTACCCAAGGGATACAGGAGTACTGATGCATAGGGGCCCTTGTACCCCAATGTTTAAAGCAGCACTCTCAACAATAGCCAAATTGTGGAAAGAGCCTAAATGTCCATCAACTGATGAATGGATAAAGAAATTGTGGTTTATATACACAATGGAATACTACGTGGCAATGAGAAAGAATGAAATATGGCCTTTTGTAGCAACGTGGATGGAACTGGAGAATGTGATGCTAAGTGAAATAAGCCATACAGAGAAAGACAGATACCATGTGGTTTCACTCTTATGTGGATCTTGAGAAACTTAACAGAAACCCATGGGGGAGAGGAAGGAAAAAAAAAAAAGAGGTTAGAGTGGGAGAGCACCAAAGCATAAGAGACTGTTAAAAACTGAGAACAAACTGAGGGTTGATGGGGAGTGGGAGGGAGGGGACGGTGGGTGATGGGTATTGAGGAGGGCACCTTTTGGGATGAGCACTGGGTGTTGTATGGAAACCAATTTGACAATAAATTTCATATATTGAAAAAAATTAAAAAAAAAAAAAGAAAGTACGTTTCAAATTGCTCTAAGACTCTGGAGGAAGGCCGTTCTCTTGTTTCAGTGTACCTCTTCTTGTGAAGCTGATGCAAACTCTTTTTTTGTAAAATGTTAAATTGACTTAAATGAAGAAACTATTGCATTTAACTTACATGTTAAATCAAGATGCCTGTATTTCCATAGTGGGATATTGATATCTATAGAAAACCTTACTTTGCTTAAATTTAATTGTAAAAAATAAACCAAATCATACTCATTAAAAAAAGAAATAAATAAATTAACCAAGGAGAGGAAGAAGGCATCCCCAATTCGACATACGCAGGTTTTTTCTCCTTTCCAGGCACAGAACATGATTGTTCATCTCCTTGTGCATTTGCTGTGAGTTGCAGGGCCATTCCCCTAGGCTTCCTGTATACATTCCATTCTGTTCCCCTTCCTCCTGCCTGTCCTCCAGTTCAGGTGCTTTTCATCATCTTGGGCCTTGACTTCTGCCATAGCTCCCGAGTGAGCCACCTGACTTAAGTCTTATTCTTCCCTGTCCTCTTACCACCTGTCTGAAGCTCACATCCCCTCTGTCATTCTCTTTCTGAGACTTGCCATCACTAAAGGGGTGATGTCCCTTCGCCCGTGCATGTTCTACCAGACGCTCCATTATCAGCCTCCCATACTTCTCCTTTCCTCCCTCCCACCACTTGCTGCCCTGCACTGTACCTCATGCTCCGGTAATATGGGACTATGTGTAGTTTTCACAATGTCATCTGTTTTGTACCTTGAACCTTTGAGCATGAGCCCCCTCTTCCTGTAAGAGTGGCATTGGTTTTCAACCAGAGGCTATTTCACCTTCCTGGGAGATAGTTGGCAATGTCTGGAGACATTTGGAGGTGTTATATCTTGGCGAAGGGTGCTACTGTCATGTAATGGGTAGCGGCCAGGGATGCATGAACGGCCTCCTCCAACAAAGAATTAATCTGGCTTAAATGTCAGTAGTACCAAGGCTGAGAAGCTTTGCTCTACCTGTACATTTCCAGCAGGATCGTTTCGGCTTTCCAATCATGATGTAGGGGAGACCATCTCTTCTGTAGCAAATTGTTCTGAACCTTCCTTTCTTGGTCTTGGTGAAGTATCCCTTCTCTGTATTATGAAAATGTTCTTTATGTATACCTCTGCCATCACCATACAAGTCATATATTATTTTTATGTTAT
Source organism: Acinonyx jubatus (assembly GCF_027475565.1). Taxonomy (NCBI): domain Eukaryota; kingdom Metazoa; phylum Chordata; class Mammalia; order Carnivora; family Felidae; genus Acinonyx; species Acinonyx jubatus. Next base: position 96,249,979 of record NC_069380.1, on the reverse strand, counting down.
GTTATGTTATGTTATGTTATGTTATGTTATGTTATGTTATGTTATGTTATGTTAATGGTATTACAGATACAACCACCAGGCTTCCAGTTGTCCCAGAATAATGACTAAATCTCACACTCTTGGTTCAGAGCAAAGCCAATAGGTGGTTCAGCTACCTCCCCTCGGGTGTGAGATAGAAACAAATGCAGAAACCAGCTCTAACCCAGGGAAAAGACAAGCTCTCCATCTGTTCCCTTTCTGCGGAGGAGATGCTTTCTTTTCGCCAGGCCAAGTGGTGGTTCCAGAAGAATTCTTGTCTTAAAAAAAAGGGGGAAATACAAAAAGGGTGACTTTCACTTTTATTCCCTTTTTGGATGTCTGCTTTTCCAGAGAACTGGGGACAATCAGATGGGGCCAGTGAGCTTTTTACGAGCAGACCATTTTGGAGCCACCACCTGTCCACACCAGCCAGCAGTAGTGTGTATACAATGAGGGAGAACAGCAGGAATGTGACCTGGCCCAGTTAAGAGGGTATTTTTTGTTGTTGTTGTTCTTTTTCTTACCACCTCAGCCCTACCCTGACAGGGAAGGAAGCAGCAGTGGGTATATGAGGGGGAAAGGGGAAATGTAAAAGACCACGCAGCCCCCATCCATCCGTGTCAGGTCAGTCAAGTCAAAGCGGTGGCATGTGCTTGGGATGGGGGTGGGTTAGATAGAAGAGGCTGGAATCAATGCAATATTAAAATTTTAGACTAAATAGGGCTGAGCCTTATAGACCCAAAGGATACTGTTTGTATTAAGTCAGAATGTCTGAAAACTTATGGATTTAGGTCAAGATAATATAAAGGAAGACATTACTTATATAAGACATCTGGGAATAGTTACTGGCAAAAAAAAAAAAAAATCAGGTTTATGTCCTAATGAGTTGATATTCCACAATAAGCCAGTGTGTGTGTGTGTGTGTGTGTGTGTGTGTGTGTGTGTGTGTGTGTATGATAAAAATTTCAAACAGTGCAGAAAGAGATAAGAATTATATAATAATGAGATAATCTGGTTTTCAACACAACATGGGATAGGGGGTAACCTTGGGTTCTTTATTCTTCTCATGGGCCTGTCTTTAGTACAGTTTGGTGAGTCGTGAAATTTTGGGGGCACCTGCATTGTGGGAGACTCTGTTACTTCAGAAAGCCTCCTGCACGCCTGAGGTGTGAGGCGATAGAGAGGTCAGCACCAATGACTTTCTCCACTGGAGCTCAGAAAGAAAGCAGCCAAAGCAACTTGCCTATTCTAGCCATTGCCCCACCATCTCCATCAGACTTAGGTGATGCATTCTAATATCAATATATAAGCCTTTTTTTTTTTTTTTCAGGGGTTGAGTATTCTAAGAAAGACTGTAAAGGTCAAAGTTCTAGTTAACTCAAATGCTGTCTTGTCCTCCTCAAGGGAAGGCATTTCAAGTTATGACCTATGTATCCTGCCTCTACCCCTGACCAGTTTCATATTGCACCACATTGTGCTCATACACACTCTATCATGCAGCCCTTTCTCTGGGTTCCTTGGTCTAAGAGGACAACTCCTTTCTATGAGAGATGTCTCTCCCTGAATTCCTTTTGGCTTCCTGCAATTTGGGAAATGTCTTAGACTGCATCCTTATTTTAATTTTAATTTTATTTATTTTGAGAGAGAGCATGAGTGGGGGAGAGGCAGAGAGAGAGAGAGAGAGAGAGAGAGAGAGAGAGAGAGAGAGAATATGAATCCCAAGCAGGCTCCATGCTGACAGCTCCATGCTGACCAATGCTGGGCTTAACCCCATGAATCGAGAGGTTATAACCGAAGCCAAAGCTGACGCTTAACTGACTGAGCCACCCAGGTGCCCCTAGACTGCATCCTTTTGAGCATTACCCTTATTCACTGCCCTTCACACAGGCTCTGGAGGAAGAGGCTGTGTCCTTCCTGCTCTGTAGGACTGGTGACCTACCTCATTTGCTGAGCCTAGTGTAGAGTGATAATGTGGGAGCTCTTGTTGAAAAAACTACCAGGATTTTCCAGATGGTGACGACAGAACACTAAACCAAACACAGGGACCCTTCTGAGCACGGGGTACCTGTATGACTGGGCCCTACCCCTTTGGGAGAGCAAGAGCCCAGTTGATGCCTTTACTGGGTCACCTATAGAGGGAGCATGGTTTTCATAACCATTAATTAATTTTCCTCAGTGATAATAATGTAGTCATGTATGTCTCCAGGGAGGAACATTTCCCTGCTGGCATGACTCTGACTTTCCCCTCCAGAATGATACATGACCCACAATGAGTCCCCCCAAAATTTGAATCTTTACTGCCTGCCTGGGCCTGATAGCATCCCTATGGGAGAAACCCACACACTGGCTGTTCATGCTTCTTCCTTGTCCAAGGAATGGTCCTGGTGCCATTTGATTTATTTTGATTCATTCTACCTCTGACAGAAGAAGGGGAGGAGAGAGTTTCTATTCCTTCTCTTTTTCTGTGTATGTTAAAATATACATCACATAGAATTAACTATCTTTACTATTTTTAAGCACACAGTTCAGTGGCGCAAAGTATATTTATACTCTTGTGCAACAGCACCACTACTTATCTCCAGAACTTTTTCATCATCCCACATCTAATCTGTTTTATTGCATCGATAACCCTGGAGCAGAAGCCCCATGAAAGCTGAGAACAGGACTTTCTCATTTTTGAATTTCTATGGCCTTTCATAAAGTAGACACTCCATATGCTTATTAACCTGCATTTACATTCAACAGAGGGAAAGAGAAAAGAAAGCTGGTGTTGTATTACCCATGGCGGTGAAAGGAAGTGATACAGTTAGGAGTGTTGGCTTCTGTTATCGATGCCACCCTTCCCTTTCCCAGGAAATAATGAGAATAGAGTTGTTTTCTTCATATATAAGTTGTTATGGCCTTTGTGATGTCCTGCTGGCTTCTAATTAAAGAGAATTCAGGAATTTCTAGTAAACTGAGTGATATACCCCTAAATATCTAACACTATGTCTTAAATCCTTGCACAGGGAAAAACAAAAGAAAAAACACAACCAACCCAGGGGATAATTAACAGCTAAGCTTATACCTGTGTCTTTTCCTGGATTCTTTCATGGGTCTGATCTTTTTTCAAATGAACAAGAATTCTGTTCTGCCAAGTTGTTGTTGTTGTTGTTGTTGTTGTTGTTGTTGTTTATGAATGTGACGAGACAACTTTTTATTTGTTTGAAGACCATTTGGCCAAATATGTCTAAAATATAAGTTTATGAACAAAAGGGCTCAGTCCAATTAGCTTCCCCCTCTTAAAAGATCACCTCCAGGAGTTTGGTAAGTATTTTTATATGATTCTTTGAAGTTCAGAGGCTGGAGAGACGGCTAGCAAATTAGTAAGACCAGATGCTGAAGAAATTTTCTGATGAGAGGAAAATGGTCAGAGGGTTCTCATAGTCCTGGCTTAAAATAAGTAGTTTGAAATAAAAAGTGAAAAGATACAAAGCAAATATAGAAAGGGAGGAATGTTTTGATTGCCAAATGGAGGCATGTCCCCTAAAATTACCCCTTTATGATACCTTTATGCTGATATTCACCAAAATAAAGCTGCCTACTGGGTTTTGAAGCATGATCGCTCTGATCACGAGGCGCCTGGCGTGGCTCAGTTGGTTAAGTGACCAACTTCGGCTCAGGTCATGATCTCATCTCACAGTTCGTGAGTTCAAGCCCTGTGTCGGGCTCTGTGCTGACAGCTGGGAGCCTGGAGGCTGCTTTGGATTCTGTGTCTCCCTCTCTCTCTGCCCCTCCCTGCTCGTTCTCTCTCTCTCTCTCTCTCAAAATAAATAAAACATTAAAAAAATAAAAAAAATAAGATTTCTCTGATTACTACTGGGATCTCTATCTTCTGGGAGCATTTTTGGATGTTAGAAAAGACTGCGGGGACGTATTATAGTCGGCCTAGGGAAGGATTCTAGTGGGACTGTTGTGGAGGCAGGCTGCATTTCTCCTCTTCCTCATAAGAGGAATCATTATTACCTGTTGGTCACTTTTCTTGAGAGCCCCCATTATGCCTGGGAATTTATCTTAGTTTTCAGAAGTGTGGGGAAAAAATGGAGAGCCACTTGTGTATAAGAATCCCAGAACGCCTGGGTGGCGCAGTCGGTTAAGCGTCCGACTTCAGCCAGGTCACAATCTTGTGGTCCTTGAGTTCGAGCCCCGCGTCAGGCTCTGGGCTGATGGCTCAGAGCCTGGAACCTGTTTCCGATTCTATGTCTCCCTCTCTCTCTGCCTCTCCCCCGTTCATGCTCTGTCTCTCTCTGTCCGAAAAATAAATAAACGTTGAAAAAAAAAATTTAAAAAAAGAATCCTGTTGTTGGAGTCAGCAGCTAATCAGCATCATATATGATGCTTATTCAGGATTGTCTCCACATCTTGCCCTGAGTGGCACCCCCTTGTATCTTGTTCTCAATCTTAGCTTTGTTAGAGAAAGATTTGTAATCATGCAAGTATGTGCATTCGGAATGTAGCTCTTGGAGCGCCTGGATGGCTCAGTCAGTTGAGCATCTGACTTCGGCTCAGGTCATGACCTCACGGTTTGTGGATCTGAGCCCCACGTCGGGCTCTATGCTGATGGCTCGGAGCCTGGAGCCTGCTTTGGATTCTGTGTCTCCCTCTGTCTCTACCCCTCCCTTCTTCACACTCTGTTTCCCTCTCAAAAATAAACAAAACATGAAAAACAATTAAAAAAAGGAATTTAGCTCTCGTATTAGTTAGAGTAACAGCTGCTGAAACAAATAAGCTGCAGAATTTTGGCCACTTAACACTTGTCCATTGGTAATTTGGGGGCCCAGATTCCTCTTGTCTTGTGGCCCTACCATCTCCTAGGGTTTCAAACTCTTTGCTTAAAGCCAGTGGAAGGGGGAAGCCTATACGGCAAGGCACATGTAATTCTTACCTAAGTTGTCACGAGATAACACTAAGATGTGATCTTCCAAGTTATGAAGGATAACATAAATAATTAGATTTGTGTGGCATTCTTCAAACTCAAAACTACTAAGATACTTTCTTGTTTACCAACTTAAGACAAAAAATTCTAACAAATTTAAGGAGAAGTTTAGCCTTTCTGAATTAATGTAAGTAAAATGGGTTAGCATCTGTTTCTTTGCTGGTGTATCATTCAAGTGCAAAAAGTACTCATGTTCAAAAACAAAGCCTGGAAAAAAATATCTGTCTGTAAATTGATTGAGTTTATATGCTTCAAGGGGTTTGTCAATCAGAACAAATTGTAATACATGTTATCATAAAAATGAAACAGCCCGGAGTTTGTCACTATCCTCATTATTCATAATATGTTCTTATTCTCAGGGTAATCGCTGATCAAATCCTTAAAAATTAATTTTGTAGTATGCCCTCAAAAGATCTCACTCTCCATGCTTTTATTGTAGATAGTACAAAACTTGACCAGAAACATTTAGTCCTATCTCCCAGAAATGTTTCTTCTTTTTCCCTTTTTCCGTGAAAGCCATCTGCTATAAGCTGAAGATGAGGAAATCAGATTCTTGGAAGGAATAGCAAGAGAATGGGTGTCAGAAACACTTGACTGCTGATATACAGGGACTACATTAATGGGTACCGCTCTACTGTATGGGTTGTGTCACAGGGTTTATGGGTACCTGTGACTGAGTCAGGACTTCTGGTATGATTTGGGTCCTGAAGCAGAAGACAGAGCCCAAGACCATCAGAACCCAGGCATTTTATCACTGGGCAGGTATAAACGAATCTTCTCTAATTATTACCCCCACTTTACAGCTAAGGAGACTGAGGCTCAGACTGTCTAAGGAACTTGCAAAAGTCACTGATTATTGAAGCAGAACTGTGGAGTAGAGGACTTCAGTATGTCTGATGGCAGTTTTTGTTTGTTGTTTGTCTTTTAATTAGTGGCAAGCCCAGAAGGAACAAAGACTAACGGATGATTCCTGAGGGACTGGAAAGGGCTTCATTAAGGGGAACGCTTTGGTATCTGGAAGTGAATTTGAGGTTCCTGAAAAGCAGCTGAGCGTTCAGAGACCTGGGCTGTAGGCAGAGAAGGCCTAACTGGGCTTTGTCTTTTAGTGTCAAGGGTAGTGACAGTGTGAAACGGGTTAGGGAAGGGGGTTTTCTTTCCCTGCCTGCATACTTCTGAGAGCGTCCAGGCTCCTACGCAGTCTGATTCTCCTTCACATGAACTTGGGATGTTAGTTCTGTGGTTCTTTCTTTTGACTACAAAGGAAGGCATGCTCTGTCTCATTATTAGTGTGTTCTTTTTTTTTTTTTTCTTCAGTTTATTTTTAGAGAGAGAAAGAGAAAGATAGTGCTGGGGGGGTGGGGCAGAGAGAGAGAGGGAGACACAGAATCTGAAGCAGGCTCCAGGCTCTGAGCTGTCAACACAGAGCCAAATGTGGGGCTCGAGCTCACAAACCACGAGACCATGACCTGAGCCGAAGTCGGATGCTTAACTGACTGAGCCACCCAGGCGCCCCATTATTAGTGTGTTCCTAAAGCTAAAGTAGTTGTTTTGACACTATTCTTTTCTTAAAGCCAAAGTAGTTGTTTTGAGACTACTCTTTTAAATATTTTCCTTAACTTTTATAATATTAGCAATAAACGATTAGTAAGAAATGAAAATCCTTTCTACTTCAAATAAACCATTTATTGTAAATGATAATTTTTCTTGCTGTTAGCTTAAAGAAAATTAGTAAAAATATTTTAGTTTTAGAGAACACTTGAAATCAGTTAAGAGGTAACTATGTTTTTCTTTTCCACAAAATGGTTAGATTCTTACTTTTTATCTCCCACAGTAGACTCTCCACTAGGTTTTACGTTCCTTGTTTCCATAGGAATCATCAGCAAACATTGCTGTATCTATGTCTCTACATTTTTATTTCTATATCTGTATCTGTGATGATCATTATATTTTTATTTTTGTTAAAAAATTATTAACATTTATTTTTGTGAGAGAGAAGGAGAAAGAGCATGAGCAGGGGAGGGGCAGGGAGAGAGGGAGACACAGAATCTGAAGCAGGCTCCAGGCTCTGAGCTGTCAGTACAGAGCCTGATGTGGGACTCGAACCCTTGAACCAGGAGATCATGACCTGAGCTGAAGTCGGATACTTAACCGACTAAGCCACCCAGGTGCTATTTTTAAATTAACTTCCATGTGACACTTTTTGTTCTATTATTGACTTATTGATTATTTGTATCTTCATTCCACAAAAAGGACTTAAGATGGCTAGAACCTACTTATCTGGTAATATATGATCATAAAGGAGAAAGTTGGGGAAAAGAGAAAAACACGAATAAATTGAGAAGATGAAGTCAGGGTAATGTCTTACCCAAATATATGCCACAGGTGCTGAAGCACATGTGCACCTTGCCGTAGGTGGGCTACAAACTTAGTCCCCATTTCTAACAATTGATTTAAATGTTACAGAACCTACTGCGATCCCAAGACACAAAGTAGTAAGTTAAGGGAGGCACAGCTGTCCTTAGCACTGAGGTCACAAAGTACACAAACCATGAACATTTGTCCAACACTCACTATGTGATTACGCAGAATGCAGAGATGGCTTCTGACCAAAAGGACCTTCTCGGGACACAATATTACATCCAATAGTTGGGAATTTAAAACTGGCCCCTCAGTGGATGCTCCACCCTGCCTGGTATCTTTGCTGTGTGTGTTGCTCCTCATTCTCCCAGTCCTTACGATGACTTTCTAAAAACCCCCTCTACTCTTCAAATTCCCTAATCCTCTTTATTCATCTCTTACCTTCCCCTGTCTCAGAAAATGACCTACTGCAGAGACAAAAACGGAAGCCATCAGCTGGGAACGGAATCTTTCCACTACCGCTGCAAGGGGCCTTCCTCTCTTCTTGGCATGTGCTAGTGGAGCCACTCCACCCTGGTAAGGATAATTCTCCCACTTAGGCTACCCCGTCTTTTGCTTCTCAAAAGCCTGTGCTCAACATGACTCATTCTCTCTTGTGTAGTCATCCTCTCTCTTTCATTAGCACTGAAATATGCCCAGACTCCTCCATCTTAAAAGCAAAACAAAATAAAAAAGCCTCCTGGATTCTGCATCTCTATCCTGGACCAAGTCACTCTCAGTGACCTCCCCATTTACAACCAAAATTCCCAAAAGACACCCTGTGCTCACTGCTTCCTTCACCCTACTTCCTGGTTATCCTTCGAGCCATTTCACTGTGATCTACACTTATAAACTATGCTTATAAGATCACCAGTCACCTGAGTGGCACCAAATCCTATGAACATCCTTCAGCTTTGTGATTTCTTTAGTTTATTTTCCAAACAGTCTTCCTCTTTTTTTTTTTTTTTTATGCATGAGGCAGAGTATACTCTAGTGGCTCTCACAACTAAAGACCCTTACTGATACTCTTACTCCTCCACCCTGTCTTACACTTCTCTTCTCTTTGCTCTTCCTGGTCCATTCACACTGTCTTTTTTTCCCCCCCTCCCTTTTCCAGTTCCTTAAGTAACCTCTCTTATTTGCTACCACGGGGCCTTAGCACATGCTGTTTTGCCTGTCTGGAAATCTCTCCCTCTTTAGTTGAGAGTTTTAATTCTTTAGATTCAGACCAAATGCCCCTTCTTCTGAAGAGCCTTTCCTAGATCCCCTGACTTGATAAGAAACCCTGCTATAGATTCTCAAAGCTCAGCATTGCAGTTTAATATTCTCATAGAGTATCGACTAGCTTTTTGCCTGGCTTGGTGGTAGGATTTTAATTTTAATTCCAACCACATTCTGACATTCCAAAAACATATTTGATGGATTATTCAAGTAGGATGTGTGTGGCCATTGTTTAAACAGTGGGTAGAACATCCTTTCAAGTCAGAGTGTTTGTCCAGATGACTCACGGGCCTTCTAAGGCTGTCTGAGAACATCTCTGCCTATTGTCTTTATTATGATCGTGACACTTGCCGAAAAACAACCAGGTCAGAGACCCTGAGCCAACGCAGAGGGAGCCTACCTAGATGCTGCCATGGAAGGCCTTTACCTGAGTGATTCATGGTTGCTGCCTCTGGCTGTTGTCTATATGGCTGCAGGGAGATTTACTGGCAGGTCCTCCAATGCCTTAGAGTCAGGCTCTTCATCACAGTACACGCTTCCGTCCCTACCTTTTGTTTTTCATTATCCCTTGAGTTGCAAAGAGTCCTTGTTCTGGTGTACTTGCTGTGTAGGTGTAGGAGGAAGAATACATACAAGTAATATTTTGTTCAGGATTTTGAAATAAATATTAATTTGACACTGTAACCCAGAGGAGGAGTGCAGGGGCAAAGGTACGTTCTGCATTGTCCACATGGGAGAAACAGGTCAAGTAAGCAATAACTATGAAGACAGTTGTAGAACCTGGGCATGCTAACTTTAAATGTAGTATTCTTTTCTCTCCTACCATCGATTTAAAAGTGTTTTAAACTCTTCATCTTCTTCTTTTCATGTAAGTTCTTGTGTATGTTTACATTATTATCCATTTTCAACTCAGTGCAGCAAAGATCCATTGAGTGTTGGCCGTATTGAAGATTCTGGGGGATATGTGACAAAAAATGGAAGTTCTTTATGCGTATAATTTGGTGGGAGTGGAGGTGGAGGCAGGATAATGTCACATACTCTGTGACTTTGGTGCCTCATGCCCACCCTGCATAGAATTGATCGGGATTGGTTTAAGGTTTAGCTTGTCTTATATCCCATTCTTTAATTTTTATATATCTTGTGAAGATCTATTCACCTGTTGGACACCAAGTCAGA